>NC_052146.1:106035346-106742636 GCF_902713615.1 Scyliorhinus canicula | reverse complement strand
CTCCCCTCTCCCTCTCCCTCTCCCCCTCAAACTTCCGCAACCCCCCCCCCCCACCAAACGCGGACGGTTCTCTCTCTCTCTCCTCTCCCCCCCCCAAACGCCGGGTCTCTCCCTTCTCCCTTCCCCCCCCCCCAAACGCCGGGTCTCTCCCTTCTCCTCCCCCCCCCCCCCAAACGCCCGTGTCTCTCTCTCTCCTCCACCCACCCCAAACGCCGGGTCTCTCTTTCCTCGCCCCCCCCCCAACGCCGGGTCTCTCTTCTCCTCCACCCCCCCCCCAAACACAGACAGTGGTCGCTACTTCCTACCCCCCACCACCAACGCCGGGGGCATCTCTTCCTCACCCCCCCCCAACGCCGGGTGGGTCTCTCTCTCCCTCCCCCCCCCAAAACCTGCCGGGTCTCTCTCTCCCCAACCACCCAAACGCCGGGACTCGCCACTTCCGCAGCGGGTGAAACTGACGCGTATCGCGTCAGTCCGCTGCTGGCCCTTTCGGGAACGGAGATTACCGGCTTAAAAGAAGCCCCTGACGCCGGAGTCATCCGCACCGCTTTTTCCCGCCGGAAATGGGCGTCACGTCGGTCCGCGGAGAATTTCGCCCTATGTGTGGAATTCCCCGCTCCCCTCGTGGCCTGGGAGAATCGTGGGAGGGACTCCCGACATTTTTAACGCCCCCCTGGCGACCCCAGCGATTCTCCCCCCCCCCCCCCTCCCCCCGTCTCGGAAAAATCGCCACTCGCCGTTTATCATGGCGAACGGCGATTCTCCGAGCCCGAATGGCCGAGCGGCCGGCCCTTCACGCCCGTTACACCATGGCAGCAACCTCACCTGGCCGCTGCATTCGTGAAACGGGTGCCAGATGCCCGTTTGGGGCATCCAGGGGCCCGATTTGGACGGGAGCACCACGACTGTGCTCGGGAGGGGACCGGCCCGCGATCGGTGCCCACCAATCGTCGGGCCAGCGTCCAAAACGGATGCACTCTTTCCCCTCCGCCCGGCAAGATCAGGCCGCCACGTCTTGCCGGGCGGCGGTGGAGAAAGACAGCACCGCGCATGCGCGGGTTCGTGCCGTCTGCGCGGTGATGTCATCCGTGCATGCGCAGGTTGGAACCGGCAACCCGCGCATGCGTGGATGACATCATGAAAAGCGCCGTTCGCTAGTCATTTCTGGCGGCCGAGGTCGAGGCCGGGAACGACGGGGGCCCGCTCCTAGCCCCCCGGGTGGGGGTGAATTAGGTGCGGGGAGCGGGCCCCGAGGCCGTCGTGAACCACGGCCGAGTTCACGACGGCCTCCGCGATTTTTGGCCTTAGCGGAGAATACTGCCCTGTAACTTTTACTTAATTTTTAGAAAATGTGGAAGAACAGTCACAGGATCGCTAATCAGTTTTAACAACAAGGAAATAGACATTCTTAAACATGGAAAGTAGAATTATGATACAATACTCTTTTACTCCCCACTTAGTTTAACAAATACATGCAGAATTTAAGATTAACACTCATTACAATGTGCATCTTAAGTTCAATGGTCTCAGTAACAAAAAGTCCCTTTAACATGCACAAATTGACTGCAGCAAAACACATTCATTCTGTTTTCTGAACCCAAGTGAACGTCTATGAATTTCTCCTCAAAATCCTCCCAGATTATTTATATGTGAGAGTTTCCAAACTCCACTCCCCAAAACATGCTTTAAAATCTTCTTTCATAATAAGGCTTTCCAGTGGTGGTTTGCATTCCAAAATACAGGCCAAGTTTTCAAAATGGCTCCTTTAAAAATCGCTTGCAATCCAGTTTTATTAGAGGATCAAATGTCCAGGTTTTACACCACCCCCTTAGAGATTTTTTTATCTTGACGGCTGTACAAACTGTCACAATTGCTTTAACTTTAGGCAGTATGGTGGCACAGTGGTTAGCGTTGCTGCCTACAGTGCTGAGGACCCGGGTTCGATACCAGCCCTGGGTCACTGTCCGTGTGGAATTTGCACATTCTCCCTGTGCCTGCGTGGGTTTTACCCTCACAACCCAAAGATGTGCAGGTTAGGTGGATTGGCCACGCTAAATTGCCCCTTAATTGGAAAAAAATAATTGGATACACTAAATTTATTTAAAAAAACAATTGCTTTAACTTTTGAATCACAGATTCTATTAAAATGGCATCAAACTTTTGATTTGCCATGAAACCTGCTTTATAACTTTAAATCTGGGGTGGAATTCTCCAACCCCCCGCCGGGTCGGAGAATCGCCTGGGGCCGGTGTCAATCCCGCCCCCAACATGTCCCGAATTCTCCGCCACCTGAGATTCGACGGGGGCGGGGATTGCGCCGCGCCGGTCAGCGGGCCCACGCGGCGATTCTCCGGCCCGCAATGGGCCGAAGTCCCGCTGCTGTCAAGCCTCTCCCACCGACGTGGATTAAACCACCTACCTTACCAGTGGGATTAGCGGCGTGTGCGGGCGCCGGAGTCCTGGGGGGGGGGTGAGGGGCGATCTGACCCCGGGGGGTGCCCCTACGGTGGCCTGGCCCGCGATCGGGGCCCACCGATCGGCGGGCGGGCCTGTGCCGGGGGGCATTCTTTTTCTTCCGCCTTCACCATGGTCTTCACCATGGCGGAGGCGGAAGAGACCCCCTCCCCTGCACATGCGCCGGTATGACGTCAGCAGCCGCTGATGCTCCGGCGCATGCGCGGACTTATGCCGGCCGGCGAGGTCCATCCGGCTCCGCCTAGCGTGGCGCCAAAGGACGTCCATGCCAGCCAGCGGAGCGGGAACCACTCCGGCGTGGGCCTAGCCCCTCAATATTAGGGCTTGGCCCCTAAAGGTGCGGAGACATCCGCACCTTCGGGCGGCCCGACGCCGGAGTGGTTCACGCCACTCCAACACGCTGGGAACCCCCGCCCCGCCGGGTAGGGGAGAATCCTGGCCCTGGTTACTGCAATGGTCTCTTTAGTGCAGAACACTTTGTTTACTCTTTCTTAAATTCTACTGAACAATATCTTGGTCTCTGTTCTCTTAACTTCAGTCATCTTAAACATTCTTTCTGTCTCAATTCACTTGTTATCTGGACAGCAACTATTTTTCTTCACACTGTAGCCCTCTCTAAGCACAATAGAAGCACAGTTGGAACTGAATCAGCCCCCACATATGCAAGCACCCTTGTCCATCATGAATCTAACTTTAGGTTTTATCCTCCCAGGCAGAGAAACATTAAATTCAACCCACCTAAAGCTATACCCTCTTTCTAATGCTTACAAATATAAATCCCTTAAAACCATCTTTGTTTCCCTAACTGAGTATTTCCCATGACCATGAAAGGCACTACATAAATGCAAGTCTTTCTTTTATAATGTTCGACAGAGTAAAGATTAACTAATGCACTATTCTTTACCAACTGACTTTCTGGATTAATACAGGCTTAACTTCTGAAGTTTCATGCTGCCCTATGCACAACGAGGAGGAAAATGTGGCCGCATTGTTTGCTGGCAGTGGGATTCTCTACTCCCGTTGCTTGTCAATGGCAATGCCCATTGGAACAACCCCACGGTGCTCGGAAACCCATGGGTGGGGACGCGCTGCCACTTGGTCCAGAGAATCCCGCCCTATGTTTCAAAAGATCATCTCTCATTTTTCTAAGCTCCAGTAGGTATAGGCCCAACCTGCTTTAATGTTCCTTTTCCTCCTTTGTGGAGCAGGGAGCAACTTGTTCGAATTAGCTTCTCATATTTGACCTCAAGATTACCTTCCCACCCAATCTTTTTCCACTTCCATAACATCGCCTGCCTCCACCCCACCTCGTTCATCTGCTGCTGAAGCCCCCATCCATGACTTCACTAACCCCTTCATTCCAATCAGTGGAGGGAGCCTTCTCTGAACTGAATTGAATGTACCTCTCTCCTCTCGCTATTCCCACCTGTGCTATGAGGGATCCTGACAATGCAACAGCAGGTGGACTGGCGATGGTGGGGGAGTCTCTGCTGATTTTGACAGCAAACGTTGACACAGTAACCATTCTCCCCAAAGTGCTAACTATGAGTATGAAATGCTGATGCTTGTCATGTGTGAACAATATATCGTTTCCTCAGCAGTTACTGGAACGTCAGCTTTGATCAGCAAATCAAACATCTGAGGTGGGATTCGCACACACAACGTTCTGATGGCAGTAAGACTGTCACACACTGAGCAAATTTGACATGAAATGATGCCCTTGTGCCAAGCACTTGCCGCTGTGCTTTTCAGCAATGGTCTCCTGGAGTTTTACGTTTGTCTCTTTTATTGCTTAAGCTCCGTGCAGCATGATGGTTGTCATGAGTGAGAGAAATGATTCAGCGGAGAGGGGGGGGGATATGGATGGAGAGAGAAAGCACATTGCATTTGTGTGATTGCCTTCATTCACCCTTTGGGGCACAAATGGGTCGCGCTGTCATCCAGTGGCTGTTGTTTTCACAGATTGCTCAATTTTTTAATCCTCTTTGAATCAACAGCATGTGTTTTCTGGGTGGCTGCTGACGGAATCATTTATATTTAAAATAAATTTCTGGGTGAAGCAGAAAACTGAATAAACAACCTGAACAAACAGCTGCTTACAAGCTCCCGCCTATCTTGACATTTCCAATCTGGAACTTCCATCAATCAGATACCTTGTCACACTTTTGAAAGAAATGCGGATGAATTTATTAGGGACAATTCCCTGGGAGCACGTTAAAACAAAGTTCTAATTACCTAAGGTTCTTGATATTGACAACGCATGCTAAACACATCAATATTTTATATAAAGCTTAGGTAGGACTGACAGAATTGTATTAATAGAAGGGTTTAGCCACCTTCCTGGATTAAAGGTCAATTCTGCTGCTTTGCAAGTTTCGAATTAGACTATCAACTTTATCTGAAACAAACAGCACTAGGTTTGAACTGTAGCTTAGAGACTGTGCTTCAGACATTTTATGAGATTTGTGAAGAGTTCTTTTTAGTTTAGAGTGCCCAATTCGAACAATGTAGTGTGACCAATCTATCTACCCTGTACATTTTGGGTTGTGGGGTGAGATCCATGCAGACACGGGGAGAATGTGCAAACTTCACACGGACAGTGACCCGGAGCCAGGATCGAATCTGGGTCTTCGTCGCCATGAGACAGCAGTGCTCGCCATTGCGCCACCTTGCTGCACCCACCCCACACGCCCTGCAATGTGTTTTTGCAGAGGTGGAGATGGCCCATCAATCCGGTCCCGCCGCTGTCGATGGAGTTTCCCGTTGGTCGCATCCTCCAACTCCCGGAGCGGAAGATCCCGCTGGTGTGAATGGCTAAAAAATCCTGCCCCTCCGTGTTACATGCTAGCCGACTGAAGTCTCACAATCTCGGTCCTTGTTCAGGTCCAGCAGATCTGGAAGCTTTTGCAACTCATCAACGCTGTGTAATTCTCTGAGATCTGTGCACTCCTCCAACTCTGGCCTCCTGGTCATCCCTGGATTTTAATCCTTCCGTTGCTAAAGCCCTAAACTCTGGCATTCCCTCCCTGAACTTCTACGCTTCTCTGGCATTTTCTCCTCCTTTAAACGCTCTTTGGCCAAGCTTTCAACATCTCTTTGTGGCTTTGTGTCAAATCTGCTTCAATAACACTCCTGTGATGTGCCTTGGAGCATTATGCCAGTACATGGAAAAGAAAGACTTGCATTTATATACACCTTTCATGACCATCAGCTATCTCAAGCACCTTTTGTAGTGCATTCGCTGTTCTAATGTATAAAACACAGCAGGCAATTTTATGCATAACAAACTCCCACAAATAGCAGTGTGATAACAGCTGGCTAAACTGTTTTTTATGATGTTGATTGAGGGATAAATATTGGCCAGGATTCCAGGGATAACTCGCCCTGCACTTCTTCGAAAGTGTCTTGTGAATCTTCTAATCTACCTAAGGGGGTGATGGTTTAACATCTGATCCAAAAGAGGGCATCTCTGACAGTGCAGCACTCCTTTATTGCTGCATCAGACTGCCAGTCTCTAGCCCTGTTCAAGCCCTGGAGTGGGACTTCAATCCAAATCTTGTGACTCAGAATGGGGAATCCCACCAGCAGAGCCATGGTTGACACTTGTAAATGCAAATTGAGTTTGTTTCTGCTGGAGAAGAAAGTACAAGGCACCATAGAATGGCAGAGCACTTAGCAAGGAAGATTTGACATCTGCTCTAGGTCCATATGACAGGACCGCACGAGTAGGCATTGGAATCAACTTTGGCCCAGCAGTTGAGGTTGGTACCTTCATTGTGGCTGTGAGTGGATATGCCTTTCCCTATATAACACTTCCAATCATCCTGCTGCCAGATTCCTCACAGCAGCCTCACAAGTAGCTGCTCAATATAGAATGCCACTCACCCAGAACCAAATTTGACAGACGTTGGAACGGCAGAAAAGTCAGGTGGTGATAGCCAAGGGATTGCAGACCCCCTTGGTGTCCACTAACCCAGCCTGCCAATGGATCATCAGCTCTGTACACTAGGGCAGCACGGTAGCATTGTGGATAGCACAATCGCTTCACAGCTCTAGGATCCCAGGTTCGATTCCAGCTTGGGTCACTGTCTGTGCGGAGTCTGCACATCCTCCCCGTGTGTGCGTGGGTTTCCTCCGGGTGCTCAAGTTTCCTCCCACAGTCACAAAGATGTGCAGGTTAGGTGGATTGCCCTAGTGTCCAAAATTGTCCTTAGTGTTGGGTGGGGTTACTGGGTTATGGGGATAGGGTGGAGGCGTTGACCTTGAGTAGGGTGCTCTTTATAAGAGCTGGTGCAGACTCGATGGGCCGCATGGCCTCCTTCTGCACTGTAAATTCTACTAGTGAATTGGAAGCTTTGAATTTGTGCTGAAGTCTACAGAGTGGCTTGAAACCACACCTTTCTGATTCAAAGGAGACAATGCTGCCCGCTGTTTCCGACTGACATTTATGGTAAGGAATATACAAAAATCCTTTTGAACACCCACTTAAGTTTACAGAATCAGTGAAAGAATCGTAGGAAGTTTACAGTACAGAAAGAGGCCGATAAACGGCAATCTAATCCCACTTTCCAGCAATCGTTTGGTCGCCCCGCAGGTTGTGGCACTTGTGACACCTTTTAAATGAGTTGAGGGTTTCTGTATTTCTTCCCCTGTCTGCACGGGTTTCCGCCGGGTGATCTGGCAGACCAAAGGGATGCAGCTTAGGTGGATTGGTCAGGCTAAATTGCCCCTGGGCGGGGTTACAGGGATAGTGTGGGGGATTGGGTAGACTTGATGGGCCAAATGGCTTCCTTCTGCGTTATCGGGATTTTATGATTCTACTCTTTCAGGCAGTGAGTTCCAGGCACCTTTAATTATTCAGTCCATCCCTCACTCCATTTTTAAACAAAGATGCAACATTGGCAGTCTTCTAATCCTTCAGCACCACACCTGCATCCAGTGAGCATTGGAAAATGATGGTCAGACCTTCGCTATTTCCACCCTGGCTTCTTTTAAGAGCCCAGGGCATGTTTCATCCGGTCCTGGTGACCTATCCATTTTCAAGGATGCTAATCCCCTTAATACTTTTTCTCTCAATGTTTATCACATCCAATATGCCGCACTCCTCCTCCTTAACTACATACAGTATCTGCACCGTCCCCCTCTTTTATGAAGAGAGACACAAATTTGCTTTTGATTTAATACGGGCCCTACTCTTAGTTACCCTCTAACTCTGTATGTATTGACAAAACATCTTTGGGATTTTGTTTGCAAACTGCTATGACCCTGATGTGATTTGAGCAAGCAGCCTTATGATCTGGAGTCAGGCACACTACTGTTGTGCCAAAAGGTCTTACTGTAACAATGTTCTTTACGTTTCCCTTGTGTGTCTCTCTTTGTTTAGACACTGATCAAAATGGGTGTCTTGATCTGCAGATATTTACCATGAATTTCTCTGCACATTGCGCACCTTGAGCTCACAGGCCTAACATGTGCAAATAGCAGATCTGAATCTAACATTAAATGGTTAAGCTTCCATCACACTCAATTTAGAAAGTGTTTGATTCTGGGTTGGAACCCGTTGAGACACAAATGAGCAGCATTTTTTTTTTAAAATCCAAATGTTCTTGTTTCTCAGGGGTAGACAAGCCACAGGCTCCTTCAGCACCATGAGGTAAGTGATACCCTACGTCCTATAAATAGAAAGAACATTTCTTGTGGCTAAAGGCTATGTGTGAGCTGTTGACCGTGTGCCCATAACTTTATTCTGACACTGGGTGAATAGTTCTGTTTTAATGCTGGATGTCAGAATCACGGCAACTATTAGAGAAAATGTCATTCATATGTTATGATCCGTACACAATCGAACAGGATGAATAAATGCTTACATCCTCACATTATTTTTTTAAGATACTATCGTGGAGTAAATGATTGTTAGCACAATTTGAGAACCGGCACTTTTCCACTAATCTACTGATGGCGATCATGCCTTGTCTCTTTAATATTAACATTCTGATCACGTGCAAGTTTGTTTGTAAGTCCTGTGAAAACATGCTGGTAGTAATCAATCTACTCTTCACATTTCCCCTACTCCTCTCCAAACCCACCATGAACATCATATAAAGCTAGATATAAACATATAGAACGTAGAACATTACAACGCAGTACAGGCCCTTCGTCCCGCGATGTTGCGCCGACCTGTGAAACCACTCTAAAGCCCATCTACACTATTCCCTTATCATCCATATGTCTATCCAATGACCATTTGAATGCCCTTAGTGTTGGCGAGTCCACTACTGTTGCAGGCAGGGCATTCCACGCCCTTACTACTCTCTGAGTAAAGAACCTACCTCTGACACCTGTCCTATATCTATCTCCCCTCAACTTAAAGCTATGTCCCCCATGCTAGACATCACCGTCCGAGGAAAAAGGCTCTCAATGTCCACCCTATCTAATCCTCTGATCATCTTGTATGCCTCAATTAAGTTACCTCTTAACCTTCTTCTCTCTAACGAATACAGCCTCAAGTCTCCTCCGACGGGATTCTCGGTTTGGCCAACAGCCCAGAGGTTTCCCGACAGTGTGGGTTGACCCACAATTGGAAACCCCATTGACCTTGAAATGAAATGAAATGAAAATCGCTTATTGTCCCGAGTAGGCTTCAATGAAGTTACTGTGAAAAGCCCCTAGTCGCCACATTCCGGCGCCTGTTCGGGGAGGCTGGTACGGGAATCGAACCGTGCTGCTGGCCTGCTTGGTCTGCTTTAAAAGCCAGCGATTTAGCCCAGTGAGCTAAACCAGCCCCGACCTTCCGGAGTAACGAAGCATCCCGCTGGCGGGTCGGGGCCAAAATGTGGCACGGCAGGGCGGAGAATGATTTGTGGACTGAAAAAAGTAGCACAGTCTGAAAGTTGGGGAAAGTTTTTCCACCTTTTATTTAAATTGCATTAAATTCTGATGATGTTCCCAACTGTTTAGTTATCACTGAATGATTGATCACATAGGTAACTGAATAGATTGTTGGCCAACTTTGACTTTTATAACACTAAAGGATTCACTTTGTCAATTATTCAATGCTTCTCCTTCTCCGTCCTAAAGATGAGTGGCTTTTTCAACAGGACAGGACAGGCTATTCCAATCCATTCAGGATCAGCACTAGAATGGGATAATATGATTGCTAAATTGCTCTGCGTTTTAAAAAATGGACACCCCCCCCCCCCCCCCCCATGTTTTCTGGCAGCGGAGGTGGCCCACAATTGACTAGCGGAGGGATCTTCCGATCCCACACCTGTCAACGGGGGTTCCCATTGTTCGCACCCTTCCCCGCTGGGGAACCCATAGCAGGGAGATCACCGACAGTAGGACCGGAAGATCCCGCAGGTGGGAATGGCTGAAAAACCTCGGCTGTTCTTTGGTCCCTTTGGGGCAGCAGTGGGAAGCTTCCAACATAGCTCAGGTGACAGTGAGCATTTGCCTGCAGCCTGCAATTTAAATCTTTCAGCCTGTGGTCTGCTCATTATTCAAGCTTCTATTGGGAGGACGCCTTTTGTTCACCTTCTTTTCAGCCTCAATGGGTGTAAGATTGTGCGGATCTGAGATCCTTCCACCACAGAATGGGAGATGTCTCATGCAACTTAAATTGTGTTTTTACTAAACTTTGACCCCTGTGACTGTGGCGAATTCTGCAGTCCTGATTTTTCAATTGGGTGGAAATTCATAGATTAGGACAGTAACTTCAACTGCAGTGTTAATGTAAGACTACTTGTGACATTAATAAAGATTATTGTAAGAAGCAGATGTGAATTGAGCGGTTTGAGTGCAAATGCAAACCTTCAGATTCCTTGCCAGTCCTGAAGTTGGAACACATGAATTACAAATTAATTTCCGCAGAAGGAGGTTTGGATGAGGAGAAAACATTAAACAGGTTGGACTTTAAATTATACAATTATGTATAAAGCAAAATATGTAAAAAATATGTAAAATGAACATGATTTGTTTCCATATATAGAATGCATGTCACTGTACTCAATTTATTTTAATATCCAGAACTGGTGCAAAAACGATCATCCTTCAACACAATATGATCTAAGGTTACAATAAAAATTTCTCCTATCTGTTCCCACTGTCGCGGGCAAATTCTGTGTTTCCTTTTACTGCCCATGGTCATGTATGTTTGTATGTAAGAGGTGAGTGTTTTTGTCCCCCCTTCCTGCAGGATGCGCCCCAGTACTCCGGGGTTTCCCCTTGTTTGAGAGGTCATCCAAAATGGCCGCAGTCACTATATTCACCATGAGGCCGGGCTTCTGCGCTCCGGGTTTTCCATTTATCCAGGGACCATCCAACATGGCTGCCAACTGTGCGTACACCATGCGGGTGAGCCCCTCCATTCCGAGGTTTCCCTTTGTTTAGGAGCCCTCCAAAGTGGTTGCTTACGGTGCCATTTTCATCCACGTTTCTGATATTGACCTGCTGAAGCCACTCTTATCATTTTGTTCCCCCTGTGGTTTTGGTTCCCGCTCCTTCCCCCCTCGCCCCCTCTGAACCCCCCATACCCCCCTCTTCTCTCTACCCCCTGACTTCCCCCCTCATTGCTGTGTCTCTTCCCATCAGGCGCACCCTCCCCGGTACGGGATGCACCACGACCCCCCTCTCTCTCATACTTCCTGGCCCTAACCTTCCCGCTAGTGTGGTGATTACCCCTCCCAGGGTTGATCTGACCCCCGCCTTTACCCACACTGTAGTGTCCGTACTGTCTCTTCCTCACCCTCTCCTTCCTATTCACTGGTTCCCATGTTTACAGCGAGGCGATGCAGTCCCGCACAAAATTGTCTATTTCTTCCTTTTCTTTTCTCCGTGTCTACCTCATTGCTGCCTCTCTTGCTGCCTGTCCAGAACATTCTTACGCCTCTACCGGGGCAGTAAAATTATTTTCTTTGCCTGGCTGAGAATAACATCCCAAATCTGATCTTGCTCTTGTGCAGGACTGCCTTTGCATGGTTAAACTTGGCCCTACGAAGGATCCTTTCCCGGTCCTGATATTTGTGCAGTTTGGCTATTATCGCTCTCTGCTGCTCCCCGGCCCTGAGCTTTGGTCGGAGTGACCTGTCAGCCCTGCCGATCTCTGGCGGTTTGAAGAAGCTGTCCCTCCCAGCCAGGTTGCCCTGCATTTGGGCCACGTAGTCGGTTGGGTCCCTGCCCTCGATCCCCTCTGGCAGGCCCACTATCCAAATGTTCTGCCTCCTCGATCAATTCTCCTCGACCTTCCCTTTCAGGCTGGGTCATCATCATTATCTTGATCTCGGCCTTCAGGGCGACGATTCGGTCATCTTGATCCATCAACGTCTTTTCCAGCTCTCGTATCATGGTCCCCTGATGTCCAATTTCCTCCCCATGCTGTTGAACGCCATCTGCATGGCTCCTCCACCACCTTGACTGTCGTCTTTATCTTGGCTTTAATGTATTCTTTCATTGGAATTGGTTCCTTGATTAGGAACATCCTCCATTCAGCGCCTGGCCAGGGAGGAGGGGGGCATGATGGTGGAGATTGTTTTCCAGGTCGCCAATCTCCCTCGCCTCGTGGGTCCGCCAACCCGCTTGCTCACCATTCCTGTCCTTATGTCACTGCCAGGCTGGCAAGGGCTCTGCGAGAGTGCCAGGCTGGTAGTGCCAAGGTGCCCAGGTGCTAGGTTGCCCATGCAAGGGATCAGACCCAGAGGTGCCTTGTCCTTAAGAGGTGGGGTGAGAGGGGTGAGGGGGGGGTGGGGGGGGGGGGTGTTGAGGTAAGTTGGGTGCATTGGAGGTGTCCGGAGGCCACGGTGGGGTGCCTGGGTTGGAAAATCGGGGCAGCATTTAAAAATGCCGCCTTGTCCGCAAATGCTGTTGATGCAAGTGTGGCCTCGACTGGGTGTTCCATGCCGAGGCCAAAAAAAGGCAAAGTGCAAAGCGCCGAGAAACACGCCACTAAACACGCCCAAAATGGATCTCCATTTCTGTCCCTGTGTTTATTTAAAAGCAAAAAATGTTCCATTATCATGGGCCTTCCACAAGTTCAAAGTCCTGTTTCCAAACAAAGGGTGGGGTGCATATTGATTGCAATCACCCTGTGTGGTTGGCTGACACCTTATGGTTCACCAAATCATTTGGATATGGCAAATTGATCAGAAACCGAACTGAACTAGCCATATTAATACTGTGGCTACTAGGGCAGGTCAAAGGCTAGGAATTCTGTGGCGAGTAACTCACTTCCTGAACCCCCCCAAAGCCTGTCCACCATCTACAAGGCACGGTCAGGAATGTGATGGAATACTCTCCACTTGCCTGGATGAGTCCAGCTCCAACAACATTCAAGAAGCTCGACACCATCCAAGACAAAGATTGCTCCCCCTTCCAGAAACATTCAAACCCTCCACCACCAACGAACAGTGGTAGTCGTGTGTACCATCTACAAGATGCACTGCAGTAACTCACCAAGGTTCCTTAGACAGCACCTTCCAAACCCATGACCACTACCATCTAGAGGGAAAAGAGCAGCAGATACCTGGGAACCCCACCACCTGTAGGTCCTTCTCCAAGTCACTCACCATCCTGACTTGCTGGGGCGACATCCTGGAACTCCCTCCCTAACAGCACTGTGGGTATACCTATACCTCATGGACTGCAGCGGCTCAAGAAGGCAACTCACCACCACCTTCTGAAGGGAAACTAGGGATGGACAATAAATGCTGGCATAACCAGCGACAGCCACATCCTGTAAATGAATTTAAAACATTTTTAAAAATTAATTCATAGCTGGGTCAGCACTTATCGCCCATCCCTAACTTTGGTCAGAGGGTAGTCAAGAGTCAATCACATTTCTGTGCCTCTGGAGTCAGATGTAAGCTTCCCCTAAAGGCCAGTAGTGAGCCAGATGTTTTTTTATAACAATCAGCAATGTTTTCATGGCCATCATCCAACATTTAATTCAAAATTTTTAGTGAATTTAAATGTCATAATTCACCATGGCAGGGTTCAAACACAAGTCCGCAGGGAATGGCGTTGGGTGTCTGTAACACTAGACCACTGACAATACCATTATGCCATCACCTCCCCATACAATGAACGGTTATTGGGATCCGGTCTTAAACATTGAGTTTTGATGTCCCGCTTTGTCCATGGTGAAACAGGAATTCAGGTCAGCTGGAATCCTATAGTTCTTTGTTGTTGAACTGTCCTTAAACAAAGGGATGTGTGAATTCCCAGATGACTGTGAATGTCCAGATTTAATTAGATATTTACTTTAGATTTAGGATCATCTGAAGCTCAAAATGCCAAAGGTCACATGATTTACATTGGGCATTTTATTAACCTATGTGTGTGCGTCCCGTTTTCAAAAGTAGTGACTGAATGTTTGGAACGTAATGGGACATGACACTCAGGCTCGGACAGCTTTTTGATAATTGTATAACAGGCGAGAAAGGTGATATGCACATCTGTTAACAATGAAGCTATGAAATAGGAAGGCTGTTAAGATGATTTACTTTGGAGGGAGCATTTCTGAACCTTTCTCCATTAACTGGTGCAACCATAACTCAGAGTCAGAAATCAAACTGCGTTGGTACCGTACAGCTGGGAATTTTAACCCCTTGATCTGGTAGCTTAAGTTTTCACATTTAAATTAGAATTCTACTGGTGAGATCTTGAGTGTTGACAAGCAACAGGAAGCATGTGACTAAAGGACTGCATGCTTTGTGTTCTGAGGAATAATTTTCAGGTGAAAACAATAACAGAGGTACGGCAGAAAATGGACCTTTCTTAATATGTCTGCTGTGACAGGAGTGTTGCCAAGCAAAGCCAGTGGCGTGTCAATGTTTAATAATAATGACAGATTAATTTACTTCAGATATGAGTACATGTACCAGGTACTGCAAATACTTAGCGCATTCCCTTGTACCTGAAATTTTTATGACAGGTACTCATGAAATGTTGTATTTAACATCATTTTGGGTGGGATGCTTGAACCAGCCATTTCTTGTCCCAAGGCACTTAATAAGAAATTCGATCAGTTTTAAAGTAACACCATGTGACAGCCTGACAAGGAGGTAATGAGCCCTGTCACCATGCCTTTTTTTCCTAAATTTTATTTGTATTTTATCTTCTTTAGAAAGCGAAACCTCTTTCACAATTTCAAATTACTACTAAAAGGCAAAG
Source organism: Scyliorhinus canicula (assembly GCF_902713615.1). Taxonomy (NCBI): domain Eukaryota; kingdom Metazoa; phylum Chordata; class Chondrichthyes; order Carcharhiniformes; family Scyliorhinidae; genus Scyliorhinus; species Scyliorhinus canicula. The sequence continues at coordinate 106,727,996 of NC_052146.1, read as the reverse complement.
ATATGAATTCATCGTGAAAATTATATGCAAAGGAAATAATAGAGCCAAATCACCCGTGGGGACAAAGATTGTATGAAGTGACAGATAATGAGTCTTTGATCCCAGCAAGCATTTATTATGCTACATTTTCTTAATAAAGATAAAATAGCATTCTTGTAATTCCAGTGTTGGGTAAATGAATTATTCATATGTTCATTCATTAATTATTCATGTTCATTTGCAGTAACTTGCCTGGAAAGATTAAAATTAAGATAGAAAGCTTGCCATTAATTGAAACAGAGGACAATATCGGGAAAGGAATCATTATATCTTCACACAATCTGAAAACAAGACTTGTGTTATTGTCCTTTGTGTAAACTGAGTATTCATTTGGGATGGCAACATTTTCAGCTCATTTTGGTGAATTAATGTCTTGTGACCGAGGCAATGAAATTACTGACATGTCGCTGAGAAACTCACACAGTCAAGGTATTCAAAGCCAACAGGTCCTTAGATGCATTGATGTCCCCCCCCCCCCCCCCCCCCCCCAACTGTAAAACTAACAATGCAAAGTGTTGTCAGATTTTGGCATTTTAATCTACCTGGGGAAAACAAAATTTGTCCTCATGACCTCGGGCTGGATTTTCTCGCTGGAGGCGGGAATGGGGAAGGGGATTTCATTGCAGGCCGCGGACCCACCTCCATCTTGCTGTGTTTTTCACCGGGCCATGACCCGACAGCTGGGCCTGCAGCCCCAATCATTGGCCAGGGTGAGGGTTGAGGGTGCTGGGCAGGAATGGGCGGCAGGACATCAGGGAAGTGGGCCATGTTCTGGCCTGAATTGGCAGCCGCTGTTGTGGGTGCTATCCGTGCTTGGTGTCAAAAATGTTTATACGAGACAATCTTCATCATCGAAGTGCCCTGGGCATATGGGGAACCAAGACCCAGGGTTGGATAGCGAAAGGCTGGTTAGTAAAAGTTTTATTGCTGTTCAGTAGGTTTTTTGTTGCAGTGAACAAAACTGTCCCCACCAGGCTGGAGTGGGTCAGCATTGGAGAGCTCCTAACAGCCGCCCGCCCCCGGCAAAACCACAGGAGGTCAGCACGCCAGTTTAGAATAAGCGCCCTCCTGACCTCAATTTGCCCAATGAACGAAACGGGTGGCTTCACTTTCCCTCGGATCCCTGCTCTTCCACCGTCCTCAGGAAAATCAGCAGGGCCAAGAGTGCCATGTAGGCTGCCAACACCTTCCCTTTTGCCAACCTACTTAACACCCTGATTCGGGATGGGGAAAGCCCTGCCCCAAATTTACCTGTGCAAAAATCCATTTGGTGCAGATTACTTAATGTATTAAAAATGAAAGTTTTTGAAGGCTTCATTTGAGCTTGGTTTGCTGAAACTGAAATTGATGCAAATAGATATTTCTCCTCCTTCTGGCACCATTGTCTTATGAGGGGTTGAACTTCCATTGGATTGGTCTTTAATTACGCCTGGCAAAATATTACAGCGGCTTGCCATTATCCTTCTGCACTACAGCAAGAAATAGGCCATACTTACCTTCCGGTACATTGGAAAGATTGACAGGCTGATTATCAACATGTTTGGCCACATCATGAACGCACCATCCACGGCCATCAAGTCCTGAAGTGGGACTTGAACCTGGAATTTCTGCCCTGGAGATAGGAACACCACAAACTGCACCTCAAGACCACCTTTTGTGACCTTTAGCATATTTCTCCAGGGTTCTCAGCTTGTGTAGCTATTCCACCTTACTCAGACTAGGCTGACAAAACAGTTAAAAGTGTAATCATCATTGCTGATGCTTTTAAAGGAGAGATTTGCAGGTTTGATTCTTGCCGTGCAATTCTTTAACAGACCAGGGGCGAAATTCTCCGACCCCCAGCAGGGTCGGAGAATCGCCTGGGGCCGCCGAAAATCCCGCCCCCGCTGTGGCAGAGATTCTCCGCCACCCGGGAAGTGGCGGTGGCGGGAATCTCGCCACTCCGATCGGAGAGGCCCCTGCGGTGATTCTCCGGCCCGAATGGGCCGAAGTCCCGCCGCTGGGAGGCCTCTCCCGCCGCTGAGGTTTGAACCACCTCTGGAACGGCGGGATCAGCGGCGCGAGCGGGCCCCGGGGTCCTGGGGGGGGGCGGGGGGGCGATCGAACCCCGGGGGGTGCCCCCACGGTGGCCTGGCCTGCGATCGGGGCCCCCCCGCTCAGACTCCGGGCCAGTGCCCTGGGTGCACTATTTCTCCTCCGCGGCCGCCACGGCCTTCGCCATGGCAGAAGCGGAAGAGAACCCCACATCGCGCATGCACCGGCAGTGACGTCCGCAGCCAGCTGCCGCTGACGACACTGCCGGCGCATGCGCCGACCGGCGAAAGCCTTTCGGCCAGCCCCGCTGCCGGGGGCGCCGTTTTTTTGCGCCAGTCTTCTGGTGCCAACCGCTCCGGCGTGGGGCTGGAGTTCCCCACCTTTGGGGAGGCCCGACCCCTGAGTGGTTGGCGCCACTCCCCTACTCCGGGACCCGCCGTCACGCCGGGTAGGGGAGAATGCTGTCCATGGTTCCTGCTCTTGATCACCAATCCATTGATTCCTGCTCTATGCTACCTTGTGCTGAGGTGGTTGAAGACAACAGAATTAGGGGGAGGCAATGTCACTGGAAAAGTAATTCAAAGGCCCAGGCTAATAACCTGGGGACATGGGTTCAAATTCCAGCATGGCAGCTGGGGGAATTTAAATTCAATTAAAGCTAGTCTCAGTAATGGTGACCACAAAACTACAGGATTGTCTGCTTCACAGTGGGGATGGTTGTTGATGATTGCATGATGTCCAGCGCCATTTGCCATTCTCAGATACTGAAGTCGTCCTGTGTCCATAGGCAGCAGAAACTGGACAATATTCAGTTTTCAGTTGAGAAGAGGCAAGTAACATTCATGGCAAGCAAGTGTTAGACAATAACCATCTCCAGTAAGAGAGAATCTTAACTATCTCCCATTGACATTCAATAGCATTACCACCCCTGAATCCCCCTCTATCAACATCTTGAGGCTTAATATTGACCAGAAACTGAACTGGACCATATAAATACTGTGGCTACAAGAGCAGATCAGAGGCTGAGAATGGGAATTCCGGAGTGGGTAACTCACCTGACACCCAAAAGACTGCCCACCATCTACAAGGCACAGGAAAGGAGTGTAATGGAATACTCCCCACATTGCCTGGATGAGTGCAGCTCCAACAACACTCAAGAAGCTCAACACCATCCAGGACAAGGCAGCCCATTTGATTGATGCCCCTATCACCATCTTAAACATTCACTTCCTCCACCACCGACAACAGTGGCAGCCATGTGTATCATCTACAAGATGCACTGCAACAACTCACCAAGGCTCCTGCGACAGCATGTTCCAAACCCCAACCTCTACCACCTTTAGGGACAAGGGCAGCAGATACATGGGAACACCGTCACCTGCAAATTCCCTCCAACCTACACACCATTCTGACTTGGAAATATATAACCGTTCCTTCACTTTTGCTGGGTAAAAGTCCTGGAACTCCCTTCCTAACAGCACTGTAGGTGCACCACCTACACCATAGGGACTACAGCATTTCAAGAAGGCAGCTCATCACCACCTTCTCAAGGAAAATTATCGGGATGGGCATTAATTTCTAGCCTAGCCAGCAACAAATTCTTTCCAATGAAGGAATTTTTAAAAATGATTTTGGATGCATGTGTATCTGGACCCCAACAAAAGTTAGAACCTTCCCGGGAGGAGAAAGGAAAATTAGAGCTGCAAGATTAAATGCAATTGTGAGCAGACCAATTTCTTTTTCTAATTTATTTGCAAGTTATGAGCCATGCCGGCAAGGCCACATATATTGATCATCCTCCTTTATTGATCATCTTGCCCAGACAGAATGGTGATTGACCTTCTCCTTGAATTGCAGCAATCCCTGACCAATTGCCCTCCGACACTGCTATTGAGCAGCCTATATCAGAAAGACGCCACCTTTTCGGTACTTTGCTCTATAGCTTTACTGCTTTATTAGCCTAAATTTTATCTTTAAAATGTCATTCCCAACACGCAGTATGCAATATTGCTACACATTTGATGGTGCTACCATGATTACTATGTTATAAAATTTCTATGATATTACACTGTTTTAAATATTGGGGTAATTTGGATAAAAGGAGCACTTTAGAATGCCGTTCAGAACTTCAGAATGTTCCAAAACACTGTATATCCAACGAGGTACTTTCTGTAATTACACTGTAATTAGCACACAGCAAGCTCCCAAACAGCAAAGAGTGAGCAGAGTTTTTGTAATGTTGATTGAGGAATAAATATTGTCTAGGACATGGGGCTAACTCTCCTTCCTGTCTTCGAAATGGTGCCTTGGGATCTTTTACGACTGCAGGGCAGGGCCTAGCTTTAAAACCTCACTCAAGAAGCAGAACTTCCTTGGTGCTCCACTGGGAGTCGGCCCAAGTTTTGTGTTCAGGGTCTGGATTTTACAGAGGGAGGCAGTGCATGTGAAAGAAAAGTCCAGCCCGCAGCAATGACACACAGCAGTCGGCAAGAACAAGGAAAGCCTGGGACTTCCATCCCTCACTGGGAGGAAGTCCTGCCCTTCAGAGTTCCTGGCAGCACCAGAGCTCAGTAGTGGCCATGGGTGGGATTGCAAGCAGGCCCAGGAAGAAGACCTCAATGGATCCCAGATGCAGGTAAGTTAGCGGTATTGTCAGGGAAGATTGGCACCTGATCGAGTGAGCTGAGAGGGATGTGGGGTGTGAGTTTTGCAGTGCAGGAGGAAGGAAAGGATGCTAACATCTCAGCATTGGGAGAGGGGGTTTCCTCCAGCTTTGGGGGGGGGTTATTAAAATCCAGTTCCATGTCTCCAGAGTGGGAATTGAACTAACAACCTAGTGAATCAGATGTGAGAGTGGCACCAATTGCATCACACCTGACACAAGAGTGGTGAAACCTTGTAAAGCTTCCTACATGTGCATGGTATAATATCAAATCTCAAAGATAAGAATGACTTGACATTAAATTTTGTCAAATAGAGCACAATGAATATGAGTACAATTACGCAAATACACAAACTTGCAAAGAATCCCACGTTGTTCAAATATCAGGCGATTGTTTTGTATTGGTGAACATCAAACAATAAATAATTACTCTGTGTTATGGACAAGGTAAAACAGTGATGGATTCACATGCATGAATGATAATTACCCACTCATACGTTATGAAATCTAAGATGATCGGAACCAACATTCATTGGCAAGGCTATCAAAAACATCCATCACTAAATATAGAGCAAGTGACCTGACCCACTGCACTAAATTTAGGATAATATAGGCATTTTGTTTAGTTTCCTAAGAAATTAATAGATCTTGGCTCATGATGAGGAAACTGTTATGACTGTCCACCACTGATAGCATGTTATGTTCCTTGTATTGTTCTCCAAGATAGCCAAAGTCATAGTGTTGACAAAGAACATAAAGCTATATGTTTGAATCAAAACTAGTTTATTTTACACTACTTAAATTGGTTCGCACACTCTGCTGAGTAACAGTTAACAAAATAATAGTATTGAATCTATGATAAAGAAATTAATTATCTCACTAATATATATAACCTACACTCTAACTCAACTTCACATTATCCTTCTACATCACCTTCTCCAACAGCTTTTCCCAGAATGCGTAGAGGTGCAGCCTTTTATAAGACTACTTAATGATGCCATCTAGTGTTGATAAACATGAACATCATCTTGTTAACCCCTTACTCGCCTTTGATTATACATATCATTACAGAAACTATTGTCCACCATGGGGAATTTTCATCTTCAAACATAGAATCATAGAATTTACAGTGCAGAAGGAGGCCATTCGGCCCATCGAGTCTGCACCGGCTCCTGCAAAGAGCACCTACCTAAGCCTACACCTCCATCCTGTCCCTGTAACCCAGTAACCTCACCTAACCTCAGGCCAATCCACCTAACCAGCACATCTTTGGACTGTGGGAGGAAACCGGAGCACCCGGAGGAAACCCACACAGACATGGGGAGAACGTGCAAACTCCACACAGACAGTGACCCAAGCCGAGAATCAAACCTGGGACCCTGGAGCTGTGAAGCAACTGTGCTGATCACTGTGCTGCCGTGCCGCCCGTCAGAGTGTTGGCCAGTTGACATTTTTCAGCACATGATCTTATGGAAATAGTGTCATGATTCCTAAGGTACAATGCAAGCAAGCAAAATAAATTGGTAATATGTTTCAGCTGTACATTGGGATATCATTTTTGTGATGTAATTGTATAAATAGCACATGCTAAGATATTAGTAATATTAATCTGTGATGCTCGGCACGTCTTGCGAGATCGAACGAGATCTCACTGGGCGAGATCCAGATTTGCACATTTAGGCTCATTTAAATGTGTCGGCGCTCAATCCTCCCGAGGCCTGGGAACAAATGTCCGTGCCTGGGAGACCTCACCATGGCGTTGTTTGGCACTGGTCCACAGAAACGTGGAGCAGGTATAACGGCAACTAGCAAGGAGGTGGGGCGGGGGGGGGGGGGGGGGAATCTCCCAGGCTATTGGAAGCCTCCAGGTGGTTGGGTTCTGGGCAGGGTGGTACCCTGATGGGCCCACTGGCACCTGGGCACCTTGGCACTGACAGGATGCCTGGGTGGCACTGCCAGGCTGGAATAGGAACTGCCAAGTTGGCAGTGCCAAGGTGCTCAGGTGCCAGATCGTGGCAGGGAGTGCCTTGCCCTTAAGAGGTGGGATGGGGCAGGGCCTCCAGGACCCCATTAGATGGAAGTTGGGGTATGGTGGGGGAGGGGGGGGGACTTTGGAGGCCGCGGTTGTGTGTCTGAGGGGGGGGGGGGGAGCGCGAGATCGGGGCGGCATTTAAAAATGGCCCTTCAATGCAGGAAATGAGGTAAGTGCAGCCTCGGTGGGGCAACCCCGAGCGAAGACTGAAAAAAAATGAGAGTTCTGTTGATAGTGGGGTTGTTCTCGGCACTGCAGGCATCGAGTAAGACCCCGCTATACGCGCCCAAAACAGGACTCTGTTTTTTGCATGTTAAATCACGCCCTGGCTAAGCTAGACGTTCAGTCATTCTCTGAGGAAGGTTAGGTTAATCTGAAATGCTGAGAGAGAGCAAAGAACTGTCTGAAAGTCCATCATCCTCAGGGCAGCTCTTCATTATATTTAGCACTGAAAGGGCACTGTACCAAAACAGAAACAACACCTTAAAGTGTTGGGTTTATTCTAACAAGAAAGGTCTTGGCTCAGCTCCAACAGTTCAAAGAAGTTCCAAATTCATCCGCAGGCTAGCACAGCAAAGCTCATTTTCTACTCGGTTCCAACAAAATGTACCATCCTGGAGAATCTTGGACCACAAGCCTGCATTCGCATTTGTTTGTAATTAGCTCACAATCCGAAAAGAAGAAAACGGGAAATAACTCCAATTTAATAGCTTAATAACATTAAAGCCATACCTGAATAATGTATTACAATTTGTACATTGTTAAATCTGATCAGAGCTTTGGTGAGTTTATTGAAGGAGGCATGAAAAGGCTGCATGCACATACAATGTCAGGTTTAATACATCTCAAAACAAAAATTCAAAATTCCACAGTGCAACTGTCGACAACTCATGCTGTTCGATATTTTGATGTTGACTTGGAAACTGACTTCTTGCTACAATGTCAGTGTTGGAGCTTCCATGGCTTTTTTTGCCTGTGTCAGATTTAGCAAGCACTGAGTGTAATTGAAAGTTATGTGGGTGGTAAATCATCCTGAGAGTGCAGAGGTAACAGAAAGGCTTCCCACTCATCAAACGTAGATGCTTACAGAGGCAGAGGAGGGTACAGTATAAATATTCCATTGTGAAATAATTAGAACAAGTAAAACACCTTTGGGATTATCAATGAATTGCAATATTGCCGTAAATGGAATGTAACTGAAAATAGCCATTGCACATAAATGCCAGGCAGTGCCTCTTCAAAGGGGTCCTTTGGGAGCCCTTAGTGAGTCCACTTTGATCGTATTGATCAAAGGAGTTATTTTACTATCCCCACAACCAAAAGCTGAAAGTAAGGCCTAAGAATTTGAAGAAGTAGTTAAATTAATGTTTAATGTTCAAAGTCAGAGTCCAGGGTCATTCATACACATTTACTGAATTGCCAATATCGTACAGAATGTATTTTGTTCACATGGGGAACATTTCTCTTCTACTAATTCCACTTAAGTGCTTCAATTGGTGCATTCCTTTAATAGCAGCCCCCACCCTTCCCCACTCCCATATTCGGCAGGTTCTGCAATCTCAGGAAATTAATTGAAGCTTGGACCTTGAATTTAGTTCCCCACCACCTCTGCTCCATTCCTGCCTGGTGGAAGCCTAGCCAACAATTGGAGGCTGCGATTTAAGTGGAATGGGGTGGGGTGGGGAGGGGTTGGACACACACACCAATTCCATCCCTATGCCAATTTGGTTTATTGCTATGTTAAAATACAGCCAGAAACTACATTGATTCCAGGTTTGTGATACTCTCTGTAAGTGTTGTATGTAGGTTGGACTCTGACACTATCACCAGGGCCTGTTCTGGGTGATGCTTGAGTGGGAGACCTGGCCTGGTGGTCACCCCTCCAGACCAAACCTCCTGGGAACTTAGTTGCAGGCCAGGAGTGGTTTGCAAATGCAAATTTTTATTCTTAAACATTCTGCTTCCCTGTGGACCGTGTGAACAACAGTTTTTCCAGGCCCACAAGGAGACCTCCCTTGCTATCCACCCTCTGCCGATCAGGGTTCTCCCCCATGAGAGCTTTGGGCCAGATTCTCCGACCCAGCGCAGGATCGGAGAATCCCCAGGGTGGAGGCACGAATCCCGCCCCGCCGCACCGCGCTGGCTTCCCTATTCTCCGGCGCCATTTTTCAACGGCCGGCGGGATTCCCGCCACGCCGGTCGGCAGCTGTTAACAGCAGCCCCCCTGGCGATTCTCCAAGCCCTGATGGGCCAAGTGGCCGTAAAGTTTTGGCCAGTCCCGCCGGCGTGAATTACTCACCTCATGCTTGGCGTGACCTGGCAGGTAAGTGTGCGGGTTGGTCCTGGGGGGGGGGGGGGGGGGGGGGGGGGGTGGGGGGCGTGGGGGAGATCTGACCTGGGAGGGTCCCCACGGAGGCTTGGCCCGCGATCGGAGCCTACTGATCTGCGGGCGCCTGGTTCCGTGGGATGCATTCTTTCATCAGCGCTGGGCCCCTATAGGGCTCCGCCATATTGCTCGGGGGCTGGCACGGAGAAAGGAACCCCCGCGCATGTATTGAAATACGCCAGGTTTGAGGCAGGTTTTTCATGGAGTTTCCCGCCAGCTCTGTTGGTGAGTTCCCCACCGCTATTTTTGGGCCCTGGGGAGTTTCTCACCGGTTTAGCCCACACTTAGGGCACAATTCTTCAGTCTCGACGCCCTCTCGTTCAAGCATAATGAGGCCAGTGAATAGCGGGAGAAGCCAAAAACATTGGGCGAGATTCTCCCAAAACGGGAGAAATCGTAAAGCTGCCGTAAAACCCGGGCGGGTTTTACGGCAGCGCGCCCCTTCCCGACGGGGGACCGATTCTGGTCCCCGGTCGGGGCTAGCAGCCCGACGCCGTAGGCTCCGGCAAGACGGGCTTAACGAAAATCGTTAAGCCCGCTTGCCGGAGTTAGCGCCGGCTGACGCGTCATATGACGTCAGCCGCGCATGCGCAGTTTGGAAGACTCCAACCCGCGCATGCGCGGGTGACGTCATCGCGTTTTTGCGTGAAACCTGCGCATGCGCGGGCCGGGTTGCCCCTCAGCCGCCCCGCGAATGGATACTGCGGGGCGGCGGAAGGACAAGTAGTGCGCGGGCATCGGGCCCGCTGCCCGCGATCGGTGGGCACCGATCGCGGGCCCATGGCACCCTTGGCACGGCCGTGGTACGGCCGTGCCAATCGGTGCCATGGTTATTAATAGCGAGTTTGTGACGCCGTTTTTACGAACGGCAAGACCAGGTGTGTTTGCCGTTCGTAAAAACGGCGGAAAGGGCTGGGACTTCGGCCCATCTAACAGCTGAGAATCGCTGCCGGCCGTAAAAAAACGGCGGCAGCGATTCGGGTCGGGACTTCGGCGGTGGGGGGGGGGGGAGAATAGCGGGAGGGCGGCAAAAATGTCAGGAAGGCCCTCCCGCTATTCTCCCACCCGTCGTGGGGGGCGGAGAATTTTGCCCAAGAACTGTGCCAGGCACCAAACAGTTTGCAATGCAACCGGACCGCTCCCATAGGTGAAATCGGGATCTCGCCATAGTGAGGCAAGAAACCAATTGTCACCACTTAAGCCCTATTTCCACACAATTGACAAGCCTCCTGCCATTAATCGGCCTCCCCAGCAGGTGGTCGCGTTGGCGCCGATTAGTACTCCTTTTGAAAAATCCCAGTCAGACTGTGATGCCTGGACACTGTGCCTGAACATTGCAGGAGGCATCACCACGCACACAACAGCCAACATCCAAACACCCAGGCGATGCAGCACAGCTCCGGGGACCTGTCCACGGCCGGAGGGTGGGTGAGTGCCACGGGGAGGGGACCAACGCTCGGTCTAGGTGATGTTACGAGCCGGTGTCTGGGATACAGGGTCTGCAGTCCGGTGAGGGGGGGGGCCTGCTGTGGTCAGAGTGCTTGGGCAGGGCATTCCGGGTGCGGGGGGGTGGGGGGGTGTCAGTGGGGGAATGGAGGATCCCGGGTTGGGAGCCACCGCTGTTTGCCATTCCTTAAAGATATTGAACGTTATGGCAGGGATAATGGACGCAGAGGTTTCCCTCGTGGTGCGATTCGGCCAGACGCCAGAGACGGCGGCGGCAGCAGCATCAACAGAGGCTCGAAGCACCGGGCCCCGCCCCTCACCCTGAGCACCCAGCCACCCATCAGGCCTGGGATGGACCCAAAGGGAGAGACCTGCGGCGGCCCATGTTGTACAGGCATTGCTGGTCTTTCGAACTGGAGACAGCGCGTGCCACAGAAGGTTCCACCTCAACAAAGAGATGGTGCGGCACCTAGAACATAGAACAGTACAGCACAGAACAGGCCCTTCGGCCCTCGATGTTGTGCCGAGCCATGATCACCCTACTCAAACCCACGTATCCACCCTATACCCGTAACCCAACAACCCCCCCCCCCCCCCCAACCTTACTTTTAAGGACACTACGGGCAATTTAGCATGGCCAATCCACCTAACCCGCACATCTTTGGACTGTGGGAGGAAACCGGAGCACCCGGAGGAAACCCACACACACACGGTGAGGACGTGCAGACTCCGCACAGACAGTGACCCAGCCGGGAATCGAACCTGGGACCCTGGAGCTGTGAAGCATTTATGCTAACCACCATGCTACCGTGCTGCCCTCGCGGACTTGGTACCACATACGGGAAGAGGACACCCGCTCTCTGTGACTGTTAAGACCACCACAGCTCTAAACCTTTATGCCTCGGGATTATTCCAGGGCTCCAGCAGGGACCTGTCTGGCATCTCACAGGCCACAGCTCACAGGTGCACCTTGGCAGGTCACGGATGCCCTGTATGCCTGGGTGGAAAACTATACTGTCTTTGACATGGGCCAAGCCCAGCAAGATGCCCGGGCAGCAGGTTTCTCCACCTTCGCTGGGATGCCCCACGTCCAGGGGGTAATAGGTGCTACGCATGTTGCCGTGCGCTCACCGGGCCATCTGGGGGTGCCCTATATCACCGAAAGGAGCTCCACTCCCTAAATGTACAGCTCGTGTGCGATCACCAGATGAAGATAATGCACGTGTGTGCATGTTTCCCGGGAAGTGTGCATGACAGCTACATCCTACGGCAGTCGGTCACCCCTGCTCTCTTCGAGGAGCACCCCAGGATGGGCATCTGGCTCTTGGGGGATCAGGAGGATCCTCTGAAGACTTGACGAATGAGGCCAATATGGACACCGGTGACTGAAGCGGAGACCCGGTACAACAAGGCCCATGTGACCACCCAGGATGTCTCCGAGCGGTGTGTCGGACTCGTCAAGATGCGATTCCGATGCCTCAAATGCTGCTGTGGTGCACGCCAGTACACCGCTTTGTGGTGGTCTGCTGTGCCCTCCAAACTTCCCACAGCAGCTTGGCGACATGCTGGAGGTTGGTGATGAAGAACATGTGGCCACCGAGGAGGAGGAGGACGAAGATGATGAGGAGGCACCCACCAGCAGGTGCTGGAGGCCCTCATACGCAGCCACTTCACTTGGGATGTGGCTTTGTCTGTCACCCCCCACTCCCATTTCCCACCCTCCCAGGGTATGTGTCACATCACTCAAAGGTGCTGGGATTGTTTCGAGGGCAGGGGTTTGGTGATAACACGCAGAGAGCTGAGCGCCAGTGCTCCTCAATCTATGCCATAGTCTGATCCCTCCCTGTCTACTGAGTGCTTGCTCACACCCAACACCTGCAAGCGGTGTGCCCAGGGAGGCTGGATGTCTGGATAGATGAGCCAGGGGTCGGAGGTCAGCCCGCATTGCAGAAGAAAGTGACAAAGGCGTCATACTGGTTGTGCACAGGGGCGTTTAATGTGTAATAGAAGTCCCCACTCACCCGATGGTGCCGCCCCGCCCACGCTCCCAACCCTCACCCTTCCTATCCCTTCACCCCAGACCCCCACTCCCGGTGCCCTCAGTGATCTTCGAAAAGCTTTGCCTTTCTAAGTCTACCACTGCGTCTAGATGTTTCCCTAGGGTGCAAATCTGGGCTAGAGGCAACCAACTGCCTACTTTGTCCCATGGCCTTCGATGCCCCTGGCGGGCGCCCTCTGGGGGCTCTGAGACCAGAGGGCCCCGGCGCACTTGTCGGCGGCACATGCACAGTTGTGCTGCCCTGTGCCATGTGCTGACTTTGAGACTTGGCCTCATAAGAAGCATGGAACCTGGGGGTGCTGGTGGCCACCATTCCACGGGATGGATCTGGCGTTGGCACCCAGTGCCCTGTCCTCCTGGTCAGTGCCCATAGGGTCCTGGGGTTCACCTTGGGATGGAGGGCAGCTGGTTCGAGCCCTGGCTGCCCCTGCATTATCTGGCTCTGCCAGCCCTGTGAGTTCCCCATGGTGTGCACCATCATGCCGATGCCCTCCGTGATGCTCCTCAGTGATTGGGCCATGCTCTGCAATGCCTCACTAATGCCCACCTGTGACTGGGACAGGCTCCGCACTGCCTCGGCCATTCCCATCTGAGAGCGGGATGTGTCCCGCAGAACCCCATCAAGGTCAGCTTGGTACTGGGTCACATCCCCAGCGAGTTGGACATTGTGCTGAGACCCTCAGCCATGGCCATCACTGACTGCGCGATGCCTTGGATACCATCACGAATGCTGCTGACGTCGTGCACCAGGCTCTCCACTGCGGTCGCGATCCTAGCAGTGTTGGCCTCAGTGCCACGCATTGCAGGCGACATCTCCTACAACGTAGCCTCTGGGACTCCTCCTATGGATCAGCTGGAGGGATGTTGACATCTCCCACTGAATGCCCCGGCTGCTCCCTATCATCTCAATCAGCTCCGGGTACCTCTGTTCCGCATACTCAGCATCTGGCTGGGACCCAGCTGGGTCCTGGGATCCAGCAGCCCTCTGACTGCTGTCTCGCCTGGGGGTTCCTGCCTCCACCTGATGTACGTCAGCAGCTGTGTGGTGCTCACCAGATTGTGCCCCAAATGCCTGTCCACTAACATGTCCCAGCGAAGTGTGTGTATCTGCGCTTGTGGAGGCTGGGGATTACAGCTGTGCCACGATTATAAAGCTTGCATCCTCGGAGCTCTCCTCTGAAATGGTCTCCCAGGATGGGCTGGCGCCATCGGCCGGAGGATCTGTGGGCGAATGGACATGGTCATAGAGACATTGAGGTTTACAGCATGGAAACAGGCCCTTTGGCCCAGCTTGTCCATGCTGCCCAGTTTCTTCCACTAAGCTAGTCCCATTAGCCCGCATTTGGCCCATATCCCTCAATACCCACCCTGCCCATGTAACTGTCTAGCTGTTTTATAAAGGAAAAAATTGTACCCACCTCTCCCACTGTCTCTGGCAGCTCATTCCAGATTCCAGTGTGAAGAAATTTCCCCTCTGGTCTCTTTTGTATATCTCCCCTCTCATCTTAAACCTATGCCCTCTAGTTCTAGACTCCTCTACCTTTGGGAAAAGAAGTTGACCGTATCTTTGCCCCTCATTATTTTATAGACCGAAGTCAGTGGGTGGGATGGGTCAGTCAGTAAGGCAATAACAACACACGTTTGACAGGTCCCCCGGGTGGAGCCTGGTGGTTCCTCACCTCTGTGGCGTCAGCCAGCCTTCGCGTTGGTGACCACCCTATCCGAAGCCGCCCCAGTCACCTCCAGGGCACACTGCTCGAAGCAGGTGAGGATTCTTAAGTGTGGCACAGCTCAGCCAGTCTGGGCCCTCTCCCGCCTTTCCCTGAGGAGACACAGAAGGGGTATGGTGCATGGTTAGCCACACTTATGGTTCATAGTGGTGGGAGGGGTGTGTGGAGGGAGAGTTGAAGATGTTGAAGAGGGAGGGGTGGGGGTCATATGGGCTTTGCTGTCTATTCACTCGTGCTGCTCGGTGTAGGTCGTGACATTTTTTCGGCACTGGAGGCCAGTCCTCCTGGCCACATTCACCAAGCTCACAGCTGTCGCCACCTCATCCCAGGCAGCACTGGCTGCCTTGTGGCTGACTCTCCGGGATCCTCAGGGGAACAGGACATCCCTCCTGGCCTTCACCACGTCTAGGAGCCTCCCCAGGTCAGCGTCCCTGAATGTTGGGGCCGTCTCCTCGGCACCATTGTTGTGAGCTGGCTGGGCTTGGCTGAGAAAGTGCAGCTTTAGTGCTGCTCAACCTTGTTACCATGGGGCTGGCAAGCGCAGTCCCGCCGAAACAGCTGGCGAGCATTCATTTGGGTGTAAAGCCACGGAGGCCTCGTTAAGTGGACCAATTAACGGTGAATTGCATTGCCGGCCTTGCTCTGGCTAGCACTGGGAAACCCATGCCAATTTCCGCTCGCTACCACTTCGAATGTTTTTGGGAAAAACACGTCCTTAGAGCTTTCTTTAGCACTGGGGAGTTGAATTCAGAGATATGGCCACCATTTTGAAAGGGTGCCCCGATCTCTAAGTGAGCTTGTGGGTCCACCACACCTCCCACCCATGGGCAATGTCACCCCTCACACACATGCTACCCCACGCTCACCAAGTGAGGACATTCCGCCATGGGATCCCTGGGGCCCCCCTTCTGTCCCCCCCCAAGCCCCCTTACAGCATCCCTCCCTTCCAGGGCTTCCACCAGTCAGCCCCAACCTCCTGGAGGCCCCTACTTATCTGCCCTGCACACCCCCAACCTTCAGGTCCTCCCCAGCCACCCTCAGCCCCTGACCCTTGGCAGTGTCACCCAGGCAGTGCTCCTGCTGGCTTGGCAGTGCCATTTGGACACCTTGGCAGTGCCAGGGTGGGAGTGCCAAGGTGCCCTAATTCCAGGGGGAGTGCCGGGGAGCCACCCTGCACTCACCCTCACCACCCTGGTATCTCCGATGACCCAGAAGACCCGCTGGGTGCCATTGCACCTGGTCCATGTTTCTGTGGACCAGTGTTGAACAATGCCCAGCTCCCTGCGGAGTCCGAGACTCGATGGAGGCCGGTGGATATCGCATAGGTAAGTCGTAGATAGGTTGAAGACCTACTTCCGAGAGCATCATTTGGTCCTGCCCCTTTTAGACAGAACATAGAACATAGAACAGTACAGCACAGAACAGGCCCTTCGGCCCTCAATGTTGTGCCGAGCCATGATCACCCTACTCAAACCCATGTATCCACCCTATACCCGTAACCCAACAACCCCCCCCTTAACCTTACTTTTATTAGGACACTACGGGCAATTTAGCATGGCCAATCCACCTAACCCGCACATCTTTGGACTGTGGGAGGAAACCGGAGCACCCGGAGGAAACCCACGCACACACGGGGAGGACGTGCAGACTCCACACAGACAGTGACCCAGCCGGGAATCGAACCTGGGACCCTGGAGCTGTGAAGCATTTATGCTAACCACCATGCTACCGTGCAGAGTTACGACTCCAGTGTCGAGCAGGACTTGGTTAAATCCCGCGAGGCACAGAGCTTGTTGGGAGGCCCACTGGAGGGCTCTCCTTGGATTCTCCAGCCACCTTGTGCTCTCACTCGGGTCCAGTGACTACACTTCAAAAGTATTTAATTAGCTGCGACGAATGGTCCTGAGATTGTGAAAGGTTCACAAAGGTTCCAAAAATAAATACAAGCCTTCTTTTCTCCAATCATGTACTCTACTCACATGACGAGACTTAAAGGGCTGGATTTTGCTGAGGGCATTTCATGTTCAAGACCTTTTTGTCATTTATTGCAAGGTAATTTGAGCATACAAGGAAGGAAGCGTTGCTACAACTCTACAGGGCCATAGTAAAACTGCATATGGAGAGTACTCCTTAAGAAACAATATTGGTCAGACCGCATTTGGAGTATTCTGTTTAGTTCTGGGCACCTTATTTAAGGAAGGATGTTAAAGCCCAGGAGAGAATGCGGAGGAGATTTACTAGAATGAT
Organism: Scyliorhinus canicula; assembly: GCF_902713615.1. Taxonomy (NCBI): domain Eukaryota; kingdom Metazoa; phylum Chordata; class Chondrichthyes; order Carcharhiniformes; family Scyliorhinidae; genus Scyliorhinus; species Scyliorhinus canicula. Next base: position 106,711,361 of record NC_052146.1, on the reverse strand, counting down.
ACCAGGAATGAGGAATTTTAGATACAAGGAATGATTAGAGAAATTGGGCTTGTTCTCCTTGGAGCTGAGAAGATTAAGAGGCAACCTTATTGAGGTGTTCAAAATTCTGAACAATTTAGACAGGGTAAAGAAGGCTATTCTGTTTCAACTAGTTGGTATGTATGTGACTAAGGATCACAATTTCAAGATGACCAGCAAGAGAGTTAGGAGTGAGATGAGGAACAATATAGTAGAACATTACAGCGCAATACAGGCCCTTCAGCCCTCGATGTTGCGCCAACCTGTGAAACCAATCTGAAGCCCATCTACACTATTCCATTATCATCCATGTGTTTATCCAATGACCATTTAAATGCCCTTAATGTTGGTGAGTCCACTACTGTTGCAGGCAGGGCATTCCACGCCCTTACTACTCTCTGAGTAAAGAACCTACCTCTGACATCTGTCCTGTATCTAGCTTCCCTCAATTTAAAGCTATGTCCCCTCGTGCTGGACATCACCATCCGAGGAAAAAGGCTCTCACTGTCCACCCTATCTAATCCTCTGATCATCTTGTATGCTTCTATTAAGTCACCTCTTAACCTTCTTCTCTCTAACGAAAACAGCCTCAAGTCCCTCAGCCTTTCCTCATGAGATCTTCCATCCATACCAGGCAACATCCTGGTAAATCTCCTCTGCACCCTTTCCAATGCCTCCACATCCTTCCTATAATGCGGCGACCAGAACTGCACGCAAGACTCCAAATGCGGCCGCACCAGAGTTTTGTACAGCTGCAACATGACCTCATGGCTCCGAAACTCAATCCCTCTACCAATAAAAGCCAACACACCATTCGCCTTCTTAACAGCCCTATCAACCTGGGTGGCAACTTTCAGGGATCTATGTACATGGACACCGAGATCTCTCTGCTTTCCACGCTACCAAGAATCTTACCATTAGAATCTTACCAAAGAGAAACCTCTTTACTCGGAGAGTTGTTGGGGTTTGGAATACGCTGCCTGGGAGAGTTCTGGAGGTGGATTCCATAGGAGGTTTCAAAAGAGAGCTGGATATATATTTGGAAGCAATGAATTTAGAGGGCTACAGAGATAGGGCTGGGAAATGGGACTTGCTAGGTTGCTCTTTTGGGAGCCGGTGTAAACATGATGGACCAAATGGCCTCCTCCTGTGTTGTAAATAACAAACAAACAAATAATTGCAGTCGGGAGAGTTGAAAAAAGGTTCATTCGACTGATTCCTGGGATGAAGGGATGATTTAATAAGGGATGGTTGGGCAAGTTGGGCCTGTACTCTGTGGTGATATGCATCACTGTAGATACACAAGGAGTTAATGTAAGTACACGTAGACTAGTTACACACTAGAGGGAGCACCAGAGACATGACACACAGACATTCAACCAATAGGTCAGTAAGATAGGACACGACCAATGGGCATTCACGATACGCACAGAGGTGACACTACCACAAGAGGGCATTACACCAACCCATATATAAAGGACACAGCACACTGAAGTTAAAACTCACCACTATTCTTAGAATTCCCCCTATACCAAAGAAAAGGTTGATATTCTAAATGGTGAACAGGGATTCTCACTCCCTGACTCCGATGCAGGCTTCTGTGGGTGCTATTCAGGTCAAACTATCTTTTCAAGTTATCCCCCGGTATAACCCATACCTTCACCGAAGAATTTTACCTACTTACCCCTTAATAGCATCGATGTCCTGGGTCCTGCGTTATTAAGGAAGTAAAGTAGGCTAATAACCACTTTTTCAGGTTAAGTTAAGTTAATTTATTATTATATTTTTTCTTTTAAAAGCTGCAAACACTTTCTTTACAGAAAGGAAAAAAGATCTTGCTTCTGGCTGCTGCTAGTTGGTTGTATAGACCTTCAGGCCCACCTTGTCAATCGATCCTCTTAAAATCTGGTCTTCTTGATCATAGATCATAGAATTTACAGTGCAGAAGGAGGCCATTCAGCCCATCGAGTCTGCACCGGCTCTTGGAAAGAGCACCCTACCCAAGGCCAACACCTCCACCCTATCCCAATAACCCAGCAACCCCACCCAACACTAAGGGCAATTTTGGACACTAAGGGCAATTTAGCATGGCCAATCCACCTAACCTGCACATCTTTGGACTGTGGGAGGAAACCGGAGCACCCGGAGGAAACCCACGCATACACGGGGAGAATGTGCAGACTCCGCACAGACAGTGACCCAAGCCGGAATCGAACCTGGGACCCTGGAGCTGTGAAGCCATTGTGCTATCCACAATGCTACCGTGCTGCCCTCTTGAGTTGTATTCACTGGTGAACTCAGTTGCTGTGTCCTGTCCTTCCCATGTACCAAGCTGTGAGAGCTGGCTCTGGGTCCTGTTTAAATTCTAGCCTTCCTTAGATGTATAGCAGTTTAAACTCGGCTGCTTGCCTTGTCTTTCCCATGACCGAGCTCTCTCTCTCTCTCTGAGTTCTCCTCCCCTTCTCTCCTGTTGCTGGTTTCCTCTGTGTCCTGTCCTCTGTCCTTGTTGCTGCTGCTCCCTGGGTTTATATTCTCTTTCTGAGAGTTATTAAGTTTTAACGACTTTATTGTAAATGAGCTTGTTTCACTTTGATAGTTAAAAAGTATCTTTGATGTAAACATTTTACTACAACTAATTATTCATTTTGGGCATCTCGTCTCCTCTCAGATCTGATTAAACAATGCTTTGGTTTCAATAGTTAACTTTTATTTCTGTGATTTCGAATCGTTTAATTTTCCAATTGTCCCCAGCTCATAACTTTGCCTTTGATTTTGACTTAAATGATGTTTCTCGTAGACAGGTCGTGTCCAATTTTCTTTTAATTGTCTTGATGTTCATAGAATTTTACACTTTAGAATTGACACCAAATTCGACTGAGCATCTTCCATCCTTTCCAGCTGTTTACTAAGAGAGTTTATTTCAATTAAGGTGTGAAACTTTGCTTTTAGCTGTATGCTAAAATTTAACTTGGTTATAACTTGAAAGACTTGCCTGTTTTAAACATTCGTCACTTAATGCAATTGAAACTCTCATCCATGCTTTTTCAGATGCTTCCTGAGATAGTTACATTCCATGAAGGTGTGAGCCATTGTTTTAGCTTACCACATGAAACCTGTGTGTTTGCTAAACCTGCTTGTGAGCAAGAATCTGCATTTGACAACCCTGCTCTTTGAAGCTGCTATGAAACTTTTGTGGGATCTTTCCCTGTATCCTCTCAAACCAGATATTGCCAGACTTCCATGTTTCAAATGACACATTTTTCTGTATTTTCAAGAACAACACATGATCTTCCTCTTTCCAGTGGAGACACTCAGTGAGTACAAACACAGGGTTGATTGAACATCACACCCACCACGTGGATTGTAGCAGACTGGTTAGTCAGTCTGAGTAGCTGTAGCAGGATTAACAGGAGAGTTGAATCCAAGTAGGAGAATTGTTAATAGTTCAATAAATGTGTTGAAGCCATCTCCACGTCTGAGCCTTCCTTTGTCAGAGTGCACATCAAGGAAACAGCTTATGCTAAGTTAAGAGCATAACAAGACATACTCTTTTTAAAAATTCATTCATGGAATGTGGGTGCCGCTGGCGGAGCCAGCATTTATTGCCCATCCTGAGGGCACTTAGAGTCACCCACATTGCTGTGGATCTGGAGTCACATGTAGACCAGACCACGTCAGGATGACAGATTTACTTCCCTAACGGACATTAGTGAACCAGTTGGGTTTTTATGACAATCGACAGTGGTTTCATGGTCACCTTTTAGATTTTCAATTCCAGATTTTTATTGAATCCAAATTTCACCATCTGCCATGGCGGGATTCGAACCCAGGTCCCCAGAGCATGAATCTGGGTCTCTGAATTCTAGTCCAGCAAAAATACCACTATGCCACTGTCACTGGAATTTAGAAGATTGAGAGGTGATCTTATTGAATCTTAAGTACCTTGAGGAAGCAGGTGAAAATTGAACATGAATTTATTTTAACTATATTCATAGGTTCTGCGTGATGCAGCATCTCGCTCCCAGTACAATCCTTGCTGGGAGGACTAGTCTGTCTCGGCCCATATAAGTCCATAACAAGCCCCAGGCGGGTGGCCACTGCCCCCAATCTGGGAAGCTCGTACTCGACGAGTCCAATGGGAAGATCAAAGATGGCGGCCATGTGGTCCTCGTGGGGATTATGACAGAAACGTAGAAGATCTTGTTGATAGGGTGGATGCTGAGAGGATGTTATCTTTGTAGTGGGGGATTCCAGAACTAGGAGACACAGTTTAAACATTGGGGGTGAAGGCTGAGATGAGAATATTTTTCTCTCAGAGGGTCATCAGCCTGTGGGAATTCTCTTCCTCGGAAGGCAGTGGAAGCTTCAAGGCTGACTTATACAGATTGTTGATCAACAAGGGACACCAGTTATAGTGAGGAGATGAGAATGTGGAATTGAGGCTACAATTAGATCAGCCATGATCTTATTGAATGGCAGAGAAGGCTCGAGGGGCTGAATGGCTCAGTTCTGCTCCTTACTCTCATGTGTTTTTGTGCCTGCTCATTGCTGAATGGAGCTTTTAGTTCCCATAACCACCCAGCAGCCTTCCCTCATGCTAAGAAGACTTACAACACCAGCTTAAAGTGCAGCAGGTTTGTTTGTAGTCACGAGCTTTCGGTCACTAACCTGATGAAGGAGCAGTGCTCCGAAAGCTAGTGACTCCAAACAACCTGTTGGACATTAACCTGCTGTTGTAAGACTTCTTACTGTGCCCACCCCAGTCCATCTGCACATCTTGGCTTCCCACTTGATGGCAGCAAAATGCCAGAGCGGCTGCAACATAATTGGGGCTTAACCAGCAGGACTGACTTTCCACTGCATTGGAGCGGGAGCCAATTGGATTCCCAGCCCACTCCTGGAAAAGTTCCCTGGCGGAGGGAATGCCTCAGTGAGTTATCCCAATACAGCCCCCCCCCCCCCCCCCCCCCCCCCCCCCCCCCCCCCCCCCCCCCCCCCATATACACACACACACACTCCCCTATTTTCCCAGCTTCCCTGTTGTCAAGCCTGCCACCAGAGAGGCATAGAAAATGCTACTCTTCTCAGTCTGCAGAACTCCCATGTCATCTTATTCCCATGTTTCTTTCCTTTCAGGAGAGCAGGCGAGACGCAAAATAAATCCATGACTCAAGCTGTGAGCAAAGCTACGACATTAAATATTCCTGGCAAATTCAGGCATGATCATTCACAGCCCTGCAAACCATCTTCCCTTAGAAATGCATTGCCAAGTACAGATGGGCAGGAGTGGAAATTTTAAATATCTGTCCAAGTTCAAAGGTTTTTTTTTTAACCTCTCTTGTTCGTGCCACCATTGTTTGAGTGCCAGGATTTGTTGGTGGGGCATGGTGATTCCTCACAATCTCAGGGAGTAAATGTGTTTTGCATTAATGAATATTATTTAAATTGATTGATATTTCATTAAATGTTCACATCGATCGCTGAGTCTCATTAACTTACCAGCATTATTGAGTTCTGCAACTAAAACGTGGCAATTGTGCCTTATGATAATGTGAACACTGGCCTTTCATTTGTGAGTTCTGGTTTTGAATCCATATTGAGATTGATAGAATAAAAAAAAATCACCCATCGGCTGCTGCCCGAAAGAGTTGTACATGAAATGGGTTTGATTCACCTCAACAACAGCCATTTGCATTTCTGTAGTGCCTTCAGGGTAGCAAAATGCCCCACGGCGCTTCACAGGAATATTATCAAACAAAGGACGGGATTTTCTGGCCAGTCATGGCAGCAGGATAGTTCAGTCCCGCTGAAGACGACCCCCCACCAACCCCCGCCCCCCATGGCACATATCCTGGTGGCAGGCCTTGCGAGCCATGCAAAACACCGTGGACATCTGTGGGACAGGGAAATCCCACTGGTGGCCAGCAGTGAGCCGACTACACTGCCAGGCAACATGTTGCAAGCGGCCCGAAAAATCCAGGTCAAAATTGACTGATGATCAAAATATCTGCTTCATCATCTGCAGTGGCGGGATGTGAACCTGGGACCCCAGAGTACTCTGAGTCTCTGGATTATTAGTCCAGTGACAATACCACTATGTCACTACCTCCAAAGCCTAAAAGCCTTGGCTGCCAAAGGAATGACTGCCAGTGGTGGAATGATTAAATACAGAGATGCACAAGTGGCCAGAATTGAAGCGGGTTGGAGGATTAGTGGATGTTTTAGATACAAAGGAAGGACAAGATCATTGGAAAACAATGAGATTTTCAGAATTTAGGCATTGCGTAACCGGGAGCCACTAGGTCAGCGAGGGCAGGAGTGATGCAGCTGAGGCCCATGTTGCAACCCTAGCTGTCATTGAGCGGTGCATCAGACTGCTCAAAATGTGGTTCCGATGCCCGGACCGCTTTGGCGGTGCCTTGCAGTGCACCCCCCAGAGGGTCTCCTGCTTAGTGGTGGTCTGTTGTGCCCTCCACAACCTGGCACAGCAGCAGGACGACATGCTGGAGGAGGAAGAGGAGGGACATGCGGCCTCATCTGAGGAGGTGGACTAGGAGGGGCTGGAGGTCAAGCCTGGGCAGGAGCTCACAGAAGGAGTCGGAGGAAGGACAACAGGTGGCGGCAAGGGTCTGGCATGCACGGAGGACCAGGGAGGACCTCATCCTCACCAGATTCTCACAGGACGAGGCTGTGTACGTCAGCTCACCCCCCTCAATTTCCCTCACTTCCCCCAATCCCTCCTTCCTATCCAATCGGCTCTCGCCATACGCCATCCCCCCTCACCACCATTTCCCTCACCCATCCCCCCACACCCCTATTTCCCTCTTTCCCCCATCTCCCAAATCATCCCCCCAATTCCCCTCTCCCCATCCCCCTTTCCCTCCTTCTTCATCCCTCCATTTCCCTCCTTCCCCACCCCCCCCCCCCCCACCCCACCCCCTCCCCAACTACCCTGTTCCACACTCCATGGGTCTTTGTAATATCACTTCAGAGTAATGGGCCTATGTTGGCACTGTCAGTGGGTCACTATACAAGGCAAAAGAGTGATGATAACTTGCTGTGAGGAAAGCTCTGTTGCTCCTCAGTTTCTGCTAAAGTCTGACTCATGTCTTTCTCTTAACATCGCTCTCACACCCATCTTCTGAACATAAACTGCATTGGGAGTGTTCAATCTTGGTCCACTGTGCCGGGTGGTGAGGGTTGAGGGGATTGGAGGGTCACTGTTGTGTCTTATCATCTGCATCAACTCTGGGAGAACCTTGTCCAGAGGTTCGGCACCTGACTGGGACTCCTGGGCTCTAGTAGACCTCTAACTGCTGTCTCCCATAGATGTTCCTACCTCCACCTGATGTGCATTAGCAATTGTGGGGTGCTCACCAGATTGTGCCACAGAAGCTTGTCCACTAATGGCATCCACCGAGGTGTGTGTGTCTCTGCGCTGGTGGAAGGTGGGGATGACAGATGTGATGCCTCGATGGAGGTCTCCCCGGGGCTCTTCTCCGAGGCGGTCACTTGGGTCGCGGTGGGGTGGGGGGGGGAGGGGGGGGGCGGTGCAATGACTCCGGATGGCCCAGCCCCATCAGATGGATATCCTACGTGACAATGTTCATGTGTCAGTGACGGAAAAGGATTTTGCCTGACATGAACTTTGACAGGTCATCTGGGTGAAGGGGCAATGGATCCTCACCTCTGCGGCGCAGGCCAACCTTACTTCATTGACTCATCGCTCCTCAGTCAGCCCCACAATTTCCAGGGTCCGTTCCTGATAGTGAGTGAGGACTCGGGTCTCTAGGACTCCTCCCACCCCCCTATCTTGGCCCTTTTGAACTTATTATTGGCTATCGTCTCCTGTGAGGACAAAGAGAGGGCATTGTGAGCTCACACGTTTGATGGGTCAGGTGCTTATAACAGGTGGCATGTGTAGGTACTGCAAGTGGAAACGAATGTGTTTTGCTTCTGGGTGCCAGGGTGTTCTGAGGAACAAGTCCGGGGATCGAATGTGGTGACAGTGCAAGGTGTCAGCCAGTATTTTCTGGAGGGTGTGGAATTTGAGAGTTGGCAGACCGAACGGATGCCAGGAGAGAAGTGGTAACTTACCCTTGCAGCTCGGTGAAGGTCATTGGTCTTCTTCTGACATTGGATGGTGGTCCGCCTCTTCATGCTGCCTCCTCTGTCACTGCCACTGGCTCCCAGGCGGTATTGCTGACACTGCTGCTTGTCCTCCGTCCCCCTCAGGAGACCAGGATGCACATTGTCGCATTGACGGCGTCATGAAACCTGGCCAGGTCGGCATCGCCAAATCGAGGAGCAGGGTCTGTTCATTGTCATATCTGTGTGTTGACTGAGAGTGAGTGGTGATGGAGCATTTAAAAGCAGCTCCCTCTTGTGAGTGATGAGACCATGATGCGCAAATCAAACAGCGAGCGAGACAGCCAGTAATGCCGAGAAGTTTGTGAGGCTCATTTGTAGCACTAACTGCCATTAAATAGGGGCCGAGATCTTCACAGCGAGGTCATCGAGAAGCACCCTGCTAATTATGCCCAAAATTATACTCAGAAATACTTCCGTTAAATCACGCCCTGAGTCTTTGAATATTTTTAGGCATAGGTAGGCAGATTCTTGATTAACAAGGGGGTGAAAGGTTATCAGACGTTGGCAGGAACGTCGAGTGAAAGGTACAATCAAATCAGCCATGATCTTATTAAATGGTGTAGCAGGCTCAAGCGCCTAGTGCCCTGCCCCTGCTCCTAATTCATGGGCACGAATCAGCGACCTACGCGCGCCCAATTTGGTGTCAGGACAAGGTCATTGAGGGTCATGAGAGGACTCTCATGAGATTTGTGATGCTCAAAATGTCTTGCGAGATTTAACGGAAGTCTGCGAGATGTTGCGATTGCCTCATTTAAATGTGCATCCGCGGGATTCTCCCGGTGCCCGGGACCTAATGGCCGCATCGTGGACCAGTCGTAATGGCATCTGGGGAGGGGGGGGGGATTCTCCTAGGCCATTAAAGACGCCTAGGTGGTCTGCCGGTGTTCCAGGGTGGCATATCCAGAGTGCCAAGCTGACAGTGCCAATGTGCCCAGGTGCCAGGTTGGCACTGCCAGTGATTGGACCCGGGGGGGCCTTACCACGTTGAGGGGGTGATGAGGGGTTGTTTCCGGTGGCCTACCCAAGGTTGGGGGAGGAGGTTGGGTCGAAAACGGTGATGGGGGGCTTGGGTGCTGAAAGCAGGAGGGTGGAGGTCAGGGTAGCCTGGCAAAACGGTGCCCCAATCTTCGAGTAGCCTTTCCTGCTGGGCTTCCAGCAGAAAATGATTCAAGTGCGGTTTCAACAGAGAGAAACTCCCCAAGACCAAAACAAAACAGCAAAGTCCTGCCAAACGGTTGATGTGGTGTATATGGATTTCAGTAAGGCGTTTGATAAGGTTCCCCACGGTAGGCTATTGCAGAAAATAAGGAAGTATGGAATTGAAGGTGATTTAGCGGTCTGGATCAGTAATTGGCTAGCTGAAAGAAGACAGAGGGTGGTGGTTGATGGCAAATGTTCATCCTGGAGTTCAGTTACTAGTGGTGTACCGCAAGGATCTGTTTTGGGGCCACTGCTGTTTGTCATTTTTATAAATGACCTGGAAGAGGGTGTAGAAGGATGGGTTAGTAAATTTGCAGATGACACGAAGGTCGGTGGAGTTGTGGATAGTGCTGAAGGATGTTATAGGATACAGAGGGACATAGATAAGCTGCAGAGCTGGGCTGAGAGGTGGCAGATGGAGTTTAATGCGGAAAAGTGTGAGGTGGTTCACTTTGGAAGGAGTAACAGGAATGCAGAGTACTGGGCTAATGGCAAGATTCTTGGTAGTGTAGATGAACAGAGAGATCTCGGCATCCAGGTACATAAATCCCTGAAAGTTGCCACCCAGGTTAATAGGGCTGTTAAGAAGGCATATGGTGTGCTAGCCTTTATCAGCAGGGGGATTGAGTTTCGGAGCCACAAGGTCATGCTGCAGCTGTACATAACTCTGGTGCGGCCGCACCTGGAGTACTGCATGCAGTTCTGGTCACCACATTATAGGAAGGATGTGGAAGCTTTGGAAAGGGTTCAGAGGAGATTTACTAGGATGTTGCCTGGTATGGAGGGAAGGTCTTACGAGGAAAGGCTCAGGGACTTGAGGTTGTTTTCGTCAGAGAGGAGAAGGCTGAGAGGTGACTTAATAGAGACATATAAGATAGTCAGAGGGTTAGATAGGGTGGACAGTGAGAGTCTTTTTCCTCGGATGGTGATGACCAACACGAGGGGACATAGCTTTAAATTGAGGGGTGATAGATATAGGACAGATGTCAGAGACAGTTTCTTTACTCAGAGAGTAGTAGGGGTGTGGAACGCCCTGCCTGCAACAGTAGTAGACTCGCCAACTTTAAGGGAATTTAAGTGGTCACTGGATAGACATATGGATGAAAATGGAATAGTGTAGGTCAGATAGGCTTCAGATGGTTTCACAGGTCGGCGCAACATCGAGGGCCGAAGGGCCCGTACTGCGCTGTAGTGTTCTATGTTCTATGTTCTAACACCCCGCTAAGCATGTCCAAAACCAGACATAGATTCTTTGCGGTTGAAACGTGCTCATAATGTTCGTATGTTCATATGTGCATTGAGAAGCAGAGGACAAGATATCAAGGAAGCTTATTAGACATAAATATTACATGCAGGTACTATGGTGAATGTCACTTAGTAATTCACACTGTATTTACCAATACTATTGTAAGCGCAGTAGCGTTATCCAACCACTAGGGGGAGTAGCTCTGGGAATGCTCAGGAGTTTGTACAGGGCTCCACCCTTGGCTCCTCCCACGACTCCTCCCCCTAGACTGCTGTATAAATAACCGTGTCCAGAGCCAGCCTAAGTTCATCGAGAGTTCAACGGGTAACAGGCTGGCTCTGAAGTAAGTAGATTAAAACCACTGTTCATATCTGAAAGCACGTTTATCGTGAAATGATGGTTCCATCAGGTACCCGAAATGTTTGCTGTAATGGTGAGGGAACTGTAGCAAATGTTAGATATCCCATTGTCTGAGGTGTCCTAACCCAGTGACATATTCCAGGGAACAAAGAAGGGTGGCTACTGTCAGAATATAGAACCAAAAACTGTCATTCTCACAGGGTAACTCTCCAGGTGGTTGCCTGTCCTGGAACCCAAGAGTTTTGCACTGTAAGAAACTGCTTATTATTTATAAACCGCATTCAAAAAGTCTAACTAAAAATAGTACATTTTTATTTAGTGAGTAGGAGCAGTAGTGATAGGTTTTACCCTTTTTGCCAGCAATTTTTCCCCCTCGTTACCAATTTATAAACCGCATAAGGAATTAAAAACATCAACAGTTTAATTATTTTGGATACCAAGGTAGCACTAAGCCATGAAAAACTCCTGGCCTGACTGACTCTAGAAAATCCAAATTCTTTAACTATAACCATAAATTCATATTTTTATGTGTGGATTGCCATGTATCTCTTTATCTATATAACCCATTTTCTAAAATACAATTTGCAATCAATAGCGAGGTGCATTTGTACAGTTCACAGAAATTAGAACAGTAAAACTATCCTAGGAATTAAAGTGCTGACAGCTTTTAAATATTGACAAAAAACAAGCCAATAAACATTACCGTATAAATTTTGGTTTTACAATGAACACATTGATCTCGTAGCGACCTCCCGAACAATGAGAGTGGAATGAAGAGCTGCACGGTGTGCACTTAATACAGTTTTACAATGAACATATATAGCAGAGGGTGTGTGTTTATATATATGAAATTAATAGAGATGTAATGGCCACAGAAATATTTGGGCAAAATTGTTAAAGAATCAAAACTTCAACCATGGATTTAAAAAAAAATTTATAGCAGCCAATTCATTTTTTCCTATTAAGGGTCAATTGATCGAGGCCAATCCACCTACCCTGCATATCTTTGGGTTGTGGGGCAAAACCCATGCAAACACGGGGAGAATGTGCAAACTCCACACGGACAGTGACCCAGAGCCGGGATCGAACCTGGGACCTCGGCACCGTGAGGCAGCAATGCTAACCACTGTGCCACGGTGCTGCCCAACTTCAACCATGGCTCTTCTTACTCTGTTGTTACATCTGAAGAACATTCGCTTTGAATGTATTTATGATGTTGCAACTTCACCCAGTGCGTTGAACCATTCTTCCACAGTGTTAGTTGGTTTCATCAAGCTCAAGGAGGCAGTCTTTTTTTGTCCTTCACCTTTCTCCATCGCTGTGTTCTGAGCTCGCCACCAGCAATCTGGCAAAAAGCAAATTGTGTCATGGTGCATATCAGCAGGTGTTAAAAATATTCAAAGCAAACACAATAAGGATTCAATGGAGAGAAACATTTTCCCCACTGCTTCTTTAAGGGAATCTCGGAAAAGGGGAAGTCATCTTAAAATTAAAGACAGGCCATTCAGGGGAGAAGGTAGGAAACACTTTTTCATGCAAAGTATGGCAGGCGTGTAGGTCAGTCTCCCACAAAAAGCACAAGATGTTACGTCGATTAATAATTTGTAATCTAGGATTGATAAACTTTGCTAGCCAAGGAGATTAAGGGGCATGGAACCAAGCCAGGTAATGGATAGGTTAGGATACGGATCAGCCATGATCTCAAATAAAACAAGTTCGGGGGGGGATAAATGGCCTATTCCACTTCCTAGATTCATATAGAGTTAAGATTGGCCTGGAGATTGCAGGAAATGAAGACCAGTGTCCAGAAATGACAGAAATTACTGCTGTGTATGATGAATGGAGGATTTTAGGAATATTGACTTCTAAATATTCGGGCAATTTAATGTAGTGTTTTTGACTGCAGTGGACATGTTATCAAAAAAATGTTGTTTTTTTTTTTGCAGGGCCCAGGAATTCCTGGAGCCAGAAGGTAAAATTGACCAGGGGAATGTGGTTTTCAGTCTGGGATAATACACAGTGGTTTGATTGGGGAAAGTCCCTGGGGAGTTACTTTGCTTTTCAGCTTGGGGAGATAATGTAATTTCTGGTGAAGCCAAGGGATGCAGGAGACATATTGGAAAAGCTTTAGAGAGGAGTTGAAGTCTGATCTGTCTGAAACTGAGCCCACAATTCTCTCGCAGTAGGATAATTAGGAAAGGAGTAATAATATTTAAAGCAGAGCAGTCTTGTCTGAAGACAAGAAAGAAGTTGAAATATGCCAGGTGAACTATCTTTTTGAACATATTTAGGCAGACTCTGAAGGGATTCTAACAGGAGCCCAACCTGTTCTGAAAAGCAAGTATTACTCGATGTCATGCTGATTTTAAGATGAATCGAGAGCTATAGTGTCTAGTTTCGTGTTGTTTGATGGGAAACTGAGTAGTAGGGCGAAATTCTCCCAAAGGGAGACTGAGTGCCGATGCCGGAGTGAAACCCGGAGTGTTCCACTTGTGTCAAAGCGGCGCGCCGGGAATGACGCGGCCGGCAGCACCGAGGTGACGTCAGCCGCGCATGCGCAGGTATGGCCATGGCCAGCTCCAACCCGCGTATGCGCGGTTGCCGTCTTCCCCTCCGCTGCCCCCTCAAGACATGGCGGCTTGATCTTGCGGGGCGGCGGAGGGAATAGAGTGCATCTCTTAGAGACGCCGGCCCGACGATCGGTGGGCACCGATCGCGGGCCAGTCACCTCATGAGCATGCCCGTGGTGCCCGATCCTCCCTCCACCCCCCACAGGCCCCATACTTACTTGTCGCGCGCTGTTCACAATGGCAGCGACCAGGTGTGGTTGCTGCCGGCGTGAACCGGTCGGGTTCGTCAGGCCGCTCGGCCCATCCGGGCCGGAGAATCGCCGGTCGCCGTGAAAAACGGCAAGCGGCGATTCTCCGAGTGGCGTGTCAAAAAACGCGACACGCCATTTTTGGGGGGGTGGGAGAATCGTGGGGAGTGCCAGGGTGGCGTGTCGTGATTCGCCCGGCCCTCCCGCGATTCTCCAACCCGGCGTGGGGAGCGGAGAATCGTGCCCGTAATGTTTAAGGGGTTATTTTCAGATGTGAAGTTAAAGATTTAATATTGTATTCCTCATAAAGCTTTGTTGTAAAAATACCAAATCCATATTTCTTCATGCAATCATTTCTGGAGCAAAGCATTCTTTCCGCACAGCCTTACAAATAAAGTAAAATATTGGGGTTTCGGTCCAGTATCTCAGATACTGTTTGGGGTCTGGTCTTGGATCATAATATGTGTGACCATCCTGGAGAACAATCATTGGGACGTCAAAAAACAGGCGATTCTCTTCCAACTTCACATTCCTAAATTAAAGAATTGGGCATTTTAAATTCATACTGCTGTCAAACCCCAGGCAGGCTGCTGGAATTCAAATTTGACCAAAGTCAAATACGCAACCAACAATCAAGCTGCCTGAACATGTCTAGGCCTGTCCCATCAATCACCCATCAAAGATCATCGCACTCTACTGAGGCCCAACAGGAGATCATCGTACCCCATTGAAATGTACCGGCCTATTGTTGGAAGCCCAGATTAGGCCAGACTTTCTGTCACCTAAAATTCCTGCTGTTACCTTATATGGCAACAGGATACATGTTGGATTTGTTTATTGGATTTGTTTATCGTCACGTGTACCGAGGAACAGTGAAAAGTATTTTTCCACGAGCGGCTCAAACAGATCATTCATAGAACATAGAACATAGAATGATACAGCGCAGTACAGGCCCTTTGGCCCTCGATGTTGCACCGACATGGAAAAAATCTAAAGGCCATCTAACCTACACTATGCCCTTATCATCCATATGCTTATCCAATAAATTTTTAAATGCCCTCAATGTTGGCGTGTTCACTACTGTTGCAGGTAGGGCATTCCACGGCCTCACCACTCTTTGCGTAAAAAACCCACCTCTGACCTCTGTCCTATATCTATTACCCCTCAATTTAAGGCTATGTCCCCTCGTGCTAGCCACCTCCATCCGCGGGAGAAGGCTCTCGCTGTCCACCCTATCTAACCCTCTGATCATTTTGTATGCCTCTATTAAGTCACCTGTTAACCTTCTTCTCTCTAACGAAAACAACCTCAAGTCCATCAGCCTTTCCTCATAAGATTTTCCCTCCATACCAGGCAACATCCTGGTAAATCTCCTCTGCACCCGTTCCAAAGCTTCCACGTCCTTCCTATAATGAGGCGACCAGAACTGTACGCAATACTCCAAATGCGGCCGTACTAGAGTTTTGTACAACTGCAACATGACCTCATGGCTCCGGAACTCAATCCCTCTACCAATAAAGGCCAACACACCATAGGCCTTCTTCACAACCCTATCAACCTGGGTGGCAACTTTCAGGGATCTATGTACATGGACACCGAGATCCCTCTGCTCATCCACACTACCAAGAATTTTACCATTAGCCAAATATTCCGCATTTCTGTTATTCTTTCCAAAGTGAATCACCTCACACTTCTCCACATTAAACTCCATTTGCCACCTCTCAGCCCAGCTCTGCAGCTTATCTATGTCCCTCTGTAACCTGCAACATCCTTCCGCACTGTCTACAACTCCACCGACTTTAGTGTCGTCTGCAAATTTACTCACCCATCCTTCTGCGCCCTCCTCTAGGTCATTTATAAAAATGACAAACAGCAACGGCCCCAGAACAGATCCTTGTGGTACGCCACTCGTAACTGAACTCCATTCTGAACATTTCCCATCAACTACCACTCTCTGTCTTCTTTCAACTAGCCAATTTCTGATCCACATCTCTAAATCACCCTCAATCCCCAGCCTCCGTATTTTCTGCAATAGCCGACCATGGGGAACCTTATCAAACGCTTTACTGAAATCCATATACACCACATCAACTGCTCTACCCTCGTCTACCTGTTCAGTCACCTTCTCAAAGAACTCGATAAGGTTTGTGAGGCATGACCTACCCTTCACAAAACCATGCTGACTATCCCTAATCATATTATTCCTATCTAGATGATTATAAATCGTATCTTTTATAATCCTCTCCAAGACTTTACCCACCACAGACGTTAGGCTCACCATTCAGTACATGAAAAGAAAAGAAAATACCTAATAGGGCAACAGAAGGTACAAAATGTAAGTACATAGACACCAGCATCGGGTGAAGCATACAGGGGTGTAGTGTTAATGAGGTCAGTCCATAAGAGGGTCATTTAGGAGTCTGGTAACAGTGGGGAAGCAGCTGTTTCTGAATCTGTTTGTGCGTGTTCTCAGACTTTTATATCTCCTGCCCGATGGAAGAAGTTGGAAGAGCGAGTAACCCGGGTGGGAGGGGTCTTTGATTATGCTGCCCGCTTTCCCAAGGCAGCGGAAGGTGTAGATGGAGTCAATGGATGGGAGGCGGGTTTGTGTGATGGACTGGGCTCTGTTCAATACTCGCTGAAGTTTCTTGCAGTCTTGGGCCGAGCTGTTGTCATACCAGGTTGTGATGCAGCCAGATGGGATGGATTCTATGGTGCACCTGTAAAAATTGCGAAGAGTCAGTGTTGTCATGCCAAATTTCCTTAGTTTCCTGAGGAAGTAAAGGTGCTGTTGTGCTTTCTTGTTGGTAGCGTCAACATGAGTGGACGAGGACATGTTTTTGGTGATGTGCATACCTAGGAATTTGAAGCTGTCAACCATCTCCACCTGGGCCCCGTTGATGCTGACAAGGGTGTGTACAGTACTTTGCTTCCTGAAGTCAATGACCAGCTCTTTAGTTTTGCTGGCATTGAGGGATATATTGTTCTCATTGCACCACTCCACTAGGTTCTCTATCTCCCTCCTGAATTCTGACTCGTCGTTGTTCGAGATCTGACGCACTATGGCCGTGTCATCTGCAAACTTGTAGATGGATTTGGAACCAAATTTTGGCACGCAGTCGTGTGTGTATAGGGAGTATAGTAGGGGGCTAAGCACGCAGCCTTGCGAGGCCCCTGTATTGAGGACTATTGTGTAGGCGGTATTGTTGTTCATTCTTACTGATTGTGGTCTGTGGGTCAGAAAGTTGAGGATCCTGTTGCAGAGTGAGGAGCCAAGTCCTAGGTTTCGGAGCTTTGGTATGAGCTTAGCTGGGATTATGGTGTTGAAGGTGGAGCTGTAGTCAATAAATAGGAATCTGATGTAGGAGTCCTTGTTGTCGAGATGCTGTGGGCATGAGTGTAGGGCCAGGGAGTTGGCATCTGCTGTGGACCATTTGCGACTGTCTGCGAATTGCAGTGGATCTTGGCATCCTGGGAGTATGAAGGTGATGTGCTTCATGACCAAGCTCTCGAACAACTTCATTACGATTGATGTCAGGGCTACTGGATGGTAGCCATTGAGGCACGTTGCCTGGTTCTTCTTGGGCACCGGTATGATGGTGGTCTTGAAGCAGGTGTGGACCTCGGAGCAGAGTAGGGACAGGTTGAAGATGTCCATGAACACATCTGCCATCTGATCCATGCAGGCTCTGAGTGCACGACCATGGATCCCGTCCGGATCCTTCGCCTTCCGAGGGTTAACTTTCAAGAACGCCGATCTGTAAACAATACCATGGAGATAGATACCTGGGGCCGGGCTCCCGTGCCCTGTCAGGCAGACATCTAGAAACCCGCTGGGTTTGGGACCCCGTTCCTGTGACTTCATTGGCCGGAAGCCACAGAAGTTTCTGGAAAGGCGGGGAGGGAAGGGGATAAAGGTACGCATCTCAGACACACCAACAGCAGAGACTCGGCATGCAACGTGACCATGACCAGATGAGAAGGAAGGAAGCAAGGAAGAAACGGCCAGCGAGAACTACCTTTGTGAAGACAGGCCAGAGGAATTCCAGCGATCAGATCCATAGCCTGCCAAGCCATCTTTGCGGGTAGTATATTTCAATCTGGGGTATCCTCTTGTTTTATGTGGATAATTTAAGGGTTAATATATTATTATTAATAAACTTATTGAACCTTTACTTGTGTTTGTCCTTTGTCCAGCTTGCAACTAAGGACACCTGGGTAAAACTTTGATTGATATACTGGTCTGTCATGTCAGAGTATCTTTAAGAAATGGGTGTTTATTACTGCAGTGATGTCAGAGAGTGGGTGAAGCTGGGCTGTCTGTCAGCTTTTTACTTTTGTTTTAGGCTGTTTGCTGCAGGGTGTGTTTTAGTTTCATTTTCAGGTTTTGAGCTGAAGCCAGACAGAGCAGATGTACTGTTGATCTCTCTGCCATGAAAAGACTATGGCCGCGATTCTCCGCTCCCCACGCCGGGTGGGAGAATCGCGGGAGGGCCGGGCGAATCACGATATGCTGCCCTGGCACCCCCCGCGATTCTCCCACCTACCAAAAATGGCGTGTCGCGTTTTTCGACACGCCACTCGGAGAATCACGCAATCGTTTTTCATGGTGACCCGTGATTCTCCAGCCCGGATGGGCCAAGCGGCCTGTCGTTCCCGACCTGTTCACGCCAGTGGCAACCACACCTGGTCGCTGCCGGCGTGAACATAGCGTGAAAGGTAAGTTTGGGGCCTGTGGGGGGCGCAGAGGGGATCGAGCACCACGGCCGTGCTCGGGAGGGGACTGGCCCGCGATCGGTGCCCACCGATCGTCGGGCCAGCATCTCCAAGAGACGCACTCTTTCCCCTCAGCCGACTCGCAAGATCAAGCCGCCACATCTTGCGGGGCAGCGGAGGGGAAGACGGTAACCGCCCATGCGCAGGTTGGCGCTGGCCAACTGCGCATGCGCGGCTGACGTCGTTTGGCGCCGCCGGCCGCATCATTCTCAGCGCGCCGCTTTGACGCAAGTGTCAATGCCCGGCGGCCGAGTTTCCCGCAACACCGCTCCTAGCCCCCCCGGGGGGGGGGGGGGGGGAGAATAGGGGGAGCAGCCTCCGATGCCGTCGTGAAACTCGGCCGAGTTCTCGGCGGCTTTCCCGATGCCGCGCCCTATCTCTTGATCATTTGGTGAATTCAGAATTACAAATGTTCTCAGTAGTGAATGTAAACCTAATGTGCTTCTAGGAAAAGGTGTTTTAATGGGCAGCACGGTAGCATGGTGGTTAGCATAAATGCTTCACAGCTCCAGGGTCCCAGGTTCGATTCCCGGCTGGGTCACTGTCTGTGTGGAGTCTGCACGTCCTCCCCCTGTGTGCGTGGGTTTCCTCCGGGTGCTCTGGTTTCCTCCCACAGTCCAAAGATGTGCGGGTTAGGTGGATTGGCCATGCTAAATTGCCCATAGTGTCCTAATAAAAGTAAGGTTAAGGGGGGGGGGGGGTTGTTGGGTTACGGGTATAGGGTGGATACGTGGGTTTGAGTAGGGTGATCATGGCTCGGCACAACATTGAGGGCCGAAGGGCCTGTTCTGTGCTGTACTGTTCTATGTTCTAAGTCTTATAAATGTTAAAAGGAAAGCTTACGGATTACTTAGTGTTGTATTTTTTGGGTGTTGTATTTGAATTACTGGTTGCTAAGATGTTCACTGTATGTTTCAAAAAGGTTAACTTGAGTTCATAGAATAAACATTGTTTTGCTTTAAAAATTACTTTTCCATTTCTGCTGTCCCACACCTGTAGAGTGGGCCGTGTGCTCCCCATACCACAATCTAGTAAAAGTTGTGGGTCAGGTGAACTCCACGATGCACTTTGAGGTTCTCTAAACCCTGGCCCATAACAGGTCGAAGTATCTGAGATTTATTCAACAAAGTGCTGAAATTGGAGGTAAAAAAAAGCATTATCCTATAGAGTAATGAGCCTTTTTTCTTTCTAATTGGCATAAGAAAGGGGTGCATCACAAGGATGGATGTGTTGGCCAACTACTGACTGGAGGGTGGGGGCGAGTCATGTGATGAAACCACCAGGGATGCATTTAATGGGAGCCTCGATTCTCTAAGTTTTGTATGAGTGTGTCCACGTCATGACTCTATTACAGACTCTAAATGCAAGGGCGGAATTCAAATAATAATAATTTCTAACCCGAAAGTGGTTATCAAGAATCTAACTTGCCACTCCGATCCGAGGAGCTGATCAATCAAGTGAGTCAAGCTTGACAATCGTTTAGTTGCCAAGTTGCAGCCTTCCTTTCATGCTGCAGATTGTACGTGCAGCCTCACAAGCACTTTGTTTCATAAGTTATTTCATTACTTGAAAGTATTGCTGATGTTATGTAGCTACAGGGTCGGCAAGACTGTGACCACTGCTGGCATATTTGAAATGATCCATTGATAAAAGGGATGTTTTGAAAGGCAAAGACACGAGAGATAAAATAGTGAAAACCAACTCAAGCCTGCGACTTTATTGTAACAATTAATCCAAAGACTTCACCTCTGCAATTTTTAGTTTGTAAAATAGAAACCCCTTAACCCCATCACCCGACCTCAAACCCCACTTCCATCAACTGTGTACTACGGCAGTTGGAAGATCGTTGCAAGGAGATAGCAGAACCAAACCGGGGCGCAGGTTCATACTTGCCAGCAGGGTCAGGAGCAAAACATATTCAAAAACTACACCTGTCAGCGTCTAGTCTCCACAACTCAACCCCTTGTCGACACAGTGCCTTAACCCACCAGCTCATTCCCAGAATTTTACACCAAAAGCTAGACTCCTGCAATCTCCTTTAATGTATAATCTGAAAAGCTAAAATTGCACAAAATCATTCTGAATTGCTAAATGTTCCTATTATCGCTGATTGCTTGTTTTGTTGCAAATGTTCTGATTTAAATTGTATATTGTGCTGAGCACTTAAAAGCCAATCCAATACTGTACCAAACTGGGAAAAATTGGCCATGCAAAATAAAAGCTAATGTAAGTTTCTATTTTCAACTCGGTTGATTATACGAGGGTATATTAAACAATCTAAGAGCGTAAGATTGACAATTTATGCTAAAAATCATAACGCAGTACATAAATTCACTGCACTGTTAAGTGCAATGGTCTATGACTGATTAGTGTTATTGTGATTTAGGGTTGCTACAGTAACTACTGCTTTCTGTAGAGAGAAGCAGCAGTCCAGGGAAACACGTATAATCTCAGGCACTGTTATTGTGTTTGTAGAGAGAGCTCATGAATTGCTAAAAATGCATGCAAAATAACTTTAATACGGAAAAACAACCTTCAATACTATTTAATTAAAGATTAAGATTTTATAAATCTCATTGGGCGCAATCTAGCTAAAAAAAAGAGTTGGTTCTGGGCAGGAATAGTGGGGTCGTTCCCCGGACTAAAAGCGCCAGGAACGACTTTGCTATCTAATAGTGCTCCTTTTTTTTTGGTGGCCCAGAGGGAACACCTCCGGCGAGTGGAACTCCTCAGTGCAGGAAAAGATCGGGACACCATTTTTGAATGGCGGCCCGATCTCTCGACAAACTGACGTGACCGCCGGACACCCCCAATGCGCCAACTCACCTATAAGGGGGTATGCATATCTGGTCATTAGGGCATTGTTGTATGTGTGGGCTTGCCGTGTGCAAATTGGCTGCCGTGTTTTCTTTTTTTTCAATCCATCTCCCCTGCATATCTTTGGGTTGTGGGGGTGCGACCCATGCAGACACGGGTAGAATGTGCAAACTCCACATGGACAGTGACCCGGGGCCAGGAATGACCGTGGGTCCTCAGTGCCATGGGGCAGCAGTGCTAACCACAGCGCCATCGTGCCACGCCCAGCTGCCGTGTTTCCTACTTTACAACAGCAAATACACTTTGAAAGTATTTTAGTTGGCTGTACAACGCTCAGGGCAACCCAAAGTTGTGAAAGGCACTTTATAAAGAAAATCCGTTCTGGACATAGTTGGGAGGGAGTCCAACTTGGAGATTGAGGAAGTATGGTTATTGGTTAAGGATGGAATCATATGATTGTCATCCATTAAATAATTGACTAAACTCTCTGCCTTAGTTCGCACATGAAGAATGGCCATTTGAACAAGTATCGAGGAGCTGATGGCTTCTACCATGAGAACTAACACCAGCAAAACTGATGAAAAGAAATCTCTTAAGTTATTATTTATTTATTACTCTCTCACTTTGCATGTTATTTTCTCCACTCATTTGCCAGTTAATATCCAGAAGGTTTTATTATTTCCAAATCTGTGGGTGCTCTACACCAATTAGTCGGAAGCACAAAGAACAAAGAAAATTACAGCACAGGAACAGGCCCTTCGGCCCTTCCAGCCTGCGCTGATCCAGATCCTTTATCTAAACCTGTCTCCTATTTTCCAAGGTCTACTTCCCTCTGTTGCCGCCCGTTCATATACCTGTCTAGATGCCTCTTAAATTATGCTATCGTGCCCGCCTCTACCACCTCCGCTGGTAAAGCGTTCCAGGCACCCACCACCCTCTGCGTAAAAAACTTTCCACGCACATCTCCCTTAAACTTTCCCCCTCTCACCTTGAAATCGTGACCCCTTGTAACTGACACCCCCACTCTTGGAAAAAGCTTGTTGCTATCCACCCTGTCCATACCTCCAATAATTTTGTATACCTCAATCAGGTCCCCCCTCAACCTCCTAATCTACTCAACCTTTCTTCATAGCTAGCACCCTCCATACCAGACAACATCCTGGTGAACCTCCTCTGCACCCTCTCCAAAGAATCCACATCTTTCTGGTAATGTGGCAACCAGAACTGCACGCAGTATTCCAAATGTGGCCTAACCGAAGTCATATACAACTGTAACATGACCTGTCTACTCTTGCACTCAATACCCCGTCCGATGAAGGCAAGCATGCTGTATGCCTTCTTGACCACTCTATCAACCTGCGTTGCCACCTTCTGGGTACAATGGACCTGAACTCCCAGATCTCTCTGTACATCAATTTTCCCCAGGACCCTTCCATTGACCATATAGTCCGCTCTTGAATTTGATCTTCCAAAATGCACCACCTTGCATTTGCCTGGATTGAACTCCATCTGCCATTTCTCTGCCCAACTCTCCAATCTATCTATATTTTGCTGTATTCTCTGACAGTCCTCCTCGCTATCTGCAACTCCACCAATCTTAGTATCATCTGCAAACTTGCTAATCAGACCACCTATACCTTCCTCCAGGTCATTTCTGTAGATCACAAACAACAGTGGTCCGAGCACAGATCCCTGTGGAACACCACTAGTCACCCTTCTCCATTTTGAGACACTCCCTTCCACCACTACTCTCTGTCTCCTGTTGCCCAGCCAGTTCTTTATCCATCTAGCTAGTACACCCTGAACCCCATACGACTTCACTTTTGCCATCAACCTGCCATGGGAAACCTTATCAAACGCCTTACTAAAGTCCATGTATATGACATCTACAGCCCTTCCCTCATCAATTAACTTTGTCACTTCCTCAAAGAATTCTATTAGGTTTGTAAGACATGACCTTCCTTGCACAAAACCATGCTGTCTATCACTGATAAGTCTATTTTTTTCCAGATGTGAATAGATCCTATCCCTCAGTATCTTCTCCAACAGTTTGCCTACCACTGACGTCAAGCTCACAGGTCTATAATATACCTGCTATCCTTCTTAAACAAAGGGATAACATTAGCAATTCTCCAGTCCTCCGGGACCTCACCCGTGCTCAAGGATGCTGCAAAGATATCTGTTAAGGCCCCAGCTATTTCGACCCTCGCTTCCCTCAGCAACCTGGGATAGATCCCATCCGGTCCTGGGGACTTGTCCACCTTAATGTCTTTTAGAATACCCAAAACTTCCCCTTTCCGTATGACAACTTGACCTAGAGTATTTAAACATCCATCCCAGATGAGTGTTGTGGGTGAACGTATACATCCATGTTTTTTAAAACTAATTGTTAAAAGGTAGATTTTTTTGATTACAGTAGCAGCAATAAACGGGAGTGGCAGTGTAGGCAGAACCATTATACAGTCGTTTCGCCATACATTTTGTAATTTTCATCAAAAATATTCCTCGGTACACACACATTTCAAACATTAATTACTTGTGTGTGCCAGGAATATATTCTCTGCAGGAAATGCTATTGAATCGTAGAATGGTTGCGACATAGAAGCTGACCATTCAGCCCATTGAATCTGTGCTACTGCTCTGCAAGATTGATCCGGCTAGTCCCAGTCTCCTGCACTTTTCCTGTGCTTACCTAATTCCCTCTTGAACAGATCAGTTGAATCTGCCTCCATCACCCTTGCAGGATCCTAGCCACTCACTGTCTTAAAAAGAAATTTCCCCTCAAGCCAACTTTGCTTCTTTTGCCAATCACTTAAAAACACTGTCGTGTGGTTCCCAATCTTCTGTTATCCTGAAAATGTATTCCTTAATGCAGTCTCCTTGTAAACATCTTGGCAAAGGGTGAGGAGTGAGGGCAGGGGTAAGGAGGAGTCAGTTCCCAACATAAAGCAACTGAAAAATCAGCATCTGAAGGATGATTAACAGCGGTATTGGGATAAGCACAAATCCTGACACAGGTAAAATCAATTGCTCCTATAATACCAGACAAATAATACTTGGTACATTTGATTGTGCAGCCCCCTCATACAGTCAGCAAAAACATTTACTTCTGATATCAAATCGGTTGCTTTGCCCATTTCTGATTCCTACATCAGACATTATTTTTCTCTGGGGTGTGACCAATCAATGAGAGCTTAACCTCTGGGCTGAAAGGGAATAGGTTACATTGTTTGTGAAAGATAGGAATTGGGTCAAAGTTACAGGAAGCACGCTACACATCAAGGCATTGCCAGTCAATGAAGAGTCAGATTAGGCATCAAAATCAAGTATTGATAGATCAATCAGCTTCAATCACCACGGATAGAATGGTTATCATCTCTCTGAATTGCATGTCCATCTCTCTTGCCCCTATTTTGTACTGTTAAATAAAAACAACAAAGTTTGTTAAATTAAGGGATTTGCATATTCTGATGAAATTATTTTGACTCAATCCAATGACCCCCTGTTATTGTGATCACGTACTCCATTAAGCTCACATAATATGGCACTGAAAAGATCTGATGGATTATTCCATTTGCTTGTTGGCAATGCGTCCAGTAAAACAGGCATCTGCTTAATTAAGTAAATATTCAATGAAAGAAATACTAGATTCAGATAAATAT
The DNA here is from genome assembly GCF_902713615.1 of Scyliorhinus canicula. Taxonomy (NCBI): domain Eukaryota; kingdom Metazoa; phylum Chordata; class Chondrichthyes; order Carcharhiniformes; family Scyliorhinidae; genus Scyliorhinus; species Scyliorhinus canicula. The sequence goes on along the minus strand of NC_052146.1, from coordinate 106,686,313 downwards.
CAATTAAAGGATATGATTATGCGCATTATTAGAGGCTTGTTAGGCACATGATAGATACTGCACCGTAATAAGTACTAAACAGGATTGGTCTGCCCACATAAAGCATTATTGGAGCAACAGTAGGGTATAAACCAGGGCTTGAGCCAAATCTCGATTTATCTTCACTTCTAATTCTGTCTCCCGGCTTTCGTACAGATGTGGGCACCACACTTTAGGAAGGATGACAAGGCCTTGGACAGGGCACTGTGGAAGTTTACCAGGATGATATCAGTGAGGGGCTTCATTCTTGTGGAGAATTTGGAGAAGCTGGGATTATTCAGTTTAGAGCAGAAGAAGGTCAAAGGGAGATCTCATCGTGATTTTCAAAGTGCGACCTGATTTTGATAGAGCGAATAGAGAGAAACTGTTTCCTCTGGCAAGTGGCTCAGTAACTAGAGATAAGAAATTTAAAATAATTGGCAAAAGATTTGGAGGAGAAATTGAGATATTTCTTTCTTTCTTGCAAAGGTTTTTTGAGATGTCTCGATCACATCATGTGAAAGGGTGCGGCATATTCCAGAAGAACTTTCAAAAGGCAGTGGACATGTGTTTGCAGAGAACTAATAAGCAGGGTTATGGGGAAAAGGTTGGGTTACGGAGGTAATATTTTCAAAGAGATGGCACAGGCTGGATGGGATGAATGGTCTCCTGGTGTGTTGTAAGGTTTTATGATTCTAAGGCTGGTGTCCTATGCAGCTTGAATTTCTCTATACTTCTTGCCAATGTTTCACATACTCTCCCCTCCTGATGTGTACTATGAGGCCCAGTGAGCCCCTATATTCTGGTGCCCTTGAATGCGAGTGACGGCTGGCTATTAAATCCTGCATCACACACCCGACCATGACCCTGTTTGCACCCAAGTGCATGTTTTCAGAGGGAGCTGGAAGCAGGGGAGTGCGTTCCTGGATGAGGAAGTAGTAAACCCTTGGTGAACTTCCCTATCATTACAAATATTGGGGGCAATTCTAGGCCCTCAGAATTGCATAGTTAAGATCAACTAACTTAACACAGACCCAGGACAATTGACCTTCCTGATTTGCATTAGACCCTGAGTAAACATTCTCAGCCATATAGGTAAACCTGTAATGCAGGGTTTTATTCTCCTCCAAAAGTGTTGGGTCTCTGAGGAACTTAACCTTCCAGAAATATCTTCACAGGTTTCAGGCCTTACTTCATTGAAATTAGCCTTCCCCTGATTGAAATGCTCCAAGGACTTTTGCATAATTTTTCCTTAGTACTAAACAACTCTAATTCAAATTGTGCCAACTGTAAAGTAGCAAGGTTGCCATCATGTGGCTAGACATCATAAGGGAATCAAATACGTTTTTGGATCAATTTAACTGGTTTGATGGATCAATCATGTTTGTAATTCTCCCTGGTTGTTTGCTATTGATTTTCTGTCACTGTGGTATGAATAAGCATTCAAAGTCATCATTTGTCCTCAGTTTAAAAGGCCATAATATATGGGTATTGATGAAGCTGAAGACCAGTGCTCAATCCCAACAGCCAAATCTGTCTACAAGTCCCTTGAGATTGGCAACAAACATGGGTGCATCTTCTCAATTGCCAATGCTCTTATATATTTATGAGACTTTTACTGTGATCAATCTGGGTAGATCCCAAAAATAATTGTTGCAGGGGTCACTGATAAGTGCATCTTATTCAAGCCCAATTGCATTGTGAAGCCATATTACAAGGTTGCTCAGGGGTGAAAGTCAAAAAGTATTCAATACAACCCATGGAAATAAAAGACACAGAGGTGGTGCGCATGTTTTTGGAAAGTATGATTTAAGTGTTAAATCTGCATAGTTGCTACGCATGATGACAGTAAGATTTCGCTGATACTGAAACATCTGAAAATCATTCATGCCTGGAAACAGTACAGAGAAGAACAAGCAAACTGATCCCAGTTGTCAGAGCATTCAATTACATAGAAAGTCTGGAGGAATTTAAAACTCTTCAGACTTGAAAGGAGGGAATAGAAAAGAGACATTAAAAAGATGAAAAACATTAGCTGATTTATAATGCTCACGGTTGGCGTTTAAGGTAAGACAAAGGTCCACAAGCTCAACTGGTGAAAGTTGAATTTAGGATCAATGTCTTACTTCAGACTAAAGGAATTTGTGACATTGGTTCACAACATCATAGAATGATGTAACACAGCTGGAGGCCATTTGGCCCGTTGGGCCTGCACTGACTCTTTGAAAGAACTATCCAGTTACTCCCACTCCTCTGGCTCTTTACTGGAAACACAATGTTTATTCTTCAAGTGTTTATTCAATTGAAAGTTAACATTGAACCTGCTTTCACCACTCTTTCAGGCAGTGCATTTGCAAATCATAAACATTCAGTGCTAAAATCTTTCTTTTTTTCATTTATCTTTTCTCTTATCGTTTTGCCAATGACCTAAAACCTTTCTCTTCTGGTTACTGAATTTTCTGCCACTGGAGACAGCTTCTATATATTTGTTGAAAACTTTCATGCTTTTAAACACCTCCACCAATGTGCTTGTCCTTTCCGGCTCTTAGAACATCTGGATTTGTCCAGTCTCCCTATATAAGTGAAGTCCTTCGTTCCTCTCGACCCTCTCTCAGACCTTGGACATTCTTCCCACAGCGTAGTGCCCAGAAGTAGCCACGACATTGCAGCTGGGGCCTAATCAGAGTTCTGGAAAGATTGAGTACAGCCTTCTTGCTTTTACTCTACGGGCAAGACCTTTCACCCTGCCCCCCCCCTCCTCTCCCCCCCCCCCCCCCCCCCCCGCCCCCCCCGCAGCATGTTTTGCAGCGACTGAGGTGGCCCACCTTTGGCTGGTGGCATGATCTTCTGGTCTCAAAGCTTTCAACAGGATTTCCCATTGCCGGCATCCTTTGCTGCCAGGGAACCCGTAGCGGGGTGTGTCGCTGTTGGAGGGACCAGAAGATCCCTCTGGTGAAACCACCGGAAAATCCCGCCATATGTCTCCACATATATATCTATGTATAATGCCATGGATCCTTTTTAACAGACTTCTTGTCTTGTCATCTTCACAGGTTTCTAGTTAATAAATACCTTGGAAGGTAATGGTTGATTCACCTTGAGAAAGCGTTTATACACTTTGATATAAAACTTTTCAGAGGATGAATAGAAGGAATCATTTTGCAAGGCACAAGGTGAAGATTGGAATGAGGGCCACAGGGCTGTAACCTCAATTCTTCAGCACACGCTCACAGGCTAAGCGATGGCGATGATTCTTGCAAATCAACCCATTGTGGCTGCAATATCTCATTGGCAATTTGTCTAATATTGAATGGGATGATGATGAATTAAATAGCTTTCACATTTTAATTCACATTAAATGGAGTAATAAAATCTTTTTTAAAAAAAAAATTTCTGGTAATATTTTTCATTATTGCTCGTGAAGGCAGGTTCATGGGAAAATAGGAACAGTACGAAGTCATTTAGACCCTTAAGCCTAGTTTAACAATCAATGAGATCATGACTGATCTGTGGTCTAACCAATATACACACCTTTGCCCCATATCCCTTGTTAACAATGACCTGTCAATCTCAAGTTGAAAATTCACAATTGATGTGGTATCACGTGCCATTTATAGAAGAGACAGAGCATTGACTCTTCACTGAAATACAATTATCTGAGCAATGGTCTTCCTCTAACACTGTGCCCAAATTGCCATTGCTCCTCTGGGAGTGTTTCAAACTTATTTGGTGTCGGTGGCACAATGCTGCCTCACAACTCCAGGGACCCGGGTTCGATTCCGACCTCGGGCAACTGTCTGTGTGGAGTTTGCACGTTCTTCCCATGTCTGTGTGCGTTTCCTCCGGGTGCTCTGGTTTTCTCCCACAGTCCAAAGATGTGCAAGTCAGGTATATTGGAAATGCTAAATTGTCCCTCGGTGGCGTTACAGGGATAGAAAGGAGGATTGGTTAGGGTGCTCTTTCAGAGGGTCGGTGCAGACTCAATGGACTGATTGGCCTCTTTCTGCACTGTCGAAATTCTATGACCTCATGAGTCAAGCACAAAGATATCTTTCAGTATCCTCACGCACACAAAGATGCAGGGGGAGAAATTCATCCGTCGATGACACCGGGCCAGACAGCACGCGGGGAACGAACTGCATACCCTGCTTGGCTTTCTTTGATGATATCAATGAAGAAGACCATACAGGCAGGGTGAGAAGCAGTCTGTGGCAAAGCCTTTGCCTTGTGAAGATGGTGGTGGGTCATCTTCTTGAAAACAATGGAATGGCTTGAGAGTCAAAGCATTGAATCGGCCATCACTTTATAAAAATTATTTCATGGGATGTGGGCATCGTTGGCTGGGCCAGCATTTATTGTCCCCCCCTAAATGCCCTTGAACTGGATGGCTTGCTAGCCCATTTCATAGGGCATTTTAAGAGTCAACACTGCTGTGAATCTGGAGTCATCAGGTAAGAATGGCAGATTACCTTCCTTAAAAGGACCATAGTGATTGTTTTTACAACAATCATAGTTACTTCATAGTTTGATAGTTAGCATTAATTACAGGCATTTGTTTTTATTGAATACAAACGTCACCATATGCCATGTTGTAATTCAAACCCAAGCACTCAAAGCAATACCCTGGATCTCTGGGGTACTGGTCCAGTGATAATACCACTACTACTTCCCCTATATAGACTACCAGTTTTCTTTCCCTGAACAGAATCTGCCTAAACTGATAAAGATGGGTTTATTATGACAATCTGGTAGTCACATGGTCATCATTATCAGATTTATTTAATTAATTGAATTTCAATTCTCCAGCTGCCATGGTGTTGAACTCATGGCTTCAGATCACTTGCCTGGACCTCTGGATTACTATTCCAGTAATATAACCATTGTGCTACTGTTCCTGACTCAGTATTGACTGGGATGGAACCAGACACTTCTACTGATCCATGTCCTACATACAGGGGGAAAAGATGAGGAGCCAATTTTACAGCCAGTCTAACCACAACTATGCTGAAAATATAGTAGAACCACAGCAGTTAGTGAGAACTGATTAATGGAAAGGGCAAGAACTCACTGGACTGGATTTTCTGGAGCCTGCTGGGAGCGGACAACATGGTGGGGGGGGGCTTTGAGAATTATACAGGAGACCACACGTCACAATCTTAGGGGTGGGAAAATCTTCAGCGCTTAAACAAACTGTGGGAAGGAAGCAAAACGGGAAACCTGTCCGTTAACTGTGGGAAGCTCATTGATATTGTGATTGCCCACTTGCACATAATTTAATTCAACGCCCTGCCGCCCCAATCTGAGAAACCTAATGCCTTTAGTAACCTAATCAGTGGAAGCTTGTGACTTATATGTCTCCTTGTCCCACTGTGAGAATCCATTGGATTTCAAGGAGAATGAGACACTGGGCACCGGATTGGAATGACTGAGCGGGGGAGCTCCGGGCAGGAAATTCAAGACCCAGTGGTATTGGGTCCAAAATTTAAAAGGAACTGTACACAATCGAGCCAGAGAGGGGCCATCCCTTAAACGGGAGAACACTATGGAGGCTGCCGGCAGACGAAAGTAGAGGCCGTGGAAGCACTGGTATCATCCACCCTGCCCTTCTCCATCCTGGAATGCTGGAGGATGTACTGGTTGGATTGTGACATCTCAGTTGAACCCATTGAAGCTCCCAAATGATCTTGTGTGACGGCGGAGAAATCGTCCCTCTAGACTTTCGAGTGTCTGTTTGAGCTGGAGTGATAGAAATTCAATACTGGAGATTTCAACCGCAGAGCTTTCTCAAAAATGTCCGCAAGGTGATTTCCAAAACTTACACAGTGCCGGTTGCCCTTTCAGCATGGTAGCAGAGCTCCAGGGTCCCAGGTTCGATTCCGGCTTGGGTCACTGCCTGTGCGGAGTCTGCACCTTCTCCCCATGTCTGCGTGGGTTTCCTCTGGGTGCTCCAGTTTCCTCCCACAAGTCCCGAAAGACATGCTGTTAGATGAATTGGACATTCTGAATTCTCTCTCAGACGCCAGAGTGTGGTGACTAGGGGCTTTTCACATTAATTTCATTGCAGTGTTAATGTAAGCCTACTTGTGACACTGATAAAGATTATTATTATAATATGACGCTAGCTCCTGTACACAGGTGAGGTCAGAGCTGTCCCTGCCACGTGATCCAGCGACAAGCCCATGTCACCCACATTCATGAGTTTGCCACCATGTGATTGGGTTTAGCTGCATGCCACAGAGCAATGCCATAGCCCCAAGGACCTCTGGGCGCGCCATTGGATGCTGTGATGGTAAGACCCGGGGCTGGATTGTCCGTTTCAGCGGTAAAGTGCCGGCTCAAACATAGAAATCGCAGGCGTTTTAAAACGGCAAAATCGGCACTGAAACCTCATCAATTCCGCTATCGACGAGGAGCTAGCAGCGGCGCCAGATGAAGCTCCCAGCTCTTGCACCAAAAACGGCCGGAGAATGGCTGAATCCCTGGCCATACATGCACACGACGAAGACCTGCAGCGGTCATGCCGTACAATATGCGCTGGCTGTGCGCGGTCCCGACCCACCATCCACGAGGCTACGCCCTGGCCACCCCCAGCCACTCCCCACCAGTCCCCCCAGCCATCGTGGAAGCCCTCCTCAGCCAGCGGCATAGAACCCCGCCAGTGTGGTGGCGCTGGACACAGTCCGCAGCCGCCAGGCCGGGTTCCCGACCACTGAGGCCACGTGTCACCTGCATGGTCGGGAACTCGGCCCATCGGGGGCGGAGCATTGCGGGAGGGCCTGCCGATGACGCGTCAACGGCGTCGCAATGGGGAGCGACATGATTACGCCACTTTGAGGGGGCGGTGCATGGCTGACCGGCATCTAACCGGCGCCGCCCTGATTTGGGCCTCGGACTGGATTCTCCGCCCGATCGTCGGGCAACGGAGAATTCCGCCCCCTTTCTTCAGTGATTCCCATGGGAGTATTTCACAGATGTCATTGGATTTAAAGAGAAATATGTGCGAGACCGTGTGTGCCTCATCGAGTTAGACATAATTACAGGACTCAGCTGCAACATTATAGCCCTATCTTTGATTTGCACTTGGGTCTTTCAAGACTTCCTTCAGGCCGACATTATAATTCCACATTTGTATCTGAATCTCTGACAGGGAAATTGATATGGAATGAAACAGCTTCGATATATTTTTTGCCGCAAGAAACTTAGTTAATTCAACATAATTGGCAAAAGAACCTGAGGTAAGAGGAGAATTTTTTTTTTTGCAATGAGCTGTTATGAATCAGAATGCACTCTCAAAATGTCATTGGCTAGTTTTTTAGAAAAGGTCCCAGTACTATTTTACATTATTTACAATAGTGTTTATACAGAATCTTGAAGGGTTCTTACTGGGATCCTGACTGCCCGTCGGCAGCTTTGTCCACATATTTGCATATATTGCTGGGATCCTTCCCCTTGCTTGCCGATTAACTTTGTTTCGCTAATTGGAGGGCGGGGGATGTCCCGTTTCCCCCTTGAGTTTTCGAGGGAGAGTGGGTCAGTCGTTTTTCCCTATTTGGCCCAAGTGTGAGGGGTTTGGGTTCCCTCGTGTGGGTGGCCCTCCTCCGTGTTCCTTCTCTGCTATTCACGAGCTCCCTCCCGTCCAGGCAACGTTCCCTGTCTGCCCTCCTCTCCCTATGTGTCTTTCCCTAACAGTCCTCCTGGATGCGCTGACATCCTGAAGACCGCCACAGATGGGCACAGCTTCACCTTGACCCCACCACTCTGGACATAGCCTCAAAGAAGGCCGTACAAAACTCCCTGATTCTGGGGCAGGATCAGAACACGTGGTTGTGGGTCGCCGGGCCCCCCTGACACATATCCTCCACCTCCGGAAAGAATCAGTTCTTGGTAAGGTGTGCTCTGTGCACAACCTTGAGCTGCATCAGGCTTAGCCCAGTGCAGGAGGAGGTGGTGGTGATCCTGTGCAGCGTCTCGATCCAGAGTCCTCCCCCCATTTCCGTGTCCATTTCCTTTCCCCATTTCCTTCTGGTTTCGTCCAGTGGGGTCCTGACCTTTTCCATAAGTCATCTGCAAATGTTGCCACACTTGTCGGCCCCTAACCAGTCCAACCACATACGTGTGAAGGGGAATCTGGGGGAATGTTTTTGCCTCCTTATGGAGCAAGTTACCCAGCTGCAGACATCTGAGCTTATTCCCTTTCGGGAGTTGGGGCTTCTCTGTGAGTTCCCCAGGGTCGCCAGTCTGTCGCCCACGTACATGTCCTCTACTGTCAGTGTCCCTCTGTCCTCCCTCCACATCCCAAATGTGGCATCTATCATCGCTGGTGTGGTTATTGCATGTGGACACCTTTGTGGACATCTCGCCCAGTTCGAACTGGTGCCTGAACTGGTTTCCATGTGCTTGGGGTGACTACTACCACTGGGCTCCTGTGGGTGTGGGAGGGACCGAGAGTGGTGTGGTGGCCAGCACTTGGAGAGACAGCCCAATGCAGGAGTTCTCCTCCGTTCGGACTAAGTCCGCCTCCGGTTCCTTTGGCCACCTCCCTTACCCTCTCCGCGTTTGTCACCCAGTGGTAAAATAGGAGATTCGGTCGGTCCAGGCCTCCCACACGCCGCCCCTGCTGTAAAATAACCGTACCTACCTTAGGAACTCTTCACCCCAGATGAAGGCCATGATTAACCTGCCGACCCTGGTGAAGAAAGATTGGGAATGAAGATTGGGAGTGATCTGAACACAAAGAGGAACCTAGGCAGCACGTTCATTTTGATTGTCTGTGCCCTTCCCGCCAGCGAAAGAGGGAGAGAATCCCATCTTTGCAGGTCCTTCTTCACCTTCTTCATGAGGCTGGAGAGGTTCCATTTGTGAAGCCTCGTCCAAGTGTGGGCCACTTGGATCACCAAGTACCTGAAACTGGTTCAGGTCACTTTAAATGGTAGTTCTTCCAGTTCCACTCCTCCCTCTTGGGAGTTCACCGGGAAGATTTTGTTCTTTCCCAGGCTGAGTTTGTAACCTGAAAAGGCACCAAACTCCCTAAGAAGTCCTAGTATCTTTCCCATGCTGGCTAGGGGAGTTCGACATGTAGAGGAACAGGTTATCTGCATAGAGCGAGACTCTATACTCTCTGGCCCCTCTCCAAATGTCCATCCACCATTCCGCCGATCTAAGGGCGATGGCCAGTGCTCGATTGTCAGTATGAACAGGAGTGGGGATAATGGGCCCCTGACTTGTTCCCCTCTGCAGCTGGAAGTATTCAGAGCTGATGGCGTTCATCCATACGCTCGCTGTAGGAGCGCTATACAGGAGCTTCACCCAAGTTCAAACCATTCAAGCACCTCCACGAGGTAGCACCATTCCACTCGATCAAAGGCTTCCTCAGCATCCAGGGAGACGATCACCTCTGGTGTCCTCTCCCCGGATGGGGTCATTTTATATTCAGCAGGCGTCTGATATTCGCTGTTAGTTGTCTGCCCTTAACAAACCCGGCCTGATATTCTGCGATCACTTATTTTTAAAAATAAATTTAGAGTACCCAATTATTTTATTTTTTTGCCAATTAAGAGGCAATTTAGTGTGGCCAATCCACCTAAACTGCACATCTTTGGGTTGTGGGGGTGAAACCCATGCAGACATGGGGAGAATGTGCAAACTCCACACAGAGAGTGACCCAGGGCCGGGATTCGAACCCGGGTCCTTAAAGCCGCAGTCCCAGTGCTAACCACTGTGCCACATGCCGCCCTGCGATCACTTATGGCAGGCAGCTCTCCAGTCGCCTCGCTCGTGATTTTGTTAGGACTCTCACATCAGTACTTAGGAGAGAGATGGGTCTGTATGATCTTCGCTCTGTTCGGTCTTTATCCATTCTGGAGATCAATGAGATCAAGGCCTAGCCAGTGTGGACGGCAGGGATTTGTGTTCCCTCTTGTGGGTGGACAGGGAGTCATTGAACATCTCCCGCAGGTGCGAGGCCAGTGCTGCTGAGAATTTCCTGTCTGTCGGGGACCCATCCAATCCCAGCACTTTCCCTGATTGCGGTGCTTCCAGCCTTTGCTTCCTGTCCTCCCCCACCACCACTATATTCAGACTGTTGAGGAACTGTTCCATCCTCAAGGCCCCCTCCGGGGGCTCAGAGGTGTATGGCCCTCAGCAAAAGTTCACAAAGGCCTTGTTGACTTTGTTTCGGTCTGCTACTATTCTGCCGTTACTGTCCCTAACTTGAGCTATCTCTTCCGTGGCCGCCTGTTTTCTCAACTGGTACGCCAGCATGCGGCTGGCCTTGTCTCCATGTTCGTTGAAGACTCCTGTGCCTGGCTGGACTGCCTTCCATGTGGAGAGCAGGTCAAATTCCATCGGCAGCTTTTTCCTCTCCACCAGCAGTTCCGCAGTTGGGACTGTGGCGTCCCACCGAGCCACCTCCAGTATGGAGTCGATCAGCCGCTGCTTGGCTTCCCTTTCCTTCTAGCCCCTAAGAATAAGGACAAGCTATGATTTCCCCCTGATAATCGCCGTCAGTGCCTCCCAAAACGTGGAGGGTGAGACCTCACCATTTTGGTTGCAGGATACATAAGCGTTGATGGCTTGGTTATTTCAGTACATTGGTGAGCAGAGTTACATCCAGTCTCCATGGGGGGTATGGGCCTGTCCCTTCTCCAACCTCACACCCATGTAGTGTGGTGCGTGGTCAGAGATTATGACCACGGAGTGATTATAATCTGCTTTTGTTCCTCCTGGAGGTATGCTTTTCCCTACAACAAAACGGAATATCCGTGAGAAGACCTTCTGCATGTGGGAGAAGAAGAAGAATTATTTTTCTCTCAGGTGATGAAACCTCCACGGATCATTGACCATCATGTATCAACCCTCTGGGACCGTCACTAAGCTCGTCTCCATGAATTATACAGTCCTGTTGATTGGTAGGTCACCCCCTTGTTCTGGTGTTGAACCATGAATTAAATGTTTGTCTCACCCAGCCCTTCCTTACCCGCTGTCGGTCCCTCTCTCTTAAGTCCGTTTCCTGCAGGAAGGCTATGTCCACCCTCAGACTCTTGAGATGGGCAAAGGCTCTGGAGCTCTTCACCAGCCCGTTGAGGCCCTGACATTTCATGTTACTCCCCAGATGGCGGTGGGGAGGCTGCCCTGTCCCACCACACCCCACCCCTACTATGGGATCAATCATACTCACCTGGTGGGCCTGACCCTTTTCATTCAGACCTGCCCTTACTCACGGGCTATTCAAGATGGCCGCGACTACTTCCTCTTTTACGCCCTCTCCACATGTTGTCTGTTGAAACCAGTGCTTTACCCTCCCTCCCTCTCCCCTCCCCCCTTCTGTTTCTCCCCCCTGTTCTCCCATGCTGTTGTGCTCCCCTCTCCTGGTCCTCCATACCCTCCTGGCTTTCCCCCCTTCTCTACAACCCCAGACCCCCCTCTATTTTGCCCTTGTTTCCCTGAATTTAAGTCTTTCCCCTCCTTTCTGCTAGGCACTCCCTCCCTCTAGGAAGTTGCACGGCGGCCTCCTCCATTGCTGTACTCCCGTACACCAGCTTACTCGCTAGTGCATCAGCTCCTCCATTAGCCAGGTTCCCCTATTTAACCCCTGTCTGCTTATCCCCCCCCCCCCCCCCCCCGCCCCGCCCCTGATTTCTGTGTGCCTTTCCCTATGTTCGGCTCCTGCCCCTCCCGTCTTTTGCAGCCAGCATTGTGGCTATTGCACTCTGCCACTGTTTGCCCAGTCTGATTTTATGGGCAAACTTGTTGACTTCCTCTGGGGCATTGAAATAATGTTCCTTCCGCTGGTACGTAACGCATAGCTTGGCAGGGTAGAGCAAGCCACACCGCATCCCACTTTTGTACAGGGCGGTATTAGTAGAACATAGAACAGTACAGCACAGAACAGGCCCTTCGGCCCTCGATGTTGTGCCGAGCAATGATCACCCTACTTAAACCCACGTAACCCGTATACCCGTAGCCCAACAATCCCCCCATTAACCTTACACTACGGGCAATTTAGCATGGCCAATCCACCTAACCCGCACATCTTTGGACTGTGGGAGGAAACCGGAGCACCCGGAGGAAACCCACGCACACACGGGGAGGACGTGCAGACTCCACACAGACAGTGACCCAGCCAGGAATCGAACCTGGGACCCTGGAGCTGTGAAGCATTGATGCTAACCACCATGCTACCGTGAGGCCCCTTATTGGCACTGTTGAATTTGGCTGACACTTGGCCAGGTCTGCCCCAATGTCTTGGAACAAATGGATGAAATGTTCTTCCCATTTTCATCCTCTCATGCCTTTCGCTCGCCTCAGGAGCCCCTCTTTGTCCTGGTATTTGTGGAGCCTCATGATTATCGCCCTTCGTGGCTCCCCAACTTTGGGCCACCGCCATAACGACCTGTGGATGCAATATACCTCCAGAGGCTTGGCAAATTCATCCTTGCTGGCCAGCTTCCTGAGCATCGCCTCTACGTACTCCATTGGGTCCCTCCCTTCCATTCTTCTGGCATCCCCACGGATTCTCAAGTTCTGTCGACATGATCTGTTCTCCCGGTCGTCGACTTTTTCTTTCAGCTCCTTCTGGGTTCTGTTCAGGCTCCCAACCTCAGCCTCGAGTGCCGCGATCCAGTCCCCTTGGTCCATGGAGGCCTTTTCGAGGTCTCTTGTTGTCCCCTGGGCCTCCAGCCTCCGCTCCATTTTGACCATTGCTTCCCTCATGGGGGCCGTCGCAGCTTCCACTTCTGAACTCCTCCCTGGAGGAGTCCCTGGAGCTCGGAGGTGAGGAAGCCCGTAAGCTTGTCCATCAGTGCCTGGGTCTGCGTTGGGGGCTCTGTGGGCTTGGCACTTCCGGTTCCGTGCTACTGCGGGTAGCAGCTGGCTCCGAGGCTGAGGTTTCCCTCCCCTCAGCTTTGCTGTCTTTTCGACTGGGCGGTGTCTCTTTTCCATTCTTCTTGTCAGTGAGGTTGATGGGGGTCAGCCTGGGAAATTGCAAGCATTTCTGGTGCCCATTTGCTAGGGTTAAAAGGTCGTAGTCGAAGATTTCACGCCAGAGCCACTTTTCGTGCGACCGCTCAGCTTGTGGCCGTCACCGGAAGGCAAATTTGGTTAGTTTTTGAAGGGGAGGGTTTTCCAGGGCCAGTGCCCTCTCCCCGTAACACACACGCATGTGCTATCCCTGCCTAACCTGCACATCTCTGGGCACTAAAGGGCAATTTAGCATGGCCAATCCACCTAATCTGCAATCTTTGTTCTGGTGCAGTGGCAGGGGAATCAGTGGCCAGGGCCGAGCAGAACAGCAAAGAAGAGGGACTGCAGCAGGTTGGTTAGCTGGGAATGCTGGAAGCCAGGGCCCAGTGCAACATCGACCATTGGAGCACAAAAGCAATTGCCACATGGGGTGCAGCTACCTGTAATAAAGAGACAATGTTACAGATTCACCACCCTGTCTTGGAAATATATCGTCGTTCCATCGCTGTCCCTGGGGTAAAATCCTGGAACACCCTCCCTAACAGCACAGTGGGTATATCTACACCTCAAAGACTGTCGGTTCAAGAAGGCAGCTCACCACCACCTTCTGAAAGGCAACTAGGGATGGACAATAAATGCTGGCCTAATCAGCGACGCCCAAATGAAATTAGAAAAAATACATCAGGAAGGCCTGTTCAGAAGAGCCAATGATTATGTTTGATTCACCACTGACCCAGAGAGCCAGGTAGTCAGAGCTGTGGGATGCGCTGCCATCACTGGATGTCCATAATTCCAAGGGGAGTTGACTGCCCACATGTGGTACTGGGAGCTCCCTGGGATCAGCCAGCAGAAAGGGGTTTTCACTCTGAATGTACAGCTGAGCTGCCCTCAGCTACCGTACTCAGCTTAAAGTAATCCTTTCCTGCTTTTAAAATGTCTTATTTTATGAACAGTAACTAAAACAATGAGCTAGATTGCTGGTGGGATCAGGACCAGTGGGTGCAACTTGCAGCTCCGGAGACCATATTGGGATCCTGACTCCTCTGGAACAGTTAGAAATGTTTACAGTGATAATGGGGAGGTGGTTGGGAGTTGGGGATGGGGCAGGCAGGAGGTTGCGGGTGGAGGGAATGGGGAACCTGCCAATTAGCCACCTACTAAACTACTTTAGGAGCACGTTAAGGCCCGGGGGCATTCGGCAATGCAATTTTTAAAAGCTAACTTTGGCAGACATGAACAGTCTTGTGCACATTTGTTGTCAGTCTCGTTTTGGAATAAAGAAAATTATTTATAATTTGGATGGTTAAAGTTGCTGGGCCCTCAGGTCATCCGCACTGCAATGTGTGCATTACCTTTGTTTGGCCTGGTCACCCTCATTTCTCCTTCATGGCTCCCTGAGGAGCTGCTTGTTCTATCTGGCAAATCAGCTCCAGGCAGCTCCAGGAAGGGAAATCATGGGCCCCGGCGCTTCTCCTGTATCAGGACCCTTTACCCCACCCAACCCCAACACACCCTCTCAATCGGGCATGTTATCCTTTTCCTTTCAAGAAACAACCTCGAGCAATCACAGAAAAGACCGAGTAAAGTAGCATCCATTGTTGGTATTGTCATGATATGTATATAGTCAGGTTAGTAAAGGGTTAATAATTACATCTCTATGTAAATCAAACACTAGAGGGCACCACCACTTCTCTGTATATAAATCAAACTTTGAGGGAATTCTGGGAGAAGCTGGAAGGAGAAGCTGGAAGGATTAGCACAAGGAGAAAGCATGGTGAAAGCATTAGAAGAGAGTAGATAGAGCTAGCACGCATTTAGATCATAGTGTAGTTAGTGACTATTTAGATTGTTGAATACTGTAAGACAGATTCAATATTACTTAATTATTATCTGTAGCTCAATATAGTGTGCGAACTTCATTTGTGTAATAATGTATTATTACAGTAGTGTAATAATAAATTAGTTTTGTTTCAATCTTTTGATTGGTATATTCTTTGTCAACACCACATCGGATCATTCTGGGAGAAAGGACAAAGAATACAACATATTACCAAGCTTGGTAATATAACATGGCTGTTGAAGGTATTTAGATAATTTAGTAAGGATTTAGTCAGAAAAACTAACACGCAACTCAAATTTTGAAAACAGACCTGTTACTGTGGGACATTGAAGAATGCAGGACTGATGGAGAAAGCTCATGCTCCACGACAACTCTGGATCACCAATAAACCTGATGTTAACTGGCGAGTATTCAAGCAGCAGTTTCAGTTCTATCTGTTGGCATCTGATTTAAATGATGCGAGTAATGATTGTAAATTAGCTCTATTTATAATGATGGTTGGTCTGCAAGCCATAGAACTGTGTAACTCATTGAATTTGCTGCAGATCAAAATCAGACTAAATATGATGTAGTTATAGGAAAGTTCAATCTAAACTGCAAGATCCATATTCATTAAACTGTCTTCAAAAGAAGAATGCAAAATAATGGGGAATCGATTGATTGCTTTGTGACTGATCTCAAACTTTTAGCTCAATCCTGCAATTTCTCCTTTTTAACCGATTCAATTACCAGAGATCAAATTGTATTTGGAATAATCGTGATAAGCTCAGGGAATGGTCGCTGAGACAGAAAGATCTCCAGCTTGAAAGCGCAATTGAAACATGTCGTTCGCATTAATTGTCCAAAAGTTAACATATTGAAATTCTCCAGCGAAAAAAGGGCGTGAAAACGAACCTCGAGGTAGAATGCCTTAGGGCTGTGTCGCAGATTAGAAAGATGCATGTTTGGATGGCAGCCATCTTGCGCATGGGGCGTTCTAAGCCTCCACATGCTCACTTTGCGAAAAGATGCAAAACTGAAGAAGACCGATCTGTGCATGCGTGAAGAAGTTGTATGTGTAATGATGTGACCGCCATGACGTGTGGACATGCCCACCCACAAAACAAATGGCCAGCGCGAAGAAACATTTGCTCACAATGTGCAGATCCACTCTTAAATTTAAATCTGCAAATTTAAATAAACAGCAGATGAATGTTAGAAGTGTGGACACAAAGGAAGAAGCTTTTCAAAAAGAACATTTTCCCAATGATCTTGATGCTTATTGTTTGGAGGATTCATTCTTTGTAGACATCATTGAGAAATGTGATGATACCACAGATGTCACATCTCCTCTTAAGGTAGTTCATTATTGTGTTGTTCCTCGTGTCTTAATAAAGCTCGTAGTCTCAAATGTGGAGAAGATGCTTTATTGTGAATTTGTTCTCTCTTCAGAGCTTAACATACGGCTACCTCAAGTGCTGCTTGCCTGCCTGCCTGCTTGTGTGTGTGTGTCCTGCTACGAGTTCTGCCTTCTGTGAAGTGTGTCCTCACTTCCTGTCCCGGTCTATTTATATGGCTCTCCCGTGCTCCCTCTAGTGTTTGCTCAGTTGTATTGCATCTAGTTAACTTGTGATCACCACAATTATATCAACATAGAATCGGAATGGAACACTACTTCAAGTTAATGATTCTCAAATCAAATTTCAACTTGACACTGGAGCTTCTGCATAATTGCCCAATAGGCTTGACCTTTCGCAACTGAAGCAAACTCCTAAAATCAGGACATCGAATTGTCAATTGCGTGACCACAATGACAATGCCATCATCTCGGTGGGATCTTGCTATTTATTGGTTACCAATCACGACATTGCCATATCACTAAGATTTTAGACTGTTGATTCAAACAAATCTTAACTCTTAGGTGTGCAAGCCTGTAAGGATCTTCACCTAATTCAGAAAATTTATAGTGTGAGTTCATCTCATCAACCTATTCAAGACAGCAGGGTAGCACAGTGAGTTAGCATGTTTGCTTCACAGCTCCAGGGTCCCAGGTTCGATTCCCGACTTGGGTCACTGTCTGTGCGGAGTCTGCACATTCTCCCTGTGTCTGCGTGGGTTTCCTCCGGGTGCTCTGGTTTCCTCCCACAGTCCAAAGATGCGCAGGCTAGATGCATTGGCCATGCTAAATTGCCCTTAGTGACCAAAAAGGTGAGGTGGAGTTACTGGGTTAAGGGAATAGTGTTGAGGTGTGGGCTTAAGTAGGATGCTCTTTCCAACAGCCGTTGCAGACTCAGTGGGCTGAATGGCCTCCTTCTGCACTGTAAATTCTATGAAGACGACATACAAGGAATTCTTGATTGCTTTCCCCACGTCGTCAAAGGCATGGGTACTCTTCCCTACCAATATAAAATTCAGTTACAGCCAGATGACAAACCAATGGTACATCCGCCGAGAAGAGTTCCTGCCACTTCAGGAGAGATTGAAGCTCGAGCTTGCTAGGATGCAAAATCTCGGCAGAATATCTAAAATGACAGAACCGACTGACTGGGTCAGTTCCATGGTAGGTGTAAAAAAAACCTTCTGGGGATTTAAGGATATGCATCGATCTTAAAGATATTAATGAAAATATCAAGAGAGAGCACTATCCTTTAGCCAAAAGGGAAGAAGTCACCAGTGAGATGGCGAATGCTAACATTTTTTCCAAACTGGATGCCTCCAGAGAATTTTGGCAAATGCAGTTGGATGACACCAGCAAGAAATTGTGTACATTCAACACACTGTTGGTAGATACTGTTTCAACAGGATGCCATTTGGAATTCTCTCAGCGTCAGAGATTTTTCATTGAGTGATGGAACAGATGACTGAAGGTATTGAAGGTGTATGAGTTTATGTGGATGATATAATTGTGTGGTCATCTACAGGAGAAAAATACAAGGCAAGGTTGTTACAAGTATTTCAACGAGCACATAAATTTGGTTTGAAACTGAACAGAGCCAAATGTAGTTTTGGTGTATCGACTCTGAAGATCCTTGGAGATCAAATTTCGGAACGTGGTGTGCGACCAGACAGCGACAAGATTGCTGCCATACAAAAAATGAAAATCCCAGACGAAAGAAAGCAGTGTTGAGATTCTTAGCTGTTGTGAATTGTCTGGGAAAGTTCATTCCTAACCTCTCGTCCAGAAATACTTCTTTAAGAAATCTCATCAAAAAGTCTACCACGTTTGCATGGACTGACACTCATCAAAAAATATGGATCGATTTTAAGTCTCTTTCTTTCTTTGACCCTGACAGAGAAACAAAAATCTCAATGGATGCAAGTCAAAGTGGAATTGGAGCAGTTCTGCTACAGAAAGATGACAATTCTTTATAATTACCAGTTGCCTAATCTTCCAAAGCAATGACGCTTATTGAACAACGGTGTGCACAAATAGAAAAGGAAGGCTTGGGTTTACTAATGGGTGTTCTCAAGTTTCACGATTATGTTTATGGTCTTCCTACATTTACCGTTGAAACTGATCACAGACCACTCGTCCATATCATTCATAAGGATTTAATTGATTTGACACCAAGGTTACAGCGAATCCTGATGAAGCTATATAAATACGACTTTTAACTTGTATATACTCCAGGCAAGAAAATGATAATTGCTGACGCATTATCACGTTCTGTTAATTCAGAAGAGCAACCACCTGAATTTATACAGCACATTGAGGCTCAAGTGCAGCTTCGAGCTGAAACTCTACCTACATCAGACATCAAACTGAAACTCATCCATGAAGAAACCAAGAAAGATTCAATGTTACTTCGAGTCATAGATCATCTAAACAATGGTTGGCCAAAATGTTCCAAGTTTAGGAACATACATGCTGAATTAACAGTTGTGGAAGGATTGTTACTTCGACTTGATCGGATAGTAATACCTTTGTCTCTCTGACCCATGATTCTGAAACAGATACATGAAGGTCACCTTGGCATTGAAAAATGCAAGAGAAGAGCTCGACAAGCTGTGTATTGGCCAGGTATCAACCGAACATTACTAATCTGATACTCGATTGTGAAACATGTCAAAAGTTCCAACCTGCACAATGCAAAGAAAAACTTCTACCGCATGCATTGGGGAAAACTCCATGGTCGAAAGGAGGAATTGATTTGTTTCATTTCGATGGTCATGATTACATGTTAATCATAGAATACTTTTCAAATTATCCTGAAATCACCAAGTTGTCTGATTTAACTACTCAATCTGTTATAAAATCTACGAAAGAAATTTTTGCCAGACATGGTATTCCAAACACTGTCATGTCTGACAATGGACTGTGCTTTGATAGTCATGAATGGGTTGAATTCATCAAAGAATATAATTTTGTTCACATCACATCAAGTCTGCACTATCCTAATCAAATGGGAACGTTGAAAAAGGGGTTCACATCATGAAGCAACTTCTTCATAAATCCTTTGATTCTTATGCTGACATGAATCTTGCTTTGCTCAACTCCAGAGCAACTCTGCTTGCCACGGGTTTATCATCAGCACAATTGTTGATGTGCAGGGAGTTAAGGACGACTCTTCCGTCCATTAGAATACCTGATCCAGATCATCTACCCATAAGCAAAACGATGCAACATCAACAAGATATGCAACAACAATATTACAATCAATATGCAACTACACTGGAAACACTGAATCCAGGGGATCAAGTCAGGAACAAAATTCCTGATGGAGGATGGTCTGCCATTGCCAAAGTTATTCGTCAAGCAGCACCAAGCTCCTATGTCATTCAAACAAATAAAGGTTCAATTGTTCGACCTAATTGCCGAGCACTTTTGAAAACCAACCGATCCAACCAGGGGCTGGATTCTCCGCCCCGCCGTGCCACATTTCTGCCCCGACCAGCCGGCGGGATTCTCCGTTACGCCGGCCGGTCAATGGGGTTTCCCATTGTGGGGCCCCACGCTGTCGGGAAACCCCTGGGCGCCGGCATAACGGAGAATCATGTATTGTGTACCAATTTTAGAATTATTTTCTTTTGTTAATAGAAATGAAATGTCTAAAACAAAAAGGGCATGTAATGATATGTAAATAGTCAGGTTAGTAAAGGGTTAATAATTACATCTCTATGTAAATCAAACACTAGAGGGCACTATCACTTCTCTGTATTTAAGTCAGATGCTGAGGGAATTCTGGGAGAAGCTGGAAGGAGAAGGTGGAAGCAGTACAAATAAGGAGAAAACACGGTGAAAGCATAAGAAGATTAGAGTAGATAGAGTTTACACAAGGTTTGATCATAGTGAAGTTAGTGACTATTTAGATTGTTGAGTACTGTATGACAGATTCAATATTACTTAATTATCTGTCGCTCAGTAGAATGTGCGAACTTCATTTAATTAGTAGTGTAATAATAAATTTGTTTTGTTTCAAACTTTTGATTGGTATATTCTTTGTCAACACCACATCGGATCATTCTGGAAGAAAGGACAAAGAATACAACATATTACCAAGCTTGGTAATATAACAGGCATAAAGAAATATCATGCGATATATATCCAGCGTGGATTATGAATATTAAGAGCAGCAATGATATAATGCAGTATCAGTTCATGTGCATCCTATAGGTGATCCCACTGTGAATATTAACCAAACCAGTGAAAGCACATTTTACTTTAACAGCGTTGTGCAATATTGTTACTTTGACAGGAAAATACCCCATTAGTTATTTCTAACACTGTGCAGACTATCAGTGACTATAATTCATTAACATGCTCTGCACATTGCACCACATGTATGCTGTGACAGTAAATTCATACCTGGGGGACAGTTTGAAGACTTGCAACCCAGATTGTAGGAAAACCCTTTCAGGTTTTGTTTTATATGTTTCGACTAGCTTCCCTTATAGAAAATAAAGTCATGTGGTGTTGTCTGTTCCTCTCTCCATGCTGATTGGTATGTAAAGTTCTCATAATGTACTTCATTTTAAGAATGGAAAAGACATCCGTTATACACTCAGCTTTCTATTCAGTCCCACTTACTTCAGTGGAAATTAACATTGGCTTGTTTTATAATACAAAGCTAAAATAATTCCTCTTGTTTTACTGGCCTGACCCAATCCCCTCTGCACCCACATTGTGTGTCCAAAGTGAGATTTGCTTGGCTTGAAACACATTTTTACCTTGGAAAAAGTGAATAAATCTGCCCCTCAGATTAAGTGGGATCCCAGTTGTTCTATAAGGTCTCCTGAAGGTGCTGCGGAGCCTTCTTCACCAACAGGTTTGCCTCCACAGAATGAGAGCCCTCAGTGAGCCGAGGACCACAGTCTTTACTGTGGGCCATTCATTGGATTGGAAATATAAATAGCAGTCAGTTTGTGTGGGATTTCTATGGACTCGAAGCTCTACAAAACCAGTATGTCCTTTTTTCACTACTGCCAGAAATAGCTTATCGAAGAAGTCAAAAGGATTAAAAATACAATAAAAGCACTGCTGCTTTCTAATGAATACTATTATTAATACAGCAACAGTTCTTAAACAGTTCCAGAGTGCATTATTTAAAATTTTCCAAAGAAAGGAATATTCTAATATTCTAGCGGGAGTTCATGTAAATGTTAGAAATTGCAAAAAATCTCCAGATGAAATATCTGCAATTTTAAAAAGAGGTCATTAGGAAAGACACCCGGTTATTAAATATGTACGCAGAATTTTGTCGCATTAATCTGAGTTCAAAAAAACTGAGTAAAATCTCTTCATTTCTTAGGCCTGTGAATTTGATGTTGCTGAAAACCTGGATGATTTATAATCGGTATAAAAGAACTGCTTACTCCAACAACTTATTTATTGGCCAGAATTCTCCGGCCATTGGGATTCTGTGTTCCCACTGATCATGCACCCTTGCCGTGGGTTTCCCGGCGGCGTGGGGTGGCTTCAATGGGAAACCCCATTGACATGCGGCAGGAACAGTGAATCCTGATGTCAGCGAACGCTGCGTGGCTGGGGGAACTGAAGAATCCAGCCCATTATCAACATGGGACACTAGGTCACCAGGTCTGGAAGTTTACCTTGGGCTGGATTCTCCGTTCTGGAGACAAAGTGCTGCCACCATTGGAGAATCGTGGGTACTGCATGCGCCCATTCGGAGTGCCAGCCACGAGAGATTCATGTAATGCAAATGGGCCAGCATGCTGCCCATGTGCAGCCCACCTGATTCCTAGTCCCGCTGGCATCTGATTCGCTGGGGTCGGGCTTCATGTTTAGAGCCTGGCGAGCTGGAGCAGCTTTTATGCCCTCCACTCAGCACAGATGTCATTCCAGCCACAAAGATGGCAGCAGAAAAACCAGCATCAAGGTTCCTGGACTTGGAAATTGAGCGTATGCTGGGCGTCGTTGAGGAGAGGAGGGACACCGTCTTCCCCAGGGTGGGGCGGAGACTCAAGCCTGCTTTACTGAATGTGGCCTGGAATGAGGTGGCAGAGGCTGTGAGTGCTGCCAGCCTCACCAAGAGGACCGGCACGCAAAGCCATAAAAAGATGAATGACCTCCTTTGAGAAGCTCGAGTGAGTAACCACCCCTGTGCCTCGGGCATCACTCCCATCTCTCACTCCTCACATCCACATCCCTCAAGGCCTACAATCACCCACCTGCCTGCATCTCCCTTACAACCCACCCTCAATGAACCCCAAACACATGTATTGTCTCTTTGGCCAGGAACCATAGCACACAAATGCCACCAGCTACAAATACCCCCCCTAAAGCCCACCTCCCAGCGTCTCACTATATCCTTTCTCTGTCCCCAAGGATAAAGCGGCCCATAATCGGGAGGGGGCATCCCAATTATTCGGGTCCACACCCCCTCTGATGAAAGGGCCTTGCAACTTGTGGGGGAGGCCGAGGAGAGGGCAGTTGCTGTAATGGAATTTGGCATGCACCAAACAAGTGACAGTCCAATGCAATGCAGATGTCCCTATAGACTGAAAGACATGAAGGGGAGTGAATATGAAATGACATATTTGAGCATCTTCCTCAAATTTGGATGCGTGCAGAAATTCATCACCATTGTAGATAACATGCAAGCCATGATCCTCATCGACAGAACCACCACATACCCAATACATGTGCAAACTGGGGTCAAACCGGAATGAGTCATCACACCAATGCTCTTCTCCATCTTCCTCGCAGCAACACTCCACCCTGTCACCCTGATGCTCCCTGTTGGAGTGGAACTAACCTACCGGACAAGCGGGAAACTGTTCAACCTCCGACACTTCCACGCCAGAACCAAGACAACCCTAACCTCTGTCATCGGGCTGCAGTACGCAGGCGACTGCAGTGTGTGCGCACATTCAGAGGCCGAGCTACAAACCATCGTCGGCCCGAGAATGGGCCTCAGACTAAACATCCAGAAAACAAAGGTTCACTGGCAACCCACTCCTGTCACACAAAACTGCCCCCCAACCATCAAGATCCACGGTGAGCCCTTGGACAATGTTAATCATTTCCTATACCTCGCGAGCTTCCTGTCGATGTGAGTTGACATTGATGATGAAATCTGGCGTTGACTCCAATGCGCCAGTGCAGTCTTTGGATACCTGAGCAACAGAGTATTCGAAGACCGAGACCTCAAACCCAGCACCAAGCTTATGGTCTAAAGAGCAGCCGTGGTCCCCGCCCTCCTGTATGTGTCAGAAACATGGACAATGCACAGCAGGCACCTCAAATCCTTGGAGAGATATCGCCAATGCTGCCTCCGCAAAATCCTGCAAATCCACTGCAGGATAGTCGTACCAATATGAGCATCCTCTTCCAGGCCACCATCTCCATTATCAAGGCACTGGTCATGCTCGACCAGCTGCAATGGGTGGGCCATATTGCCCGCATGCCTGATACAAGACTCCCAAAACAAGTGCTCTACTCCAAGCACCGCAATGGCAAGCGATCACTAGGAGTGCAGAGGAAATGCTTCAAGAACACTTTGAAAGCCTCCCTAAAAAATGCAAAATTCCCACCCACACATGGGAATCTCTTGCCTTGATCGCTCAAGCTGGAGAAAAAGCATCTGCAAAGGTGCCAATCACTTTGAGCATCGCAGGGTGGAGCACACAAGGCCAAGCATAAACCGCGGAAGAAGAACACAGAATCTAGAGTATCCCACCCACCTCATCAAACACCACCTACCGAACTTGTGCAGAATCGGCGGACCAGGATCGGGCTTTTCAGCCACCACAGAATCCACCTCCCTAGAGTGGAAGCAAGTCATCCTCGACCCTGAGGAACTGCACAAGAAGAAGGTAGCGAGTCTCGGATACGGTAGCGAGAGAGGATACAAACCCTGAAGATGGCTGAGAATGTATAGTCAGCCACTGACAGGAATTATTAATAATAATAATAATTGCTTATTGTCACAAGTAGGCTTCAATGAAGTTATTGCGAAAAGCCCCAAACGCCACATTCCGGCGCCAGTTCGGGGAGGCGGGTTTGCTGCAGGGTGGCTCCCTAAGGGACAATGGAACCCTCCCTCTGTTTCCTACAAAGCTCTTCTAAAAGCATACAAAGACTGGTTACCAGTTCCAATGGGCATGATCCAACGGAAATGTTCCTGAGGGCAGAAATAACCGAATCAGAACAGACCTCCAGGACAAGTGCGTTTAGCCAGATGTTTCCCGCATTTGCAATGCCAAGAAACAGCACACTATCTACCGTAACTCTTGTTTAACTAGAGGCCTCAGCAGGGACCGCCCTAACTTAGTCCCGTTTCCTGAACGAAGGAGCTCCACTTGCCAGAGCTCCTCAGAGCAGAGAGAGATCGGGACGCCATCTTTAAACAGCATCTCAATCTCTTGACTACCTGACACGTCACTGGAACCCCCAAAGACTCAACTCACCCATAAGGAGGTCCTTAGGCCCTCCCATAACCCACCTATGCAGGGCACCCCCAAGCTCGATCATGGTGTGGGACAAATGCCAGCCAGGCATACCAGCTGGCAGTGCCACCGGGCACCTTGGCAGTGCTAGGCTGGCACCCAGATGGACCTTCCAGTGTGCCAAGCTGGCACTGCCTGGGTACCAGGCTGGCAGTGCCCCCGGATTGCACCACTAGAGCCAAGGTGTCTCTTTGCCCAGAGGGAAAGCGTGACATCTTGTGAGGTGTGGCGAGCCGGGTAAATCCCGAAAGTGGGATCTCGCAGCATCTACCAGCTGCACCGTGCCACGCTGCCTTTCAGGTGCAGCGCGGCCAGTAGATCATGCACTAAATGTCATTTGTGGTGGGTTTTGCTGGGAGTTTCTCCCCGGCTCTCGGCGAGTTCCCCACCACTACCTTACCACACTTAGGGAGCGATATACCGACTGTTCACGCCGGCGAGATATTTCTGTCTCATGCCAGTGCACGGGTTTCCTGCCGATGAGGGGTGCTGTCACTGGAAGTGCCATTGACAAAGGCGGAGTCGGTAAATCCCGCTGCGGGGCCACCTTCGCCACCAAAAAACACGGTAAATCCCACCCTTAGTTACTTTTTTGAGTTCTGGGGAGTTTCTCACTGGGGAAGCCCACACTTAGAATTATTTTTATCACTGGGAAGGTGAATTGACCGGCCAGACCGGCTCGTCAGAGATCCGTCCACCATTTTGGAAGAGTGCCCTGATCTTTAAGTGAGCTTCAGGGTCCCCCACATGCCCAATCACAGGCAATGTTCCCCTTGACACACATGGGCACTATCCCTCACCTGCTCCCTGCAACGAGGTAATTGAGGGGCCCCCCTTTTCAGGCCTTCCTGTGCTCCTTTCGGGCCCTGCTTCCCCTTCACCCTCCCCCCAACATTCCGGAGGCCTCTTCATACCCACCCCCCACTCTTCATATTCCCCTCCATTCCTCCTTTCATGGGCATGGACACCATCAGGCCCTGACCCTCAGCCGTGCCACCCTGGCACTCTTGCTGTGCTCTTGCTGTTATTTCAATGCCACCGTGGCACCTTATCAGTGCCAAAGTGGTAGCCTGGCAGTGCCAAGGTGGCCATGTTCAAGGGCGAGGACCAGGAGGCCATCCTGCCCTGTCTCTTATCTCCCATTGGGTAGATTGTGCAAGGCATATTGGCTGCTGGGAAGCCCATGGGAGGCCTATCTTGGCATCGACCAGCCATGCCACCTCCCATTCAGGTGCATTGCGGCCAGTAGATTGCGCCCAAAGGAGTATCATTACCATTCTCTAATTGCCTAGACAGACTAGTGTATTCCAGTTCCCTCTTGAAACATACAAAGAAGGAGGCTTGCTTGTCTGTCTGCCTCTGTCTGTCTGTCTGTTTGTCTATATGTCTGTGTGTGGGTGCTGACTGGAAGCGGTGCTCCTGGAAAATGGAAATCACCCACTTTTGTGGGAATATCTAAAACTCTCTCTCTGACTGTGGAAGTCAACTAGCCTGCAAAAGAGGTTTGCCGCTGGAAAAAGAACTGAAATATCTCTACCAAACCACAGAACACCTCCCATTCAGGTGCAATGTGGCCAGTAGATCGCTCAACTGCTCACCTGCGGAAATCAACTATGCTGGAATCAATTGTTTTTTTAAAAAGACATTTTATTAGGGTATTTGTAGTTTTTATAATAATAATAACGATAACAGCAACATAAACATGGTACATAAAACAATTCCATCTCTAACCCATTATTCGCACGCCTAACAGTAAGACAATAGCTTAGCACCCCCTAGATTTCTGCCTCTGCTGACATTTTAATTTTCTCCGAGAAAGTCGATCAACGGCTGCCACCTCCGGACTTTGGCCCTCTCAGGGCGAACGTTATTTTCTCAAGATTGAGAAACCCAGCCATGTCACTCACCCAGGTCTCTACACTCGGGGGCTTCGAGTCCCTCCACATTAACAGTATCCGTCTCCGGGCTACCAGGGCGGCAAAGGCCAGGATGTCAGCCTCTCTCGCCCCCTGAACTCCCGGATCTTCTGACACTCCAAAGATCGCTACCTCAGGACTCGGCACCATCTGTGTTTTAAGTACCCTGGACAATGCCTTAGCAAAGCCCTGCCAAAACCCTCTAAGCTTCGGGCATGCCCAAAACATGTGGATACGATTTGCTGTACCTCCTACGCACCTCACACACCTGTCCTCTACCCCAAAAAACTTGCTCATCTGGGTCACCGTCATGTGTGCCCGGTGGACTACCTTGAATTGTATCAGGCTAAGCCTGGCACATGATGAGGATGTGTTAACCCTACTTAAAGCATCCGCCCACAGACCCATCTCTATCTCCCCTAGCTCATCTTCCCACTTGCCCTTTACTTCCTCTATCGGAGTTTCCTCCGACTCCATAAGTTCTTCGTAGATATCTGATACCTTCCCCTCTCCCACCCATGTTCTGGAAACTACCCTGTCCTGTATCCCCCATGGTGGCAGGAGAGAGGGTCGGAATCTGCCTTCTCAGAAAATTCCGTACCTGCAGATATCTAAACCCATTCCCTGCTGGCAGTTCTCCTCCAAAGCCTTAAAGCGAGGGAAGCTCCCGCCTATAACTAGATCTCCCATCCACTCAATTCCTACTCTCTGCCATCTCCAGAACCCTCCATCCAGTCTACCCGGTACAAACCGATGATTGTTGTAGATCGGGGCCCAAATCAATGCTCCCTCCGCTCTCCTATATCTCCTCTACTGTCCCCAGCCTCTCAGAGCCGCCACTACCACCGGGCTTGTGGAGTACCGGGCCGGCGAAACGGGAGAGGTGCCATTATCAGTGCTCCCAGACTTGTGTCCTTGCACGATGCCACCTCTACTCGCTCACACGCCAATCCCCCCCCCCTGCTGCTACCCACTTCCTAATCATGGCTATATTAGCTGGCCAATAGTAGTTACAGACTTTCGGAAGCGGTAACCCACACTCCCCCTGACTACGCTCCAACAATACTTTCTTCACTCGCGGGGTTTTATTTGCCCACACAAACCCAAAATCACCTTATTCACCCATTTAAAAAAGGCTCTCGGTGTGAAGATGGGGAGGCACTGAAAGACAAACAGGAATTTGGGGAGGCTTTCATTTTCACGGTCTGTACCCTTCCCGCCAGTGATAGCGGAAGCATGTCCCATCTCTTAAAGTCCTCCTTCAATTGTTCTACGCATTGGGGCAGGTTTAACTTGTGCAATGTCTCCCATTCCCGAGCCACTTGGATTCCCAGATAGCGAAAGATCCTTCCTACCATTCTAAATGGCAGCCCTCCCAGTCTCCTCTCCTTCCCTCTCGCCTGGATCGCGAACATCTCGCTTTTCCCATGTTCAATTTATACCCCGAAAACCTGCCAAATTCCCCGAAAATCCGTGTAATTTCCCGCATCCCCTCTAAGGGGTCCAAAACGTACAGGAGCAGGTCCTCCACTTAAAGCGAGACCCGGTGTTCCTCCCCCCCCCCCCCCCCCCCCCCCCACTGAACCAGCCCTTTCCAGTCCCTAGAAACTCTGAACGCCATAGCCAATGGCTCTATGGCCAGAGCAAACAAAAGCGGGGAGAGGGAACACCCCTGGCCTTGTCCCTCGGTGCAATTTAAAATAGCCCGATATCAATCGATTCGTGCACACACTTGCTACTGGTACCTGATACAGCAACCGCACCCAGTCAGTGACGCCCTGACCAAACCCGAAGCTTCCTAACACCTCCAACAAGTAATTCCGCTCCACCCGAGCAAAGGCCTTATCTGCGTCCATTGCATCCACCACCTCCATCTCCCCTGTCTCTGAGGGCTCTGGAATCAATTGATAATGGCCACAACACTTCATGATCTACTTCTCGGAACTCAAGGACTGTTCCATATAACTTTTTATTTCTATCTACTTAGTATTGGACTCAATTCTTACTTCTAATCCATATGAATGCCAATGCAAGTGTTTTACCATTTCTCCTTTCCTTCTTAGCAGATGATAGATTTATTCCATCTTAACTCAAGTAAGCCTGGTTAAATTGGTTCCTTTTTAACCTAAACTATTGTGTCTGGAAAAGGTACCCAAGGGAAAGGGAACCTTGTTAAATTGAAACTTTTTTGTTTCTACGAGCAAAGTGTGGGTTGAATAAAGACACAGCCAGTCATTCTTCCTCACCCAAGTTGACAACAATTTGGGGGTATCGTAGCCTGACAGTGACAAATTGAGGGGTCTGACCTGGGGACACCTGACGCTGGCCATAACATTAATTAGAAAGGAGGAATACCTACTTAGGAAGAAAGTCAATGCCTTCATTTATTACCCTTCGTTCTTGGGGTGTGAGGGCTGGGCCAGAATTTGTAGCCCATCCCTAATTGCCCTTGAACTGACTGGCTTGCGAGGCAACTTCAGTGGGGGACAGTTAAGAGTCAACCACGTTTCTGCATCGCTGTATGGGTCTGGAGTCACATGTCGGCTATCCTTGCCATTTCCTTCCCTGTAGGATATTAAGGAACCAGATGGATTTTTATGCCAATCGACTATGGTTTCATGGTCATCATTAGACTTTTAATTCTAGATTTTTATTGAATTCAAATTTCACCAGCTGCCATGGTGGGATTCGAAACCCGGGACCCCACAGTATTACCCTGGGTCTCTGGAATACTAGCCTGGTGACAATACCACCACGCCACTGCCTCAGAACTCAGTGATTTCACATCATAGTTGTTTCATCTCAAGAGTAACATCGAGGAATGTAGACTTTGCGAATGCAGGCAATAGTGAAGGAGGCACAACCGCATCATGTATGGCATTCCATCAATGAAGGCCAAGCATGTGTTCGCCAGAATTAGCATTAACAGATCAAAATGTCTCTGCACATTGACCATGAGCAACTAATTGATCATTAATATGCCACATCTGAGATTTGAGCATAGAGCTAGTTTGTGTCAGTCATCTCACCTACACCTTATCATCCACGCAAGGCTCCAGAAGTCACATTTCTGGGATGCCACCATGGTCACCTCAATGTGTGTGTCAGCACCTCAGGCACAAGCTGCATCAGTCACCATGCAAATAAGTCAGGAAAAGCTATAGATCACTACATTTCCCATAGGTTTCATATTTTCCTGCAGCCCTCCAAGTGCTGGAGACATAGCCAGTCAATGCCTCCTACTGTTGCGGGGATGTGTCAGTGAGGTGTTCTCCAGAATAGGTGAGCCCGAGCCTAATCTAGAGCTGAGTCCCACTAAGGAGTGTGTCTCAGCACGGGTGGGGGATGTAGGTGAGCGCTGTGTCAGTTCTCACAGATTTTCCTCTTCAGACATGATCTGGGGTCTCGGACTGGTGCTCCGCTGCCTCGTGGGCCTCAAGCTGCTGACACCTTGAAAATAGGGAATAGAGTTTCAGTTGCTGAGCATCAGCTATAGACTGTGTGTGACTCACTGAAATTATCAGGATTTCGTAAAGCGATGGAGCTGCGATCCACACTAGGTTGCTGGGAGAGGCCAATCCCCCCCTTTCCCTACAGGAGCAATCACTGTCCTCCCCAGCCACGGTCAGTGAGGGTAATGATGCCGGCTGTCCCTATCCTGGCCTGTGATCTTTTATGCTTGTTGCATGCCTGTTTAGCCTGCATGAAGATGAAAGAAAGGCACATGATCAGAGGGGATGGAGCAACTGTTGGGTGAGATGCATGCCCCCTTTGTGTGGTGAGCACCCTCCCTCCCCCCAAAAGGGCCAAAGGATGGATATGTGAGCAACAAGATAAAGAAGGTGGTGGTAATGTGAAGGAATTCAGGCGAGATTGAGTGTTGATATGTGTCGCCCGCCAACGATTGTGTGAGATTTGTGACGTGATTATCCGTTTGAGCGCATGCCGCCATGATGAGAGTGTACTATTGGAGGGAGTTGAAAGATGACTGGAAGAGCGAATGAGATCATTCAACCTCTTCCTGCTGGTACTGGGTGGTATTCTGGGCAAGGTTTCCAGCCGTGCTGACCTGCTCTATGATGGCATCCCAGGCCAGAGGTATGAGGTTGCTGTGCTTCCTGGGGAACCATCCCTGGGATATAAGACATACCTGTGCTCCCGTTCTCCTCTGATCAGGGCCTTGAGGGCCTGGTGGATGAAGAAAGCTGCAGCCATCTTCTTGAGGCTGCACGCCTTGTTCTTCTGGTTACCAGGCATATGTGTTGGTCTGCTGAAGCCAGGTGAGTTGGAGAGAGTGAGATAAATCTGTTGAACTGGTGTATGGTGCATGGATCTTCCACCCCGTCAGCTGACAGTGGGGGAACGAATCAGCTCCCAGCAGGTAATGTGGCTCGTTACTCATCTGTGCATAATTAATTATCTTCCAAGTGCAGACTCGGGCGTGAGTTCCCGCTATTTCGGCCTGTGGGCTGGGTGCCATCGAAGATGCCCACTGTACTTAGTCTTATTCATGTAAAATTCTGTCCTGAATCTCCCTTTATCATCTTACAGAAATATTCACCAAAGTGCTTGGTCCAGAGCTCGAGTTTGGCTATTTAAAAAAATAAAAATAAATTCTATTAATCAGATGAAAACGTTAATGATCGCAATGCTGCAGAATGGAGGAATTCCTACCTCCTGAACTTAGTGTCAGCATCAAGCGCCTCATTACCAGGCTCACAGCGCTCCATACAAGGCAAAACTCCCAGTACACTGCAATTTAACAACAACCTATCTTCAGAAGTGCACCTTTTACTTCTTCAGGGCAGCATTGCTTCCTTTTAAATGTGACAGTTGCCAGGAGCAGATGAAACCTTCAGGCAGCTTCGTGGTTAACCAGCTTTCAAACAAAATCGGAACTGTCGACACTGACAGTTCTGAAATTATTTTAAAATTCCGTCTTTCAGTTCTGAAGCTATTGCTGTTTAATCTGGACAACAGTGAGAACTACATTGATGACAATGAGCCCAGGCCCCCTCTTGCCCCAGGTCCTGGTGTTTTGCACCTTGTGCTTCATGTTCTCCCAAACCCTGGTGGCAGGCCTCAACATGGCTGCCACCTACCTTTGTTGTTGGTGCCAGACAAACGGCTCATGGCTCGAAGAGTCAATCAGAGCCACTAATTGAGTGCTGAGCCCACCTCCTGCCTAATTAGGGCACTTACATTCAAAAATAGCATCGTGGGAGCAAGGACAATGAGATATAGGAGCAGACCCAGACTCCATCCAGATGCTGGTTTCTTGATGCTGATTTAAAAATCCAGCCCATTGACACTGGATGTAGTAGACAATCGGAATATATTCCATAAAACTGTCAGAGGTCAGGTGCAGTAATCCATCAGAGTAGTTTTAAAAAAAATTTTAGAGAACCCAATTTTTTTTTTTCCAATTAAGGGGCATTTTAGCGTGGCCAATCCATCCAACCCTGCACATCTTTGGGTTGTGGGGGTGAGACCCACACAGACACAGGGAGAATGTGCAAAATCCACACGGACAGTGACCCAGGGCCGGAATCGAACCCAGGTCCTCAGCACCATAGGCAGCAGTGCTAACCACTGCGCCACCGTGCTGCCTATCCATCAAAGTAGTTAACAGTTAGCAAGTGTCTTCTCATTGGCAATGCACTGACAATTGGAGCATTTTGATCTGACCATCCAGTAAGAAATTTCAAATAATCCAAGAAAGCTGCCGACAATGATTGTCAGGAGCTAATCATTATCTAAGCCTTAGATATAACACAACATCTTTGTTTTCTTGAACACGGAATAGGTATTTATCCTACATATGGCACTGACAGGTGACAGATGTACCAGAACACGCAAGTGTCTGTTTAGGATTATCTTGTATCTTGCAGCAAACCTGAAATTGACCGATTCAGGAAATAAATCATTCTTTGCATAGGAAACAGATTGCAGAAATTTTCTCGATTTAAGTGTGTTTTGGGGGGACAGTTAGCTTGGTCGGTTTGGTGCTTAGCAAGCGGTTTACAATGAGGCCACCTACATGGGTTCAATTGCCATTCCGGCTGAGGCTGACTTGGGACCTTCCTCCTTGCCTGTGCCCCATGCTTGATGAGGACACCATGGGCTGGACCTTCTGTTTCAGAGACCAATAATATTATTATATGTGTTGACGCCGGGGCATAATCGGTGGATTTCTACAACAGCAAAATTGGCGCCGGTCCAAGAGCAATTCCGGAACTGTTAATGGGTTAGCACCAGCGCTACGTGGAACGCGAGTGATTCCAATGAAAAACGGTTTTGATTCGCTGATTGGCACATGAGAGGCTGACAAGCTGCAGCTGCATATTAGAACTACACTTCCTACACATACTCATCCCAGCCAACAAGATGGCACTAGTTGCGATGAAGCACGCCCACCCGTTGATGGGTCGGCTGGGGCCAGAGGATACTTAGGGGTGTGCCCTGGGAGGACATCCATATGACCCGTGGTACTAGGTTCACAGTGGGCAGTCAGTTGTGTGCGTATGGCATGGCTGCCTTGTAGGCTGTGGCTGCGGTTTGCCATGCCCGTCCAGCCCAACCCCACAGCCCACCGCCTGGCCACCATCTGCTACTCCCCCAGCCCTGGCAGAAGCCACCTCTGCCAGCGGCACAACTGTCCACACACTATAGCGATGTTGGACACTTTTTTGTACCTCTCTCCCTCGCCAGCCACGGTGCCTGTATCCTGATTTTTAAAACTACAAGTTAAATTCGCCGTCAGTCATTCCCCTTGGCGGATGCGGAGCATCGCGTGAGCCCCAGAGAATACGCCAACAGTGTTTACTGTACGTGTGGAGTAGAAAGCATTGATGCTGCTGTCGAGGCACCAGAGCATGGAATTCTGCCGGGCGCCCGCTCCGGCCACGATTTTCGCCTCACGCGCAATTCTCCACACAATCACGTTTCCCAATTCCGGCATCGGCCAACGGAGAATCTCGCCCCATGTGTCCATTGCTTCTCTCATGGTCTCTGGCTAACTGCAGACCTATCTAGATGTGTCAGGAACACAAGGTAGTAATTTCCACCGCTGCCTCACAGCGCCAGAGACCCAGGTTCTATTCCAGCCTTGTATGACTGTCTGTGTGGAGTTTGTACATTCCCTTGTACGTGACCAGGAAGACTGGCCTCCAGTGCCCCAAGAAGGTCAATGACCGACACGAGCCAGCAAGGGTGAATTGACACCACCCCCCCCCGAAGCCCCTGCTCCCCCATAGCGACCGGCCCGCCCCCACCCTCCATCTGCCCCCAACCCACCCTTCATCTCCCTCCCTTTACCCCCCTCTCTTCACCCCAACCCTTTCTTCACCCCCCCCCCCCCCCCCCCACGCACAAATGTGAACCGCGTGTGTGGCTAACGATGCCCTCTCTGTACCTCTGCAGGAGAAG
The DNA here is from genome assembly GCF_902713615.1 of Scyliorhinus canicula. NCBI lineage: Eukaryota > Metazoa > Chordata > Chondrichthyes > Carcharhiniformes > Scyliorhinidae > Scyliorhinus > Scyliorhinus canicula. The sequence continues at coordinate 106,652,263 of NC_052146.1, read as the reverse complement.
CTCTCCCACAATTGTTGGGAGAGGGCCCAGATTGGCGGAGGGGTGCCGGACATCAGAATCGCCACGGCATTCGAGGAACGGGCCTTGGAGGTGACGGGGTGGCCGAGGACAGAACGGTCACTAATGCGGAAGTCGCCACACTCCGCAGAGGTGAGGATCCACCGGGCTCTACCCGGAGGACCTGTCGAAAGTGAGTAATTGCCTTAGGCTGACCCATCCCTGCCACGGACCACATGTTCATTCACCCACAGATCCTCCGGTCGGCGGTGCCGGCCCATCTGGCATGGCCCCCGTCCCTGCAAGCCATGAGACCACTCAGAGGAGAGCTCCGAGATGCCACTGTAGTTGCGGCACAGCTGTCATCCCCACCCTCCACCAGCACTGATACACACACATCAGTGGGACATGTTAGTGGACAGGCATCTGGGGCACAATCTGGTGAGCACCACACAGCTGCTGATGTACATCAGGTGGAGGCAGGAACCCCCAGGCAAGACAGCAGTCAGAGGGCTGCTGGATCCCAGGACCAAGCTGGGTCCCAGTCTGGTCCTGAGCATCTGGAACAGGTTTACCCAGAGCTGATGAAGGCATTAGGGAGGGGCCACGACATTCAGAGGGATATGTGAGCGACGACTCTCCAGCAGGTCCATAGCCGATTTGAGAGGTCCCAGAGGCTGCAGGCACAGGAGATAGCGCCGGCAATGGGTGGCATCGAGGCGAGCACTGCTAGTGTGGTGACCACAGTGGAAAGCCTGGCGCATGATGCCAGCAGCATTAGTGGAGGTGTCCAAGGTGTGGAGCAGTTGGTGATGGCCATGGCCTTGATGTGGTTCTGTGGGACATGTCCCGGTCTCAGATGTGCATGGCAGAGGCGCTGTGACTTGCCCCAGTCACAGGTGGGCATTAGCCAAGGTGCTGCAGAGCATGTCCCAGTCACTGAGGAGCATCGCTGAGGGAGTCAACACCATAGTGCAGACAACGGGGAGCCATCAGGGCTGGCAGAGCCAGATGATGCAGGGGCAGCCGGGGGCTCAATCCAGCTGCCCACCATCCCAAGGTGAATCCCAGGGCCCTTTAGGTGCTGATCTGGAGGAGCGGCCAGTGGGTGCCAACCCGGACCCATCTCACCAGCTCCCCCAAGTTCCACCCCTCTGATGAGGCTACATCTCACAGCCAGAACCTGGTACAGGGCGGCACAGCTGTGCATGTGCCACCGACAAATGCATGGGCCCTCCGGCCCCAGAGCCCCCAGAGGACGCACGCCAGGGGCATCAATGGCCAGGGGACGAGCTAAGCAGCTGGCTGCCTCCACCTCTGATGTGCATCCTGGGTATACACCTGGACATAGCGGTAGAGCTAGGAGGGCGAAACACGTCGAAGATCGCTGAGCACACCAGCGGGGGGCGGGGGTAGATGGGGGTTAAGGCTATTTTTAATAGCCTTATTATGTGTAAATAGTGTACGTTGGGGAGGAGGGAGAGGGGGCATTTTAGGCCATTGGACAGTTTTGGGGGGGAAGGGAGGGTGGGAATAGTGGGGTGGCACCATCAGGAGATTGGGGCAGTGGTGTACTAAGAAGAACATTAAAATACCCTCAACAGAACCAATTTGATGCCTCTGGCACTTTGTTCCACGATGCAGCTGATCACCAATTGCCTGCCCTTTCCCCCTCAGATATGCCCCCCCCTCCTCCCGCGGCCCCTACTGGAGACACCCTGCTCAAGCACACCTGGCTGCGGCATGTACCCCGAGGCTGGGGGCCCCATCCCCTGGGTGATCGAAGATTGACTGCCTGGTCTGTGGTGCTGCTTCCCGCAGTGATCAAGCACAGAGTCCATGCATCAAGGTGTGATTGGGATGTTAGGCATTAAGCCCCACATGCACACCCACTCACGGGGATCCACTTGGGATGTGTGAAGTGCTCGCCTACCATGATTTCGAATTCCCCATCAACAATAGCCTTCAACTGCATGGCCAGAGGCCTCCGCGGTCAGTGGGAGATACAGGTGGTCAGTGGGGCTGACAGGCAGGGGCTAGGATTGCCCCTGGAATGGGAACACACAGTCCAGGAGTTGGCATGGCGGACCCGTTAATTGTATTGAAATAGGGCTTAAGTGCTGATAATTGACGTCTCACCCCACTACGGCGGAATCTCGATTTTGTTTGCAGGAGCGAGCCAGTTGCATCGCATATTATTTAGTGGGTGGTTCTCATTTTCTGCCTCATTGCGCTCGAGCGAGAATCGCGCCCTCTGCCTCCTCGCAGATTGTTCTTCCCACACAGGCCAGGAATGGAGCAACATGAAACCTTTCAGTCTCCTGAAGGAAAGCAGGAGAGAATCAGGAGTCACATTTGGAACAGCCCAGCTAGTATCAGGAGGTCAGTGTTACAAATCATTCATTCAAAAGCAAAATTATGTGGATGCTTAAGCCTGAAATCAAAATGAGAAAATGCTGGAAATGCTCAGCACGTCAGGTAGCATCTGTCGAGAGATAAAAACAGAGTTAATGGATGGAATTTAGTGGTCGCAGTGGTAGGCACACCCACTTTGTTAGCGAGTCAGAGGCAAACCCAACGTAGACATCCCAGGCCATCTCCGCCCCCCCCATCCCCAACCACCCACTGATTTAATTCCCATCTGTTACTGAATGAAACATCATCATTGGGGGATGTTTCCCACCCCTGAGACCTGTCAACCCATCAGAGGACAGCAGTTTCCCAGTACTGGCAACACCGCCAGGAGCGATGGCCACTGCTGGTACTGCAGTAGGGCCAGGTTGAAGATCGCCGGGCAGCACCGTGGCGCAGTGGTTAGCTCTGCTGCCTCCCAGCACCGAGGTCCCAGGTTCGCTCCCGGCTCTGGGTCACTGTCCGTGTGGAGTTTGCACATTCTCCCCGTGTTTGTGTGGGTTTCGTCCCCACAACCCAAAAGATGTGTAGGCTAGGTGGATAGGCCTCGCTAAATTGCCCTTTAATTCGAAAAAATTAATGAGGTACTCTAAATTTATTTTTTTTAAATGTTGAAGATCACCTCCCAAGCCTGGAGTGAAGGTGGGTAAAGTGGGATCACCAGGGCCAGTCAGGGAGGTCCCAGCAAGGAGAGGGAGAGGGGTCAGTTTAAGGTGCAGGCAAGGTCCTTCTCACACGGGCCGTACATGCTGATGGTGGGTGTCTCCAGTGGTGACCATGGGCTGCCCAATAGGAGGATTGCACCTCCCTCCCCCCCACATCCTCCTAGCCAAGCTGCAAGCATAGCTGCCAGAGTTTATTGGGCAGGTTGCCGACATGGTGTGGCCACACACCCACTGCAGGAGACCACTGTGTGGCCAATTATGGGCAGGAAGGCCTTCTTCAGTCTTTCCTGCCCTTATTTACTCGGGGTTGTGTCGGGTGGGATTGAGGGAGATCAGGAAGGCAACGGAGTCTCCACTCCACACCTTCCTTCCTGATCATACGGTGCCCCCTCACCTCCAGGGGAGAAATAAATTCCGCTCAACATTTCAGGTTGTTGTCCCTTTCGGTGGGTCAAGAATCTGAAACTTTAACTGTTTACATTGCCACGGGTGATACCAGACCTACTGAGTGTTTCCAGTATTCTTTCTTTTGACTTCAAATCATTACCACTTTATCTGCTGAGGCGTGAATATTGTTGACTTTCATTGCCAGGCTGCGCCATTTGAAAGATGAAGGGTGCGATTCTCCGCAAATGCGAAATTCGCTAAGCCCGCTCGCCAAAGTTAACGGCGGCTGACGCGCACGATGACGTCAGCCGCGCATGCGCGGATTGGACGGCTCCAACACGCGCATGCGCGGATGACGGCATCACGCATATGCGTGAAACCCGCACATGCGCGGGCCGGTATGCCCCTCAGCCGCCCCGCGGACTGATCCAGCGGGGAACAAAAAGTGCGTGGGATTCGGCCGTGGTGCGGTCGTGCCAATCGGTGCCATGGTTACCCAGAACGGCACTTTGCTGCCGTTTTCACGAACGGTGAGAGCAGGTGTGTTGCCGTTCGTGAAAATGGCCGTAAAGGCCTGGGAAATCGGCCCATTGGCTAGGAGAGAATCGCTGCTCACCGTAAAAAAATGGCGAGCAGCGATTCGTGTCGGGGGGCGGGCGTGGGGGGGGGGTTGAATAGCGTGAGATCAGGAAAAATGTCGGGAAGGCCCTCCCGCTATTCTCCGACCCATCGTGGGGGCGGAGAATCGCGCCCGAAATATTGTATTTGTTGTGAATGGCGGGATGGTGCTACAAAACGAATCTCCAACTATTAATTGTAAATGTGCCTGGGACTCTGTTGTCTTATTACACCCTGAACCCCCGTTTAACCTTCTAAGAGACCCTTATATCATGGCTCTTGTTTTCATCGCCTGCTGTGCTGCTGACTCGCTGACAATGAAATGAAATGAAAATCGCTTATTGTCACGAGCAGGCTTCAATGAAGTTACTGTGAAAAGCCCCTAGTCGCCACATTCTGGCGCCTGTCCAGGGAGGCTTGTACGGGAATCGAACCGTGCTGCTGGCCTGCTTTAAAAGCCAGCGATTTAGCCCAGTGAGCTAAACCAGCCCCTGCTGGCAACCTGCTTCAGCGACAGAATTCTGATAAATTTGAGGACAGCACGCAGCAATTCTTGTTCTCAAATAAATAATCCCCAATGTTCAGACCCAAAGAAAATCAAAACCCCTGCCTTCAAAAGCCCACACACACGGACAATAAACTTCAGAAAGGAATGCCGAAGAAGAAGCTGCAAAGAGATACATCCGAGTAATAAAAAAATAATCTGCTCCTCTCAGAGGTTTATCACATTCAGAGATTCCTCAAACCGTTCTTGGCTAACTGAAAGGAGCATACAGTATGATCCCTTCATAAGCTCATAATAACTCTTGTGTTGCTTGGTTTAAATGCATTTCAGTGTTGCATAATATTTAAATTAAACTCCTTGGTGCATTGTGGAAAAGCTCTTTATTTCAACCCAGGAGGTTGCCCAGAAAAATCACAAAGTGCATAAGACAGGCAGAGAGCTAATGATATGGATTCAGGAACAGAAGAACTCGAGGGGGCCATTCAAACCCCTGAGCACATACCTGCATTCAATTATATCAAGGCTGATCTGTATCTCATCTTCATTTACTTGCCTTGGCACTTTATTTTTAATGCCCATGCATAACAAAAATCTACCAACCTCAGTTTTGACATTTTGAGTGAGAGTCTCTGGCCTCCCTGTGGCATGTTTCTCAGCCGTGGGAGACGGCCTGCCGTTGGCTGGCGGCAGGATCTTCTGGTCCCGCCACTGTCTATGGTATTTACCGTTGGATACACCACACGACACCCGCGGCACGAGTGCGCCATCAACGGACGATCCCGCCGGCGTGAATGGGCCGGAAGATCTCGCCCGTTAATTTGACCCCCTGCATCAACAATTCATTGAGAGAGTGATTTCCAATATCCTTTATGTGAAATAGTGCTACCCAACATCACACCCAAGTCACACTCTAATTTGATGGCTGTGCTACTTTGTTCAGGACTCCCTCATCAGAGGAAATAGTTTCTATCCATCTATCTTATCAAGGCCTTTGATCACCTTAAACAGCCTAACCAGATTACCTCATAGTCTTCACTATTCAAGGGAGTAGGCAACCTGCCTTCATGATTTAACCCTATAATCCCTGGTGCCATCCTTTTTAAAGAAAATAAATTTAGAGTACCCAATTCATTTTTTCCAATTAAGGGGAAATTTAGCATGGCCAATCCACCTACCCTGCACATCTTTGGGTTGTGGGGCGAAACCCACGCAAACACGGGGAGAATGTGCAAACTCCACACAGACAGTGATCCAGAGCCGGGATTGAACCTGGGACCTCGGCGCCGTGAGGCAGCAGGGCTAACCACTGTGCCACTGTGCTGCCATCCCTGGTGCCATCCTGATGAATCTGCACTGCACCCCCTCCAGGGCAAATATATCCCTCCTGAACTGAGTGCAATTACTCCAAATGCAATCTAATCAGAATGCCATACAACTACAGAAAACCCCCCGCTTCTTGGTCGTGCAATCTCCTTGAGTTTAAGGCTAACCTTTGCACCAATTGTCTCAACCCATTCTGCACCGTGTTGCAGCTCGTATGGAAGGAAGATTGTGTCCTAATTCTCTTACTCATCTGGATCCTAGATATTCGATGATTTGGGGTGGGGACTTCAGTGCAGACCTCATTATCATGCTTCAGAGTTGCTGCCGCTCTCGTTTTCAACCATCTCTTTTGTGCTGTGGAGATAAACCCACCTTTTGTCCAATTGATACCAGTTCGAACACTGAGTTCGTTGATTTTCTTTGCATGCAAACTCAGTACATGATGTAATAATTCAAAGTAGCCTTCAGGGAAATGCTGTAGAATTGATCTGGTTCTGTCAAGTGGGAAACAGGAGTTATCAGACACAAGGGGTGAGAATTCTGAATAAAAATGCTTGCCTTATCGTGTCTAAAGACCCGTCTGAGATTTGTAAAGCACAGCTGAACACTTTTTTTTCTGCCTGTATGGATCAATAATGATCTAATTTACTGGTTCATTTAATGTAAATGATAACATAGACTGGTAGCTGGCTTGGGACAGATGGCATATAACATAAAACGGCAGCCAGTCCGAGTGCTGTAAGCATTATCTTAGTGAAAAAAGAGAGAGAACATGCTGCTATACAGTACTTGATATTAGCAGGAGGCTGCCAGTATTCATTTATCCCTTCGCTGAAGTTTCACACAACAGTGTACCTGCAGGCACTTAGATGGCTGTTTGGGGACTTTTCAAGGACAACTATGAAACAGAAATACAATGATTTACTGCTTTTTCGCTCGATTCATCCCACTTGATCACTGAAACATTTCAACAGAAATATATTGCTGCTTTCTCTCCATTCTTTCTGCCTTATTTTTCTGTTGCTTCCTAACAGATTTTCGTGGCCTTCCATCCTGTGGCTGTGCCTGCCTTTGACAGCTTGCGGTCCCTTTCGGAGGGCAAAGTGATTGGTGTGGAGCCAGGCATGGCAGCCTTCTTCAAAAAGAGGGAATTAAAACGAAATTCCGCCTCTATTTCGTGCACTGATTTGCCAAGTGCCATGGGCAAAGGCTGGACAGTGTGAAACTTGGAAAGGATAAGGCAGAGCAGACCGGGTAGGGGAGGGGGGTCATTGGTACAAATCCATGCTAGGCCCTCAGCAATTCTGAATTCACCTTTCAGAGTCTTTTTGTGGTTTCTATATGAAAAGAAATGGTGTAGTTTTCTTGAAATTACTTTAATATAACCTGCCACGTGATGAGCATCTTAAAGCATTATGCAATGTTTTAGCACCAACCGACTATCACAATACATTGCCAGAACCCAGCTTGGTTTTACACTGCAGCTGTTTGGCTTCCATCCTCTGTCAGAACTTACATGACTAAATCTTGTTCATTTATCTTTTCAGCAGAGTCCTAGCCCAGTTGCATGAGAGAAGGGTGTACATGGTCCTATGAAAGGGCTTGTGGAGAGACTTGAGGGAGCTATTGTCAGCAACATTTTTTTGGAAAATATTTTTATTATAATATTTAGCAATTCATACACAAAACATACAAAAACACAGAAAAACAATTAAACTGAAAGAACCCCCTCCCCCACCTTTCTCTTGCAATCATATAACTTAGATATCGAGACCCCCCCCCCACTCACCCTGTCGCCCCCTCCTAACAGCTAACTGCTCTCTAAAGTGCAATATAAACGGCTGCCATCTGCGGTAAAACACTTCCACCGACCCTCTCACGGTAAACGTAGCCTTCTCGTGATGTAAAAACTCCATCAAGTCACCCAGGCACGCCTAGGCGCCTGGCGGTGTGGTCGACCTCCAGCCCAAGAGGATCCTCCTCCCCATACAGGGGCTGGTTTAGCTCACTCAGCTAAATCGCTGGCTTTTAAAGCAGACCAAGCAGGCCAGCAGCACGGCTCGATTCCCGTACCAGCCTCCCCGGACAGGCGCCGGAATGTGGCGACTAGGGGCTTTTCACAGTAACTTCATTGAAGCCTACTCATGACAATAAGCAATTTTCATTTTCATTTCATTTCCTTGCTACCAGTGAAGCAAAGGCCAGGACATGCCTCGCCCCCTTCCAGAGCTCTGGCACAACCAAAATCGGCACTAATGCGAAATGTTCCAACCCAATGCTCAGGATTGCCGACATAGTCTCAGAAAAGACCCCCAGAAGCCTATTAGCTTTGAGCATGACCAGAACACGTGCATGTGGTGCGCCGGGCCCCCCGAATACCGAGCATATCTATCATCCACCCCTTCACAAAACCGGCTCATTCCGACTTTTATGAGGTGAGCTTTTAGCTGGATGAGACTCAGTCTCACGTAGGGCGAAGTCGTGTTCACCCTTCCTCCGCCCACTTTGACTTCATACCCCACCCCACTATCTGCTGGTATACACCCGACGTGTTGGTTACCTCTGAACCCGAGCAGGATAAGATCCTCTTTAGCAAGGTAGAAGGCTGCTTCACCAGAAAGGCAGAGAAGTATCTTAAGACTCCGCTACACACCTGGCGATACCTTCTGTTCCCTCAGTCTAGCAAACCAACCCTCTAAAATTAAGTCTCCCACCTTCTCCAAACCCTTTTCTTTCCACTCCCTAAACCTCATATCTGACCGAGCAGTTTATAAGTTTGTAAGATATAGGAGCAGAATTAGCCCATTTGGCCTATTGAGTCTGCTCTACCATTTGATCATGGCTCATCTCATCCTGGTCTTAACTCCACCGTCCTGCCCGTTCTTCATAAGCCTTCAACCCATTACCAATTAAAAATTTGTCTAACTCCTCCTTAAATTTAGTCACTGACCCAGCATTCACCGCGCTGTGGGATAGCAAATTCCACAGATTCACAACCCTTTGGGAGAAGTAGTTTATCTTCAAACCTGTTTTAAATTTGCTATCTGTTATTCTAAGACTTTGACCTCTCGTTCTAGAATGCCCCACAAGAGGAAGCATTCGCTCCACATGTACTTTATCCATATAAAAGCAAATTACTGTGGATGCTGGAATCTGAAACCAAAAGATAAAATGCTGGAAAATCTCAGCCAGCTTTGACAAAGGGTCATCTGGACTCGAAAAGTTTGCTAATTTCTCTTCCCACAGATGCTGCCAGACCTCTGAGATTTTCCAACATTTTCTCTTTTGGTTTCTACTTTATCCATACCTTTTATCATAGAACATAGAACAGTACAGCACAGAACAGGCCCTTCGGCCCTCAATGTTGTGCCGAGCCATGATCACCCTACTCAAACCCACGTATCCACCGTATACCCGTAACCCAACAACCCCCCCCCCCCCTAACCTTACTTTTATTAGGACACTACGGGCAATTTAGCATGGCCAATCCACCTAACCCGCACATCTTTGGACTGTGGGAGGAAACCGGAGCACCCGGAGGAAACCCACGCACACAGGGGGAGGACGTGCAGACTCCACACAGACAGTGACCCAGCCGGGAATCGAACCTGGGACCCTGGAGCTGTGAAGCATTTATGCTAACCACCATGCTACCCTGCTGCCCCTTGTATATCTTGTATACCTCAATTAGATCACGCCTTAATTCTTCTAAACTCTAACAAGTATAGGCCTAAACTGTTCGGTAGCATGGTGGTTAGCATAAATGCTTCACAGCTCCAGGGTCCCAGGTTTGGTTCCCGGCTGGGTCACTGTCTGTGCGGAGTCTGCACGTCCTCCCCGTGTGTGCGTGGGTTTCCTCCAGGTGCTCCGGTTTCCTCCCACAGTCCAAAGATGTGCGGGTTAGGTGGATTGGCCATGCTAAATTGCCCGTAGTGTCCTAAAAAGTAAGGTGGGGGGTGGGGGGTGATCATTTGCTCGGCACAATATCAAGGGCCTGTTCTGTGCTGTTATGTTCTATACGACAGACCCCTCATATCCAGAATCAATCTCGTGAACCTCCCCGAAACTGCCTCCAATGCCACTACATCTTTCCTCAGATAAGTGGACCGAAATTGTGCGCAGTACTCCAGGTGTGATCTCACCAACGCCTTGTATATTTGCAACAACACTTCCTTAACATTATACTCTATTCCTTTAGCTATAATGCCAACATACCATTCACTTACTTTATTATCTGCTGTACACGCATTTTTTTTATAAATGTTTTTTTATTGAGTTTTCATATTTTATATATGACAAATTACAAGTTATTAGAGAGAGAGAAAAAAAAAGGAAAACACAAAAATTTAACATGAATATTTACAGGTAAGCATCTTCATAACAATAATTGTGGCCGCCCCCTTTAGCCAGCATACATATTTTACATTCCCCAATATGGCCGAGGCACATGTTTATAGGCATTTATTTATAGTTTGGTTTTGGGCCTTGGCTTACCATCAAACCCCCATACCGAGCCCGTAGCCCCCCCCCCCCCCCCCCCCACCCCCCCCCCCAGGCTACCTTCCCCCGATTCCCGTCCATTTTCCCCTGGTTCTTGGCCACCCGACTATTCTTCCTCATGTACGTTGGCCACAAACAGGTCCCGGAACAGTTGCATGAATGGCTCCCACGTTCTGCGGAAGCCGTCGTCTGACCCTCGGATGGCGAATTTGATTTTCTCCATTTGGAGAGATTCCGAGAGGTCGGACAGCCAGTCTGCAGCTCTGGGTGGTGCTGCTGACCGCCAGCCAAACAGGATTCTACGGCGGGCAATCAGGGAGGCAAAGGCAAGGGCGTCCGCCCTCCTCCCCAGGAATAGATCTGGCTGGTCTGAAACCCCGAAGACCGCCACTATCGGGCGTGGCTCCACCGTCACCCCCACCACTTTGGACATAGCCTCGAAGAAGGCTGTCCAGTACTCCACAAGTCTGGGGCAAGACCAGAACATGTGGGCGTGGTTGGCCGGGCCTCTCTGGCACCGCTCACATTTGTCCTCCACCTCCGGGAAGAACCTACTCATACGGTTTCTCGTTAAGTGGGCTCTATGTACCACTTTTAGTTGCGTCAGGCTGAGCCTTGCGCACGTGGAGGTGGAGTTGACCCTATGCAGTGCTTCGCTCCAGAGTCCCCACCCTATCTCCATCCCCAGGTCGTCCTCCCATTTCCTTCTTGTTGCGTCCAGTACGGTGTCGTCCCTATCTACCAGTCGGTCATACATGTCACTACAGTTCCCTTTCTCTAGGATACTTGCGTCCAGTAGGTCTTCCAGTAGTGTCTGTCCTGGCGGTTGTGGGTACGTCCTTGTCTCCTTTCGTAGGAAGTTTTTGAGCTGCAGGTACCGTAGCTCGTTCCCCCCAGCTAGCTGAAATTTCTCTGTCAGTTCGTCCAGTGTTGCGATCCTGTCGTCCGTGTATAGGTCCCTGACTGTCAGTGTCCCCCCGTCCTGCCTCCACCTTTTGAAGGTGGCGTCAGTCAGTGCTGGTGTGAACCTATGGTTGTTGCAGATGGGAGCCTTGTCCGACATTTTGGACAGGCCAAATTGCTGCCGCAGTTGGTTCCAGGATTGGAGGGTGGCTGTCACCACTGGGCTGCTGGAGTGTTTTTTGGGTGGGGATGGGAGTGCTGCCGTGGAGAGGGCCCGGAGGGAGGTCCCCATGCAGGAGGCCTCCTCCGCACGCACCCACTCGGCTTCTGGCTCCTGGATCCATCCCCTTACTCGCTCGGCTGTTGCTGCCCAGTGGTAGAATTGTAGATTCGGGAGGGCTAGCCCCCCCCTGGATTTTGTTTTTTGTATGACCTTCTTTGGGATCCTAGCATTTTTACCCCCCCATACGAACGCCATGATATGTTTGTCCAGCGCTTTGAAAAAGGCCTTGGGGATGTAGATCGGAATGGATCTAAACAGGAAAAGGAACCTGGGCAGTACGTTCATTTTGATCGTCTGGACTCTCCCCGCGAGGGAGAGCGGGAGTGTGTTCCATCTTTGCAGGTCCTTTTTAACTTCCTCCGTCAGGCTGGTGAGGTTCCATTTGTGGATCCCTTTCCAGTCATGGGCTATTTGGATCCCCAGGTAGCGGAATTTATTTCGGGCTTGTTTGAACGGCAGCCCCTTTAGTGCTGCCCCCCCCCCCCCTTGCGGGTGTACTGGGAAGATCTCACTTTTGCTCATGTTGAGTTTGTAGCCCGAGAAGGCTCCAAACTCTTTCAGGAGCGCTATGATTCCGTCCATGCTGCTTTGTGGGTCTGAGATATAGAGGAGCAGATCATCCGCATAGAGTGAGACTCTGTGCTCTCTACCTCCCCTTCGGATCCCCCTCCAATTTTTTGCTGCCCTGAGCGCGATTGCTAGCGGTTCGATTGCTAGTGCGAACAGCAGCGGGGACAGTGGGCATCCTTGTCTGGTGCCCCTGTGCAGCTGGAAGTATTGGGAGTTGGTATTGCTGGTCCGTACACTCGCCATGGGAGCGTTGTATAGGAGCTTTACCCAAGCGGTGAACCCTGTTCCAAGCCCGAACCGCTCCAGTACCTCTATGAGGTATTTCCATTCGACTCTGTCGAAGGCCTTTTCTGCGTTCAGGGAGACGATCACCTCTTGTGTTCTCTCCCCGGAGGGGGTCATTATCACGTTCAGCAGGCGCCTGATGTTCGCGGTAAGCTGTCTACCTTTGACGAAGCCCGTCTGGTCCTCTGTGACCACCTCAGGTACACAGTCTTCTAGCCTTTTGGCTAGGATTTTGGCCAGTATTTTGGCGTCTGCGTTCAGCAGAGATATGGGTCTGTATGACCCACATTCCGTTGGGTCTTTGTCTTTCTTAGGTATCAGCGAGATTGAGGCCTGTGCTAACGTGGGTGGCAGTGTGCCCCGAGCTAGCGAGTCTGTGAACATCTCCCGCAGGTGCGGGGCCAGCGCTGTCGCAAATTTTTTGTAGAAGTCCGCCGGGAATCCGTCCGGTCCCGGCGCCTTCCCCGTCTGCATGGAGCTAATGCTCTCCATGATCTCTCCCAGTGCTAGTGGTGCTTCCAGATCCCGTTTTCTGCCCTCTCCCATGACTGGTATGTCCAGTCCATCAAGAAACCGGTTCATCCCAGCCTTCCCCGTTGGGGGCTCCGAGGTGTATAGCTCTTGGTAGAAGGCCTTGAAGGTTTCGTTAATCCTCTCTGGTTCTGTTTCCCACGTGCCTCTGGTACCTCTGATTTGCGCAATTTCCCTGCTGGCTGCCTGCTTTCTCAGCTGGTGTGCCAACAGGCGGCTGGCTTTGTCTCCGTGTTCGTACAGGGCCCCGCGTGCCTGGTGGAGTTGGTGTACTGCTTTCCTGGTGGAGAGCAGGTCAAAGTTCCTTTGTAATTCTTTTCTCTCCGCCAGGAGCTCTGCGGTCGGGGCCTCGGAGTATTTACGGTCTACCTCCAGTATGGAGTCGACCAGCTTCTGCCTAGCCACCCTTTCCTCCCTATCTCTTTGCGCTTTGTAGGCAATGATTTCCCCTCTTAGTACGGCCTTAAGCGCTTCCCAGAACGTGGAGGATGAGACCTCCCCGTTTTGGTTGTTCTCCGTGTATTCCGCTATGGCCCGCGCTATCCTTTCGCTGAAGGCCTTGTCAGCTAGTAAGGCACCGTCCAGCCTCCATGTGGGGCGCTGGGCCCTTCCCGTCTCCAGCCGCACGTCCATGTAGTGTGGGGCGTGGTCTGATATCACAATAGCGGAGTATTCCACCTTGTCTATCCCTGGAAGCACCGTTTTCCCCACCACAAAGAAGTCAATTCTGGTGTACACATTGTGTACTGGGGAGAAGAAAGAGAATTCTTTCTCCCCCGGGTGGGCGAATCTCCAGGGGTCCACTGCTCCCATCTGCTCCATATAGTGACTGAGTTCCCTTGCCATGTTTGAGGTTTTCCCCGTTCTGGGGTTTGATCTGTCCGTCTTTGGATCCTGTACACAGTTGAAGTCCCCCCCCCATGATTAGTCGGTGCGTTGCTATGTCCGGGATTTCTGCCATGGTCCTTTGGATGAAGCTCGTGTCGTCCCAGTTGGGCGCGTACACGTTGACTAGAACTACCGGCGCCCCATCCAGGGCCCCGCTGACCATGACATACCGCCCCCCTGGGTCTGTAACCGTCTTTGTCGCCCTAAACATTGTCCTCTTGCCAATCAGGATCGCCACCCCCCTGGCCCTTGTCCCGTAACAGGAATGATAGGTTTGTCCCACCCAGCCCTTTCTTACCCGCAGTTGGTCCTGCTCCCTCAGGTGCGTCTCTTGGAGGAAGACTATGTCGGCCCTCATATTTCTGAGGTGGGTGAGGACTCTAGATCTCTTCACTGGGCCGTTAAGTCCCCTTACGTTCCAGGTGACTATCCTGGTGGGGGGCTTCTGCCCCCTCGTTCCTGTGGGATTAACCATATTTGTCTGGTGGACGAGCCCCTGCCCTCCGGGTTTTCCCTTTGTTAGGGGGCCGTCCAGGATGGCCACTGTCACTGCTCTCCCCATGCGGTCGGGTCTCTGCGCTCCGGGGTTTCCCCTTGTCTCGGGGGCACCCGCCATGGCCGTCCACTGTGTGTCCGCCACGCGGGTAGTCCCCTGCACTCCGGGGGGCCCCTTTGCTCACAGACCGTACTGGGTGGGTGCTTGCAGCGGTTCCCTGTTTCGAGCCCTTGTTTGTGGCACTTTGTGGCCCTGGTCCTTTTCTGGCCTCTTTTGTCCCTTTGTCCCTGCGTTTCCCCTCCCTGGTCTCTCGCACCCCAAGTGCCCCCCCCCCTCCCCCCCGCTCTCCCTTTTCCCCCCTCCCCTGTATACCCCTCCTTTGCCCCTCCATCCCCTATTCCTGTCCCCATTTGCTCTCCCGACTTTGATGGGTGATCCCCCCCCTCCCCTGCCTGGCGCCTTCCCCCCTGTTGGGGGTGCGCTGCGGCCCTGCTCTGTTGCATGCCCCCGTCGCTAGCTTTCCTGCTAGCACAGTGGCTCCCCTCTCGGAGGTTGCTGTCCCACTTCTCCTCTCCCTTCTCCAATACTCCCGTTCCCTCGTGCTGGGGCCTGGCCTCCCACCTGGAGCGGTCCCTTGGGTAGTGGGTTGTTTTTTGTTCTGGGTGTTCCTGCCGGGGGGGAGGGGGCTGGCTTTGCCTCGCCCCTCCCCACCCCCCCGTCAGCATGTCGTTTCTCCTTGCCATGGGCCCCTCGTCCCTACCTCCCATGGCGTTTTTCCAGCCCGTGCTCCTCGACGAACCTCTTCGCCTCAGCAGGGGCTGTGAAGAAATATTCCTTGTTTTGGTATGTGACCCAGAGTTTTGCTGGGTACAGCATACCAAAACGCACTTTGCTCTTGTAGAGGGCTGCTTTCGCTCTGTTGAACTCAGCCCGTCTCTTAGTTATGTCCGCTCCAAGATCCTCGTAGACTCGGATGGCGTGCCCTTTCCATTTGCAGGCTCTATTTTCCTTGGCCCAGCGCAGGATTGTCTCCCTATCCCGGTACCGGTGCAGTTTGGCTATGACTGCTCTCGGTTGTTCCCCTTCCTTGGGCTTCGGGCGCAGTGACCGATGAGCTCTGTCCATTTCCGGTGGGGTGGGAAAGGTGTCCCCCCCCCCCACTAAGGAGCCCAGCAACGCAGCCACGAATGTTGTGGGGTTTCTGCCCTCGACCCCCTCTGGCAGGCCCACTATCTTAACATTTTGCCTTCGCGAGCTGTTTTCCTGGTCGTCTACCCTGCCCTTCAGGCTCCCCTGTGCTGCACCCAGTCTCACCACTTCCCTCTCCAGGGCCGTGACCCGGTCGCTCATGTCGGTCGCTGCTTTCTCCAGCTCTTTAATGGTTGCCTCATGGGCTGCCAGTTTCTCCCCTTGGGCATCCACTTTCTCCTCCAATCTGGTCAGAGCCTGCTGCACCCCTGACATGGCCCTGGCCACTGCTGTCTGTACTGCGGCCTCTCCGTCCGCTTTCAACTCTGCCTTGATTGCCTGCAGCTGCTCCCTCACCACCTCGGCCAAGGCTGCCTTCCAGTTCACGCCCCCCTCTAACCCCAGGGGAGAGGGTACCTGTCTGTCCAGCTCTTTTTGATGCGGCGATACATCCTTCCCGCCGCTTCGTGTGCTGACTCGTTCACCCGAGCTAACTTGCCCTTTGCCCCGTCCACTTCTGGTGCCCCCTTTCTCTTGGCCCCCTTCTGTCATTTTTTTCTCCCCCTTCCCTTTCATCTTTTCTTCTCCCCTTGTTTTTCTTTCCCCCCCTTTTCCGCACCCTATTTTTATTTTATTTATTATTATTTATTTTTTAAAAATTTATTTCCCCCCCCCTTCTTTCCTTTACCCCTTTATTTTATTTATTTATTTCTTAATTATTTTCTCTCCTCCTCCCCGCTTTTATGCAACTCCTCTCCGATGGGCTTACTTTTGCTGGGAGCGAGTGTATAAAGAGAGAAAATAGTATATACTCCCCCCTTTCTCTTTACCAGTTTTCTTTTGGGTTTTTTTTTAAAAACAGAAATATAAGTCTTTTTTTTTGTTTTATCTCCCCCTTCCTTTCTCCTCACTCACCCAGGAGAGAGAGAGAGGCTTTTGCCCAGTCCCTTTGTTCTTGCCACGTGGTGGTCGCTGCCGGTTTGGGGGGGGGGTCCCCGCTGCCGGTTGGGGGGGGGGGGTCCCCGCTGCCGCACTTCGCACCCCGCGGCCTCCTGGTCGCTTCCTCCGGCTTGGCCCCCCCTTCGGTCCCGCACCGCTCCTGGCCTGCGTTTGGGGGGGGGGGGGGGAAAGAGGGCCTGCCGCTGCCGCACCACTCCTGGCCTGCGTTGGGGGGGGGGGGGGGGGGGGGGGTTTGGACCGGGTTGGACCTGCCGCTGCCGAGCCCCTCTGCCGCCGCTGCCGCCAAGCCCCGCTGTCGCCACCGCTGCCGCCAAGCCCCGCTGTCGCTGCCGCCAAGCCCCGCTGTCGCCGCCGCTGCCGCCAAGCCCCGCTGTCGCCGCCGCTGCCGCCAAGCCCCGCTGTCGCCACCGCTGCCGCCAAGCCCCGCTGTCGCTGCCGCCAAGCCCCGCTGTCGCCGCCGCTGCCGCCAAGCCCCGCTGTCGCCGCCGCTGCCGCCAAGCCCCGCTGTCGCCGCCGCTGCCGCCAAGCCCCGCTGTCGCCGCCGCTGCCGCCGAGCCCCGCTGTCGCCGCCGCTGCCGCCGAGCCCCGCTGCCGCCGCCGCCGCCGCCGCTGCCGATGCTCCTCCGCCGACCGGCCTGCCCGGGGGGGTCCCTTCCCTGCTCTCTCATCTGCTGTACACGCATGCTAGTTTTCTATGATTCATGAACGAGGACCCCCAGATTGCTCTGCAGCAGAGCACCCCAAAGTGTCTCCCCATTTAGATAATAAGTTTCTTTCCCACTTTTCCAACTGAAATTCATGACTTCACACTTATCCACGTTAAACTCCATCTACCACATTTTGACCCACTCTCTTAACCCCTCTATATCCATTTGTAACTTACCGTCCCACGTATTTTTGTGTATTCTTCAAATTTGGCCAAAGAACCTTCTATTCCTGTATCCATGCCATTTATATAGATTGTAAATAGCTGGGGTCCAAGGAACTGAACCCTGCAACACCCCACTAATTACATCTTGCCTTCTGGATAAAGACCCATTTATCTCGGACTCTCTGTTTTCTGTCCGTCAGCCAATCTTCTAGCCAAGCAAATAATTCCCCCTAATCCCATGTGATCCCACCTTGTGAATTAACCTTCTGTGTGGCTTTCCAGAAGTCCAGATATACTACATTTACCGGATCCGCAACATCCACTTTGCCTGTTACATCTTCAAAGAACTCGAGCAAATTAGTCAAACATGATTTGCCCTTCATAACCCATGCTGTCACAAATGAGAAAGGTGCCAGGGAGGCCCAGCCAACCACGCCGACATGTTCTGGGCATGCCACAACTTGTCGGATTCTGGACAGCCATCTTTGAGGCAATGACCAAGGTTGTGGGGGTGAGGGTGGCAGTCTTCAGGGTATTGGACCAGCCAGAACTATTCATGGGGAAGAGGGCCGATGTCCTTGCCTTTGCTTCTCTAATTGGAGAATCCTGCTCGGCTGGCGATCAGCAGCACCACCCACAGCTGCAGACTGGCTGGCAGACCGATTGGAATTTCTCCACCTGGAGAAGATCAAGTACACCATCCAAGGGTCAGAGCATGGCTTCCACAAAGCGTGAAGGCTATTCACCAACTTGTTCCAGGACCTGTTTGAAGCCAACAGCCAACAGAACAGGAGAAGAGCGGAGACGCACGGGAGCCAATGGGACCAGAGGAAACAGACAGGAAATGGAGAGGCGGCGGAGGCTACTGGGAAAAGGAGGGGGAGGCCAGGCAACAACCGATACAAAGATCAGAGAGCCTAGAACAAGAGCAAAGGAAAAGGAAACCTCAAGGGAAAGCTGAAAACATGGCAGAGAAAGGGGTGGGGAGCAAGGGGAAAGGCCCAATAACAAAAGGGGGAGAAGGGAGAGCACTGCCCACTTGTAACTAACGAATAACTGCACAGTGAAGGAGCGGGAAGGGG
Source organism: Scyliorhinus canicula (assembly GCF_902713615.1). Classification (NCBI taxonomy): domain Eukaryota; kingdom Metazoa; phylum Chordata; class Chondrichthyes; order Carcharhiniformes; family Scyliorhinidae; genus Scyliorhinus; species Scyliorhinus canicula. The sequence continues at coordinate 106,633,799 of NC_052146.1, read as the reverse complement.
GGAACCAAGGGTTAAAAAAGGGAGATCGACACAAAGGAAGTTGACATTATAATCGGCACAGTCACCCTTACTGCTAGGGTCGTGAACAATAGTTTTAAAACTTCAGTAAAAACATTATAAAAAATAAAATCATGCTGACTCTGGTGGATAGCGTTTTGACTTTTCAGATGTCCTTAAAGTACTTCCTTGATAATTGATTCTAACAACTTCCCAACCACAGATGTTAAACTAACTGGTCTGTAATTTCCCACATTCTGCCTCCCTTTTTGAATAAGGACGTTTGTAATGTCAGCATTTTCCAATCCACTGGAACCTTTCCCGTGTCCAGGGAATTTTGGAATATTATAACCAATGGATCTCCGCTGCTACTTCCTTTCACACCATAGGATGAAGCAATCAACTAAATTTTTCAAAATGCTTCTGGTTAAATAGATCCAAGCCTAATGATGGAGTATGAAACTAGACACCAATACTTTTCTTGATTGTCGAATTTATTCACAGAATGTAACATCACTGATCTCTGCATCACTCCCAAAACCTCCAGTGTCCCACCAGTCCCTGTTTATACTCTTTTAAGAAAAACAATAATCAATGAATTAAACAAGAATGACAGGGGGGTGGCAGCCCCTGGTGGGCCACTGTAACGAAAACAAAACCTCAAAAGAAAACTTAATTTGATGATACACCCCAGCCCCCACAGAACCCAATAGTCACGGAATGCCTGAAGCATGCTGGTGGACTCCACGTGCTCCCTCTCCAAGCCCACATGACCGTGAGGTAACTGTGGTAGAGGGGCAGAGAGTCAGGTTTGACCCCCCACTCGACCTCCTACTGCCTGCACCTGTTAATGGCCACCTTGGCCAGGCCCAGGTACAGACTGACCCCTTTTTATATGTGCTCAAAGGCAATTACTCAATACCCACTACCCCATTATCCTTAACCTTAATAATTAAAGGGGGAGAAGGGAGAGCACCGCCCACTTGTAACTAACGAATAACTGCACAGTGAAGGGGCGGGGGGGGTTACGGGATCAAGGGGGGGGTGTGGAGAGGGGAGATCGACACAAATGAAATTGATATGTACATTTGAAAAGCTTTAATTATCTACTACAGCTAGAAAGACAGATGAAGAAAGGAATTTGTTACACTTACATATCACAAGTTACATTAATAAATTAACCTATCCATGTAAGTGCTAATAATAAATAAAACAAATAATAAATATATGCACAAAATTATATCTACCATTACATTCCTCCTGTTAAATCAGAGGGTCTGCTATTTTATGGGAGAAGCATTATATCCTGTAACATCAAAATACAGTGTAACATTATTGATCGCCTCAGACATTGCTCAAAAAATATTCTCATCCTTCACCCATTCATTCATTCCTTTTGTTTTGCTCCCTGCATTTATCCTCCATCTGATCTCTCTCTATCCGCTGGTGTTTTCATTCCACATTGTGACATTTGGGCAATTCTAGATTGTCTGCTTTTGTTGTTTCAGTGTGACTCTTTGTGTAGACCTCTCCTCCTCTTCGTCTTTTCTCTCACTATTTTCGTGAGAAAGAAGCAAAGATTTGCATTTCTCTGGCACACTTTATGGCCCCAGTGTGTCCTGAAGCACTTACATTCAGTGAAGTACTTTTGAAGTGTGGCAACCGCCCACAATCAACAGCATGATAATGACCAGACAGTGCTGTTTTAGTGGTGCTGGTGAGAGATAAAACATTGACCAGGTAACTGGGGATAACTCCCCTGGTCTGGACCGTGATCGGGGCCTACCAATCTGTTGGCGGGCTTGTCTCGTGGGGAGACTTCTTTCCTCCGCGCCAAGCCCCTGCAGGGCTCTGCCATATTGCCCAGGGGCCAGCGCCAAGAGGAGAACCCCCGCATCTGCGCAGAAATATGCCAGCTGGTCCACGCATGCGAGAGATCATGCCGGCCATTCCGCGCATGCGCGAACACGCGATGGCACTTCAGCACCGACTGGAGCAGCGGGGACGACTCCAGCGGCAAACTAGCCCCCTAGAAAGGTGAGAATTTCTCACCTTGGGGGGGGGGGGCATTGACGCTGAAGTGGTTGGCGCCGGTTTTCCCGCCGGCGTGGGGACATAGCCCCATTTTCAGAGAATACCGCCCAAGAATAAGGTTAATGGGGGGGTTGTTGGGTTACGGGTATAGGGTGGATACGTGGGTTTGAGTAGGGTGATCATGGCTCGGCACAACATTGAGGGCCGAAGGGCCTGTTCTGTGCTGTACTGTTCTATGTTCTAATACCAAATTTCAAATGATGACAGTAGTTTAGACAACAGGGAAAAAGGGTTACACAGGGGCTCATACTCTGCAAACATAAATAATATGTTCAAGACTTGTACCTTATTAGATTTACCCAGGAACTTAGGGAGCCGATAGTTCCCATTGCGTTCTCTATGGCAACTGGGCAGCACGGTAGCACAGTGGGTAGCAGAGTTGCTTCACAACTCCAGTGACTTAGGTTTGATTCCTGGCTTGGGTCACTGTCTGTGCGGAGTCTGTATGTTCTTCCTGTGTCTGCGTGGGTTTCCTCTGGGTACTCTGGTTTCCTCCCACAGTCCAAAGATGTGCTGGTTAGGTGGATTAGACATGCTAAATTGCCCTTTGTGTCCCAAAAAAGGTTAGGTGGGGTTATGGAGATAGGGTGGAGGTGTGGGAATGGGGTGGAGGAGTGGGCTTAGGTAGGGTGCTCTTTCCACGGGCCAGTGCAGACTCGATGGGCTAAATGGCCTCCTTCTGCACAGTAAATTCTATGATTCTATGAACTTCTCGGCCAATCAGGGTTGACTTGCTATCCAATCAGTGACCTTTTGTCCTGTAGTATAAATTGTGATTACTTGAAATTTGGCATTCTTGTGTTTAGCCACGATGAGGGCAAGACTCCCTTTTCCACAATATTCATGTCCCCTGCTCTTCCTTGAAATATTACATCCCCGAGAGGGCTGATCGGGCCAAAGTTTAGTGCGTCATCTGAAAGACATAAAAGGTTCCCACACATATTCTATTGCAAATACAATTCTGATCTATCTTTGTCTTTTTATGGCCGAAGAAAAATGGGAGACATCACATTGAAGGTGGGAAGAGGATGATACAAAATGGGTGCTTGGGAATGACGGTGAGCCTGAGAAGGTGCTGGCTCGAGGGAAGTTAGGAAGTAAGAGGTGAAGATCACAGTGTGGACAGACTTAAACTTAATCATAGAGGATACGATGAGCAAGTACTGGAGTTTGTCGAAGCTCATATAGATTGTAATCTGGTTCACTCACATGTGAAGGATCAGACAGACTGGCGTGTTTTCAAGGCCGACGTGTGAGCAGGTGGAGTTAGAAGTTAATGGAACCATCAATTCACCAGACACGTGTTTCCGATGTGAATCTAGGCTTTAATCGACTTACTTCAGAGCCAGCCTGTTACCTGTCGATGAACTCGTAGTGAACTCAGGCTGACTCTGGACAAGGGTATTTATACAGCTGCACTAAGGGGAGGAGTCGTGGGCGGAGCCAAGGGTGGAGCCCAGTACAAGTTTCTGAGTGCTCCCAGCGCTACACCCCCTAGTGGTAGGATAGCGCTACTGCGCTTACAAAGACAGTGTGAATTAACATATATTCATCTATATTACATTCACCACAGAAGTATTTAGAGCAGACACTCACAGTATGTGAATAGTATTAAATATTTACTTAGCTCAAGTTGGCACCAGCTTTGCCTCAGTCAGTATATTGTAATTTCAAGGCCCAGTCCAGGATGTGAGTGAACAATCTTGGCTGGTGCTTCATTGCAGCACTGAGGTAATGTTGCACTGCCGGAGGTGCTGCCTTTCATAATCCTATCTGTTTCCTCTAGTTGGAGTTGGGTCCAATATCCTGGCCAACATTCTTGCCTTAACTAACAACCATGGACTTCCAGTAGCGGCCATGTCCGAATAGGTCGTGCACACGGCAGCTCCCGCTGAGATCGGACATTTGGGCCCTTTAACGGAGCTGGAGCGGCACTTCGATGGTGATTCTCGGTGTGGCAAGAGACGCAGGAGAGGTTCCCCTCACTGCTGCATGGAGGGGACCAGGAGTGGGGCCGTCAAGAGAGCAATTGCGGGGAATGGAGCGGAACCGGTCCGTGAAGACAAAATGGCGGCCGGCGAGGACCAAGCAGCGTGGGCCCGTTCGTCGAGAGAGCAGCAGGAGCTCCTAAGGAGCTGCTTTGCAGAGCTGAAGATGGAGATGCTGGCCCCTATGAAGGCCTCTATGGAAAGGATGGTGGAGATTCAGAAGGTGCAGGAGAAGGCGATCAAAGAGGTGGAGAGAAAGGTATCTGACAACGAGGATGTGATCCTGGGCCTGGCGTTCAGGGTGGAGGCACATGAGGCCCTGCACAGGAGATGGCAGGAGAGGCTGGATGACCTCGAATATAGGTCTAGGAGACAAAACCTGCGAATTTTGGGACTCCCTGAAAGTGCGGACAGGGCGGATGCGAGCGCATTTGTGACTACAATGCTGGTGACGCTGATGGGCGTGGGGGCCTTCCCGTGACCCTTGGAACAGGACGGGGCGCATAGGGTCCTCGCGAGGAAACCGAGGGCGAACGAACCAACGAGGGCGATTGTGATAAGGTTCCACCGCTTCACAGACTGGGAGCGTGTCCTGCGTTGGGCAAAGAAGGAGCGGAGCAGTAAGTGGGAGAACTGCGAGTTTCGTATATACCAGGACCTGGGAGCCGAACTGGCGAGGAGGCGTGCGGCATTCAACTGGGCTAAGGCGGTCCTCCACAGCATAGGGGTGAAGTTTGGGCTGCTGCATCCGGCGAGGCTTTGGGTAACGTACCAGGACAGGCACCATTACTTCGATACGCCGGACGAGGCATGGACATTTATTAAGTGTGAAAAGCTGGACTCGAACTAAAGGACAGCTGCACGTGGGTGAAACGCCCTGGTGGGGATGTGGCCTAATGTAAGATTGGTAGTAGAATTTAAGTTGTTCGCTTTTCCTTTTTTGGTTTCTTTTCAGGGGGGCGGGGCAATGCCTTGGGTGTGTTTCTTGTTTCACGGGAAGTATTTGGATGGCTCTCGCTCTCTGTGGGGGAGGGGAGGTTGGGGGTCCGAAGGAGGCGGGAGCAGCCGGGGTCAGCATGGGTCAGCTGACTTATGGAAGCGTAATGGGGGGAAATCAGTGCTACGCGGGTGCTTGACATGGGGAATTGGGGCTTGGGGGGAATGGGGCACTGCTTTGCTGACTGAAGGGGAGCCAACTTTTGGGTACATCTGGAGAGTCGGGTTGGGGGGCTTCCGGATTGACTTTTTTGTATTGAGCAGGGCGTTAATCCCGAGGATGGAGGGGGTTGAGTATTCGGCCATTGCGGTCTCGGACCATGCCCCGCACTGGGTGGACCTGCGACTGGGGGCAGAGCGGGGGCAGCGCCCTCTCTGGAGACTGGATGTGGGACTGCTAGTGGATAAAGAGGTGTGTAGGCGGATAAGGAGGAGCATCCAAAACTATGTGCCAACAAACGATACAGGGGAGGTAACAGCAACAACGGTCTGGGAGGCTATGAAAACAGTTATTAGAGGGGAGTTAATTTCTATTAGGTCCCATAGAGAGAAGAGGGAGAGGGCGGAGAGGGAGTGGCTGGTGGGAGAGATACTCAGAGTAGACAGGAAGTACGCGGAGACCCCCGAGGAGGGGCTGCTAAAGGAGCGCTGGAGACTGCAGGCGGAGTTTGATCTGCTGACCACTGGGAAGGCGGAGGCTCAGCTGAGGAAGGTGAAAGGGGCAGTCTAATAATATGGGGAGAAAGCAAGTAGGATGCTAGCGCACCAACTCCGCAGGAGAGAGGCGGCCAGGGAGATTGGGGGGTTAGGGGTAAGGAAGGTAACACGGTCTTGGGCCCAGAGAAGATCAACAAAGTCTTCAAGGAGTTTGATTGTAAACCGTATGAGTCAGAGCCCCGGTGGGAGGGGCAGGGATGAAGCAATTGATGAACCAATTGAGGTTTGCAAGGGTGGACAAGGACCTGGTGGAGGGACTGGGGGCCCCGATTGAGTTGGAGGGCCTGGAGAGTATGCAGTCGGGCAAGGCCCCTGGCCCGGACGGCTACCCTGTAGAATTCTACAAGAAATTCCCAGAGCTGCTGAGCCCACTCCTGCTAAGAACCTTTAACGAGGCAAAGGAGAGAGGAACCCTCCCCCCCCCCCCCCCCCCCGATGATGTCGCAGGCTTCTATCTCACTCATCCTGAAGAGAGAGAAGGATTTGCTACAATGTGGGTCCTATAGACTGATATCGCTCCTAAACGTGGATGCCAAACAGCTGGCTAAGGTTTTGGCCAGTAGAATAGAGGACTGTGTCCCGGGAGTGATTGATGAGGATCAGACAGGTTTCGTCAAGGGCAGGCAACTGAACACAAATGTGAGGAGGCTCCTAAACATTATCATGATGCCGTCAGAAGGAGGGGACGTAGAAGTAGTGGCTGCAATGGATGCAGAGAAAGCCTTTGACCGGGTGGAATGGGAGTACCTGTGGGAAGCGTTAAGTAGGTTTGGATTTGATGAGGGATCCATTGGGTGGGTCAAGCTACTATATCAGGCTCCCGTAGCAAATGTATCCACGAACCGGCTGAGGTCGGAATATTTTAGGCTGCACTGAGGGACGAGGCAGGGGTGCCCTCTCTCGCCGCTACTATTTGCCCTGGCAATTGAGCCATTGGCCATAGCACTAAGGGCTTCAAGGAACTGGAGGTGGCTAGTCCGGGGGGGGGGGGGGATTCCGCTTTACGCAGAAAACCTGCTGTTGTATATTTCGGACCCGCGAGAGGGGATGGGGGAGGTCATGCGGATCCTAAGAGCCTTCGGGAGCTTCTCGGGGTACAAGTTGAACATGGGGAAAAGTGAGCTGTTTATAATCCACGCTGGGGGTCAGGAAGAGAGACTGGGAGAGCTCCCACTCTAGATGGTGGAGAGGAGCTTTCGGTACCTGGGTATACAGGTGGCCAGGGACTGGGATTCCCTACACAGGCTCAATCTGTCTCGGCTTGTAAAGCAGATGGAGGAAGACTTTAAAAGATGAGACCTGCTCCCGCTTTCCCTGGCGGGAAGGGTGCAGACCGTGAATATGACGGTCCTCCCTAGATCCCTGTTCGTTTTCCAGTGCCTTCCCATCTTCATCCCCAAATCCTTCTTCAAGTGGGTGAACAGGATTATCACGGGATTTGTGCGGGCCAACAAGACCCCGCGAGTTAAAAGACTGTTTCCGGAGCGCAGTCGGGGGTGGGGTGGGGGGGTTTGGCGCTTCCGAACGTCTGTAGCTACTACTGGGGGGCTAATGTAGCCATGATTAGGAAATGGGTAATGGAGGAAGGGTCGATGTGGGGGTGGCTAGAGGCAGCGTCAGGCAAAGGCACCAGCCTAGGGGCACTGGTAACAGCACCGCTGCCGTTCTCGCCAGCACGATACACCACAAGCCCGGTGGTGACGGCGGCACTGAGGGTCTGGGGTCAGTGGAGAAGGCACAGGAAGGAGGAGGGGGCCTCAGTTTGGACCCCGATACGGAATAATCATAGATTTGTCCCAGGCAAGATAGACGGGGGTGTTTCAAAGTTGTCACAGGGCAGGCATTAAAAGGATGGGGAACCTGTTCAAAGATGGAACTTTCCCTAGCTTGAAGGCGCTGAAGGAGAAATTCAGCCTGCCCCCTGGAAACGCTTTCAGATACCTTCAAGTCCGCGACTTTCTCAAAAAACAGGTGGGAACATTTCCGTTGCTGCCCCCCGTAGGATTCAGGACAGGGTGGTGTCTGGCATCTGGGTAGGGGAGGGGAAGGTGTCGAACGTTTACCAAGAACTGCAGGAGGCGGAGGAGGCCCCAGTGGAGGAACTGAAGGGCAAGTGGGAGGAGTAGCTGGGCGGGGAGCTGGATGAGGGCCTGTGGGCTGATGCCCTGGGCAGGAAGAATTCATCTGCATTATGTGCCAGGTTCAGCTTAATTCAGTTTAAGGTGGTGCACCGGGCTCACATGACGATGGCGAGGTTGAGTAAGTTTTTCGGGGTGGAGGACAGGTGTGCGAGATGTTCAGCGAGTCCAGCGAACCATGTCCATATGTTCTGGCATGCCCGGCGCTTAAAGAATTCTGGGAGGGCTTTGCGATGGCTATGTCCAGGATTTTGGACACGCGGTGAAGCCGAGTCCAACAATAGCGATCTTTGGGGTGTTGGAGGATCCGGGAGTGCAGGAAGCGTAAGAGGCCGAAGTGTTGGCCTTTGCCTCCCTGGTAGCCCGGAGACAGATCTTGTTAATGTGGAGAGACTCGAAACCCCCGAGCGTGGAGACCTGGGTTAGTGACATGGCTGGGTTCCCCAGCCTGGAGTGAATAAAGTTTGTCTTGAGAGGGTTCTTGCTGGGGTTCTCTCGGCAGTGGCAACTGTTCCTTGACTTCCTAGGAGAGAGTTAAAATGTCAGCAGCAGCAATCCGGGGGGGGGGGGGGGGGGGGGGGCGCGGGGTGGGGGGGGGGGGGGGTCTTAGGGGAACTGTTTATTTAATGTATATTCTCTTTTTGTATAATGATAACAGCCACCTAGTTTTGTTAAATATTTTCCTTTTATTTTTCTGCTATTGGCTATGTAAAAATTCTGTTTGAAAAAAGCTTTAATAAATACAAATTTTTAAAAAAACTAACAACCATAAAACCAGATTAACTGGTATTGATCTCAATTGCTCAATATTGGAAAATTGGCTGTCTGTTTTTTACTGCGGAACAACAACAGGACCTCAATTGGATATGTTATGAATATTGGCCAATAGAAGCCAAGAGACCCCGCTCCCAGGATCTACCTGGCTTGCAATGCCTCGCGATCTCGGGAGACATTGCAATGTAAACCCCGCCCACACTTTAAGGCAAATCTGCATATTAAAGCGAGACAGCTGGTCTCACTTTAATGTGTAGTTTGCCAAGGAATTGGGATCTATCCCCTTCATCTCGGAGACCTCGGGTGAATGCCATCCAGTACTGATCTCCACAAATGGAGACCAGATAGAATGGAACATGTGAGGGTCTCCAAGGGTTTGGAGGCACCCAGGTGCATGCACTTTGGGCAGAGTGGTACCCTGGCACTGCTAGTGCCAGCCAGGTACCCTGGCAGTGCCAGCCCAGCATCCTGGTAGTGTCACCCGGGTACCAGCCATGCACTGCTAAGGTGCCCAGGTGGCACTGCCAACTGGCAGGGCATTGCAGGTTGGCATTGCCAAGGTGCCAAACTGGCATTTTCTGCACAGTGGCGATTGGGCCGGGGTGCACTGCACGGGTGTTGGGAGGTGCGGGGTCTGTCCCATAGTGCATTGGGGCTGGGGGGGTCATGGATCGGGGTGGGGTCTCCAGAGATCAGGGCGCCATTTTAAAATGGTGTTTAGATCTCTGCTACACTGCTCCGGCGAGCAGAACTCCTCAGTACACAAAATGGGCTATGTGCAGTCTCAGCCGTACATTCCATGCTGAAGCCCCCTATCTAACCGGGGTGCCATTTCTCAGTGCTGAGAGCGCTGGGAAATATGTGGCTAAACGCGCTTGCTATGGGATTTGTTCTCATTTAGTTAAATCCTGCTCTTAGAATTATTTTCATCACTGGAGAGCTGAATTCACTGGACAGATTGGCTCCTCAGAGATTGGGCCACCATTTTGAAAGGGTACCCAGGTTTCTAAGTGGTCTTGTGGGTCCCCCACACTCCCCACTGTTAAAGAAAAAATGGGAAAATATGTCATTTGAAACATGGAAGTCTGGCAACACCTGACCCAAGGCTACATGAGAGAATGTAGGGAAAAATCACATGAAGGGTTAAAAGCAGCTGCAAAAGAAGGTTTTGAAATGCAGATAGTCTTTATCAAACAGGCATTAAGAAAACAGCTTGTGACTATTCAAGCTGTAAAACTAATGTATGCCTTTTAAGTCACAGCAGATTGAACTTTTAGTTATATGGAAAAAAAACAATATTTTGCACTTCTTTGAAGTTAATTATTTTAGTAAGCAGCTAGAAAAGAATGGCTAGGAATTTCAGTTGAATTGGGTGACAAATGTTTAGGTGTGAAATTCTGCTGACACCAGGTGAATATGGGAAGCTGGAGACAACGTGTCCATGGGAACACACGTTAGACCCAAATCGGAGTTGGAGTTCTGAGCTGGGGGCACTATTTGACAATAAAGAAACTTAGAAATTACAGAAACCAGATGTAACACCCCTCTGGAATCAAAGCACTTTTGAACATCACAAAGGAAACAATGTAATCAGAGATTGATGAGCTGAAGTCATGCTCCTTATGAATACATAGTCGTGTTAGAAACAATTCAGATTAAAGGTATCTTATACTATCAAGAGTAAATAAAGTTACTTTACGATAATGTCATACAAATGTAATGACTGCGAGAAGGGGTATATAAAGCCTAAAAAAGGGGACAACCAGCAGAGTCAGCTCTCATAGCTCGATACATGGGATGGATAGAACATAGCAACCGAGCAGAACAGCAAATCCATCTGAGGAAGACCAAAAGCTAAAGGAGAGAGATTGTCAAGGGGGATCTGAAGGTCTTTTCAACCAACCACGAGAATCCAGAAGCAAGATCTTTTTACTTTTCTGTAAAGACAGTGATTGCATCTTTTGAAATAAAAAATATAATAATAAAATAACGTAAAAGTTTTAACCTGAAACAGTGGTTATTACAAAGTCTACTTTACTTACTTAGCAACGCGGAACCCAGGATCGATGCTACTAAGTGGTAAGTAGATGAAATTCTTCCATGAAGATATGGGTTATACTGGGGGATAACTTGAAAATATAGTTTGACCTGATTAGCACCCACCTACGTCTGCATAGGAGTCAAGGAGTGAGAATCCTTGTTCACCATTTAGAATGTCTTATTGCCCCTTTTTGGTATGGGGGGAATTCTAATAATAGTGGTGACTTTTTTTACTTCACCACCCATGGGCAATGCCACCCCCAACACACATGGACATTATCCCCCCCCCCCCCCCCCCCCAAGTGATGACACCCCTCTATGGGGTTGCTGAGGGCCCCCTCTTTTCAGGCCTTCCCACACCCCTTTCAGGCCATCCCCTTTGAGGACCCCAACCCTTCACCCCTCCCAACCTTCCTGCAATTGCCCAGCATTCATACTCCCACCCTCTTTTCATGAGCACGGCCCCCCTCAGGCCCTGACCCTTGTCAGTGCCACACTAGCACCTGGGCACCCTGGCACTGGTATCCATGAAATGTTTCTGCCAGCTTTACAGTGCTACCCAGGCACTTTGTCAGTGCCGGGATGGCAGTGTCAAGTTGCCAGCCTGGCATTGCCAAGGTGCCCACGTTCAAGGGGGAGAGGCAAGAGACCACTCTGCCCTGTTACTGACTGCACAAGCGACTCCGATAGCCTGGATGCCATTCTGCCTGGCCCATGTTTGTGTGGACCAGTACTTAACGGTACCCAGCTGAGGACTCCCTGGTGAGAAGCCCGATAGATCCTGGGTCGGCACACCTAAGCCAGTTTTAAACCCACTTGAGCATGCAAGACTTTGTCTCCGTCCATTGTGGGCGAGATCCTGATCACGGCACCTTGTGAGATCTGGGTAGATCCCATGAGGCATACTGGCTGTCGGGAATGCCACGGGAGGCCTCTCCTGGCATCTACTGGTCGCATCGCCCTCCTGTTTGGTCACAACTCGGCGGGTAGATCGCATCTGAGATTTCAATTCCAGATTTCATTAATTGTATTTAAATTCCACCAGCTGCCATAGTGGGACATGAATCCATGTCCCAGAGCATTAGTTTCAGCTGATAGATTCCTAATCCAGTGATATTTCTGCTACACATCATCTCTCTCAAGGTGCTTGCAATATACTGAGCATGTGATAAGATACTACATCGAAGCAATTTTATCCTTTCCTCTTTTGGAATACGGATCTGATTTACTTGCCGTAGGAATAAGAATTGGTGATGCTAAGAACATTTCTACCCAGGCCCAGTTACTAACTTCCTATAAAGAACAATTGCGCCATAATTTTAATTGTACCCAGTTTCAGAGAAAAAAATAATTTTGCTTCCATTTTCTTGGAAAATTTATTTCTGGGTCAATAAATTATTTTTTATAGCCTGTTTAAAAGGTAGAACATTAATCTTTGGAGAAATTTTTGCAAAGTTCATTCTTATTCGACTTCAATGATTAAGCAATAAAACTGCAAGAGCAAAATTTATTGCAATGAAAAATGTTAAAGAGACATTTTTCAGCATAATCTAGGAAACAAATTATGTTTCAAAAATGATCTCAGTTTTAGAATCTTACCCCATATCTCTCAACCGTGAACTGTTTGAGTTAATTACTTGCAAGGGAAATAACCCTCTCTCGTGGGGATTTAAAAACATTCTATGATCAGAGAATTGAGGAATTTTGCATTCTGAAAATGTGATGAAGATTAATGGGCTGTTTGCCCATTTAGTCGGCAGGCTTGGCATTGTGATCGCCTGTTATTGCATTCATATGTATGAAATAAATCAGCATTATTTCAAGTTAAATTAAATAAAATATGACTTATCCCGATGTAAACATGTTATGCATCAAATTTACTCGGCAGATGATGCATTTACTTCCATTTTTGTCCTATCTGATGCTTATGCACTGTTTGAATTCACATAGGGTTTTGGAAAAGGCATCATCACAATGGTGCGCAATTATCTTGAAGGTTCGTCCTGACTTTTTAATTGATTTACCCATAATGGCTACTGGGATATAATTTTCATAGTTATGGCCATTTAGCTCCTTAAACAGAAGTCACCAAAGGTGGATATGCCAGGCAAAATTGATGTGCTTCTAAATTACATTTTAACCTATTATTCATTCAAGAGAAACAGGCTAGGAAGACCAGCCGTTAATCCCAATAGTCAAGAAAAGATAAAGAGATTTTGAATACAAAGGGAATTAGGGGCTATGGGGACAGTGCAAGCAAGTGAAACTGGGGTAGAAAATCAAACATGAATGCCATGAATGACTAGAAGGTATTGAAGGGTCCAGTTAGCTGCTGTTACTTCTATTTCTTCTGACCTTTCTTACCCATTGATATCTGTGCTGGGTCACCTTCTTACAAATGTTGCAGTCCATGTGGTGAAGGTACTCCCACAGTATTGCTAGGTAGGGAGTTCCAGGACCATGATCCAGTGATAAGGAAGGCACGAGGATAGATGTTTAAGTCGAGGTGGTTTGCGTATTGCAGGACAACGTGAAGGCCTTGGTATTTCCATGTACCATTAAAGGTTCACTGAAAGTGAGCCCTATTTATCTTCAGTGTGTCTGCAACTGTTTTAGTTATAACTAAACAGGAACAGGAAGTCTGGTATCAGATTTATAGTGGAGCCAATTTTCCTCATCTGCCACGAGCTGTGTTAAAGGTTCAGATTTGTGTGAATGCGAGAATCTTTCCTTGGCCCTCTCCTCTACTTTATCTACACGCTGCTCCCTTGGCAATATCATTCAATGAATAAAACAGGAAATGGATCTCAGGTCTGGCAGCATCTGTGGAGAGAGAAACAAAGTTCAGTCCAACAGGACTCTTCTTCGGCAGACTGACACCAACATTTTTCACTTGGTACTACCTCCGTAGCCTCGTCACCAATTCCATGAACCTGCCTGGCTACTGTCTTAGGTTGAGTTAGACTTGATATTGTATTTGACCACATGCTTCTGACTCCCATATCCTCTCCATCTGTAACATGATTGTTTACTTCCATCTCTGTAACATTGCCCGCCTCCAGTCTTGCCTCATTTGCTGCTGAAATCCTCAATCCTATTTTTGTCACCGACTCACTCGACTTTTCCAAAGCACGCAAAGAGGCCTTTCGGCCCATCGTGTCTGCCATCAAGCACCAATCTACTCTCATCCCATTTTCCAGCACCTGGCCCATGGCCTTGAATGCAATGACATTTCAAGTGCTCATTCAAATATTTAAATGTTGTGAGGTTCCCACCTCTACCGTCCTTTCAGGCACTGAGTTCCAGATTCCCAGCACCCTCTGGATGAATGTTTTCCTCACATCCCTCTAAACATCCTGCCCATTTCCTTAAACCTATGTCCATGGTTATTGCACCCTAATTTCTAGTCAATGGTATTCCCCAGGATGTTGGTAATGGGGGATTTGTTGTGCCACTGAAAATCAAGGAGGGATAGTTGGATCGTCTCTAGTTGGAGATGATTACTGCCTGGCACTTTTGCGGCATAAATGTAACTTGCCACTTATCAACCAACCAAAGACTGAATGTAGTCCAAGTTTTACTGCATCCAAGCAAGACTGCTTCATAATCTGAGGAGTTGCGAATGGTGCTAAACATTATGCAATAGCAGCCAATATCCCCACTTCTAACCGTCTGAGAAAGTCATATTTTCAAACCATAAGCTATGTAGCAATGAAGTCCTGACTATCCATTTTATGAGCCAGTATTTTTCCTTCAATTACAGCACAGACAATGATAGCAAGGGGACATATCCAAATACTCACAAACTCATTGATTTTTCAGCAATGTTTAGATGCTTGCTATGATCTGGTTTGTCATTTTCTCAACTTAAAAGCTTGTGGTTGCGAGAGTGTCTGATCTCGACTTGACATTTGTTGGATAAGGTATGAGCTGCATGAAAAAAATAAACCCAGAAAGGTAATGGGCTAGACTCTCTGTTCCTGAGGCTAAGGGCTGAATTCTCCGTCGTTGAGATTCTCCATTTTGCCGGCAGCCCAGGGGTTTCTCGACGGTGTGGGGCTGCCCCACAATGGGAAACCCGGCCGCGTGCCGCACCATAAATCTGGTGCGGCGGGACGCAGAAACCCACCCAGTGTTGCCGCCGGGGCAGGATTCGTAGAGTTCCACGACAGCAAAACTGGTGCCACCCTGGACTGATTCAGCGACTGTTGAGGGGCATTCCATTGAAAAATGGTGCGGGATTCACCGGGTCCATGATTGACACTCGGGAGGCTGACAAGCTGCAGCCACATACACACATTACAACCCCCACGCACACCATCCCAGCCAACAAGATGGCACTGGTTGCACTGGAGCACGCCCATCCTGCTGATAGGTCGACTAGGGCAATTTAGCATATTCAATCCATCTACCCTGCATATCTTTGGGTGGTGGTGGTGGGACCCACGCTGACACGGGGAGAATGTGCAAACTCCACAGAGACAGTGACCTAGGGCTGGGATCCATGTCTTTGGTGCCATGAGGCAACAGTGCTAACCACTGCGCCACTATGCAGGCCTCGAGAAAAGTCTTTATTACAAATTTCATATGAAAGGCCACCAGTTAAACTCAAAACAATAGAGATAAAGGGCAAAAACCAAGAAACATTAAGTAATTGGCTGAAGGTATCAATACTCTTCCTAGTTTATATAAATCACTTGGATTCGTAAGCAAAAATACAAATTTGGAGATCACACCAAAGTAGGAAGATATGTTATCAACGAGAACAATGGCCAATGAAATTTAATAAGGGGAAGTATAAATAAAACAAAAATAAATTACACGCATACCCCAGGGTTGGTATTAAAATGATCGAGGAAGAAACATAAGGAGCTGGATTCTCCATCAGCGGGATCCTCACGCCCGTGGATTTCCTGACAGCGTGGGTGTACCCACCATGAGAAACTCCATTGGCCGGCTGCCAGGACGGATGACCCCTCTGCAGGCGGGGACATGGAAAACGGGTGCAGCGGAATGGAGAATCCCACCCAAGGAGCCTTTGTGGACTTGAACTCAAGAAGTGCACTCAAGGCAGATATCAATCAATCAGGCTGATCGAAGGTTGAAGTACACAACTAGAGCAGTAAAAGACAATTCAGAAAGTAGTCCTGGCGAAACATTATAGTAGTCTTGTTAGATTGTCTCTTGAGCAGTGAGTCCAATCTTGATCACTGAAGGACAAGGATGATACTCAAGGCATTGGAGATGTGCAGCAAAGAGTTAAAATGGTCAATTCTTGGAGTCTGCAAAGGTCTCCCGTTCATCTGATGTAACCACAGGAAGAATTAGCATGAATGTGGTTTGTGCACTTTTACTGCTGGAGTTAAGGCTGACGAGAGGAGAGTCCCAGATTTGCCCAAACATGTTTACAGCAAATGTGGAAACAGCATGAACCATTGCACTTCCATAATTAGGCCATTATATTGCCAAGAAAGCAAATGTAACAGGTTATTCCATACCATTTTTTGCATCTTGAATTTGCTGTGGTTGTTTCATGGGACTATCTAATTGAATAGCACTATGAGTCATCAGTTTTGAAATAAAATCGAAACGCTTCATTAAAAGCATTTACCAGAATCTTCAACTTTTTCTCCACTGATCCAATATTGAGTAAATTTCATTTGCTTAGGACATACCAGCGATACTATCAGCTTAATTTATGGGCATAGATTCACAAATAAGTAGACTGGGTCAAAGGAATAGTAAACGGATACCGACAACAATCATTTCTGCAGAAATATTTTTTACTCTTTCATAGAACGTGGGCATCGCTGGCTGAGCCACGTTTATTGTCCTTCCCTAATTGCCCTTGAGGGGGCATTTAATATGCACCCATATTCCTGTGGAAGGGGTGTCACAGCTGGCAGGACCAGGTAGGCATGGTAGATTTCCTTCCCTAAAGGACATTAGTGAACCAGATGGGTTTTTACAACAACCGCCAAAGGTTTCATGGTCATCGTTGGACTTTTAATTTAAGATTTTTATTGAATTCAAGTTTCACCATCTGCATTTGAAGCTGGGTCCTCAAAGCATTACCCTGGGTCTCTGGATTACTAGTCCAGTGACAATACCACTTCACCACTGCCTCCCCATAAATCTTCCATCATTTCCGTAAATTATTTTTAAATACAGTGAACACTGATAATAATCGCTTATTGTCACAAGTAGGCTTCAATTAAGTTACTGTGAAAAGCCTCTTGTCGCCACATTCTGGCACCTGTTCGGGGAGGCCGGTACGGGAATTGAACCCGCGCTGCTGGCATTGTTCTGTATTACCAGCCAGCTATTTAGCTCACCGTGCTAAACCAGCCAAAGACACCTTGGCCGGGATTCTCCCCTACCCGGCGGGGTGGGGGGTCCCGGCGTACTGGAGTGGCGAGAACAACTCCGGGGCTGGGCCTCCCCAAAGGTGCGGAATTCTCTGCACCTTTAGGGGCTAGGCCCGCGCCGGAGAGGCTCCCACTCAGCCGACTGGCGCGACTGGCCTTTGGCGCCCCGCCGACCAGCACCACGGCTGGCCGAAAGGCCTTCGCCGGTTGGCGTGAGTCCGCGCATGCGCCGGAGCGTCAGCAGCCTCTGACGTCACCCCGGCGCATGCATGGTGTAGGCTGTGGCGGCGGCGGAAGAAAAAGAGTGCCCCCACGGCACAGGCCCGCCTGCCGATCGGTGGGCCCCGTGGAGGCCCCGTGCGTCCCCCCCAGGACCCCGGGTCCCGCTCACACCGCCTGCTCCCGCCGGCACCGGAGGTGGTTTAAACCACGTCGGCAGGAGAGGCCGCGGGGGGCCCGACGACTGGCGTGGGGGGCCCGCCGACCGGCGCGGCGCAATTCCCGCTCCGCCGATTCCCGGGTGGCGGAGAATTCCCGCCGCGGTGGGGTCGGGATTTACGCTGGCCCCGGGCGATTCTCTGATCCTGCGGAGGGTCGGAGAATTCCGCCCATGATGTAGACATATCAGATGCCACTTCACCAAAAAATCTCTTAAGTGTGGTCATGAGCGGGAAATGGCGTGAGCTCCCAGATGCTCAGCCCAGCGAGGCTGTCACCGCTATAAAACATTAATTTGCCCACTTAACGAGGCCCCTCTTGATTCATGCCGTAAATCATGGTTTGCCAGCTGATTTTCCCGGGACCGCAGCCATGCCTGGACGGAGATCAGCCCCACGCTTTGGTGACCGTGACCTCTAATGGCGGCTGTATGCAGTGCAGCACACAAGGCCCTGTTCTCCTGAGGGTCCAGGAGGGTCAGCCAGGGCACCCAGTGCCATCTGGGATGAAGTGGCAGTGCGCGTAAACTCGGGGAATGTGACGAGGAGGACTGGCACCCAGTGCCGCAAGAAGATCAACGGGCTCCACCGGGCTGCATGGGTGGGTTGGCACTGCACCTCCACCCCCCATCCCCCTCCCCCACCCAGGAATGCACCTTGCACCACCCCCGCCCAGTTCCATTCTGTGCAGAGGCCCACCCATGGCCAGCAGTACCGCCCATGCTACACCATTTTCCACCATTCCCCCCCATACTAACCTCCCCCCTTATGGACCAGCTCCCCATCACCCCAACCCCACCCCCATACTCTGAATCACCCTTTACCTCCCCCATATGGCCCATCCTACCTCCACCGAGACCCCCCCCCACCCCCCCGGCCACTGAGCACCTCCCTCCCCCCTTCAATCAAAGATGCGTGCGGCTCACGATGCCCGCTCTGTATCCCCGCAGAACACACTGGCCAACAACAGGCGGGAGGGGGCCCAGATGGGCGGCCGGGTACCAGACACACGAGTCCTCATCCCCTACGAGGAATGGGGCCTGGAGTTTACGGGGGTATCTGAAGACGGTCTCCCGGGGTGGAGAATCCCGCCCTGTATTTCTCAAATCTTGGTTGAATACAATAAGAAAATTTCAGACCTTATTTGGTGAAGGTTTTAAATTCTCTTACACTCTGTTTTCAGCCCAGAAAACAGGTTTAAATCCGGTGGAGACTATCATAACGGAAGCTCTCAGTTTGCTAGCCATGAAGATCCTACATTGAGCGAATATTCAAGATATGAACTAAAATCATGATGAGCCGCATGAGTTTTCAGCAAAAAAGGAGTCCGCGATTCAGCACAAAATCCACAACCATTGCCAGTTGTGTCTTTAGCTGCCTCAGAGTTAAGAGAAGTTCCTTGAAAGTTCAGGACCATTATACACTTCAATTTGCTCTCTATTTTTATTCCTTCTTTCTTATCGACAGTGGCTAATTTGTACTGTTGCAGAGTCTTACAGCAGGCCTTCTTCTCAAATCTCACTAACTTCTCATTCTTGATATTTGATGCCAGGCAATGAATGTTGTCAACCCATTACCTAAGGGATATGCATAACAGACCAAGTTGATGATTGGTCTGTTTTAAATAAAAACAGAAAATACTGGACAATCTCAGCGGCCTGACAGTGGAGAGAGAAGAGTGCTAACGTTTCCACTCTGGGTGACTGTTTGTCAAAGCCATCAAATCATCCAGCCTCAAAACATTAGCTTCCTTTTCCCTCCAGAGACGCTGGCAGACCTGCTGCGATTGTCCAGCATTTTTTGTTTTTGTTTCAGATTCCAGCATCCGCAGTAATTTGCTTTTATCTATTGCTCTGTTTTGTATGGACAGAGCCCGCTGCTATGGTGAATTTGGGAGGCCGTGGGTAAAAAGCAGCTGACTTTTCCAGAAGAAGATGGATTTGTGCGTCCATTTTATATTGGGGTATGGGAGAATCCTCTTGCTGTCAGGGAGATATAAATGTAATGTGTGGAGGCAGCCATCTGTCTTGAGAGACAATGGTTTGTGTTTTGCCGCCCAACTCTGTATTCCTATCCAGGGCATAAGCCTGGGCAAAATGTATGGAGATCCTGGGCTGCCCAAACATCATGATACTTCTCTCAACTTCCCTGGCTGGGCCCAAAGGGATGTTTGGCAATGGCTTGGTTACAGGAATTGTCGGAAAGATTACTTATTTAAACATTTTTAATCTGGGCCCCCTCCAGATTTTTTTGTCAGTGTTTATTCCCTTAGCCTTCAACTCTCCCGACATGGATCCATCAGACATGGAGTTATTCCCCCATATCTGGGAGTTTGGTTCATGAGAGTCAAAGAACAAAGAACAAAGAGACGTACAGCACAGGAACAGGCCTTCGGCCCTGCAAGCCTGCGCCGACTATGCTGCTCATCTGAACTAAAATCTTCTACACTTCCGGGGTCCGTATCCCTCTATTCCCATCCTATTCATATATTTGGCAAGATGCCCCTTAAACGTCACTATCGTCCCTGCTTCCACCACCTCCTCTGGCAGCGCGTTCCAGGCACCCACTACCATCTGTGCTAAAAACCTGCCTCGTACATCTCCTCTAAACCTTGCTCCTCGCACCTTAAACCTATGACCCATAGTAATTGACCCCTCTACCTGTGAAAAAATCTCTGACTATCCACTCTGTCTATGCCCCTCATAATTTTGTAGACCTCTATCAGGTCGCCCCTCAACCTCCGTCGTTCCAGTGAGAACAAACTGACCACATTCTGGTGCACATTGTCACAAAGCATGCTATTATCTGTGACGGTATCCCAACTTGGAACACCGGTTCATGGGGGATGTATAGTTTTATTTTGTTTTGGTGTGAGGAGACAAGTGAAACCCCAGCAAGAATAAACCGCCCAACCATCGTGTAACAATTATTAAAGATAATTTATTAAAGTAAAGAAAAGACAAATACACATGAACAGGACTACTCCACTCTCATGCAATTAAGCTGTATGAATTACTAAATACACATAGAGTTTATACAGAACGCATCCCTTGTTCCAAAATACATCTGTGATATCTGAACTCCGTAAGACCTCTCGTCTCCTCAAACAACATCCAAATTAAATAAACCAACTTATAGTTGCTATTCAATACAGGAATGATACTCAAGTCTGGGAAATGGCTTTTCCTGGGCCCGTCAAAGATCACCATTATGAATCACCATTATGAATGTTTTCGGCACTGCCACAGCTCTAGGACTTAGAGGCATGTTTAATGTAAACTTGACCTTCTAACTGGAAAACCAACTTTCAGGCCTGATGGCTTGAAATTGGCTTGCCTGCTTTCTGAGACTGCTAGGTGTTAACTGCCTCTCTGGTTTCTGATCATCCAGTCCATTATACCTTTGTTCCTCTTTGATTATGCCTTCTGTGTATTGGCTGTCTGCCCCATCAACTCCCTTGACAATGCATTAACACGTGTTTACCTCAGTGATCTTCTCAAACATCGATAAACTGTTTCACCTCATAAGCTAGTCACACCTGATTATTATCTAAAAGGCCTTCTAATCTCGTTATTGGGAGAGGCATACATCAATAGAGCCTCTTGAATACAGTTTACTGCTGTCCCTGGGCAAATTTTTACCTGTTGCTGGACATCTCACATCCTATTATGTTTTGTTAAATTTATTTACTGCTGCTGCGAGGTAGATGCATGACAACATGTACGCTGCATGTCTGGAGCGGTGGTGGGAAGAGGGGTGGGGAGCAAACTGCCTCCGAGTTCCTCAGAAGCTTTAGCCTGGGGGCCATGTGAGACTCGATTACCATATATCACCATGAGGAGGAATATTCTGCTATTGCCTCTCGGAATGTTGTCTGAGTCAACCATCTGTGATTGACACCCTGCTTTAATTAACAGACACGGCCTGTGGGAACCTTTCAGACATAATCTTTTTATTTGGATATTCTGATAACTGTGCACAATTGGGAATTGAATGCTTTACCTGCCCTTTAGCAAAAAAATAAGCTTCACATACCAGTTCATCTGAAGGAGATTCAGAGTCCACTTGCTGAAATGAAATATGGGCAACTACCCGACAATTAAGGTGAATTTATGCAATAATACGATTGAAATGATTGGTGCAGGGAACTGGACAAATGGGCATGAATAATTGCAGATCCTGTATGTATCAGCTGAAGAACTATAGTGACATTGGTGGGCTGGGTTCTATTTTAAGATGACTGCTAAGTACCAGTATATTAATTGGATATCATGCACAGAAGTGGCATTGCCTTTTACTGACTCCTAGCTCCTGCTTCGGGTATAAATGGGCAGGCAGTCAGTGTGCACAATTTGACATGCGTTTCATTTTAAACTCCATATTGATAAGCTCTTCGCTGGAAAACATACGGACAAGCAATGCTGAATAGGAAAAAGAAATTGAACTGCATGACCGTTTGCTTTCAACTCAGCTCAGTTGTAGATCTCCTCCAGCACTCATTCCCAGATGAGCTGCCATTCACAACTGCTCATTTATTTCCCTCCTGGTTTTATCACAGAAACGTGGTCGTAAGGGATTAATACTCTCCCACTTAGCGCAGATAAAAATGTCCATCACACCATTCCCTGAAGCAGCCTCTAATGATTTCCTGTCTTTGCATAGGTTCTGCTCTCATTTTCTATTTATTACTACCTCTGAAGCAATATGTAAGTTTTCCATCTTTTTTTGAACTTAAGTCTGGTTTCTAATTATTAAAATGACATTGTATTAAAATTCATCTGCTGCCTGTGAGTGCCGAGAGCTTATATTGACTGTGCTCTGAGTATCAGTATCTTGGGTTTGAGAGTATACTTCCTCAGGAAACTAAGGAAATTCGGCATGTCCACATTGACTCTTATCAACGTTTACAGGTGTACCATAAAAGCATCCTATCCAGCTGCATCACAGCCTGGTAATAATAATAACCTTTAATTTTTACAAGTATGAAGTTACTGTGAAAAGCCCCTAGTTGCCACATTCTGGTTTCTGTTTGGGTAAGCTGGCATGGGAATTGAACTGCGCTGTTGGCCTTGTTCGACATCACAATCCAGCCATCTAGCCCACTGAGCTAAACAAGCTCCTCCTGGTATGGCAACTGCTTGGCCCAAGACCGCAAGAAATTTCAGAGTCGTGAACACAGCCCAGTCCATCACACGAACCTGCCTCCCATCCATTGACTCCATCTACATCTCCCGCTGCCTGGGGAAAGCGGGCAGCATAATCAAACACCCCTTCCATCTGGCTTACTCACTCTTCCAACTTCTTCCATCGGGCAGGAGATACAAAAGTCTGAGAGCACGCACGAACAGGTTCAAAAACAGCTTCTTCCCCGCTGTTACGACTCCTCAACGACCCTTATGGGCTGACCTGATTAATACTACGCTTCACCCAATGCCGGTATCTATGTGTTTACATTATGTACCTTGTGTTGCCCTATTATGTATTTTCTTTTTATTTTATTTTCATGTACTTTGAGCTGCTTGCACAAAAATATTTTTCACTGTACCTTGGTACGTGTGACAATAAACAAATCCAATCCAATCCGTATACTGCATGCATTTAGGTACAACACCCTCAATCCTGCATTGACTACCTCCCTTCTCACACTTGTCACATTTTCTGCTCTGCCTGAAGGTGATGTTGTTCTCTTATTTTTGTTTTCGATTTCCCCTTCAGTTATTACACCTTCTAAGCTCACATTCTGGTTCCCACCCCCCTGCCATACTAGTTTAAATCCTCCTGAGTAACTCTGCAAACCTCCCAGCCAGGATATTGGTGCCCCTCGAGTTTAGATGCAACCCATTCTTCTTGTACAGGTCCCACCTGCCCCAGAAGAGATCCCAATGGTCCAGAAATTTGCCCTTCATAAAACCATGCTGACTCTGATGGATACCGTTTTGTCTTTCCAAATGTCCTGATATTACTTCTTCAATAATTTATTCGAACAATTTCCCAACAACAGATGTTAAACTACACTGGTCTTTAATTTCCCACATTCTGCCTCCCTCCCTTTTTGAATACATTAGCATTTTCCCAATCCACTGGAACCTTTCCCATGTTTAGGGAATTTTGGAATATTATAACCAATTGATCTCACTGTCTGTGTGGAGTCTGCACGTTCTCCCGGTGTCTGCGTGGGTTTCCTCCGGGTGCTCCAGGTTCCTCCCACAAGTCCCAAAAGACGTGCTTGTTAGGTGAATTGGACATTTTGAATTCTCCCTCTGTCTACCCAACAGGCACTGAAATGTGGCGACTGGGGGATTTTCACAATCATTTCATTGCAGTGTTAAAGTAAGCCAACTTGTGACACTAATAAAGATTATTGTTATTAGATTTGCTGCCTGGGTGAATGGGGATGGATACAATCCTGAGCCCAGGTTAGCAAACAGGAAAATCAGTCATCATTTGGACTCCGAGGGTGGGACTCTCCCATCTGAAGGCAGAGTGTTGACGCCGTCGTACAAACTGGAGAGTTTAATGATGGCGTCTTCGGGCCACTATGTGTAGCGGTCCTCTGCCCTACATGACGCCAGCACGGCACTGGAGTGACCCGCGCTGCTCCAGCTGCCGATACCGGTGGCAAATGGGAACCGCGGGTCTGCGCATGCACGCTGCGACCGGTGTGAATGTGTGCATGTGCGGTAACCGCCTTCTCCGCCCGGCCCCGATGCAACAAGGTATAAGGCTACAGGGGCCGACGCGGAACAAAACAGGCTCCCCCCCACCAGGACGCCGAGGTCCCGTTGGGTAAGACCAGATTTGAACAGCGCCGGCCGGACCGGGAGGCCACCCAGCCCATACCGGGCGGGGAATTGCCGGGGGGGGGGGGCACGTAGAGTGGCCCCGACCAATGCCGTGCCGGCGCCAATGGCACTGAGTCTCCGGTCACCGAAGAATTGGCGGACAGGCGTCAGGGCGGCACCGGCAAATCGCGTCTGACCGGGCGATTCTCCGACCCGGCGTGGGTTGAAAGAATCCCGCCCAAAGTGTTGATGCTGGGGCTGAATCGATTGACTTATACAACAACTAAATACGAGTCGCTCCCAAAGAAATTCATGACCCGTTAATGGGCTAGCACCGACACCACTTGGATCTCGAACAATTGCATTGAAAGTACAATTTGCCGGGGTCGAGATTGCCACTCGAGAGGTTGACAAGCTGCAACCGCACATAAGCACTCCACTCCCAACACACACTCATTCCAGCCAACAAGATGGCAGCATGGATAGTGGCATCCCCGGTATGTTGACACTGAGCTTGAGACACTGCTGGGCACCATGGAGGAGAAACGGGCCACCCTGTTTCCTGACATGGGAATGAGGTTGTCACATACCACCGTACACCAGGCCTGAATGGAGGTGGTAGAGACCGTGAGCATTGTGGGCCTCACCTCCAGGACATGGCAGCAGTGCAGAAAGAGGCTGCATGACCTCCTCAGAGCAGCCAGCGTGAGTAGGCAGCTCAGTGCCCCTGGCACCAACCCCGTCCCAAACACCGTAACCCCTCCACCACCCCACCCCCTGGAGGGTGACCGAACCACACCCATCATCAGTGTGCATGCTCCCCACTCTATAACACATTCCAGCACCCACAACGGCCACCATGGCTGGGTACCCTGGCCACGAAGGCCACAAGCTACCCACCCGCTGTGCTGCCCGAAAGTCCAACAGTGTGCACTTTCTGTAATTCCCCCCCCCGCCCCCCCCCCCCCCCCCCCCCCCGCCCCCCCGGCCAAGTAGAAGGCGGCGCTAAACCAGAGAGAGAGAGAGAAGGCTGGAAGGGGATTTCCGGTCCTGTGGACCCCTCACTACCGTAGAGCAGTACCCACTGGACCTAATCAGTAGACCCGGAGAGAAGGCAGTCGCCGAAACGGAGGACGGCACCGGGCAACCTGCTGCAATGCGGTTTCCTATGGCATGCGTGGCATGATCCCCACCCCACCCCCGCACTACCCCCTCACCTCCCCCTCACCACCCGTTCACCACCCCCACACCTTCCCCACACCACCCACTCACCACACCCACACCACCCCACACAGCACGCGACCCAATCAAGTGTCATGTTTTGTGTCTTGCAGGATCAGCTGCCAATGAGGTTGGCCCTTCTGGTGTCCCTCGCCCCGACTCCAGATGTCAGCAACGTGGAGGCAACAGACAGCGACGCAAGCCACCAAACGCCAGCCCATAACACTCTGGAGCATCAGCCAGGGGACAACACTGACTTCCCGACACTTTCATGTTAAGCACACTGAGATAACACGGGCTGCAGCTGTAACTGAAATATACTCCAGACCTTGAAGTTAGTTCAATTTGATTTATTGAACCTGTCACACAGTTAGCTCAGTTCTCTGTGAGTTCGACTCTCTGTCTGACTGAACCAGACTAGCTCTTAGCCACGTGCTGTAGGTGTTATGTGGTATATACACCCTGACTCACTCTGTAGATGTCCCTAGTGGAAAGTGGCGGAGTGTGAGTGCCTCGTGCCTTTTAGAGTGAGAATTCACCCCCCAGTGTTCTGCCTGCTGATTGGCTATGTTCTGTTCTCTGTCTTCATTAGCTGCCTGTCTGTATCTCATTATGTGCATGTCTGCATATCATGACATCTCCCCTTTTGAAATGTTTTTCTGTAGCATATGTGAAAGTATTTAGATGTGTAGGCCAAAAAACTAACCTATTTACATACAATGGCAGATGGGAACATATGTACATGTGAAAACAGGTGTCTAATGTGCGAAAACAGAACATAGCAAACAAAACAAATGTTCATAAGTCCAGTCTCTGGTGCTTGCGTCTGATCCTGGTCGACCGCCAGAGAGGTGGTGGTGGGGACGACGGTGCCTTGACAGGTGGGATGGAAGCCGGACTGGTGGCCTCATGGTTCAAGATATCAGGAAGTGGCACAATAACAGATGGAAACAACGAAGAACGTGGTTGCAGGCGGGCAACTGTGCGCAGTGCCCGTCTGTTGCGCCGCACAACAGAGCCATCAGCCACACGCACAACATAGGATCGAGGAGCAGCCTGTCGAACAACAATAGCTGGAGCTGACCAGCCTCCATCAGGTAGCTTGATTCGAACAGCATCCGCCGGGATAGCACAGGCAAATCAGTGGCATGAGCATCAAAGCCCTGCTTTTGCCGGTCCCCTGAGTTTCTGCACCTTCTGCAGCACCGGGATGTGATCCAGATCAGGCAAGTGTCTGGCTGGAAGAGTCGTCCGCAGGTCTCTGTTCATTAGGAGTTGAGCCGGAGACATGCCGGTAGACAGAGGGGTTGCCCTGTACGCAAGCAGCGCAAGGTTGACATCAGAAGCAGAATCCGCGGCCTTGCAGATGAGCTGCTTCACTATGTGCACCCTTTTCTCAACCTTCCCGTTGGACTGCGGGTAATGCGGGCTGGAAGTAACGTGATGAAACTGATATGACTTGGCAAATCTTGACCACTCTTGGATGCTGAAGCAAGGACCATTGTCACTCATGACAGTGAGTGGAATACCATGCCTGGTGAACGTCTCCTTACAGGCCTTGATGATGGTCTTGGATGTGAGGTCCGAGAGCTTCACGACATCTCTGTAGTTGGAAAAATAATCGATGATTAACACATAATCATGACCACTGACATCAAAGAGGTCGATGTCCACCTTGGACCACGGGGAGGTCACAATTTTGTGCTGCTGAAGTGTCTCCTTGCCCTGTACTGGCTGGAAGCGCTGACAGGTCAGACAGTTGAGGATCATATTTGAGATGTCCTGACTAATCCCAGGCCAGTAGACAGCCTGCCTGGCTCTGCGGCTGCACTTCTCAACACCCAGGTGTCCCTCGTGGATTTGCCGGAGCACCAAGCTCTGGAGACTGCGTGGAATGACAATGCGGTCCAGCTTCAGGAGGATACCATCAACCACCGTCAGGTCGTCCTTCACATTGAAGAATTGAGGGCACTGCCCTTTTTGCCAGCCATTGGTGAGGTGGTGCATGACACGCTGCAGAAGAGGGTCTTTGGCTGTCTCCTCGTGAATACAAATCACCTTCTCATCCGACAGCGGGAGGTTGCTGGCCCACAGCTGCACCTGTGATTCGATCTGTTGGATGAATGCCGGTGGGTCAGCAAGCAAGGTTATAGAGCGGGACAAGGTGATGTACCATCAATTCGACTCAAGACACATTTAGGATCCGAACTGTGGCTTTAATCAGCTAGTTGTTAGCCCGGTGGTCGACTACAGAGAATGACCGACCGCCGGGAACTCTGGGTACTTATATCCCACCTCGGAGGCGGGGCCTACTTGCCTCTCGACCAATTGGAGAGCAGTCACATGACTAGTCCCAACCAATCGGACGAGAGGCACATGACCAGCCAGAGCCAATGGGAAGCCAGTGCTCTGCACCAATGGCAGTGCTCATATCCATACCACCACACAAGGCATCCGCAATAATGAGCTCCTTGCCAGGCATGTACACGAGTTCAAAGTCATACCTCCGGAGTCTGAGGAGGATGCGCTGCAGCCGGGGTGTCATGTCGTTCAGGTCCTTGTGGATAATGTGGACCAGAGGCCTAAGGTCTGTCTCAACGGTGAACATCAGTAGACCGTAGACATAATCGTGGAACTTGAGAATTCCAGTGAGAAGGTCTAGGCATTCATTTTTAATTTGGGCATACCGCTGCTCAGTGGGTGTCATCGCCCGCGATGCGTAGGCAACCGATGCCCAGGATGAGGTGTCATCACGCTGGAGCAACACCACTCCAATGCTGTCCTGGCTCCCATCTGTCGAGATTTTCGTTTCCCTGTCAGGGTCAAAAAATGCCAATACAGGTGCAGTGGTGAGCTTGGCTTTCAGCTCCAACCACTCTGCTTGATGAGCTGCCTGCCACTCAAAGGCAGTAGACTTTTTCACCAGGTGTCTGAGGGCCGTGGTGTGTGAGGCCAGGTTTGGGATAAACTTGCCCGAGAAGCTTACCATGCCTACATAATGCAGTATCGCCTTCTCGTCTTCAGGGGTCTTCTTGGCATCGATGGCCTTGACCTTGTCTATGTCCGGGCGCACACCCTGCTGAGATATCTGGTCACCTAAAAACTTCAGTGTCGACATACCTAAGCAACACTTGGCCCTGTTTAGCTTGAGGCCATTGGCATGGACACAGCGGAATACCTGCTGGAGACGAGAGATGCGCTCTTCGGGGGTCGTGGACCACATGATAACGTCATCCACATACACACAAACCCCTTCAATGCCCTCCATCATCTGCTCCATGATTCTATGGAGGCCGAGACCATGCCGAACGGCATACGATTGCAGCAGTACCTGCCAAACGGTGAGTTGAAGGTGCAGAGCCTTCTGCTGGACTAATCCAGCTGGATTTGCCAAAATCCATGTGACGCATCTAACTTTGTGAAAAACCGGGCGAGTGCCATCTCACTTGTGAATTCATCCCACTTCGGGATGGGGTAGTGTTCCCGCATTATATTCTTGTTGAGATTCTTGGGATCAATACAGATGCGCAGCTCACCCGAAGGCTTTTTTACACATACCATCGAACTGACCCAGTCAGTCGGTTCTATAACTTTGGAGATGATGCCCTGGTCCTGAAGAGCCTTGAGCTGTGCCTTCAGGCGCTCCGTCAGTGGAGCTGGGACCCGGCATGGTGCGTAGATTACAGGCGTGGCATCAGGCGGCAGCAGGTTCTTGTACTGATATGGCAGAGTGCCCATCCCGTCAAACACATCCGGATACTGAGCGAGGATGTCGTCAATGCCGGCTTGAAGATCCCGGTTGGGGGAGGTCATTGTGTAGACCCGCTGCACGAGGTATAGCTGCTTGAATGCCTGTGCGCCGAGCAGGGAGGCCGTGTCTGGCTTGACAATTTCAAACCGTAGCCTTGCGTGATTGTTCTTGTTGGAGTCGAGCAGATGGCAGGATCCCAGTGCTGTGATGGCATTGCCGTTATAGTCCAGGAGTTGGCAGGCCGCCTGAAGGAGTTTGGGTGGCTTCTTGATGCGGCTGAAATCCGCCTGTGAAAGGAGTTTGGCAGAAGCACCTGTGTCTAGTTTGAACTGGATTGAGCATTGATTTACTTGCTCGCCATTCGTCCGCAGAGTCCACAGTGAGGATGGGCAGGCTTCGTGATGATGTTGGTGAGGCATGTTTACATGTGGTAATGATGCCCACATGGTAGGGGGACTCTAGGCAGTCGTCCTCTGGATCCGTTGTACTGCCAGGATCAGAATCCTGTAAACCTTGTTGGACACTCCGAACGCGTCTGCATTGGAATTAGGATCGCTGGCCCTTGACTGGTGGTGCAGACCTGCACACAGCTGCATAGTGTCCAGGCTTCCCGCAATTTAAACAGCACCTGCCTCTTGCAGGGCAGTGTTTCTTCAAGTGGGCGGTGCCGCAGTTTGGGCACGTCATGACGTTGTTATGCTCCGTGCGCCGTCGCACATGTGCAGTGCGGTCGGCAGATGTTAGCACCTGCGCAGTGTAATGATCGGCCGCTTCGTTATACCATTTGCATCGCGCATGCGTGGGGCTCTGGGAAGAGCACGCAAAATGGCCGCTTTAATCAATGCCGAGGTGCTGCATCCGGGAGATGGCCTGCACAGTCTCTGCCTCGTGGGAGGCAAGTTTCTCAGTTTCAGCTGATTTGTATTGGCAATACTTATTTTTGGCATGCTCATGCACTGTACATGTTTCAATCGCGACTGACAGGGTCATGTGCTTGATTTTTAAGAGCTGCTCTCTCAGAGGATCAGAGTGAACTCCAAAAACGATTTGGTCTCTGATCGTGGAGTCAGGAATATCACCAAAGTTGCAGGACAGCGCTAGCAGGTGGAGGCTAGTTAAGAAGGAGTTGAAAGATTCATCTTTACCTTGTAGGCGTTGTTTGAATATATAGCGCTCGAAGATTTCATTGGTGTCCACTTCACAATGACTATCAAACTTGTCCAGGATGGTCTGACACTTTGTCTTGTCCTGGCCTTCGGTGAAGTTAAACGAGTTGAAGAGTTGGATGGCTTGATCCCCGCAGTTGAGAGGAGAAGCGCGATCTTTCTTGTATCAGACGCACCCTTGAGGTCTGAGTCTTCAATGTACAGCAAAAACCTTTGCTTGAAAGTCCGCCAGTTGGCACTGAAATTGTCAGAAGTCCACAGCTGTTAAGGAGCCTGGATCTTCTCCATGGTGCTGGGATACATTTGCTCGTCGTCACGGAACAGATTGAGGTAAACCACCTAGGGATAGCAGTCTTCTCGAACCATGTCGTGTTTAGCACACTGAGATAACACAGGCTGCAACTGGATGCAGCTATAACTGAAATATACTCCAGACCTTGAAGTTAGTTCAATTTGATTTATTGAACCTGCCACACAGTTAGCTCAGTTCTCTGTGAGTTCGACTCTCTGCTAACCTCAGTGTGATTACTCTGTCTGACTTAGCCACGCGCTGTAGGTGTGATATATACACCTGACTCACTCTGTAGATGTCCCCAGTGGAAAGAGGCGGAGTGTGTGTGCCTCGTGCCTTTATAGTGGAATGTAGGTTCCAAGGATATTGAGGGCGTCACCCTGCCTGGAGTAGTTTCTGCGGTGGAGGGTTCTCTGCTCCTGAGATGGCCACATGTTTTTTTACGGTCCTCTCCCTGGTCTTGACCTTGAATGGCACGGGGCCAGTGCTTCCCGCTGCAACTCCCAGGATCCAAGGGGATCCGTCTCCAAAATTACAAACCTGAAGGCCCTGGTGGGAATAATTTCTTTTCTGGGCCTTTTTTTCTGACTCCACTTTCCCACCAAGGTTGGGAAACAATAGACTGAGTCTGGTCTGGAGGCGTCAGCCCATCAGCAAATTCAGCTGGCGTATCCCACAAGGTAGTATGTGGCATGGTCCTTGTGGTGAATGTATAACATAAATTCACACTGTATATCACTGTGTCCCTGTGGGCTCCATCTGTGAGCCGTTGCGCGGCTCTGCCCACAGGGGGGAGATGAGGAGCATGTACAGGGCTCCGCCCTTGGCTCTGCCCATGGCTCCGCCCACAACCGGAAGTATAAAGTGCTGCGGTCTTGCGAGCCTGCCTTCAGTTTGGCTAGTCGCAGGCAGGCTCAGTCGTAAGTCGATTAAAGCCACAGTTTACTTCAACTCGTGTCTCTGAGTGAATTGATGGTCGCATCAGTCCTATAATTAAAGAGGAACCTGGCCAATTTGGTGTCGAGCGAGCTGGCGATCTGTTTCTTCACGTCTCTTTTAAATGTTTGGACCACCCGTTCACCAGATTGTTAGAAGATAGGTCGTATGATGCCGTTTGGATGTGTTTCATCCCGCTGGACTTTGCGAATGCTTGGAATTCTCCGCTGCTGACGGGTGTCCTGTTGTCGGACATGAGGACGTCCGGTATCCCATGGGTACAAAATGACTGCCGGAGTTTCTCTATGGTGACACTGGAAGTTATGGAGTATGTCTGATGTATGCCCATCTACTTAGAATGGACGCTGACCAAAATTAAAATCATTGATCCCCGTAAACAGCCTGGCAAAGTCCACATTTACCCATACCCAAAGTCTCCCTGGCCATTCCCACGGGTGTAGTGAGGGCAAAATTGGGAGCTTCTGATTTTTATGACATGACGGGCATTGTTTCACCAAACGTACAATGTCGGAGTCCAGCCCGGGTCACCAGACATAGCTCCTTGTGAGCATCTTCATTTGGAGACTCCTGGGTGACCACTATGTTGCTCTTTCAAGATTGGATGCTGACTCAGGCTCCTCACAGGATATTGCCATCTTCCATGCTGAATTCTCATTTAGATAGAAAGGACCTTCTGTACGGTGTCCTTGAATTATGTCACTCTGGATCGCAAAGTGTCGTTTTGCCAGCATGGGGTCTTTAAGGGTACATGTCCGGATTTGCTTGATGGATACAGGCAGGATTTCCATAAATTTTAAGGTCACGATAACTTTATCCATTACTGGTGGGAAGGGGGGTGGAAGGGATGGGAGTCGAGCTAGTGGGCAGCAGTAGGCGACTCAAGGCATTGGCATTTTCTATGTGGGTTCCTGGGCGGTGCTCAAAGGAGTACTCACAAGCCGCCAGCAATAGTGCTCAATGTTGGATTTCAGCTGAGGTGATAGGAGGGATCGCTTTGCCCTCCTTAAAAAGGCCCAATAGGGGTTTATGGCTCATGATTATCATAAAATATTGAGTGTAGATGTACAGATAGAATTTCTTTGAATGTCACGGCCAGGCACTCTTTTCCGATTTGTGCATAGCATTGTTCCACATCTGCCAGGGTTGGTGATGAGTATTCAATTGGTCGCTCTGTGTCATCGTCCTATCGATAGGAGAGGACTACCCCTATTCCGCCTGGAGAGACATTGCATGTTAGTACCAGCGGTCTTTGGGATCATCGTGTGTCAAGATGTTGGACAACAGCAGCTGTAGCTGTTGCTTCACTTTTGTGAATGCTCCATCCTGTGGTGCCTGCCATGACCATTTCTGATTCTTCAGGTGCTGTTTAAATTGCGGGAAGCCTGGACACAACTGCAGCCTTCATTGTGAAGTGGAGATAATAGTTGTTGAGGCCTAGGAACGACTTCAACTCCATTGTGTTTTGTGGTGCCGGTGCCCCTTTTATGGCCTTTAAGTTTTCCTCTATAGGGCATCTGAGGTATGTTACCTCGCTCGCCTGAAACAAGCACTTTTTACACTTGAGTCAGATGCCTGCATCGGAGAATCGCCATAGGACCACCTCCAAGCTTGCTAGGTGTTTTTTTTTCAGTGGCTCCGGTGATTAATATATCATAAAAGTACACTGTGATTCCCATGGTTTATAGAGGCTCCCCCATTTTTGTGACCAGCTTGGCTTTGGTGTCTCACAGGCCCAGGGGTATGATGCCCACTCTGAGGTGCCGGAAATTCTGTTCTCCTATAATGCAGACAGCAGCTGCTGTGTCCACTTCCATTTCCAATGGGTGGCCATTGACCTGGAGTTTCATTTTGATTGGAGAAACTTTGGGGGTGGTTATGCTGTTCAGCTGCAGCAGTTCATCCAATTCGGGTTGGTGGATTTGCAAGGCCATGTTCTAAGGTGGCATTGGCTTCCAGCATGCGTGATACGGATACCAATGGTTCTGGCAGCATTGCTGTGGGTGCATCTTTCGGCCGCAGGTGCAGTTCTCTTCCGACTGTTTCCCCAAGTCATCTGGGGAGACTTTCCTAACATTTCTGGGATTTCACGGTCATCATCCTTGCATGCTGTGGCTGAGCGGTGAACAACTGGTGGGTGGGTGGGGCACAGAGATGCTTTTTATGGGGAGCCCAATTTTCCTATATGGACATCATCTGACGGTGAGCACGCTGGTGTCCATTGAACCTTGAAGCTCCTGGGTCCCTTTCTTGGAATTTTCCAGGGACCGCACCAGTTCTATGGCTCTTTTAAGACCCAGGGTGAGTTCTGCAAGTAGTTTTCTCTGTGTTGCAACGTTGTTCATCCCGCATACCAGTCGATCCTGTAGCATCTCTGGAAGGGATGACCCATTCTCAGTGTTCCACCAGTTTCCTTATCCCGGTCAGTAATTCTGTTATGGGTTCTCCAGGGATTCCTCTGGCTGCATTAAACCTGTAGCGCTGAAGAATTACCAATGGTCTCGGTTTGTAGCGGTTTGCCACTAATTCTACTCGTCCATTCAACGTTTTTCAGTCAGGGGCTGCTGGGTAAGTCAACCTGTTAATGATGCCGAACGTCGGGGGTCCACAAGCAGTCAAAAGGATTATCTTTTGTCGGTCATCACCTTCTATGCCAGGCATTGTTAAAGTCGGGGGAGCGACCCGCAGGTGGGTCGCGGGAGGGACACGGAGCTGTCCGTCGCAGCGCTCCCGATCGCGCAAATCTGCGCGCAACAGCCGCAGCAGCCGGCTTTTAATAATGCCGGCTGCAGGCTGCCTTCAAAATGGCCACAAATATAGAAAAAAAAAAGCGGCCGCACTGTGCATGCATGCAGAGTTTTGCGCATGCGCACTGATGAGCGGGCACACATGCGCTGTGCGGCCGCATTTTTAAAAATCTGGTCGCAGCCTTTTTGTAAGGCCGTTTGCAGCCAGCATTGTTAAAAGCCGGCTGCAAAAAGTTTGGGGAGAATGATGTGATTGGTTGCTTTCTGAACTTTGATGCTGATGAAGTGGAAGTCTCTTACTCCAAGAACGGTGAGTGATCCAACGATGGTTTCACCGCAGCTGTAATTTCAACCAAGCGATGTCAACTTTTTTAATCTTGATTTTTAAACATTCCAAAACAAAGTGCCTGCAGGTCGTATTCGGAAGCTTTATCAATTAATTGACTTTTAAATGTCTTTTATTTTTGTACATTTTTAATTGTAATGTTTAGGTAAAATGTGGTGAACCTCCAATTTTTGGAGGATAAAAACATTTTCAGTTTCTGCATCTTTTTCCTGTAAAGTTTTATCAAATAAACCACCCCCGCTGTTGCCCGCGAATGTGCGCAATCGGAGATGCAGAAGAATTTTTAAAAATTCTATGTAATCTTGCTGCCTGAAGGGAGACAGAGAGCAGGTCACCCCCCCCCCCGAACATTGACACCACGTGCTTTGGGCGCGATTGCGATTCCTCCATTTTGTCAGCAGCAAACAAGGTAAGAGAAAATGGTGGGTCGCGAAGGTCGGCCGGGTTGGGTCCCGAATGTTGGTCGGATGGTAAAAATGGGTCCGCGGGAAAAAAGTTTGAAAAACACTGTTCTATGCAATTCGCCGAAGGAAATAGTGTATTATTTTGGCCTACTCGGACCAATCCTCTACGCCCATTTCATACGGCTCGAGTTTCCGAAATTGTGGCACTTCATGGTTCTTGTCATGCGTTTCCTGACCGGAATTGTTGGGCTTTTTTAAGCAGGTTGTCCAAAATCCCGTTCTTGCTCCTCGCAGCCAGTGTACCAATCCAGGAGACACGAAGAAAGTTCAAACAGATTTATTCTAAATTCAAAAGTAAAGCCGCATCCGCAAAACACAACACGAGTGTCACCGCCCAGACCCATCAGAACATCCGGTCCAGGCATTTGAAGGGCTCCAAAATGAGACCCCGCTGAGTCGGCCTCCACCCGTTACCATGGGAACTCATACTCTACAAGCCCCATGGGGAAACCCTGTGGTCCTCATGAGGGTTATCTCACTCATTTAATAATTTACGTTTTAATATTTTACAAATTCCAATTAGCATCTGGCTTAATGGTTATGTGTTGAGTACAATCCAAATTATGCATCTCATTTTATACCATCATCTGAATTACTCACTGTAAATAACAGTGACTTTTTTGTCCATTACTTTGCTCTCCATATGAGAGCATGAGCAAAGCATGCATCTTGCTTTCATGCTTTAGCTGTCCAGCAGGGTCCTTCAAAAGGGACACTCAATCTAATTTGGTCAATGTTTCTTGAGTACCAATATCAGGTTTGAGGTGCTAAATGGCATCCTCTGTCTGCAGTACCAGTAGATCTTTCACCAATAGAAAAAGGGCAAGAGTGAGAGCTAGAACCAATATTCTCCATAAAGCGAAGTAAGGCAAGAGGCATTGCAAAGGGAAGAGAGATTGAAATCTAGCGGGAAAAGAAAAATTGTCTGTCAGCTAATCAGCTTTATTTTTGTATTTTATCCAAGATTGTGAGAGAAGTGTTAAAAGTGCATCATCAGGGGTGGGAATGGTATTGAAGTCTCATTTAAATATAAGAAAAGCATGTATATGTATTCATATTATAAATCACTTGTAAATCTTGGGCGCAATTCAAAAATGTAAAAGTCCGGTTTCAGGTGCGTTTGACGGAGTGTTTCTCGACGACCGCAGTGCCGTGATTGACACTGCTGTTCAACGGCACTTAGCTGTTTTTTTGGTCATTGGGACCTACTCACAGATCGGGAAGCCATTTTGAAAGGCTGCCTCAATCGCTGTACCCCCCTCTCTTCAGAGCCCCTGCTACCAATGGCCTGTGAGACCCCTAAGGTGCCATCATGCCTGGTCCACGGTTGTGAAAACTAGTGCTAAACGACGCCCAGTTGAGGTCTCGCATGATTGGCTGTTGACTCCCACGCACTGAGGCTATGCGTCCGGTGTCGGGCCCAATTTGGGGCTGTAACGAAAACGGTTTTCTTTACTCCACAACAGGCTGGTATTGGGTATCACAGATAACTGTGGGTGTCTCTCTCCTGCAGGTGTTAAAACCACGACCCAGAAGTGTCGCACTGGGACAGCTTCGCAAGAGGGGGCAAGTCTCACTGTTTATACCTAACCAGTGAGGTTGTCCTTATGCCACACCAGTTACCCTGACTGCCACCTACGCCTGTGTGAGTCTCTCTCCTGTGATGGTGAAATGTCACCCGGAAGTGCCTCACTAGTGCAACTTCACAAGAGAGAGAGAAAGAGGGACCACTGTTTATTCCTGACCAGTAGCCTCTCTTGAGTGAGTGTGTTCGAAGCGCTCAAATTCCCTTTTCCGGTCCTTGACTACGGGATTATGTCCTGGCAATTATTGTGACTTGACCAGAGCGGACAGTGAAAGGAAGGTGAGAACCACAATAATGGTAGTTTTAAAATAATTGATTTATTCAAGAGAAATTAAGTCTTCTGCAATTCACACACACACACACGATTATGAAATACTATATGTAAAACAAAGGACTAAATGGCACATCGAAAATTCTTACAGTTTACACATATTTACTTTAGCGACGCAAACACAGATACATTCACTCACCCACCCCAAACCTCAACAAGCTATACTAATTGGGAGTTTTCTGTGAGCTGGAGGAATATACTCACCGCTCCAGGGACAGGATAGTTAAAAAACCGTTGACCCAGATTTCTTTAGATCTTCTTCCAAGCCGCCTGGTCCTTGCGGCTGTTGCTCCTTCAGTTCTCGTGGTCTCTTTTCAGCCAGGTGAAGCATTTGCCAAGAGAGTAGAGTTTCTTTCAGGAGAGTACAGTTCTTGCAGGGGCGAGTAGAGTTCCTTCTTTTTTTTCACAGTGCCTCAGACTTGACTTTCTAAGCGCAAAACCTTGAATGGGTCAAACACTGCCACAGGTGAGTTCCAGGACAAACGAAGCCTTTCTGATTGTTGACAGAATGGAAGTGATCAAGTTCCCCAATCACAAGGTGTCATAATGTCATTTGATTTTAATCAGTGCCCTTACAAAAAGCTTGCAATGTCTCTGGTTTCTGCTGGTCTCTTGACAATGATCGCTGGAGTCAACTTCGTTATCTCATTAAGGTATTGTGCTTCCGTCTGGCCAGGACAATGAGTGATTTGCATTTCAACTGCCCCTGGTCTCTTGGTGAGATTGGGCTGTTTCATGACTCATGGTCTGTTTGTCTTGATTCCGTTGTCTGCCTGATCAGCTCATTTAGAACGGAATGTCCTGTTCCAACATGTCCAGTTTAATTTGGTCCTTTGATGAGTTTGCTACAACTTATAGGGCTCTCCTGCGATTCACCCATTGTGCCCTTTATTTTTTATTCTCCCATTGGATGTGAGCCCAAATGTGCCAGCAGTAATTGCCCATCCTTAACTGCTCTTGAACAGGTTGTAATGAGCTGCATTTTTGAACTGCAGATAAAGCTACAGTGCTGTTGAGGAGGATAAATTTGGTTTGTATCTCAGTGCACCCTGTCTGGTTTACTTTGGGAAAGGAAACTCAGGGCAGAATATAGAACAGGGAGGATGCACATTTTTAAAATCCCACTCCCAGTTCAGGTCCATGGATCAACACAGTCCGCTGATCAAATCTGGGACGATCCTTCAGTACAACTCACAGCCAAGGTGAGAACTGGAACACTCTGAGATTGAATGTTTGTCGAAAATTTAAAAAGCCAAACATTTTAAAGCAGTTTGAAAGAGCAAAGCAAATAGACTGACTGGACTCTGATCAGCAATAATGAGGCATTAAACTGACCTGTTTAGATGAATAATGAAGGGTTAGCATTTACCATGTTAATTTGCCACTTAAATATATCTTGTGTGTAAACCACAAAACTTCAATTAAATGAAACATGGTCTCATTATGAACGGCAATCTTTCTTTGCAATTAATGGAGGAATGCAGGTTGCGGAAAACAATATTTAAATGGAATAGACTGCATTTTTGTCACATTCTTGAGGTTCAACTTGTCCTTAATTCATATTTGCAGGCAGTTTTATTTTACATTCCTCCTGTCTGCTCAACCCATGCACAGCACTTTTTGCCTTCAAGGGCAATCTGCTCCTTTGATTCACATTAAAAGATGCATCAAAGCTTCCACCACCCCGTGCAGAATGGAGTCAGCAATACAATTTCAAATTGCACAGCATTATAATTTAACAATATCTCCAGCATAAAAACAGGCCATGGCGATGCTCATGTTTATGTTCTACACAAGCCTCCTCCCACCTTATTTCATCTCACCCCACCAATATATCATAATGCTGCCAAACAGGCTGAATGTCAACCTGCAAATCCTTCCAACGCGCCAATGGCTGATGGTAAGAGCGGGACAGACTCCTGGTCAGCCACGCTTGATGTGGAGTTACACCCCTCAAGCTATAACTCGGCAACAAACGAGAGACCTATTCCAGGAATTACTAGCTATGGAAAAGATAAAAGCCTGCCTTATGGCACCATTAGGTGTGTGAAGAGAATTGGAACTTTATATAGAATCCCTACAGTGCAGAAGGAGGCCATTTATCTCAACCCTCCAAAAGAGCACTCTACCTAGGCCCGCTCCTCTACCGTAACCCCGTGTATTGATCATGGCCAATCCACCTAACTTGCACATCTATGGACTGTGGGAGTAAACCGGAGCACCCAGAGGAAACTCACAGACACTGGGAGAATGTGTATCATTTTTAGTTGTACACTTCGTAGCTGGTAACCATGGGGGAGAAATAACACTTGGCGGAACTTAATCCAGGCAAAGGGGGTCTCGTCTGTTGGCTGGAAAGCTGATGAGAGTCTTGTATATTCTCCAAATGCAGCAATGGCGACGTACCCACATGAGTCCTAGCTACGCTTGCCTTTTTATGGGTTATATGGATCATTCCTTATTGCAGGCCCAACCGGGTCGCCTCCCACAACTCCTTTCCTGGTACATTGATGACTATTTTGGTGCCGCTTCATGCTCTCATCTGGACCTGGAAAAATTCATTAACTTCGCTTCCAGTTTCCACCCCTCCATCGCTTTCACCTGGTCCATCCCAGAGCTGTAGTCCAGATAGCTGTGGGAGTCAGTGGGTTTGTAGTGGATATTAGTGGATAGTCTATTGCCGGAAATGGAGACAGAAAGATCAAGGAAGGGAAGGGAAGTGTCTGAGATGGACCAGATGAAAGTGAGGTGGAAACTGGACGCGAAGTTGATGAATTTTTCCAGGTCCCGGCGAGAGCATGATTATGAGGTTGGAAGCCGTAGGGGGAAGGCATCCGGAGGAAATGAGGTCACTAACGGTGTTGGAGATAATGGTTTGATGTTCAGTGGTCTGGTCATTGTCCAGGGGGAGGTAAGAGGAAGTATCGGAGAGTTGGCGCTCAGCCTCTGCGAGGTAGAGGTCAGTGCGCCAGACGACAACAGCA
Source organism: Scyliorhinus canicula (assembly GCF_902713615.1). Classification (NCBI taxonomy): domain Eukaryota; kingdom Metazoa; phylum Chordata; class Chondrichthyes; order Carcharhiniformes; family Scyliorhinidae; genus Scyliorhinus; species Scyliorhinus canicula. The sequence continues at coordinate 106,593,627 of NC_052146.1, read as the reverse complement.
CCCCCTTTGTCGGCAGGTTTGATGACAAAGTCGGGGTTAGACCTGACAGAGTGAAGAGCAGAAAGTTCAGAAGGAGAGAGGTTGGAATGGGTGAGGGGGGGGCAGAAAAATTAAGACGGCCAATGTCCTGTCGACAGTTCTCAATGAAAAGATCAAGGGCAGGTAATTGTCCCAGCGGGAAGGTCCACTTGGAGGCAGAATGTTGGAGGCACATGGGATTGGCAGCGGTTTTGATTCTGGGAGAAATAGGGTACGAGGGATTGGGAGTGGTGGAGGGCCTGGGATGGGCAGTGGTGTTGATACTAGGAGAAATGGAGCACGAGGGATTGGGACTGGAGGAGGGTCTGGGATGGGCTGTGGATTTGATGAATATTGAAGCTTGCGTTCCTTACCATCTGTAAGAAACAGGAAAAGATTCTTGTTAAGACGTCAAATGATGCGAAGGATGAAATGAAACTGGGGACAGGGACAGCTTTGAGAGAGAGTAAGACGGTGCTGCTGGAGAAAGATGTTGAGTGTCTTCATTGGTTTGAACATTGCTGAAAAGAGAGATATGTTGCTGAAGCTTTTTGTCTTGGACTCAACAGGACAAACACAAGAATGCCAAATTTCAAATCATCACATAATTGATGAAGCAGCTGAAGATAGTTGGGCCGAGGACACCCCTCCAAGGGACTCCTGCAGTGGTGTCCTGGGCCTGGGTTGACTGCTGTCCAACAACCACAACCATCATCCTTTGTGCTAGATATGGTTCCAACCAGCTGAGAGTTCCCCCCTGATTCCCATTGTCTCCAGTTTTCTGCTACATTTGGTCAAATGTGGCCTTGACATCAAGGACAGCCACTCTCACCTCAAGAGTTCAGCTCTGTTGTTCATGTTTGAACCAAGGCTGCAATGAGTTCAGCAGCTGAATGGCCCTGGCAGAACACAAACTAATCATCAGTGAACAGGTTATTGCTGAGCAAGTGCCGCTTGATGTTGCTGACCCTTTTCATCACTTTACTGATGATTGATAGTAGACTGGCCGGGTAGATGCCAGTGTTGTAGCTGTTTTGAAACAGCTTAGCTCGGGGCATGGCATGAACTGGAACACAAGTCTTCAGTACTATTGCCGGGATATTGTCAGGGCCCATCGGCTTTCCAGTATCCAGTGCCTTCAGCTGTTTCAAGATATCACATGTGGTGAATCAAATTGGCTGAAGGCTGACATCTGTGATCCTGGGCACCTCTGGAAGAGACTTTTCCTCCTGTGCCACTGTTTTTTTTACCAGTCAGTTTGCAAAACCTGGAAATAAATATGTAAGCGGTCAGATTGTTGTAAAGATACAATTAGTTTATCAATATCACTTAAGAAAGGAAATCTGTCCTGCCGAATTGTGACTGCAGTCCAGCACCAATGTGGTGGGCACTTACCAGTGCTCTGACGTGGTCCTGCAAACCCCTCAGTCATATTGAATCATGACAGAAATTCACCCACTATGGCATTTATTGCCCTGTCTCATGGGCAATAAATGCCATCCTTATTCCAAGAGCCAATAAAGCAAATTGGTTTGAACATTGCTGAAAAGAGAGATATGTTGCTGAAGCTTTTTGTCTTGGGCTCAACAGGACAAACACAAGAATGCCAAATTTCAAATCATCACAACAGTTTATACTGCAGGGGAAAAGGGCTGATTAGGAAAATTAACTCTGATTGGCTGAGGCATTGCCATAGCGAGAGCAACGTGGCTCATTCCTGAGTAGCAGGTTACGGGTTGCATGCATACGCAGGGTCACATTCTCTGCAAACAAAAGGAATATGTTCAAGCTTTACATCTTTTTGAATTACCTGAGAACTTGAAGAGCTTCTCATTCCCTGTTGTTTATTCCATGGCAATGCCTACTTTGGCAATGAAAACCTCATAGTTTTGTAGACCTCTATCAGGTCGCTCCTCAACCTCCGTTGTTCCAGTGAAAACAAACTGAGTTTATTCAACCTCTCCTCATAGCTAATGCCCTCCATACCAGGCAACATCCTGATAAATCTCTTCTGCACCCTGTCTAAAGCCTCCACATCCTTCTGGTAGTGTGGCGACCAGAATTGAACACTATACTACAAGTGTGGCCTAACTAAGATTCTATACAGCTGCAACATGACTTGCCAATTTTTATACTCAATGCCCCAGCCAATGAAGGCAAGCATGCCGTATGCCTTCTTGACTACCTTCTCCACCTGTGTTCCACCTTTCAGTTACCTGTGGACCTGTACATCTAGGTCTCTCTGACTATCAATACTCTTGAGGGTTCTACCATTCACTGTATATTCCCTACCTGCATTAGACCTTCCAAAATGCATTACCTCACATTTGTCCGGATTAAACTCCATCTGCCACTCTCCGCCCAAGTCTCCAAATAATCTAAATCCTGCTGTATTATGACAGTTTCATCGCTGTCCGCAATTCCACCAACCTTTGTGCCATCCTCAAACTTACTAATCAGACAAGTTACATTTTCCTCCAAATCATTTATATATACTACGAACAGCAAAGGTCCCAGCACTCATCCCTGCGGTACACCACTAGTTAGAGCCCTCCAATCAGAAAAGCTAACATCCCATCTGAAAGATCTCGCCTCGAACAGTGCAGCACTCCCTCAGTCCTGCCATGTTTTCTACGTTACCTGTGTCAGACCTTGACAAAAAAATCAGTTTCCCATGGTTGGAGCATTTTCCCTTCAATACGAATGTGTTTAGAACCAAGCATTTGCTCTTTCAACCTAACCCATAACATGCAACGAGCTTCCAATAATATAATTGGGTTGGGAACATTTGATCAGTTATTAAAAATTTGATTTCTTTATCAATCAGTTGATGACAAAAGCAATTGACGTCCCCCCTACTCTCTCCCCCAACCCCCTCCTCCTAAAGGCATGATAAAGGCCCTCCACTTCATGGCTACTCTGCAGATTGAAGTGAAGTTCCGAATGTGCAGCATTGATGACTGTGCAACTTCAAAATTACATAGTGCAAAAGTATTTTATTGATAAAGAGGTTGTGAGTCAAGGACTTGAAATATTGCAAGTCTGTGAGTAATCCTTCTCATTCCAACTCTCAGCACTAACATAAAGAGTTTTTATTTCCCTGACTTCATGGGTAAAGAAGAAACCATGCCGTTAAACCTTCATACAGATACTCTTAGGAAAACCCTGGTGGGTATCTATAATTGCAACTGATAGAACCAAACTGGCAAATATGTCCAGAAAGATGCAAGGTAATTGCATCTGTTTAATAAAGCTGTTGGCTTTGTTAAAATCGGAGCAGTATAAATGACTTCAGGCACTAATCATCAACTGTTAGCTCTAAGGCAGTTACTTATCATTTTATGCAGTTCAGGTTAAATTAAAATGAATAACTAGTTCTGCAGGAGTGTCATCGCAGCCTGACAAATCACCCGCAGTCACACATCAGTCCACAGTTGTGGAATGTGATGGCAGCCATTCGGCCACGGTTAAATTATTGGCTCGTTGTTTGCATCTCCGGCACGAAAAAGCGCACTACAAAATATACTTCAAATGAATCTCCATTTGAATATAAGGCAAAACTCACATGAACCAGTAATCTAAATGTATTCTATGCACTTGTGGAAATGGTCATAATTTTCAATGACCATTGTATTGGGTTTGCACCTATCTGGTGGAAGGCAGTGTACCGCAGTCAAACACAGTGTCAATGTATCATTGTGGTGAATGTTAAGGAACGAGGAACAATCAATTTAGGATTGTGGACATGAGCTGGATCTTCTTCTGTGTCCAGATATTGTGCCATGTAAAAGAAGTACTTTTGAAGTGATCTCATTATTGTAATATAGGAAATGCAAGAGCCAATTTGTGCACACAAACATTCTGGCTGGGATTTTCAGCAACCCCCAACCCCACCCACCCACGGTGGGTTTTCTCACAGCAGATTTGGCAAGCCATTGGCCAGCAATGGGTTCCACCAGTCCCTCCAAGGTCTATGGCCTTTTGTGAGGCGCACCCATTCTGCCGCCAGAGAACCAGCAAGGGGCGAACTTCAGAGAGACTGAAAGATCCCAATCTCTGTTGTTTGTGATATTAATTGAAAGGCAGATATTGGCCGGGACTCCAGGGAAGAACTCTCCTGCAAATCTGACTGGGATTAGCAACTGCAACGCAGAATAAGGATTGATTGTGTAATCTTCGAGCCCAAGCAGTAGAGTAAATTTAGTAACTTTGCCATTCAGGGAGAGCAGTTCCTTTTTCGCTATTTCTCTCTCGCTCTCTGCCCAGTTCTCCCTTTGCCTTTCAGAGTTGCCAGCTGTGTCTCAGTAGTCACAGTTTTGCCTCTAATAAAAAGGTTCAATACTTGAAGATAAAATCCAGGTCGATGCTCCAGTGCAGTATTGGGTTTGGATTTAAGATTTATTGTCACTTGTACCAAGGTATAGTGAAAAGGTTTATTCTGCATACAGTCCAGACATATAATTCCATATATTAAAAATATAGGACATATGATAAATGCGCAATGTAAATACATAGACACAAACATCGGTTGAGCATACAGAGTGTAGTACTACTCAGTAGAGACGATGCACGGAGAGATCAGTTCAGTCCATAAGAGGATCGTTTAGGAGTCAGGTAACAGCAGGGAAGAAGCTGTTTTTGAATCTGTTAGTGCATGTTCTCAGACTTTTGTACTTCCTGCCCGATGGAAGAGGTTGGAAGAGAGAATAACTCGGGTGGTGGTGGGGGGGTCTTTGATTATGCTGCCGACTTTCCCAAGGTAGCGGTAAGTGTAGACAGAGTCAATGGATGGGAGGCGGGTTTGTGTGATGGACTGGGCTGTGTTCCCGACTCTGTACTTTATTGTGGAGGGAGTGCCTTCTTTCAGATGAGATGCTAGACCAAGGTGCTATCTTCCCTCTTAGAAGGCTATAAGAAATCCCATGGCACTATTTGAAGAAGAGCTGGGCAGTTCTCTTTGATGTCCCTGATAATATTTATCCCTCAATCAACATGACTAAACTAAATGCCAAGGCTGTTCGTGGGAACTTGATTGCTGTGTTTTCAAAATGACAATATTGACTACACTTCCGCATGGCACTTCATTGACTGAAAAGCATTTTGGGGTATTCTGTAGTTGTGAAAAGTGCTAGATAAATGCAAGTCCACCTGTTTACTTCTCTCTTCTCCTCCCCCCTCCCAATACATAAGAGCTATATTAGGATGCTAGTATTCTGGCCGCGGGGCCTGATTAGCTCTGCAAGCATGTGATTCAGAATAACCTCAGCAATCTAGGTTTGATTCCCCTTCTAGCTGTGGTCGACTTGGGACCTGACTCCGCGCCCTATCCCTGACAGTGGAAGGCATTAGCAAATCGCCACTGCCAAGACAATGGCGCAGGGTGAAGCACCACCAGGAAGATGAGCCAAGGACCTGCCTTCAGACAAAGCACATTTACCATACCAGTCTGGGTACCTTTCAGTTACCAATCATGGCAGGACTCCAAATGCTATGCTGATATTTTCAACATCAGAAAAGATTTGGTGACCTCAAGCATGAACTAAATTTCCTCATTGTGCTTTGCTTCAGGAAGTATAATCATAAGAAACCATTGGTCTACTCACTTCCTACGTTAAAAATACAGCAAGTGTTTACTTTTGGAGCCGATCAGACTGTATTACCTTGCAACTCATCTTTGGAGCAATGGACATCCGCTTTTAAAATTGATGTTCATCAGCGAAAGTCCTTTCAGAAATTGATTTTTTTTTTGCAATTCTGAGTGCACTCCCTTTTAATAATTCAAAAAATGACATGTCGGGGGGCCTTTCTCAATGCGTCAAAAATGTGTTGTGCTGGATTTGCTGAAACAGCTGTCCATGGCAACACTCACATCCTAGGTTGAGTGACTGCACAGGGATTTTTGCAAGCCGGCGCACTCCTTTTAACAGTACGGGCAGATGCACACCAAATGATACGTTCCCCTACAAGCAGCTGTTGTTATACAAGCAAGTGTAGGCAGCAACATCAGAAACAACAAGCTGGCTCTCCCCCCCCCCCCCCCCCCCCCCCCGGAAGATTACCTCTCTCAGCGCGTAGCCTTTTGGCAAGCAGAGCTAAGTGCTCGAAGACATGTCCCTTTTAATGGTGTAACACAGAAATGCGAGAGAAATTCCCACCACTGATATATCTTTTCACATGCAGAAACTGCAGTGAAGCATAAAACTTGTTCTGCCGACACTAATGACCAAAAACAATATGACTGGTCCATGTCTTTCCGTGTTTTTACCTCTCTTTTTGTTTCCACCACAGTTTATTGAAATGTATATAATTATCTTCAGCCTTATTGGAGCAATGTGCCAGACAGCACCTTCTGCGCGTTGCCCGCCGAGGTGGCAGGTTGTGAACACACACAGTATCACACTTCTCAAGCAGGACAGGAATGCTGCAGAAGATAGATTTCGTCATATTCACCAACTTTGTGTGTGCCAACACTGCCCCCATCGTAAAATAAGAGGAACATCACCGTCCTGTCTCTCAGAGTTCTGTTTCACTGTTTTCTTGACTCTGTCGAATAGGCGTTTTGGAATTGAGCACAACCAAGCAAGTAGCCACAGTTATTTCTAACAGCCTCTTTTAGTTTAAAGTGCTTGCTGAAAACAGCAATGAATGGTGGCATTTTTCAAAGTATGTTGGATAACTCGTGTAAGCAGTAAGCTCTCCAAGGTTCAGTATAGCCCAGCCAAGTGCAGTTTCATGTGAGAGTTTCTTTAAGAAATGGGTGTTGAAAATGTGTGTGTATATAAATATCTGTAGTGAGAGTACCTTTAAGAAATGGGGGTTTACTACTGCAGTGATGTCAGAGTGTGGGTGGAGCTAGGCTGTCTGTCAGCTTTTTTACTTTCATTTTAGGCTGTTTTCTGCAGGGTGTGTTTTTGGTTTTGTTTAGTGTTGGAGCTGAAGCCAGACAGAGCAGGTGTACTGTTGATCTATCTGCCATAAAAGACTATCTCTTGATTATTTGGTGAATTCAGAATTATAAATGGTTTCAGTAGCGACTTTAACCTGATGTGCTTCTGTTAAAGGTTATGTCTTTTGTAAGTCTTCTGGATGTTAAAAGGACAGCGTAAGCATTACTTTGTATTATAGTCTTTGGGGGTTGTATTTGAATTAATGGTTGCTAAGATGTCCACCATTTGTTTTAAAAAGATTAACTTGAGTTCATAGAGTAAACATTGTTTTTCTTTAAAAAATACTTTTCCATTTCTGCTGTGCCACACCTGTAGAGTGCGCCGTGTGCTCTCCATACCACAATCTATCAAAAGTTGTGGGTTAAGTGAACTCCATGATGCACTTTGGGGTTCTCTAAACCCTGGCCCATAACAGTAGGAACTCAGAATTCTGCGGCGAGTAGATCACCTCCAAACTCCTCAAAGCCTATCAACCATCTATAAGGCATAAGACAGGAGTGTGATGGAATAATCTTCGCTTGTTAGGATGTGTGCAGCTCCAGCAACATTCAAGAAGCTTGAGACCATCCAGGACAAAGCAGTCTGCTGGATTGACATCCCATCCACCACCTCTAACATACACACCCTCCATCGCCAATGCACAGAGGCAGTAGTGTGTACCATCTAAATGATGGACGGCATCAACTCACCAAGGCTCCTTTAACAGCATCTTCCAACCTAGTGACTTCTACCACCTCGAAGGACAAAGACAGGGAACACCAGTTGCAAGTTCCGGCCGAAGCTTCACACCATTCTAAGTTGGAACAATATCACCATTCCTTCACTGTCATTGGGTTAGAACCCTGGAACTCCGTCAAACAACACTGTGGGTGTACCTTGTTATGACACCCTGGGCTAGTGCGCTGGCAATTCCAGCCCCACTTGCCCCGGAGTCATGACACAGGTGAATTATTTTTATTTATTTTTTTTTTTCTAACTTTAGATTACCCAATTATTTTTTCCAATTAAGGGGCAATTTAGCGTGGCCAATCCACCTACTCTGCACATTTTTGGGTTGTGGGGGCGAAACCCACGCAGACACAGGGAGAATGTGCAAACTCCACACGGACAGTGACCCAGAGCCGGGATCTAACCTGGGACCTCAGCGCCGTGAGGCGGTTGTGCTAACCACTAGGCCACCGTGCTGCCCTATGACACAGGTGAATTAACCAATAATTCTTAGAAAAATAGTTGAAGATTTGGCCCTTGGCTGCCCAATAATTACAATCACCAGATTTGTAAACGTAAACACAATTAATTTTTCTTAATAACAAGAACTGTAATGAAGTATGCAGCAAATATAACTCATTAGCTATTATCTAATTCCTCACGTTAACCTCACAACAACACTTAAGAAACTTGAGACCATCCAGGACAAAGCAGTCTGCTGGATTGACATCCCATCCACCTCCTCCATCACCGATGCACAGAGATAGTACCATCTAAAAGATGGACCGCATCAACTCACCAAGTCTCCTTTGACAACACCTTCCAAACTAGTGACTCTACCACCTAGAAGGACAAGGGCAGCAGACACATGGGAGCACCACCACCTGCAAGTCTCCTTCCAAGCTTCACACCATCACCTGAGAGGTGACTATCTCACCGTTCCTTTACTGTCACTGGGCTGAAGTCCTGGAACTCCCTCGAATATCATTGTGAATGTTCCTACACCACATAGACTGTCTGCAGCGGTTCCAGCGGCTCAACATTAACTTCTCAAGGGCAATTAGGGATTGCCAATAAAAATGCTGGCCTCGCCAGCACCGTTTGCATCCTGTCAAAAACATTTTTTTTTTAAAGAAACCTGAGTGAAAGCAAGTATAAATCAAAGTATCAACGATCAGCAAGTCAAAAATAACACAAACGCCAACTTCCTTCAGCTGACAATCTCAGCCATCAACACAACCAGATAAAAAGTTGATAAGTCACCGGACCAGAATGAATGCATCCATTGGCTGGTGGTGGGAGGTTCTGGTCCTACTGAAGGCAATGGTGTTGTCTGTGCCTCACTGGCTATGCCACCGGGGAATCTGCCGGCCAATGTCTGGCTCGCACTGCCCCTGGACAACCCTCCACAGCAGATGGGTGGAGTGAAATCCCGGCCACACAGCGGGCTTTCCCAGGAGGTCAGTGCAAGGGCCACTGCTTTTCATGATCTATACTAATGATCTCAATTGGGTGTACAGAGCACAATCTCAAAATTTCCACATCACAAAAGGTTGAACGTACTGTCCACAGTAAAGAGGATAGTGAGAGATTTCAAAGGACCATCGAAAGGCTGGCGGAATAGGAGGATATGTGACAGTTGAAATTTGATGCAGAGATTTGTAGGAAGAATGAGAAGAGGCAATATAAAATAAAAGATGTAATTCTAAATGGGGTTCAGGAACAGAACCCCATCTAGTGCTTCATGTGCACACACCATTGAGGTTGACTGGGAAAGTGGTTAAAAAAGCTTATGGAATTCTGGGTTTCATAAATACAGGGATAAGGTACAAAAGCAAGGAAGTCATGATGAACATTTATTTATTTAATTAATTTACATACATCTAGAGGACCCAATTATGTTTTTTCCAATTAAGGGAAAATTTAGCATGGCCAATCCACCTAACCTGCACATCTTTTGGCTGTGGGGGTGAAACTCCACACAGACAGTGACCCAGGGCCGGGATTCAAACCTGAGCCCTCAGCGTCGCAGTCCCAGTGCTATCCACTGCGCCGCATGCCGCTCTATGAACATTTATATCCGTTCAACCTCAAGTGGACTATTCTGTCCAACTGTTGATGCCACAATTTAGGGAAGGATTTGAAGGCTTTTTTCAGAAAAAGTTGGTTGCAGGAATGAGGCACTTCAGCCATGTGGGCAGATTGGAGAAACTGGGACTGTTCCCCTTAGAGAAGAGAAACTTGAGAGAAGCTTTGATTGAGACGTAAAAGTCATGAGGGGACTCGAGACAGCAGGGAGAGAGAAACTGTTCCCATTGCGGAAAGGTCAAGAACCAGGGGACACCGATTTAAGGTGAATGGCGAGATGCGGAAACCCCCAGTTTGCGCTGTGCGTGTTTACAATCTAGAATGCACAGACTGAGAGCATGATGGGGCAGATTCAATTGTGCCTTTCAAAAGGGAATTGGACAAGCAGCTGGAGAGGCTTTGGGGTAAGTGCGGGGGAATGGGAATAGCTGAGTTCTTGGAGAAAGCCAGTTAGGACATGGCGGTCCGAATAGGCTCCTTCTGTGCTGTAGCCATTCGATGATTCCAATAAATAGAGAACTATTGCAACTATAGGGACAAAACACCACTTAATTCTGATCTATTTCAATAGCTATTGAAAAACAAAATTGACGTATCTAATAAGGAAGCTCATTCTAATTGTGTTCCTGTAAGGATTTGTTATCAGAAATATTTGTTTAAAACAAAACGGACAGTGTAGCAATGATGGAATTGACCCCTTTCAAAGTCAGTGTATTCCAAAGACACCCTCACACACTGCAGGTTGAATCATTTCCTGCAGACATTGAGCACTAATAAAAGAGTCAAACCTCAGCATTAAAATGTTCTGCAACCTGTGTATCGGTGAGGAAATTTGACTGGAGCTATAATAATCTGACCCCAGGCTAATCCCTTGGGGAGATTCATGCTTATAGTTAAAACATGAGCCTGAAATCTTTTCTAATCCTGAGAATTTATGAGGTGGGAGCTAAGGCGGATATGTCTTTTCTGTGCAATGAGATGTGATCTATTGGGGATCAGCACAGGTAGAATAACAGGGAAGGGATATTTACTGCATAGATAAAAAGCTTTATAGTTGGTTATTTCCTTTCCTTTCTTTAATCAGGATTAACCAACAAGAGATTCCATTAGTTACTGTTCAGCCTTCAGATAGATAATGCTTCCAAAAGCTAGGTTTTTCCACTGGTGCATTGGGATGTATTTTAGTATGTTTGATTGGATTCTGGAGCTGGATGTGCAGATTAAAAGATTACCAACTTGATTCTGATTTTACATTGGAAGTCCATTAGCACAGTCTTCATAACCATTATCTCTAATCTCTATTGGTGAGGCACATCCAATTGTACGAAAGCAGATGGTATACTTTCTTTCTCTAGGACTATTGTAGAATACAAGTGGGATATATTCCACTCTGACTGTGACAAAAGCTGTCTTATCATGCTGCATGGCATATTTAAGAATCAACTGACCTATAAAGTGATACATGGATTAAATGTCATTGATCCTAAAGCATGAGTTCAATCATGAGAGACGATGAATAGGAGAATCCAACCATTATTTAAAGTTATCCAGCCAGTTCTGGTGAATGATCATCGACCTGAAACAATTGGGTCCGATATTGCCTTTGTGGGGCACCCAGCAGCGATAGTTTGAATTCCCCCACCTGTCGCACCCTCGCCTTTGAGTTGCAAGATTCAAACATAAGTGCCACTCAAAGGCTCGAGCACAAAAATGCAGGCTGGTACTCTAGCTCAGCACCGAGGAGCTCTGCACTGCGGGGTGTGCACTCTCTCAGGTGAGACATTTAAACCAGGGCCTTGCTGGGGTGGATGTAAGATATCGCATGGCACTGTTTCGAAGAAGAGCAGGGAAGTTCTCCCTACTATCCTGACCAATATTTATCTCTCAAACAACATCACAATAAAACAATTTATTTTGCCAGATTGCAGTTTGTGGGATTTTGCTGTGTGTAAATTGGCTGTTGTGTCTCCAGCATTGCAACAGCGATTAAACTTCAAAAATAACTCCATTGGCTGCAAAGTGTTTTGAGACTTCAGGTAGCCATGTGTAGCGCGATCTAAATGCAAGTCTTTCTCTCTTTTTCTTTTGCATCCTTCCCCTCAAAAGGTTTGAGAATGAGCTGATAGTGGTGAGGTAGAAAAAGGGCACCTGAGACTGGAGTGCACAGATATAAGAACTGGAAAGTCAACACTAGAAGGAAGAAGAGAGAGAGGGCGAATTGAAGGGAGTGATGTTTTGGATATTCACATTTAATGTGCATCTGTGCTCGAAGTTGCTACCATTTACTAATCGTGGCTATTATTTAGACTACATTAACTTTGCTTCTCTGACTACTGAGTGCTTTCCATCAGTTTCTGATCTTATTTTTTATTATTTTAAAGCGATCTATTTGTAGCCTCCCTCAGTTTATTGACATTTAAGGTCTTTTTAAACATCGCTTTGAACATTGCGAGTGGATGATTGATCTATTCCATGATTTTGTTGTTTCACTTGGCATGAAATATTATCAGCACAGTTGCATCACGGCACCAAGGGCCCATGTTCAATCCTGGCCATGCGTCACTGTCCGTGTGGAGTTTGCACATTCTCCCCGTGTATGCGTGGGTCTCACCCCCACAACTCAAATATATGCAGGATCGGTGGATTAGCCACGCTAAATTACCCCTTAATAAAATAAGAATATTATAGCAATGACATACTGTCATTTTAAATTCCTCACGAGTTCTGTAGGAATGTGCACATATACAATTGTGCCACATGGATAATTGGTGCCACATGGATAATTGATGCCACATGGATAACTAGTGCGACAAATACAATTGCTGCCACTTGGACAATTGGTGCCACGTGACAATTGGTGTCACATGGACAATTTGTGTGACATGGATAATTAGTGCGACATGGACAATTGATGCCACGTGGACAATTGGGGCCACATGGAAAAATGATGCAACATGGACAATTATTGCCACATGGACAATTGGTGCAACAAATACAATTACTGCCGCTTGGACAATTGGTGCCACATGGACAATTGGTGCCACATGACAATTGGTGTGACATGGACAATTGGTGCCACATGACAATTGGTGTGACATGGACAATTGGTGCCACATGGACAATTGGTGTCACATGACAACTGGTTTGACATGGAAAATTGGTGCGACATGGACAATTGGTGCCACATGGTAATTGGTGCCACATGGACAATTGGTGTCACATGGACAATTGGTGCCACATGACAATTGGTGCGACATGGACAATTGGTGTCACATGGACAATTGGTGCGACATGGACAATTGGTGCCACATGACAATTGGTGTGACATGGACAATTGGTGCCACATGGACAATTGGTGTCACATGACAATTGGTGTGACATGGACAATTGGTGCGACATGGACAATTGGTGCCACATGGTAATTGGTGCCACATGGACAATTGGTGCGACATGGACAATTGGTGTCACATGGACAATTGGTACCACATGACAATTGGTGCGACATGGACAATTGGTGTCACATGGACAATTGGTGCCACATGACAATTGGTGTGACATGGACAATTGGTGCCACATGACAATTGGTGCGACATGGACAATTGGTGTCACATGGACAATTGGTGCGACATGGACAATTGGTGTCACATGGACAATTGGTGCCACATGACAATTGGTGCGACATGGACAATTGGTGTCACATGGACAATTGGTGCGACATGGACAATTGGTGCCACATGACAATTGGTGTGACATGGACAATTGGTGCCACATGGACAATTGGTGTCACATGACAATTGGTGTGACATGGACAATTGGTGCGACATGGACAATTGGTGCCACATGGTAATTGGTGCCACATGGACAATTGGTGCGACATGGACAATTGGTGTCACATGGACAATTGGTACCACATGACAATTGGTGCGACATGGACAATTGGTGTCACATGGACAATTGGTGCCACATGACAATTGGTGTGACATGGACAATTGGTGCCACATGACAATTGGTGCCACATGGACAATTGGTGCCACATGGACAATTGGTGTCACATGGACAATTGGTGCCACATGACAATTGGTGTGACATGAACAATTGGTGCCACATGGACAATTGGTGCGCCATGGACAATTGGTGCACCATGGACAATTGGTGCCACATGGACAATTGGTGTCACATGACAATTGGTGTGACATGAACAATTGGTGCCACATGGACAATTGGTGCGCCATGGACAATTGGTGCGCCATGGACAATTGGTGCCACATGGACAATTGGTGCCACATGGACAATTGGTGTCACATGACAATTGGTGTGACGTGGTCAATTGGTGCCACATGGACAATTGGTGCGACATGGACAATTGGTGCCACATGGACAATTGGTGTCACATGGACAATTGGTGCCACATGGACAATTGGTGCCACATGGACAATTGGTGTCACATGGACAATTGGTGCCACATGGACAATTGGTGCGACATGGACAATTGGTGTCACATGACAATTGGTGTCACATGGACAATTGGTGCCACATGGACAATTGGTGTCACATGGACAATTGGTGCCACATGGACAATTGGTGCGACATGGACAATTGGTGTCACATGACAATTGGTGTCACATGGACAAATTGGTGTCACATGACAATTGGTGGCACATGACAATTGGTGCCACATGGACAATTGGTGCCACATGGACAATTGGTGTCACATGGACAATTGGTGCGCCATGGACAATTGGTGCGCCATGGACAATTGGTGCCACATGGACAATTGGTGTCACATGGACAAATTGTGCGACATGGACAATTGGTGCGCCATGGACAATTGGTGCGACATTGACAATTGGTGTCACATGGACAATTGGTGCCACATGGACAATTGGTGTCACATGGACAAATTGTGCGACATGGACAATTGGTGCGCCATGGACAATTGGTGCCACATGGACAATTGGTGTCACATGGACAATTGGTGTCACATGACAATTGGTGTGACATGAACAATTGGTGCCACATGGACAATTGGTGCGCCATGGACAATTGGTGCGCCATGGACAATTGGTGCCACATGGACAATTGGTGCGACATGGACAATTGGTGCCACATGGACAATTGGTGTCACATGACAATTGGTGTGACGTGGTCAATTGGTGCCACATGGACAATTGGTGTCACATGGACAATTGGTGCCACATGGACAATTGGTGCCACATGGACAATTGGTGCGACATGGACAATTGGTGTCACATGACAATTGGTGTCACATGGACAAATTGGTGCCACATGGACAATTGGTGCACCATGGACAATTGGTGCGCCATGGACAATTGGTGCCACATGGACAATTGGTGTCACATGGACAATTGGTGTCACATGACAATTGGTGTCACATGGACAAATTGGTGCCACATGGACAATTGGTGCACCATGGACAATTGGTGCGCCATGGACAATTGGTGCCACATGGACAATTGGTGTCACATGGACAAATTGTGCGACATTGACATTTCCAATTAGTACTAAATGGGTAATTGGTGTTACATGGACAATTGGTGCCATTTGGACAATCAGTGAAACAATTCCAATTGGTGCCAAGTGGATAGTTAGTGCAACAATTCCAATTGATGCCACGTGGACAGTTGGTGCTACAAAAGTATAATTGGTACAACAAGTACAATTGGTGCCACATGGACAATTGGTGCTGCAAAGTAACTCAAATATTACATAAATGAACACTACCCTAGCCATCGGTTAGCGGATCTCAGGCATTTTGGCACCCAAGAGATCGGTGGGACTTGGTACAAATAGTGGACTGCTGGCCAATGAATTGGCCAAAAGGCCATATTCTGCCCGGTAACAGGCAGTGTTTGGGTCCTGCCTGAGTGGGATGATTTTCAGAGAGCCAGGGGAAAGTCTGTTTGAATCCTGGACAGTCAGAGAAAAGGGCCTGCTCTCTCACTCCCCCGTGTTCTATCCAGAAAAGCTGCTGTATTTCTGAAAGTGCAGCGGCCTGTATGAATCTACTGTGAAAACCTCAAATTGAAATCCTCAATTTAAGGAAGGTGTGCTTTGTGACAACCATCTGATCAAAAAATGTTCTCCCTTTTACTTATTATTTTTACACCCCTCTTCTTCCCTCTACAGTGTCTTTCTTGTATGTGTGTGTGTGTTTAGAGGGCGGCGCATGTTTAAGTGGAGGGTTTAGGAATTAGATAATTAGATAAAAGTTAACCGATTATATTTTCTGCATTTTTAATTATAGTAAATGTTAACAAACTTAGTTGTGTTTATATTTACAAACCTGGGGCGAAATTCTCCGACCCCCAGCAGGGACCCCCGCCGCGGCAGAGATTCTCCGCCACCCGGGAATTGGCAGGGGCGGGAATCATGCCCCGCCGATCGGCGTGACGTCCGCGCCGATCGGCGAGCCCCCTGCGGCGATTCTCCGGCCCGCGATGGGCCGAAGTCCCGCCGCTGGGAGGCCTCTCCCGCCATTAAGGTTTGAACCATCTCTGGTGGCGGCGGGATCGGCGGCGCCACCAGGCCCCCAGGGTCCTGGGGGGGGCGCGGGGCGATCGGACCCCGTGGGGTGCCCCCACGGTGGCCAGGCCCGCGATCGGGGCCCCCCTATCGGTGGGCGAGTCAGTGCCTTGGGGACACTCTTTCTCCTCCGCCGCCGCCACGGCCTCCACCATGGCAGAAGCGGAAGAGAATCCCCCAGCGTGCATGCCCCCCGTCCCGCCGGGTAGGGGAGAATGCCGCCCCTGGTGACTGTAGTTAGTGGGCAGCTAAGGACCAGACTTTGGATGTTTTTCTAAGAATTATTTATTAATTTCAATTGTGTTGCGACTCTGGGTCAAGTGAGGCTGGAATTTATCGCGCACTAGCCCAGGGGGTCATACACAAGTATAATTGGTTCCACGTGAACTGTTGATGCCTCATGGACAATTGGGGCCACATGGACCAGGGAATACACATCTCCAACGAGAGCCTAATATCCTCCCCTTGGTATTCAATTACTTTAACCGAACCCCCATCATCAACTATTAGACCTATTATTGACCAAATACTAACAGGGCCTGCCATATAAATGTTATTAAAGCTGGATAGTATCTGGTAAGTAGTTCACATCCTGACTTCAAAAAACCATTCCACTACCTACCAAATATTGGTCCTGAATGCAATGGAATTTTTCCCTCTTTCTTGGATGGGAGCAGTTGCAACAATGTTCAAGTGACTCAACACCATCCTGGACATAGCAGCCTGTTTAATTGGCACCCTCCATCCACCACCTTAAACATTCCCTCCCTCCATCAATGGTGCACAATGGGCTGGATTCTCCAATTATGAGGCTATGTCCCCACACCGGCGTGGGAACGGTGGCGTTTTACGCCAGACAAAATGACGTAAAACGGGCACCGATTCCCCATTTTGCTGGGGGCTAGCATGCCGGCAGTGTAGAGCACCCGGCTCCAGCTGCCGATCTGCCCCGGAGAATTTCCGGGTCCGTGGCTGCGCATGCGCATGGCCACAGCTTGCAGCAATGACAATGTGCTACATGGCGAAGGCTGCTCACGGACCCGGCCCGTAAAATAGTGCCCCCCCCCCTTGACCGGTTCACGTGCCCTGGACCAACCCCCACAGTGCCCCCGGCCCTAATAAAGTCCCCCGCTGCCCGCGGATAGGCCCACACCCCAACTGTGGCAGTGCTGGACTGAGTCCGCAGCCACCACACCGAGTTCCCAATGGGTGAGACCACGAGTGACCCACGCCGTCGGGAACTCGGCCGGTTGGGGGCGGAGCATCGAGGGGGAGGGGGGGGGCCTGAGGCAATGTCCTGAGGCCGTCGATACGTGGAGTACTTGCTTTCGAGAGGGCGGAGCGTCGTGAAAGCAGCCCCGTCCCCAATTTGGTCAGAATCGAGTATTCTCCTGCCAATCGCCGAATGCAATGCGATTTCGGCGTCGGCAACCTGAGAATCCAGCCCAATAGCTTCACTGTACAAGATGCACTGAAGTAACTCACCAAATCTTATTTGACAGCATCATCCAACCCTGCGACCTCCACTACCGAGAAGGACAGGTGCCATACAAGGGCAGCAGGTGCCGATGAACATCCTCAACCCCCATTTCCTCTCAAAGCCACACACCATCCTACTTGGAAACATATCACTGCCCCTGCATTGTGGTTGGGTCAAAATCCAGGAACTCTCATTGTGGGGAACACCTTTGCCACATGGACTTCAGTGATTCAAAAAGGCAGTCCAATACTATATTCTCAAGGACAAGTGGGAATGGACAATGAATGTCAGCTGTACCATAAATCGCCAAAAAACAGTTAATTTAAAAAAGGATTCAGGAGGGAATTGATCGATTGCATCAGGAGGATTATTTTTGTTCACACCACCTTCTACTGACTAAATCACAGCATTCAGTCATGGACAAAATTGGACACCAAGTTGGCAAATGATTGACGCTGCAAAGATGGAGTCAATGGCTGCTGCAGCAAATACTGCCCACCCAGCTTTCCCCTGTAAGAATAACCAAGCTTTCCTCAGTTGCAAACATCCACCTCTGCTCAGTAATTGCATCCAAGCTACACAGGAGCAAGCAGATGGTGTAAATGGCAGGGAAGGCTGACGGACCATATACTGCACAAAGCCTGGCTGTGTCTCTCATAATTGGCAACATCAGTATTGTGCAAAGACTATTTCCAGCCAGTCACCATTAATGTAACCCTGTTTGACAGGCTGTAGAAAAAGAAAGGTTGGTCTTGTTCTCTTAATCAAACAGAAACACAGAGTCCAAAGTCACTGAAGAGACTAGGAGAATAATTTTTTTGATTTTAACCCCTTCAGAGCTAATGTTCTCAGAAAGTGTTGATTCAGCTGGCAGACGCCAGCGCAGATGGCAGCAATGCCTGTGCACAGTCAGTTTACTGTGACAAACAAAAGATGATGCACAAAGTTCCTCCACTCCCAATAATAATGCATCGAAGGTCAATGAGATTGAACATTTAAGCCCAAGGTTACGTTTCAAAGATGTTGAATTTTTCTCTTAATCAATGACAGGAAGATGCCTTTTATTCCATATTTAACGGTCTGCTCATGAAATCAAACCTACAAATGGGGGCAGGGGTGTAGAGGGGGGTCCTCACACCATCTGGCCTGCAAATTCCCTGCTCAGCCCTACTCCCCCGACACACACCAGAAAATATATAGACACTCTTCCATTTACCAGAGTTTTGAGGATGTGGTGCTCCAATATTTAGCTCCACGGCTGTCCTCTGAAATGATTTGTTTTAAAGTACTCCTACACTGCAAAATGTGAAATCAGGTCATTGAGTACTGTCAGAATATAAAACAATCATCACTGTACATATGGTAGAGCAATAGGGGGTCCAGCACTCCAGCAGGAGATTTTAAAATACATTCTATATTTACCACCAACACAAAATCTCATGATAAATTTTAGAAAATAATATTAAAAGTATAACAATTGGAATTTTGGCGAGTATCCCATAATTGCCAATTTATACACATATATATTTTAATATATGTTATCTGTGGCACCTTAATTCATTACTGATGATGTGCTCCTCAGTGCCAACTCCCGCAGGCACACTTACACCGTTGGACCTTTTGTGACAAGAAGCAGAGATGGTGTACTTCAGGTGACACATGTAAAGCAAATGAAACCTAACTAACTGCAACTGTTAGCTGTTCACTGTATTGCATTTCACATCCCTGTCCCTCCTCACCACCCCCTCATACACCTCACACCTCCCGCCATGGGATTGTGAAGTGATAAAATGAGGACATTAATCACTGTCATCTTTCCCTCCAACATGATGCCGCTTTTACACTACTTTCATAGGCCCAAACATACGCTGAGGCTTTCAGGAAGCAAACCTACTGTCTCACCAATGCTAACTTGTGCAAACCTGTGTCTGCTTTGTCGTCTTCATCATTATTGTGCAAACATTGCGAATGTAATGTCCCACACGGGACCTACGGGGTGGGAATGCCTGTCATCCCCCTGCTCCTCACGGAGCTCCCCGGCTATTGGCGGGATATCTCATTAATCGCTGGATAAAAGGTCAGCCAGTAAAGCACTGGGTACCAGAGAGGAACCCAGTAAGAATCTACCAGTTAGTGAACATATGGTTCTTGTAAATAAACGTTTGTTTCTTATTTTACTCTGTGTGGACTCTCCGTGTCTTTATTTAAACCTTATCCCTGGGGATATCTTTTTCTGAAACTGAAAATGTTGGAAATCTCAAGATCCTTAAAACATTTTAAAACCTTATCGTTCCCAGTGAAACCCTAGTACAAACTGTCAATTTTGTGAGATATTTTGATGGTTAGATAAATACTATTTAGCTGCTGTAGCGAACATTCAGCCTTACACTCCAGTTACTTTACATGTCAAACATCGGTGTGGATCAGTTCTTTACACAGTGCCAGCAATGTGGAACTGCAATAATAACATGCTTAAAAAAAATCATTGTGATCCATTGAGGAGTCTTTAAAATTTTGTTAATCTTCCTTCTTCTCATAATGAAGGATGTTATTGCCATGCAGAAGGATACTGCCATTTCAGACACCCAGGGCAGAATTATGTGCCCCGCTCAGCGATTAGATTGGAAGCAGAGGGTATTTAATCAGATGAGAGGGTGGCAGGTGGAGACCTTGCACCTTCCTGCCTCTACCCCAATTGAGACCATGGCAGGAAGGCCCATGGATGGCTCCAATGCCAATTAAGGTCATGCAGGGAGCACAACAAACAAACCCAATCTCCCTGGGGAGGGGTTCCCCCACCAAAGGAACTCACTGCCTGAACAAGGAACCATCGAACAGAAAGGGGTGAATATGCAGAGAGACACCGCCCTGATCTTTCTACCAGCACAACCTCCCCCTCTCCCTGTGACCTACATCCCATGACCCTCTTGCCCCATCACCCACTTGTGCCTGGGTTTCTCCTTGATCTGAGGCCTTGGGTGAATGTCATACTGGCAGCAACCATCACCTCCCCAATGAGTGCAGGCAGTCTTTGATTGAAAGGCAGCTTGACTGGCGGGACTTCTACGCATGATAGGTCCTTATTCCAGGGGAAGGCCCACTGCTGGCCTTTTAAGTACCTGAATCGCGGTGCCTTCCTGAAAAAAAGGCAACGTGGGGCTCTCTCTGCCTCTCCAGCTAGCTGCTCTACAAGATTCTGTTCTGTCTCCAGTATGTTCTGTTCAGTAACTAGCACTTCCAGGTTAGGTGGAGTACAGCCAAAGGCAGAGCGAAGCTCCAGCTTAATGGCCCATTCACTACAGGAGGCCATTCAGTCCACTGTGCCTATGACAGATTGGATTGGATTGGATTTGTTTATTGTCACGTGTACCAAGTTACTGCAAAATGCATTGTTCTGCGGACAGTTCAGACAGATCATTCCATACATGAAAAGAAAATACATAGGCAAGCATAGAATACACAATGTAAATACATAGACACAGGCATCGGGTGAAGCATAGAGGAGTGTAGTACTACTTAGTAGAGAAGATACATAGATACAAAGGTACATAGGAGCAGGAGGAGGTCTTTTGGCCTGCTTCGCCATTTATCACGATCATGGATGATCATCTAACTCAATAGCCTAATCCTGCTTTCCTCCCAAAGCCTTTGATCCTATTCACCCCAAGTGCTATATCCAGCCGCCTCTTGAATGTATTCAATGTTTGAGCATCAACAACTTCCTGTGGTAATGAATTCCACAGGCTCACCACTCTTTGGGTGAAGAAATGTCTCCTCATCTCTGTCCAAAATGGTTTATTCTCAATCCTCAGGCTGTGACCCCTGTTTCTGGACACATCCACCATCTTCCCTGCATCTACCCTGTCTAGTCCTGTTAGAATTTTATAAGTCTCTATGAGATCCTCCCTCATTCTTCTGAACTCCAACGAGAACAATCCTAACGCAGTCAATCTCTCCTCATATGACAGTCCCGCCATCCCTGGAATCAGTCTGGTAAACCTTCGCTGCACTCCCTCGAGAGCAAGAACATCCTTCCTCAGAAAAGGAGACCAAAACTGCACACAATACTCCAGGTGTGGCCTCACCAAGGCCCTGTATAATTACAACAACACATCCCTGCTTCGTACTCGAAACCTCTCACAATGAAGGCCACATACCATTAGCCTTCTTTACCGCCTGCTACACCCGCAAGCTCACCTTTAGCGACTGGTGCACAAGGCCACCCAGGTCCCACTGCACACTCCCCTTTTCCAATTTACAACCATTAAGGTAGTAATCTGCCTTCCTGCTTTTGCTTCCAAAGTGAATAACCTCACACTTATCCAAATTATACTGAATCTGCCCTTGATTTGCCTACTCGGCCAAACTGCCCAGATCTTGCAGTAGGATCCCTGCATCCTCATTACACCCTACCACCTAACTTGGTATCATCTGCAAACTTTGAGATTTTACGTTTTGTTCCCTCATCCAAATCATTAATATGTTCCCTCATCCAAATCATTAATATGTGCCCTATGGCACCTCACTCGTTACTGCCTGCCAATTTGAAAAGGACCCATTAATTCCTACTTTTTGTTTCCTCTCTGCCAACCAGTTTTCTATCCACCTCCATACATTTCCCCCAATCCCATGCGCTTTAATTTTGAAAAATAATCGCTTATGCGGGACTTTGTCAAACACCTTCTGAAAGTCCAAATATACCACATCGACTGGCTCCC
The DNA here is from genome assembly GCF_902713615.1 of Scyliorhinus canicula. Classification (NCBI taxonomy): domain Eukaryota; kingdom Metazoa; phylum Chordata; class Chondrichthyes; order Carcharhiniformes; family Scyliorhinidae; genus Scyliorhinus; species Scyliorhinus canicula. Next base: position 106,571,125 of record NC_052146.1, on the reverse strand, counting down.
CCTTGTCAACTGTACTGGTTACATCTTCAAAGAATTTCAACAGATTTGTCAAGCATGATTTCCCATTCATAAATCCATGCTGACTCTGACCGATCCTGCCACTGCTTTCTAAATGTAAAGTCCTTGATAATGGATTCAAGAATTTTTCACACTACCGATGTTAGGCTTACTGATTAATAATTCCCTATTTTCTCTCTACCTCCCTTTTTGAATATCGGAGTGACGTGAGCTACCCTCCAATCTGCAGGGACAGTTCCAGAGTCTATAGAATCCCGGAAGATGACCACCAATGCATCCACTATTTCCAGAGCCACCTCCTTAAGCACTCTGGGATGCAGATTATCAGGTCCTGGGGATTTATCCGCCTTCAATCCCATCAATTTTCCCAGCACCAAGATGCGCGAAGAGATCAAATCAGTCTATAAAAAGGTTGTTTAGGGGTCTGATAACAGCGGGAATTGAAGATGTACCCCTACTGGTTTAACATAACAGTGAGCCAGAACATTCAGTATAACTTCTCAAAAGGTCTATTTTAATAATGTTTTGTGATAATATAAAAACTGACTTTATTATCATTTTCACTGGATCTTGCTTTACTTTTAATATCCCGGAAGGCATAGGCAGAATAATTCTTATGCTACACGTCCTTATAATTATAAGCATAATTTACCAACTGTAGTACACAAATACGTGCTGGTCGCATGAATGGTAGGATTCTTGCCTCTGACTCAGAAGGTTGCTCGTCCAAGTTCCTCCCTCTCCCCCCCCCCCCCCCCCACTAAGACTTGAGCACAACAAGTTAGGCTGACGTTGTAGTGCAGTTCTGAGAGACTGCTGTTCTGTGGAAGGCCCTGTTTTTCGAATGAGACATTGACTGAGCTCACTTCTCGTCTTTCAGATAGATGTGAAAGATCCATGACACTAATTTGAACAAAAGCAACACCAAGTGTCCTGGCCAACCCTTAATCAACATCACCAAAATAGATTATTTGGTCATTATCACATTGCTGTGTGTGGGAGCTTGCATGCACAAATTGGCTCCATGGGCGGTATTCTCCGAACCCCCCGCCGGGTCAGAGAATCGGCGGGGGCCGGCGTCAATCCCGCCCCCGCTGTGTCCCGTATTCTCCGCCACCAGAGATTCGGCGGGGGCGGGAATCGCGCCGCGCCGGTCGGCGGGCCCTGCCCCGGTGATTCTCCGGCCTGCGATGGGCCAAAGTCCCGCTGTTGTCAAGCCTCCCCCGCCAGCGGGAATCAAACCACCTACCTGACCGGCAGGAAGAGGCGGCACGGGCGGGCTCCGGGATGCTGGGGGGAGCGCGGGGCGATCTGGCCCCGGGGGGGTGTCCCGGCCCGCGATCGGGGCCCACCGATCGGCGGGTGGGCCTTTGTCGTGGGGGCACTCTTTTCCTTCCGCGTTCGCCATGGCAGAGGTGGAAGTGACCCCCTCCCCTGCGCATGCACAGGGATGATGTCAGCAGCCACTGACGCTCCGGCGCATGCGCGGACTTACGCCGCTGGTGAAGTCCCTTCGGCCCCGACTGGCATGGTGCCAAAGGCCGTCCACGCCAGCCGGCGGAGCGCCAACCACTCCGGCGCAGGCCTAGCTCCTCAAGGTGAGGTCCTGGCCCCTAAAGGTGCAGAGACTTCCGCACCTTTGGGGCGTCCTGACGCCGGAGGTGTTCACGCCACTCCATCACGCCGGGACCTCCCACCCCGCCAGGTAGGGGAGAATCCCGGCCCATTTTTCCGACATCATAACAGTGACTACACTTCAAAAAGTACTTTATTAGCTGAAGTGCTCTCTATAAATGTAAGTTTTTCCTTTTATTATCATGCATTGTATGCATGTGCATAAGAACCTCTGAGGTGGGTATGGCTGTGGTCATACTATTTTATGAAACTGCCCAACACCCTACCGTACACTTACGGAAACCCATATGCACCTGATAAGATCATGCATGGAATGTACTAATATCTCCCAGCAGAACTTCAACCTCAATTGTCTTGGAATCCCCTTGTTGGACCAAGGCCCCACTCTGCTGACACCATGTACGGTGTGCAAAGACCACCCCATGTTAAAAACAATAGCACGCAGGGCAGCACGGTGGCCTAGTGGTTAGCACAACCGCCTCACGGCACTGAGGTCCCAGGTTCGATCCCGGCTCTGGGTCACTGTCCATGTGGAGTTTGCACATTCTCCCCGTGTCTGCGTGGGTTTCGCCCCCACAACCCAAAAATGTGCAGAGTAGGTGGATTGGCCACGCTAAATTGCCCCTTAATTGGAAAAAATAATTGGCTAATCTAAATTTATAAAAAAAAACAAAAAAAAAACAAAAAAAAAAACAAAAAAAAAAACAATAGCACGCACAGATATCATCCACTTATCAAAATGGAGTTTGGAACCTAGTGTCAGGACTCTCAAGATCCTGTCAAAATGTAACAGAAGCCAGTCACCCTCAATCTCGAGAGGCTGCCTAAACAGGAAGCCTTTTCAATTAGTTCTTCTGCCCGATGAGAACATATATTGAGAATGTGCTCTATTGTGTCCTGCCAGAGTTGCTAAAATGTTTCACCACCTTCAACACAACTCGACCGAAGTCTGATTGGTCATCTCATTGCTGTTTGGGAGGTTACATAAACAACATGGCTGCCATACAGCAGCAAATTACTTACTATCTGTGAGAGATATCTAGAAATGGTTTGATGACATGATGAGGCCATGAATAAATATTAATCTTTCAATGCCAAGGAAAGCTTTCAGGCAAAGTTGAAAATGATGTTTCAAGTTCATATTGATGAAGCAGCAATAGTGTGACACATACAGGAAAGGGGCAAAACACGCACTAACTTCCAGAAAGTAGCTAATTTGGAGGAAAGAAGATAAATGGAAACAACTAAAAGAGAATTTTAAAAAGAGGGATGAGCTAGGGAAACAAGCTAACTGAGATTTGATGGGCGTTGAGAGGCCACATGCTTGGATAATGAGACAAGGCACGGACCATGGAGGCAACTCTGAATATGACTGCAATGATATAATTGTAATGTTCTTTGATTGTGCTGATATGAGTAAAGAACATTAGACTTTGTTTTGTAAACAAAGCCATTTATTACTGACACTACATTAACGAATAACTAAAATGTCTAAGATGAACACAGTTGGAAATAAATGTCTAACTCTAACTTGCACAAAGATACAACAGAGCTGCTCTAATCTGCGACTGCTATCAACCCCTTACAAACACCTTCTGAAGGGCCACATGGTGCATCTGGGTCCTGGGACTCTGTACTCGCCCCACCTGCTGGTTGGATGGTAGAACTACAACAGTAAAACATATAACTTATAATACACATGCAGATCATAGATCGTAGAATTTACAGTAATGATGAACTACTCATATTATATACAGATGATAGTCTACCTATCATCACAATAATCATCCTATGAGCATTGCCAGGGCAATTGCTAGAGTTGATCCCAAATTCAAAAGCTGCCAGAGAGAATTAATCAATCTAAACTGGGCTAACAGAAGTGACAGTACATCACAACACTCAAGCCAGGGAATCAGATTCAGTCTAGCATGCGCGTATAATAGGGACACACGATGGTGACCTGTTTTATTTTCTATTTCATTTCCAGGTCTGCACATTTATTGCAACATTGATTTCCTTACAACGGGTAAGTAAAAAAAATTCTCAAAGCAGTACTGAAACCGGGCCTCAGCAGTGGGAACTTGTTCCAACAGGATGTCTAACACAACAGCAGAAATGGAGACAGAGGAGCCTTAATTGTTTCTCGAGTTAGTTTAAGTAGAGCGTTACCAATCTCTGCAGGCTATTTCTTTTATACTCAGCAAGGTGCCCGAGGCTACTTGATAATCACTTTGGTCGTTTTGATGCATAAATGTGTTTCTGTATGTTTGTTACCAACTCATCCAATAAACTCCTCCTCACCCTTGACTGCTGTTGTAATAGGATAAAATGCAGCACATAGCATGGATTCTCAACAATCCCACTGCGTTTATGCAAAACCATTCATTACAGTGCTATGTTCTGTTTGAAGTTCTAGCTATTTGATGAATATTTTTTTAAATCCATATTAACTGTTAAATGCTCCTGTTCGCAGGATTCATTGGTGGTAAAAATCTGAGTGGCAGGATGCTTGCACAGCAGCTCAGAAAGAGGGAGGCAGCTAGAGAAATAGGGAAAGTTATTGACAGAGGTGGGAACTTAGTTGGGGACTCGGCAGGGGTGAGCAAGGCCTTCCGGGACTTTTACAGTAGGTTGTACAGGTCGGAACCCCCTGCGGGGCCGGAGAGGATGAGGCACTTCCTGGAGCGGCTGACATTCCCGAAGGTGGATGCGGAGCTGGTAGAAGGGTTGGAGGCCCCGATCGGGTTGGAAGAGATAGTGGAGGGCTTGAAGGCCATGCAGTCAGGTAAGGCCCCGGGACCGAATGGGTACCCAGTTGAGTTCTATAAAAAGTTCTCCGGGATATTGGGACCGATGCTGTTGAAGGTGTTTAACGAGGCGAGGGAAATGGGGGTTCTGCCTCAGACAATGTCACAGGCAATTTTGCCCATCCTGAAACGGGACAAGGACCCGGGGCTATGTGGGTCTTACAGACTGATTTCCCTGTTGAACGTAGACGGCAAACTGTTGGCCAAAATTATGTCCTCCTGGATGGAGGACTGTGTACCGGGCGTTATTGTGGAGGATCAGACGGGGTTTGTTAAGGGCAGGCAGCTGGTGGCCAATGTAAGAAGGCTGTTAAATGTGATCATGATGCCCCCGGAGAGTAGGGAAGTGAAGGTAGTGGTCGCGATGGATGCGGAGAAAGCTTTTGACCGGGTTGAGTGGGATTATTTATGTGAGGTTCTGGAGTGGTTCGGATTTGTAAGGGGCTTTATTGACTGGGTCAGGTTGCTGTACCAGGCTCCTGTGGCAAATGTACGGATGTACAGGGTGACTTTGGACTATTTGTTTGTGGTCCAGGCGAGATGTTTGTGGTCCAGACAAGGGGCCAGGAGAGGCGACTGGGGGAGCTGCCGTTCAGAGTGGGAGGGGACAGTTTCAGGTACCTAGGTTTCCAAGTGGCGCGGGATTGGGACAGGCTACATAAATTAAACTTGGCCCGGTTGGTGGACCAGATGAAGGAGGATTTCAGGAGATGGGATGCGCTCCCATTGTCTCTGGTGGGCAGAGTTCAAACGGTAAAAATTACGTTCTTCCCGAGATTCGTTTTCCAAATTCTCCCCATCTTCATCCCGCGGTCCTTTTTTTAAAAGCGGGTCAAGAAAGTTATTGTGGGCTTTGAGTGAGGGGGGTGGGGGCAAGTCCTCGTGAATGATGTGGGCAATGCTCAAGTGGAGTCGGGGGGGGTGGGGGGGGGGGGAGAGGGTGAGCTGGCGCTGCCGAATTTCAGCAATTATTACTGGGCGGCTAATATAGCAATGATTAGAAGGTGGCTGGTTGGGGGGGGGAGGAGTCAGCATGGGGGCATTTTGAGGCGGCTTCTTGTAAGGGCACAAACCTGCAGCCGTTGGTAACGGTGCCTCTGCCGTTCCCGCCGGCGCCGTACTCCATCAGTCCAGTGGTGGTGGCGGCCCTGAGAGTCTGGGGCCAGTGGAGGAGACATGTGGGAGCAGAGGGGGCATAGGTCTGGTCTCCAATCTGCGATAATCACTGGTTTGCCCCAGGGGGTTCCAAATTTGGCGGAGAGCATGGATTGTGAGGATGGGGGACTTGTTTATTGGGGGGTGCTTTCGGAGTATGAGGGCGCTGGAGGAGAAGTTTACACTGGCGGGGGGAGGGGGGGGAAACAAATTTTGATATCTGCAGGTGCAGGACTTTCTGCGGAGGCAGGTACCAACCTTCCCACTCCTGCTGCTAAGGGGGATTCAGGATAGGGTGGTTTCTAGAAGATGGATAGGAGAGGGGAGCGTTTCGGACATATATAAGGAGCTTATGGGATCGGAGGAGATGCAGACCGAGGAGCTGAAGCATAAGGGGGAGGAGGAGCTGGGAGGAAAATAGAGGAGGGCCTCTGGGCAGATGCGTTGAGTAGAGTCAATGCGACCGCAACATGTGCCAGGCTCAGCCTGATACAATTCAAGGTTGTTCATCGGGCTCACATGACAGTGGCCTGGATGAGCAGATTCTTTGTGATGGAGGACAGGTGTGCAAAATGTGCGCGGGGGGGTGGGGGGGGGGGGGGGGGGCAGTGAACCATGTCCACATGTTTTGGGCATGTCCAAAGCTGAGGGGATTTTGGCAGGGGTTTGCCGACATCATGTCCAAGGTATTAAATACAACGGTGGCATTGAGTCCAGAGGTGACGATTTTCGGGGTGTTGCAGAATCCAGGAATCCAGGAGGAGAAAGAGGCAGATGTTCTGGCCTTTGCTCCCCTGGTAGCCCGGACGCAGATATTACTAGCATGAAGGGTCTCGAAGCCCCTAAAATCAGAGACCTGGCTGTCGGACATGGCTGGCTTCCTCTGCCTGGAGAAAATTAAGTTCGCCATGAGAGGGTCACTGTTAGGGTTCACCCGGAGGTGGCAACCGTTCATCGACTTCTTCGCAGAGAATTCATCCGTCAGCAGAAGGGGGGGAGGGGGGGGGGCAGGGGGTTAGGCTAGCGTAGATCAGGGGGTTAAGTAATGGTGGGACCTGTGGGAGAGGGAGGTAGTATTTGCACTATGTATGTTTTTATCTATCATTGCTTATACTGCTGCTGTTACAATGCCAAAGAAATACCTCAATAAAATGTTTATTAAAAAAATATAAAAGTCTGAATGCAGTTCTGTTCCAATGATAAAAATGTGAGCTGTCTTTTTCAACAAGAATCTTTTGATTCAGTATCCAGGGAGACTGGCATCAGTGAGTTGGCTCCCGAGCTAAATGTCTGTCCACCATCCCAGCAGAGATCAATCTCCTGGATATCGCTCAGTTACAATTCCCTTTGGTTGGTGTGGGAAACCACTGTATTGTATTATATTGTATTGGACTGTTGTATTGATACATGCCTGGGCTTGTCCCTGCTGGCTCTGAACCACTGTAGTATATAACATGTGTATTGTGGTAAACTGCCACTGTATCACATGGAATGTGGTAAACCACTGCCTGATGGCTCCGCCTCCCCTCGGGCTCTGTATAAAGGTGGCTGGCCTCTGCTGCTGCCCCAATTCGGGATCAGAGGCCAGAAGGCTTTCTGTTTAGTTTATTAAAGCCTCAGTTATGTTCACTACTCGTCTCGTGTTCGTTGATGGCACATCAGTTGGACTCCGCCAGATGTTCATGTGTAACCTGAGAGTTTCATGTGTAACCTGAGATTGAATGGAGGCTGACAGGGAGATTTGGACTGGGAGAGAGCAACAGTCTATATTTTTTTCAGGGCAACATGTTTCAGGCGGCGGAGTTTCCTGCTCCACCTCCTAGGAGAGTGGGCAGGGTACGCATTCTCCACCAATTGCAGCAGACCCACTGCCATTTTATGATCTGAGGAGAGTTAATTGGTTGGAGACGGATGTCCCGCATCAGAGAGCTGCCGGACAATCAGATTGGCCAGCAGCTCTGCAATCCAAGGAGCACCAGCGGCAGCCGTGGCCTGAATTAGAATGACAAGCAGTCCCCAGATTAGCTTCCCCATCCCTGAGCCCAATCAGGTGCAATTGGTTTCACAGCTGGGAACTGGAGGTGATCTCCTTGTGCATTACATCACAGAAAATCAACATGTAGGAGCAGCATGTAAGTAAGAAGGCCAATAGTATTGATGGCAAGTGGATTGACGTATAAGATTAAGGAAATTTAAACTTAATTCTGTAGGGCTCAGGTGAGGCCTCACTTGGAGTTCTGGGCACAGTTTTTGATTTGATAAAAGAATATATTTGTCTTCGTAGGGGTGCAACAAAGATTCACTAGACTGATCCCTGGAATAATACGATTGTCCTACAGAGATATTGAATAGTCAAGGTCTATATCCCATGGAGTTTAGAAGAATGAGAGGCAATCTATAAAATTATTTGGGGTGCCAGGATGCTGGGAAAATGTTTACATTGGGCCTCGGAATCATAGTTCAGAGTTTAGGGATTAGACATTTAGGAAGGGAACAGGAGAAATTCCTTCACTCAAGAGAGTTGTGAATCATTTGAATTCTTTAGCCCAGAGAGCTGTGCGTGGTCTATTATTGGCCTGAATTTTCTGGTCGTTCCCACCGGCGGGATCTTCTGGTCTGACGGCGAGCCCCTGCTGAGTGTTGCTCGGTAATAGGGGTGGAGGGGCGTGTCAATCACAGGGAACCCTGTTGACAGTGGCAAGATTAGAAGATCCCGCCACCAGCCAATGGCGGACTGCCTCTGCTGCCACGAATCACGTCACGGGGAGCTTGAAAAGTCCGTCCATTGAGTATAGTCAAGACAGTGGTCCATAGCTTTTTGGATGTTGTTACGACAGAAAGGACCCTAACAATATTTGGGAAGTAAAGAGATATGGGGACTTTACAGAAAGGTGGAATTGAGGTAGAAGGCCTTAATGAATAGTGAAACAAGAACCATGGGCCAAACAGTTTACTCCTACTTCTGTTCGTCCTGTTCTCCTGCAATCAGACAACAACAACAACAAAAACCCATAAATAAGTTTCTGAAATGTCAGAAATTAATCAGAAATATTTGGCAAACGGCCCTCGAAATCAAAATAAAATTCTTGCCAGGCAAATCTCTGATAATTAATCCACTTGAGGGAACACAAAGGTTTTAACTGACATTCTATCCAACTCTAAATTACTTCCCAAAATAAACTCAACTTGAAATAGAAAATAAGCCTCCAATCAGCTGAATTAACGAACTTGATGTTTGCTGGATTTGTTTATCCGTGCAGCTCAAAGTCTGTCATCAAAAAAAATCGCAGCCAAGTTCCCAAGTTGCTGTCAGGCAGGATGTCAACCCAATCGAACCTACACGATTCACTGACAGCTTTATATCCGAAACATCACTTTACTGTATCACAGTAATTAAAAAGAAAGATGTATTTTATTCAAAACCATTTCAATTTGTGAAATGCCATTCTTTTTAATGAGTTTGCTTCAACCACCCTGCACATCCACCCCCCCCTCCTCTTCGTCCTCCCCATGAAAATGTATATTCTTGATCACAGATCCCTCAGAATTACCATTTCACCGATACCTCATCCAAGTGTCCATTCTTCATGTTGGAGCCTTGACGATGACTGATGACAGGCTATTCGACCATGAAAGTGAAACCACCAGGATTCCCTCATCACTCCAGATGTCTCCGGTTAGGGGACCTGGACTCCTACCTGCTTCTTCTCCCCTGTAGCCAGGGTTGCTGAAGTTGCCAATGGCAGGCCTCCCACAGCAGACAGGTCAGAACAGCCCACTCAGTGGAGACTGGGGGGAGGGGGGGGGAGGAGTTGAGGGTTGCGAGGAAGCCGCTGAACAGCTCACACGGCAGATCTTGGGGTGGGCGGGGCTGGGGTTGAACCTGGGGATTATTTACAAAAATCTTGCAAGAAAAATGAAAAAGTGGAAAGAGACAAGGTTCTCATGGCCCGGTGAAAGACACAGGGTGCAATTTAATGGATGCGTTGCGCTCCAGCAAGAGCCGACGGGGCCGTTAAATTGCAGGAGGGGCCAAAATCGAGAACCGCTCCTAGTGCCGATTTGTTTACGATCTAACCAGCCCGCTCCCGTTGGCGAAATTAGGATCCGGCCTTAGCGTGTCGAGAAACCAATAATCATCACTTCAGTCTAATCTCTGCATAATTAATGGGAGCAACACCCTATCTAACCTCCTCCCATGATCTAACCGCCTCCCAGCAAGTGGTCACGTGGGCGCCGATTGGCACTCCTTTTAAAAATCTGAAGCTTGCGGAAAGACTGCTGCGGAGACCCAAGGAGGCGAGTAGCCATCTTCAGTGCCAACAATGACCCCGGGGACACTAAGTTGTTGCCGCAGTGCTCTGTGCCGTGGGGGGGGGGGGGACACCAGAGGGGACAGCCTAGGTCAGGGTGGGCCACCATCTGTGGGGGAGGGGGTGTACAGAGCAGGGGGGGGGGGAAGCTCATGGCCTCGGCTGGGTGGGGGGTAGGGGGTGGGTGGTGGGGAAGATGGGTACCTCAGCACCCACAGATCCGCCATGCCAACCACTGGATCATGTGATCCCATTCCAAGGGCAACCCCAACCCTGCCCGCCAGCCTCACCGGCCTCCCATAATTTCCATTGACCATGGAGGCTGAAGGCTATTGCCAATTGGGAATTGGAAATCATAGTTAAGTGAGCAATTCACACATCCCTGTGGGTAGGCGTGCCATGTACCATGTGGGGATGATGCCCAGCATCCCAATCCGACCATGATACCTGGACACTCCGGGAGGCAACACCATGCGCACAGCGACCAACATCTGAACAGGGCCTGGGCAGCAAACTATATAAACTCTGACATGGACCAAGCCCAACAGAATGCCTGGGCAGCAGGATTCTCTGCCATTGATGGGATGCACCAGGACCAGGGGCAAATAGATGGCACGCATGTCACCTTAAGCTCACTGGGCCATCTGGGAGTGCCCTACATTAACAGGAAGGGGTTTCACTTGTTGAACATCCAGCTCATGTGTGATCACCACATGGAGATCATGCACTTCCCAGGGAGTGTGCACAACTGCTATATCCTGGGGTATCCCCGGCTTGTTCGAGGACCACCCCAGGATGGGCGGTTGGCTCATGGGAGATAAGGGGTACCTGGCTAATGGCGCCAGTACGGAGGCCGGTAACTGATGAGGAAACCCGATACAACGAGGCCAACGCGGCCACCCAGGCTGTCGTTGAGTGATGCATCAGACTCCTCAAAATGCGATTCTGATGCCTCAACCACTCTGGTGGTGCCCTGCAGTACACTGCCCAGAGGTCGCCTGTTTTGTTGTGGTCTGCTGTGTCCTCCACAAGCTGGCACAGCAGCGGGGTGATGTGCTGGAGGTGGAGGGGGAGGAACATGTGTTCACCTCCGCGGAAGAGGGCGAGGAGGTGCCGGTACAGGAGGGGCTGGAGGACGAGATCGGGGAGGGCACGCAGGACCAGCCGAAGGATGGAGGACAGGAGGCAGCGGCGAGGGTCTGGCAAGCCCAGATAGCCTGGGAGGCCCTCATCCTCACCCACTTCAGACAGGGTGTGGCCTAATCTGTCATTCCCCCTCTCCTTAAAGCACCCCCTTCCCTTCCCCAGCCTAACCCCTGCCCACCCTTCACCGTCCTTGGCCACCACAATTCCCCAACCTCCCAGGTACTGTGTTACATCACTCCAGAGTGATGGAACTTTGTCAGCACGGTTAGGAGGTCACTGTCGAGGGTGGGGGGAGGGGTTACGCTTAATCGCTGCGAGCTGACGGCCGGTTCTCCTCATTTCATGCTGTAGTCTGACCCGTACCTGTCTCGGTGATCTCGAGCTGCTTCGCCTTCCATGCTCCACCGCTGCGTCTAGGTGTGTCCCCAGGATGCACATCAGAGGTGGAGACAGCCAGCTGCTTATCACATTCTGTGGACTTCGATGCCCCTGGTGGAGGGCCCTGCCACACTTACCGGCGGCACATGTCCTGTCGTGCCCACCCTGTTCCGGGTGCTGACTCTGAGATGTGTCGTTGTCAGTGGGGTGGGTCTTGGGGGAGCGGGTATCCGCCGTCGCCACTCGGTAGGGTGGCTCTGGGTTGGAATCCTGTGCCCCCCTCCTCCCGGACGGTGTACATAGGGGGCTGGGGTTCACCTAGGGATGGAAGGGCAGACGGATTGATCCCCAGCTGCCCCTCCATCATCTGGCTGTGCCAGCCCTGATGGCTCCCCAATGTCTGCAGCGCAATCAATGCCCTCGGCAATGCTCCTCAGTAACTGGAACTGAAACTAGCTCTGCAGAGCCTTGGCTATGCCCACGTGGGACTGGAAGAACTTCCCTAGCAACCGAGACATGTTCTGGAGGGCTTTGGTAATGCCCACCTAAGACAGGGAAATGCTCCGCAGTGCCTCATCAAAGTCTGCCTGATACTGGGTCACATCCCCTACCGACTGTGATACACTGTCGAGGCACTCAGCCATGGCCATCACCGGCTGAGCGATGGCTTGGACATCTCCACTCATTCTGCCAATGTCATGCATCAGGCTTTCCATTGCGGTGTTGCCGCATCTCCTGCACCGGTAATATCTGGGACTCCGCCACTCTGCTATAGGGTCACTGATATCCCCCTCTGAATCTCACAGCCGCAACCTAGCGTCTGCACCAGCTCTGGGTAAACCTGGCCCAGATGCTCAGCATCTGACTGGGACCCAGCTGGGCCCTGGGATCCAGCAGACCTCCGACTGCCATCTCACCTGGGAGTTTCTGCCTTCACCTGATGTACATCAGCAACTGTGTGGTGCTCACTAGATTGTGCCCCAGAAGCCTGGCCACGACGAGGTGTGTGTCTCTGCGCTGCTGGAAGGTGAGGATGAAAGCTGTGATGATTTGATGGTGGCTCTCCTTCGAGGTGTTCTCATGCGAGGCAAGGGGGGGGACGCACTCCAGATGGGCCGGCGTCATTGGCTGGAGATCTTGCAGGAAAATAGACATGTGGTTAGGAGGACGGGTAGGTCAGTCTGTATGGCATTAACAACTCACGTGCAACAGATCCTCTGTGTGGGGCCCGGTGCATCCTCACCTCTGCGCCATACGCCATCCTCTACATTGGTTACAGATCTGTCCTCGGTCACCCCCTGAATTCCTCGTCGGGGGTGAGGACTCTGAAGTCTGGCACCCCGTCGCCCGTTTGGGCCCTGTCTGGTCTGCTTTGGATCAACTTCGCCTGCAGGGCGCAGAGGGGGCATCATTTACCACGCGTGCCATTCATCTCTGGGTCATGTTCGGGGAGGAGCGGGGGTGGATTGGGGAGACGGCCTGTGTGGGGAATGGGGGGGGGGGGGGGGGGGGGGGGAGGGAAACTGAGAAGTATGGGAGACAGCGTGGGTGGTACTACTGGACATGGATGGGCCAGGGCACGGAGCGATGCTGGGCACGGCGGTGCCAGGCGCATACTTGTGGAGGGGTGGGGGGGGAGGATGTGGGGGTCCAGTGCCAACTCACCCGTGCAAGCCGGTCGAGGTCATCGATCTTCTTACGGCACTGGGTGCCGGTTCTCCTGATCATGCTCCTCGAACTGACGCCTGCTGCCACTTCCTCCCAGGCAGTGGCTGCCCTGAGGCTGACCCTCCAAAACCGTCGGGGGAGCAGTGCATCCCACCTGGCCTAGATTGCATCCAGTAATCTGCCCTGGTGTACATCCCCGAAACGTGGAGCTGGTCGTCTCGGTGGCCTGGTTACAAGCTGACTGGGGTTGACTGTCTGCAGGATCGGTTTAAGTGTCTCGGTGACCTGGTTACAAGCTGACTGGGGTTGACTGTGCAGGATCGGTTTAAGTGTCTCGGTGACCTGGTTACAAGCTGACTGGGGTTGACTGTGCAGGATCGGTTTAAGTGTCTCGGTGACCTGGTTACAAGCTGACTGGGGTTGACTGTCTCCCGGATCTGTTTAAGTGTCTCGGTGGCCTGGTTACAAGCTGACTGGGGTTGACTGTGCAAGATCGGTTTAAGCGTCTCGGAGGCCTGGTTACAAGCTGACTGGGATTGACTGTGCAAGATCAGTTTAAGTGTCTCGGTGGCCTGGTTGCAAGCTGACTGGGGCTGACTGTGCAAGATCGGTTTAAGTGTCTCGGTGGCCTGGTTACAAGCTGACTGGGGCTGACTGTGCAAGATCGGTTTAAGTGTCTCGGTGGCCTGGTTACAAGCTGACTGGGGTTGACTGTGCAGGATCGGTTTAAGTGTCTCGGTGACCTGGTTACAAGCTGACTGGGGTTGACTGTGCAGGATCGGTTTAAGTGTCTCGGTGGCCTGGTTACAAGCTGACTGGGGTTGACTGTGCAGGATCGGTTTAAGTGTCTCGGTGACCTGGTTACAAGCTGACTGGGGTTGACTGTCTGCAGGATCGGTTTAAGTGTCTCGGTGGACTGGTTACAAGCTGACTGGGGTTGACTGTCTGCAGGATCGGTTTAGGCGTCTCGGTGACCTGGATGCAAGCTGACTGGGATTGACTGTGCAGGATCGGTTTAAGTGTCTCGGTGGACTGGTTACAAGCTGACTGGGGTTGACTGTCTGCAGGATCGGTTTAAGTGTCTCGGTGGACTGGTTACAAGCTGACTGGGGTTGACGGTGCAGGATCGGTTTAAGCGTCTCGGTGACCTGGATGCAAGCTGACTGGGATTGACTGTGCAGGATCGGTTTAAGTGTCTCAGTGGCCTGGTTACAAGCTGACTGGGATTGACTGTCTGCAGGATCGGTTTAGGCGTCTCGGTGACCTGGATGCAAGCTGACTGGGATTGACTGTGCAGGATCGGTTTAAGTGTCTCGATGACCTGGTTACAAGCTGACTGGGGTTGACTGTGCAGGATCGGTTTAAGTGTCTCGATGACCTGGTTACAAGCTGACTGGGGCTGACTGTGCAGGATCGGTTTAAGTGTCTCGGTGGCCTGGTTACAAGCTGACTGGGATTGACTGTGCAGGATCGGTTTAAGCGTCTCGGTGACCTGGATGCAAGCTGACTGGGGTTGACTGTGCAGGATCGGTTTAAGTGTCTCGGAGGCCTGGTTACAAGCTGACTGGGATTGACTGTGCAGGATCGGTTTAAGTGTCTCGATGACCTGGTTACAAGCTGACTGGGGCTGACTGTGCAGGATCGGTTTAAGTGTCTCGATGACCTGGTTACAAGCTGACTGGGGTTGACTGTGCAGGATCGGTTTAAGTGTCTCGGTGGCCTGGTTACAAGCTGACTGGGGCTGACTGTGCAGGATCGGTTTAAGTGTCTCGGTGGCCTGGTTACAAGCTGACTGGGGCTGACTGTGCAGGATCGGTTTAAGTGTCTCGGTGGCCTGGATGCAAGCTGACTGGGATTGACTGTCTGCAGGATCGGTTTAGGCGTCTCGGTGGCCTGGATGCAAGCTGACTGGGATTGACTGTCTGCAGGATCGGTTTAAGTGTTGCTCTCCCTTGTTGGGGGGGGGGGGGGGGGGGGGGGGGGGGGGGGGGGGGGGGCTGGCGAACGCGGCCCCTGAAAATCAGCCAACAGGACCATCATTTGCGGCGTGAAGCTTGTGGGGCCTCGTTAAGTGGACCAATAAACTTTTTATAGTGGGGACGGCCTCACCAGGCCGAGTGTCAGGAAGCTTGCGGCAGTTCCTGTTCGCTAACACACTTAGAAACCTTTTGGTTAAATCGCGCCCATAGAACATAGAACATAGAACAGTACAGCACAGAACAGGCCCTTCGGCCCTCGATGTTGTGCCGAGCAATGATCACCCTACTCAAACCCACGTATCCACCCTATACCCGTAACCCGACAACTCCCCTCTTAACCTTACTATTAGGACACTACGGGCATTTAGCATGGCCAATCCACCTAACCCGCACATCTTTGGACTGTGGGAGGAAACCGGAGCACCCGGAGGAAACCCACGCACACACGGGGAGGACGTGCAGACTCCACACAGACAGTGACCCAGCCGGGAATCGAACCTGGGACCCTGGAGCTGTGAAGCATTTATGCTAACCACCATGCTACCGTGCTGCCCGAGTGGGTAAATAATGATTTTAGCCACTGCCCTACAGGAAAACGGAAGATCTTTAGCGCTGAGAATGTGTGATCTGAAGAAACTAAATGAACACAGTGTGGAATCATCAGTTAAAGAGCAGATAGTTGATGACGAGCCCAGGAGATTGCTGACATGGAGATAGCCTGGGAGAACCCTGAGGAGTAAAAAAAAATCAAAGGATAAACCATCCAAGACATAGTACAGAATAATTTTCCTCCTACCCTCATCTATTTCCCTTTTTGTTCCCCCGCACTGGGGCCCATCCCCACCACCCACATCCACGCAGATACCTGGGGCGGGTTTCTCCACCCCCCCCCCCCCCCCCCCCCCCCCCCCCCCCCCCCCGCCGGCTCAGAGAATCACCAGGGCAGCACGCATCCCACCCCACTGCCGTATTCTCCGGCGCGGGGTATCCGACCCCGGGGGGGGAGGGGGGGGTGCCCCACAGTGTCCAGGCCCGCGATCGGGGCCCACCGATCTGCGGGCAGGCCTGTGCCGTGGGGGCACTCCTTCTTTCCGCGCCGGCCCCTGTAGGGCCCCGTCATGGCCGGCGCAGAGAAGAGAACCCCCCCCCCTGCACATGTGCCAAAACACGGCGGCGGTTCCATGCATGTGCGAACCCGCGCAGTCCCTTCGGCGCATGTGCGAACCCGCGCAGTCCCTTCGCCACTGGCTGGAGCGGCCCCAACCCCACTGGCGCCCACCTAGCCCCCGATACAGGTGAGAATTCTTCACCTTGGGGGGCGTTGACGTCGGAATCGTTGGCGCCGGTTTTCTCGCCGGCGTGGGGACTTAGTCTCCGGAAAGTAGAATCTTGGCTTACAGGATTACAGGAACTTCAAGGCAACAGGCCAAAAGCTGGTTCCAATCATCCACCAAAGTTGCATTGAGCCTGTTGCTCGGCTTTGCACCAGACAAGCCCCTTTGTCCTCACACGGCTGCCTGATGCAAGGGCAGAGTAGGGGACTCAGGAAAGGAGACTCCACTTGCCTCAGATGGACTGAAGACCTTCTCAATGGGAAGAGCACAACGGCTGTGAGACTTGAAGCTCACACATCAGGCAGCAGCATGAGGACAAAGGGGATAAGCTGCAAGGAAGGTCAAGCACACTGGTTATAGAGGTTTGACTGTCGGGAATTAGTGTCAGACCACCGGAAAAAGACACACCTAACAGCTGCCCACGGCGGGATGGAAAGGCACCCAAACGAGCAGTGCAGATCACCAGAAAGGACACACCGATATGGGACATGGTGAGAGAGAGAGAGAGAACTCCCTTTCCAAAAAAAACACAAGACAAAATACAGATCAACCACGAGAAATCCAACAAACAACTAGGTTCAAGGCAAAGCCGCCAGCACTGTAGCCAGTGCACTCTTCCCTCCCCCACGCTCCCCCCGGCTCCAGCAATAGCCCCACGTCAGTGGCGAGGCACCCACAAGCAACACAGTCCCCCGGAAAAGGACAGGTAGTGCACGGTTCAGGAAAGGGAGAGAGAACACCCTTCCCCGTCACTGGCACTGGGAGGGACCCCTCAACCCCCAGTGCATAGAAGCAGGAGGGCCACAACTGGCGGGAACCAAGCCACGAGGCACAAAAAGAAAAACAATACACGACTTCCGGTGACAGGGACGTGCTGAGCAGTCGCACATCAGGTGGCTCCCGTCCAGAATACAATCAAATAGGCATTTTTAGACTAATTTAGCCCAAAACCCCAGACTCATTTCACCCACAAATAAGAAAGGAAGAGAATAGGTACAACATGCCAACAAATGGAAGCTCAAGAGGCCACATAGAAGGTAGAAGGAGAGAATAATGGCAAGAGCAGCGGGTGAGTGAGTTGGCGGACCCATGAGGCGAGGAGTCCCCGGCTACCCCAGAGAGAGGGAGACCTACGACACAGACAACCCCCCCCCCCCCCCCACCGCTTCGAGAGGGATAGAAGACATTCCTGATGAAGGAATTGATGACGATGAAAGAGACGATTAAAGTGGAGATTCAGGTGGCGGTGACGGAGGCGTTGGTCGCCATGCAGACGGTGATAGACGGAATGGGGAAGAAGCTGGAAGCTCAGGGGAAGATGATCCTAAAGCTTGAAAAGGCATTGAGGGAGCAGAGTGACAGGATTGTTGCTCTGGAGAGCGAACTAAATAGGTGACCCAGGGGAGCCTGAAAGGGAAGGCCGAGGAGAATAGGTCTCAACGCCAAAATATCTGGATCGCAGGCCTGCCAGAGGGGATCGAAGGGACCCAATGGACTATGTGGCCCAGATGCTGGGCAACAGAGTCGGGAGGGATAGATTCCCAAGCTGCCGGAGATTGGCAGGTCACACAGATCGTTCCGACCGAAGCTCAAGGCGGGAGAACAACTAAGGGCAATAATTGCCAAATTATACAGATATCAGGATTGGGAGAAGGTCCTGTGGTGGGCAAGGTAGACAAAGACGAGCAGCTGGGAATGACATAGAGTACAAGTGCACCAGGACATTGGGGAAGTCCTGGCAAAGCTCAGGGCCAAGTTGAACCAGGCAAAATCAGCTCTGTACAGGAGCGGAGTGAAATTTGGAATGCAGTTCCCAGCCAGGCTCTGGGTTACATTCCAAAACAAGGAACATTATTTTAACACTCCGACAGAGGCAGGCAGGTTTGTGCGGATGAATGGCCTGGACAGGGGGCAGACAAGGCAGCGTTGAGGGTGAAGCAGAGTAAGAAAAGAGAAAAGAACTGTGATGGACTTGTACAATGTTTGCGCGGGTCAGGACTGTCTCGTTTTGAGTAAAAACACCAGAGCAGAGGAAAGGGTGAGGGCAGCGGAGAGGGTGAAGAGGAAACAGAGGGAACAGCTATCTAGCGGGTAAAGGAAAGGGGTAAGATCAGCCCCGGGGTGGGGGGGGGGGGGGGGGGGGGGGGGGAACCACACGAGCGGGGAAAACTAGCACTAGGAAGGGGGCCACAGCACACCTGCCAGTAGGGAGGGAGCGTTTGGCCGGTGGAGAGTGGGGTGTGGCCACAGGGTCAGGGATGGGGAATGTAAGAGGGGAAGATGGCGGGGGGCCACGTAGAAAGGGGGACTGAGGGGGAAGGGGACTATAAGGATAAGAAAGGGACGGGTTTCAGATTGGCTTCAGCAGGTAAGGTGCAGGTTGAGGCAAGCAGCCACTTTGGAGGGTCCCTAAACAAAGGGAAACCCCCGAGTGCAGGGGTGCGTCCACCAG
This sequence comes from Scyliorhinus canicula, assembly GCF_902713615.1. Classification (NCBI taxonomy): domain Eukaryota; kingdom Metazoa; phylum Chordata; class Chondrichthyes; order Carcharhiniformes; family Scyliorhinidae; genus Scyliorhinus; species Scyliorhinus canicula. The sequence goes on along the minus strand of NC_052146.1, from coordinate 106,552,240 downwards.
GTAAGCATGGTTGATCCCGCAGCAAAGTGGGGGGGGGGGGGAGGGAATGAAAACCCCCACCAGGCCTATCACCTGTAACGTCAGGGTAGTTAACGGGCCAGTGAAAAGACCCAGAGTCTTCACCTGTGATGTTCTCTGATTTCTCTGTCTGAGTGTCTGGATGGTGAACAAAACATATCAAACTAAGTAAATTAACAAAGCTGATTTATTGACACTACTTAAATAAGATTGGAACGTATTCCTAAGTATAAGGTTGCTAAAATAAACTATGCTGTAACTCTCACTGCAGAACTCTCAACTACACAACGACTCTATCTCACGCCTAAACATCTTCTCCTGGAATCAAGGGTTGCCATGTGATATATGTATCTGCTCTTGTAAGAAGTATTTACATTAAATTGTTAACTGTTTTCTCCAATACAATAACCATATTTTTACATCGCCCATTTGACAAGTTTGAAAGGCAACATAGTCTTGCTCCAAGAGACGCACCTGAGGGAGACGGACCGACTGCGGGTAAGGGAGGGTTGGGTGGGACAGATGCACCATTCATGTTGTGGGATGAGGGCTAGCACGGTAGCTATCTTGATTAACAAGAGGGCGGTGTTTATGGCCACAAGGACGGTCACAATCCAGGGGGACGGTACGTCATGGTCACTGGTGTCCTGGGTGGGGCACCGGTAGTCCTGGTAAATGTGTACCCTCCCAACTGGGACTAAAGAGATTTCATATAGAAGACCAAGGTGGAAATCCCCGACATTGACATATACCAACTGATCATGGGGGAGACTTTAACTGTGTACAGGGCCCACTGACAGACCGTTCGAATCCCAGAATGGGGAAAAAGACAGGCATGGCTGGGGAACAGGAAATGCTCATGGAGCAGATGGAGGCAGTGGACCCATGGCAGTTCCTGCACCCAGGTGAGAAGGAATTCTTGTTCTTCTTCCCAATGAACAAGGTATTTACCCGTATCAACCTCTTTGCAGTGGGGAAATTGATGCGTCCAGAAGTAGTGACAGTGGAATATTCTTCAATAGTCATCTCCTACCACGCTCCACATAACATGGATGTGAGATTGGAGACAGGCCATGACCAATGCCCCCCATGGAAGTTAGACACGGACTTGGCTAACAAGGTCTTCTGCCAGAAAACATCACTGGCCATTAATAATAACCAGAATGTGGAAATCTCACCTTCCACATTCTGGGAGGCATTGAAGGCGGTGATTAGGGGAGATATCGTAGCCTACAAGGCTCGTAGGGACAGGGAAAAGATAGGCAACAACTGATCGACTCCACCATGGAGGTTGACAGAAGATACTCCGAGGCCCCGGTTGTAGAGCTTCTGGCAGAGTGGAAAAAGCTACAAATGGACTTTAACCTGCTCTCCACCAGGAAGGCAGTGCACCATCTCCGCCAGACACGGGGGACCTATTGCGACCACAGAAAGAAGGCTAGCCAACCGTTGGCTCACCAGCTGAGAAAGAAAGCAGTCACAAGGGGGATAGCACAGGTAAAGGACAGCAGAGGCAGACTGGTAGTCGAACCAAAAAAGATCTATCAAGCATTTGAGACCTTCAAACCGGTGACAGTACACCTCTGAGCCCCACACCAGGGACTCGGGGATGAAACAGTTCCTCGATGGACTGGACATGCCAGTAATGAGAGATGAAAGACGAAGGTAACTGGAAGCACCAATAGGGCTGGGTGATATCATGGAGAGCATCAACTCCATGCAGGCGAGGAAGGCGCCGGGACCCGATGGGTTCCTGACGGACATCTATGTAATATTTGGGCCAGCTCTTGCCCCGCACCAACAGGAGATTTTTGCAGACTCGCTATCAAGGGGCACTTTGCCTCCTACGCTAACACAGGCCACTGTATCACTAATACCCCAAAAATACAAAGACCCAACGGAATACGGATCATAAAGACCCATTTCGCGGCTTAACGTAAATGTAAAAATACTCGCGAAAGTCCTGGCCAAAAGACTGGCGAACTGCATACCAGAGGTGGTCACAGAGGATCAGATGGGCTTTGTCAATGGTAGACAATTAACTGCAACATCAGACGACTGCTAAATGTAATTATGACCCTGTCCAGAGAGAGAACACCTTCGACAGAGTCGTATGGAAGTACCTCATTGAGGCACTGGAACGGTTTGGGCTAGCGACGGGCGTTTACCACGTGGGTGAAACTCCTGCACAATGCCCCAAGGCGAGTGTTCGGACCAACGCCACCAACTCTGAATACTCCCAGTTGCACAGAGGCACCAGGCAGGGATGCCCGCTGTCGCTGCTCCTGTTCGCCTTGGCAACTGAACCCCTGGCGATCACACTGCGAGACGCAAGGGGCTGGAAGGGTATCTGAAGAGGAGGCAGAGAGTACAGAGTCTCACTCTATGCAGATAATCTGCTCCTCTACATCTTGGATCCGCAGAACGGCTTGAAGGAAACCATGAAGCTCCGGGAAGAGATTGGGAGCTTCTTGGGCGACAAACTCAACCTGGGCAAAAGTGAGGCATTCCCAGTGAACCTAAATGGGGGGGAGGGACGGAACTGGAAGGTCTACCAATTCCGAACTTGCAATCCTACCACTGGGCAGCCACAGCCGATAGGGTGAGGGGAGGATGGGTAAGGGAACCGGGCAAGGAATGGGTGAGGATGCAGGAATCCTCCTGCACTGGAACGACGCTTCGAGCCCTAGCCACGACAGCCCTCCCATCCCCGCCGGCAAAGTATACATCCAGCCCACTGGTAGCAACACTGAAAATCTGGAACCAGATGAGACAACACTTTGGCTTAACCGAAGTGTCCACCATGGCCCCCATCTGCGGTAACCACAGATTTCCAACATCCATGGTAGACGCCACCTTTCAGAGGTGGAGACAGGACGGGGGAGGGGGTGGGGGACGCTAGCAGTTAGAGACTCCTACACTGAAGACAGAGTTGCCAACCTTGGACAAGCTGACGGAGAGATTGGAACTACCAAATGGACGGGAGCTCCGACATTTACAGGTCAACAATTTTCTCCACAAGGAGGTAAGAGGTACCCTAGGGCCCCGAGCGACACAATGTTGGCTACTGGCCATGGACAGAATGGAAAAAGGGAGCTGTGGGGACATATATAGACGGCTTTTAAAAAGGGCAAGGGCACCACTGGACGGAGCAAAGCAGAAGTGGGAAGATGAACTAGGGACGGACATAGAGTGGGGACTCTAGAGCGAAGCACTAAGTAGGGCCATCTCCTCCTGTGCAATGCTAAGCCTCATGCAGTTTAAAGTGGTAGACAGAGCTCACCTAACCAGAACCTGAATGAACAGGTTCCTCACGGAAGTGACGGACAAGTGACAATGGTGCCAGGGAGGCCCGCTAACCACGCACGCATGTTCTAGGCCTGCCCCAGGCTTTTCAAGTTCTGGACAGCCTTCTTCGCAGCAATGTCCAAGGTTGTGGGGGTGAGGGTGGAGCCATGCCCGAGAGTGGCAGACTTCAGGGTATAGAACCAGCCAGAACTTTAGATGGGGAAGGGGGCCGATGCTTCCCTAATCGTCAGCTGGAGAATCCCGCTCAGCTGGCAATCGGTACCTCCACCCACAGCTGCAGACTGGCTGGCAGACCTGTCAGAATTTCTGCATCTGGAGAAGATCAAGTACACCATCCGAGTGTCGGATGAGGGCTTCCACAAAGCGTCAGGGCAATTCATCAGCCTGTTCCAGTACCTTTTTGAAGCCAATAATGTATAGGAAGGGAGGGGGTGAGGGGGACGGACCAATAAGAACCAATAGGCCCACTCAGTAGACAGGAACAAGAGTGGGGGGGCAGCAAGCGAGGAACCCAGGAGGGCACCAGGGAAGATCTAAGAGGGGGCCAGAGCGCCCCTCACAAAGCTACAGGAACAAAAACAAGATGAATGATTATAATATCTACTGCAGAAGAGAAGACCTAAGATGGAGTCCAAATAGCAGAAAAATGGAGGGGGGAATGGGGGTGGGGGGGGTGGGAGAGCAGGGGGGAGGGTGTGGCGAGGGAGTGCCTAAAAAGGAAAACCATGTAAATTGTAAATAATAACCATTTCAATCATCTCCTGTACAGTGTACAAATGTAAAATTCAATAAAAATATTCATTAAAAAATACAATATACAACAAAAATACAATGATAACCATATAATCTCCCAACAATAAAACAAAACCAACATCAGTACAGATAGTACACATAGTCAATTGAGCCACCACCCTGCGTCTCTCACAGTTCCGGCATCTGGTCTCCAGACACCATCCAGTCCAAAACTGCAAAAGCGAGTCCGTTCTCCTCCACTTTCAGCCCGCCAGCGGGCCAATCAAGTCTGCTCCTTGCTCCATTCTGTTGTGCTCCATGGTGGTCATTCCCCCGATGATGAAGATGCACACAGAACTTATATGTGTTCAACTAGAACGATGATTTATTGTTAAACACGTGGAACTAACAGGTATATGTACAAACAAAGTTACTCAGGTTCCTAGGGCGCTACTTTAAGTGCGACTGTCCTACTATCTACCCTACTACCAACTGTCGAGTCACATCAGTCACGTAATGCATGCCTGGCACAACCCGCTGGCAGGAGGTCATACCTATGATTACATATACTGATAACAGCTTGATACACTTATACAGCTATATACAGATATGCATGCATGCATATAACCACACACTCCAAGCTGATAAGCAGAAAGGCAGCCAGTAACAAATACAAGTCCCAGGCATGGCAGCTGCAGGCAGGCAAACTCTTTCCTCTCTCTCCTCTGCTAGCAACTGGCAGCAGGCAACTAGCCCCTCTTCCCCTCAATCCAACTGGTCATCGCGTTGTTCGTCCTCACCAAAGTCCGTAAAAAGGCACCAGCATTCAGAATAACACACCAGGTCCAGAATCATAGAATCATAGAATTTACAGTGCAGAAGGGGGTGATTCGGTCCATCGAGACTGCACCAGCCCTTGGAAACAGCACTCCACCTATGCCCACACCTCCACCATATCCCCATAACCCAACCTAACCTCTTTTTTCGGACCTTAGCAGAGACATCTTGGGGTCTATGTTCATAGATCTTTGAAAGTTGCCACTCAAGTGGATAGAGCTGTGAAGAAGGCCTATGGTGTGCTAGCGTTCATTAGCAGAGGGTTTGAATTTAAGAGCCGTGAGGTGATGATGCAGCTGTACAAAACCTTGATAAGGCCACATTTGGAGTACTGTGAGCAGTTCTGGTCACCTCATTTTAGGAAGGATGTGGAAGCTTTGGAAAAGGTGCAAAGGAGATTTACCAGGATGTTGCCTGGAATGGAGAGTAGGTCTTACAAGGAAAGGTTGAGGGTGCTCGGCCTTTTCTCATTAGAACGGAGAAGGCTGAGGGGCGACTTGATAGAGGTTTATAAGATGATCAGGGGAATAGATAGAGTAGACAGTCAGAGACTTTTTCCCCGTGTTGAACACACCATTACAAGGGGACATAAATTTAAGGTGAATGGTGGAAGATATAGGGGATATGTCAGAGGTAGGTTCTTTATCCAGAGAGTAGTGGGGGCATGGAATGCACTGCCTGTGGAAATAGTTGAGTCGGAAACATTAGGGACCTTCAGGCGGCTATTGGATAGGTACATGGATTACGGTAGAATGATGGGGTGTAGGTTAATTTGTTCTTAATCTAGGACAAACGTTCAGCACAACATCGTGGGCCGAAGAGCCTGTTCTGTGCTATGTTTTTCTATGTTCTACGTACTAAGGGCAATTTAACATGGCCAGTCCACCTAACCTGCATATCTTTGGACTGTGGGAGGAAACCGGAGTACCTGAAAGAAACCTGCACAGACACAGGGAGAACGTGCAGACTCTGCACAGACAGTGGCCCAAGCCGGGAATCGAACCTGGGACCTTGGAATTGTGAAGCAACTGTGCTAACCACTATGCTACCGTGCCTTCCAAAGAAGCGGGGTTCCAGTTAGAAGCAGCAGGGTCACGGAGAAACACACAGCCTGCAGCACTGGTGAGTGAGCTGGGGGAATGGGGGTGCCGTACTATTTTCAATCTTCACACAAATCAGGAGTGCCTTGCCTGCCACAAGAGGAAGTAAATTGTCTGATCATCTCCCTGACCCTTCCTTGATGAATCAATTGTGCCAACTAAGTCATCACAGCAATACGTGAGTGTGCCACTGCTTGGAGCCAAGATCTTAACTCTTTGGATATGTTGGCCCAAAAGCATTTCATTCCAATGCTCATACTGACGTCTATATTAGAGAGATCACACTAATATGGACACTATTGCAAGGTGTTATGGTGAAGCCTCTCATCACTCACTCCATTCAAGCCAATATGGGAGCATCATTGAGGTCCCCTCTGAAGTAGGAAAGTTAGTCCAATGTCCTTTCAACTACCCTAACACTTGGGAGCGGGGGGGGGGGGGGGGGGGGGGGGGGGGGGGGGCGTGGGGGGATGGGAGTCTTCAGGGGTTAAGTACCACTTAGACTCTCGAGGGTTGATGTTGTTCATCCAGGTGGAGTTGAGAGGAATAAATGTGGGGAAGTGGCATTTGTATGAAAGGAGAGGGTTAGTGGAGAGGCACTCATTGAAGGGGAAGCATAAGAGTGGGTGTCCCAGAAGCGTAGAGGGCTGAGGGTCAGGGCACTGTCAGGACTTCCCATTGCTCATTTTGCTGTTTCCTTCCTTTCAGTTTTGGATTCCGAACAATCATGGAGCCAGTTGAGTGGCTATTCTACTGACTCTGATCGACCAGCAGCAGCGACATCGACCGTGCAGCTGCACACGGCCAGGAACAGCGCCCTGCAGAGGAGGGGGAGGCAGGGCTGTTGCTCTTCTGGAAGCAGGTCCGGAGATGGCAGATCCTTGGAGGAGACACTACCAGGCATGGGTATTCCGACATTGAACTTCCTACCTCCAGATGTCAGAGTTTAACTGCCGTAGAAAACTGCGACTGTCCCAGGGGATGGTGGACCACCAGGTGATGCAAGAGCTGACACCACATGGACTGGGAGGTTACCCATTGCCTGTGGCCCTGAAAGTTACTGCCGCTCTGAACTTAATGCCAGTGGCTCGTTTTAGGGTTGCGTGGGTAGTCTGTGCGGCATCTCCCAGTCAGCCACACACAAATGCATAAGGGAAGTCACAGATGTGCTATTTGCAAGGGCCCACATGTTCAGCAACTTGGACCGGACGAGGCAAGACAGGATGCCAGGGCAATGGGCTTTGCTCACATAGCAAGCATGCACCAGTTGCAGGGTGCCATCAACTGCACCCACATGGCTCTGTAATTATATGGTGCCATTCATGACCTGCCAGGGCTACCACTCCCTCAATGTCCAGATCGCCTGTGACCACATGATGTGAATCAGGCAGGTGTGCTCGTTTCCCATGTTTATCATGGGTTTAGAGACTAGATGACTTATCTCAGCTACTGCAGCACTGTCCAAGGTCCGAGTTCCTGGTGTCTTCCTCCAACTCACATCCGAGGTGGGCAGCCTGTCAATACTTTGTCAGCCCTTGGCATCCTCACCACTGGAGAAGGGTGGCTACAATGAGAGGCCTGAGCTGTGGCTACGGGGCTTGTGCCCTCAGCTATGCAGGTCATGAGCTGCACCATGGAGAGGACATCCCCCACCATGGACTGCACATCCTGCACCAAGTTCTCTGCTGCAGACGCCACCCTCTCAGTGTTGGCCTCATTGCATTGGAGTGACCACACCATCTCCTCGAACAGAAGGCGATGGGACTCCTCCAGTCGGCCTTGCAGTCCAAGGAGGAATGTTGCCATCTCTTCCTGATGCTCATGACTCTGCCTTTGTCGCTTCAGCAACTCTAGGCTGACCGAACCCAAGGGCACATCATTAACCAAGGGCTAAGCAGAGTTCTAGGCTCCAGCACCCCTCCGAGTGTCAGAACCCTGGGATGTCCCTGCCTCTGTCTGCTGTGGATCATCAGGTGTGAGGTCCTCACCAGTGAGAGAGCCAAAAGCCTGCCTACTGGTTAATCCCACCGAGGTGTGAGTATGTGCGCTAGTAAAGGGTGCGGGTGACAGATGTGACTCCTCTTCGAGGCTTGTCTCCGAAATGATTCCCTTGGAGCTGCTGAGGTCTGTGGTTTCTAAGGACTTGAGTGGGGGCTGGGCTGTGAAGAGAAGATTAGCTACTGGAGGGAACACGGTTAGTGGGAGGGGTAGTGCAGGGGGACTGGAGAGGAGCACATGATGGGTGTTAGGTACCCGGGAGGTGGCTGGGTGAGAGGTCACCGTGGAGGTGTGAAAGGTGTGTAATGGTGTGCAGCAAGGACTTGAGGAAACAGACTTACCCTGTCATCAGGAAGAAGGCCATCATCTTTTTGTGGCACTGTTGCCCCACCCTCTTCTTTCATTCACTAAGGCTGCCACTGTCCCGCAGGCGAAGGTGGTGACTTTGGTGGAAGGATGCCTGCTGGAACACTGGTATAAGACATCCCACCTCTGCTGCGCACCATCCAGAAGTTTGGTCAGGGTTCCCTGTTGGCGCTGGCTTCCTGGCATCCATCTCCCCGACTGGATCTGGAACAAGTGCTGGGGAAGCGTTTGTATGGAGCTCCCTGTTTGTACGGACTGCTGGATTAACTTGTCCTGGGGAGAGCAAATTAGCAGCAGGCCGCCACGAGTGTGGTGTGATTCATATGGTTAAACAAAAATGTTGAGGCTTAATATTCGGTGCGATTCTCTCTCTCTCCCCCCCCCCCCCACCCCACCCCGGCGGTTGGATTGCACCAGTTTTCTCACTTGCCAAAATATGGGAAGATTATATCCATCATGCTTCTGAATAAAAATAACTTATATTTTTATATATAGCACCGTGCCTTTGATGTAATGACACAGTCCAAGGTACTTCTTTGGAGTGTCATCAATTAAAATAAGACAAAGAGTCACATAAGCAGATGGTAGGTCAGATGACCAAGAGTTAGCCAAAAACATATGATGGGTCCGCCAGCCGTGTTTTGCATGTGGCGCACCCCCACCGGCAGCAGAATTCTCCCTTCCTGCAGCCGGCCAATGGGGTTTCCCTCTGTGGCCACCCCACGCCTCGGCCGTGGATGCGCTGCCAGCAGACTGGAGGATCCCGCCGCCGACGGAGAGTTCCGTTGATAGTTTTTAAGGCGCGCCTTCAAGGGGAAATGTGAGTTCTAGAGGCAGGGAGGTGGCAGGTAGGAATTCCAGATACTGGGGCCGAGACAACTGAAGGCACGGTCACCAACAGTGGAGCAATTAAAATTGGGTACACACAAGAGGCCAGAGTTAGAGGAGCAAAGAGGCTGTCGGGCTGGAGGAGATTGCAGCAATAGTGGGAAGGCCAGGCCAGGCCACGGGTAGATTTGAAAACTAGGATTAGAATTTTAAAATCAAGACTGGGAGCCAATATAGGACCGCGTGCACATAAGTGAAAGGATTTTTTGCGAGTTAAGACACAGGCAGCAATGTTTTGAATGGCTTCAATGTCCAAAGGGTAGAATGTGGGAGACCAGCCAGGTGTGCGCTACATTTATCAAAACTAGAGGTACCGACGGTGTGAATGAGGGTTTCAGCAGCAGATCCATTAATCTAAAAACATCCAAATTGTTCCTCGGCAACTATTACTTCTACAGTAGTAGCAATCCCTGTTTGAAGAACAAATAGATTCAAATGTCCCCTGTTGAAATAACCTGATCTAAGTTCCCAATTGTGCCTTCCATTGCATGGCACAACATATCCCTCACAATAGCACTACTCCGGGTAGCAGAACGCTCTGTAAATTCTCAGATTGAATTCAGTTCAAATCAATGTGAGTTAAATTGAATTCAATTTCTCAGTGTGAACGACACAGAAAGGGGCAGTAATCCCAGAGAGTTGGGGGAGGAGGAGGAGGGAGGGAGGGGGAGGGGGGGGGGGGGGGGGGGGGGGTGAGCGGGGTGATGGGGAAGATTAATGCTGTGTGGCTTAAATGAAAGCTGCATCTGGCCTCAAGGGTAAATGGAAATAGATGGAACAGAAGTAAATCATGTCTTGACTTGTCAGTGTGAATTGCTCGTAAATCTGGCATATATTATAAGTAAGATACTTGTAACCAGTTTATGAATCTATTGATATAGTCCCAGCAGTCTGTAATTTTATTCAGATCAGTAAGATGGATGGAATGAGTTTCAGAAATGCACCAAACTACAATTGAGTTGCAGAATATTACAGATGGTGGGCAGAGTTTCCACTGTGTTTTTCCACCGGGCTTGCGCTGTAAATTGATTAAGTGCTGGTGATTTGTACTGTACGACTGCACCAGCTGCATGCAAGTAAATGAAATAGCAGGAGGCTTCTCCAGCCCTTCCTCTTGTCCTGACAAACATTTACTTCTCCTGACTGTAGCCCTGGAACTCAAGGGTTCAGCAAAGTCTCATTTAGATTGCTTCAAATATATAAAGTGATTAAACACTTCTTAGAAAGATTTTCTTAATACTGTGTTGCTATTAGGAAGCCACGAGTATGGGTCAAAATCCAACGTGTAGGACATCACCAAGGTTAAACAGTGTAGAAGTAAAAATAGCAATAGGGCCTTGAATAAGAGAACGTAAGGTGAGTCAAGGATCACAAAAGGCCATCTAATAGAAAATGCTGGACAATCTCAGCAGGTCTGACAGCATCTGTGGAGAGAGAAGGGAGCTAACATTTGGAGTTTGGATAACTCTGTCAAAGCCATGACAAAGAGTCATCCAGACTCAAAACGTCAGCTCCCTTCTCATAGAATCATAGAATTTACAGTGGAAGGAAGCCATTTGGCCCATTAAATCTCCACTGGCCCTTGGAAAGATGCCCACTTATGCCCACGCCTCCACCCCATCCCCGTAATCCAGTAACCCAACCTAACCTTTTTTTTGTTCACTAAGGGGCAACTTAGCATGGCCAATCCACCTAACAGCACATCATTGGACTGTGAGAGGAAACTGAAGCACCCGGAGGAAGCCCACGCAGACACGGGAAGAAAGTGAAAACTCTGCACAGACAGTGACCCAAGGTCGTAATTGAACCTGCGACCCTGGAGCTGTGAGGCAGCACTGCTAACCACTGTGCCACCGTGCCACCCGTGCTCTCTCTCCACAGATGCTGTCAGACCTGCTGAGATTGTCCAGTATTTTCTGGTTTTGTTTCAGATTGCAGCATCCGCTGTAATTAGTTTTTGTAAAAGGCCATCTAAACCCATTGAAGATCATGCCACCAACACCACGGCATCCAATTATATTTTAAATAACCACTCTATTTTTGCTTGGGAAATGAGTCCAAATCTCATCATGGCAGCTGGGTTTAATTAATTGAATAAAAATCTGGCAAAAAAACCTAGGCTGGGATTTTCGCCATGACGGAAAGGTTCTTCGTCATGGAGAAAATCCCTGAAACTGCCTAATATTCCAAGTCCAACTTCCGAACCCGCCATTTCCCATCTTCAACGGTCGTTGAAAGGATCCCCATGTGGCACCAGTTTTGCTGTCATGGAACTCCACGAATCCTGCCCCGGCATCAACACTTTGTCTCAAGAACAGAGAATTCCATACTCCGAGTGGACAGGAGATACGCGGACGCCCCTGAGGCGGGGCTACTGAGGGAGCGGCGGAGTCTGCAGGTAGAGTTTGAACTGCTGACCACAGGGAAAGCGGTAACACAGCTGAGGAAGGCAAGGGGGGCAGTCTATGAGTATGGGGAGAAAGCGAGTAGAATGCTGGCACACCAACTGCGAAAGAGGGAGGCGGCCAGAGAAATCGGGGGAGTAAACAGTAAGGAGGGTAACACGGTCTTGGATCCAGTGGGAGTGAACGGAGTCTTTAAGGAATTCTACAGTAAACTATACGAGTCGGAGCCCCCGACGGAAGCGGAAGGGATGAGGCAATTTTTGGACCAGCTGAGGTTTCCAAAAGTGGAAGAGGACCTGGTGGAGGGGCTGGGGGCCCCGATTGAATTGGAGGAGATTGTCATGGGTTTAGAGGGCATACAATCGGGTAAAGCCCCGGGGCCGGATGGTTATCAGGTAGAATTCCATAAGAAATTTACGGAAATATTGAGCCCACTCCTGATGAGGACCTTTAATGAGGCTAGAGAGAAAGGAACCCTCCCCCCAACAATGTCACAGGCTTTGATCTCACTCATTCTTAAACGAGGGAAGGACCCGGAACATTGCGAGTCATACAGGCTGATTTTGCTTTTAAACATGGATGCCAAATTGCTAGCTAAGATTCTGGCCACAGGAATCGAGGATTGCGTCCCAGGGGTGATAGAGGAAAACCAGACTGGGTTTGCTAAAGGCAGACAACTCAATACCAATGCCCAGAGACTTTTGAATATTATTATGATGCCCTCAGAGGGAGGGGAGGCGGAGGTGGTAACAGCGATGGACGCAGAGAAAGCCTTTGACCGGGTGGAGTGGGAATACCTCTGGGAAACGCTGGGAGGTTCGGGTTTGGTGAGGGCTTTATTGGCTGGGTGAAATTGCTGTACCAGGCGCCTGTAGCAAGTGTTCGTACAAACCGGCTGAGGTCGGGGTACTTCGAGCTTCACTGGGGAATGAGGCAGGGGCGTCCCTTCTCCCCGTTACTATTTGCCCTAGCTATAGAACCACTAGCTATGGCGCTGAGAGCCTCGAGGAACTGGCGGGGACTGGTTCGGGAGGGGGTGGAACATCGGGCCTCGCTATACGCGGATGATTTGCTCCTGTACATTTTAGACTCTGTGGCGGGGATGGGGGAGGTTCTGCGGATCCTGAGGGATTTTGGTAGTTTTTCAGGGTACAAACTGAACATGGGAAAGAGCGAGTTGTTTGTGATCCAGGCCAAGGGGCAGGAGGAAAGACTGCAAGAGCTGCCACTCAGGATGGTAGAGAAAAGTTTTTGTTACCTGGGTGTACAGGTGGCCAGGAAATGGGATGCCCTGCACAGGCTCAACCTGGCCCGGTTGGTGGAACAAATGGAAGTGGACTTTAAAAGGTGGGACATGCTCCCGCTGTCACTGGCAGGGAGGGTGCAGACCGCGAAAATGACTGTCCTCCCCAGATTTTTGTTTGTCTTTGAGTGCCTCCCCATCTTCATCCCCAAGGCCTTTTTTAAGCAGGTGGGTAGGATCATTACGGGCTTTGTGTGGGCGAATAAGACCCCGCGAGTAAGGAGATCGTTGTTGGAGCACAGTCGGGGGGTGGGGGGGGGGGGTGGCGCTGCCGAACTTTCGCAACTACTACTGGGCAGCCAATATAGCCATGATTAGGAAGTGGGCGTGGGGGGGGGGGGCAGCGTGGGAGCAGCTGAAGGCGGCGTCATGTAAAAGTACTCGTCTGGGAGCTTTGATAACGGTTCCTTTGCCGTTCTCGCCGACCCGTTACTCCACAAGTCCGGTGGTGGTGGCGACACTGCGGATCTGGGGACAGTGGAGGAACTACAAGAGGGTGGAGGAAGCATCGGTCTGGAAACCAATATATAACAACCACTGGTTTGTCCCGGGTAGGATGGATGGTGGGTTCCAGAGGGCAGGCATTAGAAGGATGGGAGATTTGTTCATAGACGGAAGCTTTCCCAGTTTGAAGGCGCTAGAGGACAAATTTAATCTGCCGCCAGGAAACGCCTTTAAATATCTGCAAGTACGAGCCTTCCTGAAAAAACAGGTAGTGGCCTTTCCGACGCTGCCGCCACTGAGGATACAGGACAGGGTGGTCTCCGGCACCTGGGTGGGGAGGGGAAGGTGTCGGATATCTACCAGGAACTACAGGAGGCGGAGGAAACCCCGGTGGAGGAGCTCAAGGGCAAGTGGGAGGAGGAGCTAGGTGAGGAGTTGGAAGTGGGTCTATGGGCATAGGTCCTGGGCAGGGTTAATTCCTCCTCATCATGTGCCAGGCTCTGTTGATCTGAGGTATATGAAGCAATTGACGACCTCCTGAGTGAGGTTGTGAATGTTGATGGAATAATAATAATCTTTATTATTGTCACAAGTCGGCTTACATTAACACTGCAGTGAAGTTACTGTGAAAGTCTCCTAGTCGCCACACTCCAATGCCTGTTCGGGTACACAGAGGGAAAATTCAGAATGTCCAAATTACCTAACAGCGCATCTTTCAGACTTATCGGAGGAAATCCACGCAGACATGGGGAGAACGTGCTGACTCCACACAGACAGTGACCCAAGCCGGGACTGGGCCTATCGTGCCCCCCCAATATTGGCAAGCAGATAACTCTTTGCTCTTTTTATAATGTCATGGGGCATTAACATGTAGCTGAACTAGCAAATCAGGCAAATGGAACACAGGCTAACAAGTGAAGTCAGGGACAGAACAGAGTCTTTACATTCTGGCCCATAACTTTAGTCTTCCTGTCGCTGACCATCAGTCCAACTTCTTGCAGGCCCAGGAGACCCGATCTACAAGCTGTAGCAAGTGAACTTCAGTATAAGATGGCAGCATGGTGACATCAGCAAACAGCCACTCATACACTGGGAGGTTGCACACTTCGGACTTGGTGCGCAGTCTCCCCATGTTGAAGAGCTTGCTATAGGCCCTGGCATGCAAGTAGACATCCACATCTGAGTGGCAGAAAGTGCACAATAGTCGCATGCCAAATGGAGTTGGTGCCATGACGTAGCCCTGCTTTTCCCCATTGCTCAATTTGAAAGCCTCTGATGATGCTAATTGTAACTGATGTCATGTGAGAGTACCATTAAGAAATGGGTGGTTATAAATGGGTGTGTATATAAGTATCTGTAGTGAGAGAACCTTTAAGAAATACGTGTTTATAAATGGGTATGTACATAAGTATCTGTAGTGAGAGTACCTTTAAGTAATGGGTGTTTATTACTGCAGTGATGTCAGAGAATGGGTGGAGTTGGGCTGTCTGTCAGCTTTTTACTTTCATTTTAGGCTGTTTGCTGCAGGGTGTGTTTTAGTTTCGTTTTCAAAGCTGGATAGCTGCAGTCACAGCCAGAAGATGTATAAATCTCTCTGTAATCTAAAGACTGTAAATCGATTCTGGTGATTTAAAACTAATAACAGTAGTGACTTTAACCTGATGTGCTTCTGGTAAAAGGTGTTTTAAGTTGTATGGATGTTAAAAAAGAAAGCTTAAAGGTTTACTTAGTGTTGTATTAATTGGGGGTTGTATTTGAATTAATGGTTGTTAAGGTGTTCACTGTATGTTTTAAAAAGGTTAACTTGAGTTCATAGAATAAACATTGTTTTGCTTTAAAAAATACTTTTCCATTTCTGCTGTACCACACCTGTAGAGTGGGCCGTGTGCTCTCCATACCACAATCTAATAAAAGTTGTGGGTCAGGTGAACACCATGATACACTTTGGGGTTCTCTAAACCCTGGCCCATAACAAATTGGGGGCTCGAGGGGGATAAAAGTCTATCTCTTGGTTTGGCTTATTGAACTTAAAGACAGTGACGGGTGAGCATATTGTGGTTACTTTGCAGGTGTGGTATTTTAGTTTAAGCGGGGAGTGTGTTGTGGACCATGGCTCTTTCAGAGGCTCTGAAGTTTTTGGGGGTGGAGACGGTCACACGCAGTACCTCACAGACAGAGACTAAAAGCAGACTGTTAGATTTGGCAAAAACATTGCAATTAACATTACCTGACAAAGTGCTGAAAGATGAAGTAATTATGGAGGTGGCTAAGCATTTAAAGTTGCCTAAGATACAGTTTGACTCATTGGAAATGGCAAAAATTCAGTTGCAAATTAAACAAATGGAACATGAGAAAGAATTAAAGCAGCTTGAATACGAAAGAGGGGAAAAAGAAAAAGAGAGGGGAAAAAGAAAAGGAGAGAGAAGAAAGGAGAAAAGAAAGAATAGCCCTAGCAGAACAAAAAGAAAGAGAAAGGGAGATACAGATCAGGGGGAAAAATAAAGAGAGAGTTTAAACTTCAGAAAATGGCCATGAAACATGACAGTCAGTTAAAATTGGCAGACGTAATGGGAAACGTACAGTTGGATGATAGTGATGAGGATAGTGAGAAAGAGCTTCAAAGTCGAGGGCTTGGTGGGAATCTATTTAAATATGTCCAAGCATTGCCAAGCTTTGATGAGAAGAAGGTAAAGCCTTTTTCATTTTATTTGAGAAGGTAGCTAACCAAATAAAATGGCCACAGGAGATGTTGGTATTACTGATTCAAACAAAGCTGGTAGGTAGGGCTAGTGAAGTGTTTGCATCAGTACCGGAGGAGGTTTCTGGGACGTACGAGGAGGTGAAAAAAATCCATCTTAGATGCATATGAACTAGTACCTGACACTTATAGACAAAGGTTTAGAAATTTAAGAAAAGAATTTGGTCAAACATACATGGAGTTTGAAAGGATCAAACAGAGTATTTTTGAGAGGTGGTTAAGGGCTTTGAAAATAGACCAAACGCATGAAGCTCGGTAGCATGGTGGTTAGCATAAATGCTTCACAGCTCCAGGGTCCTAGGTTCGGTTCCCGGCTGGGTCACTGTCTGTGCGGAGTCTGCACGTCCTCCCCGTGTGTGCGTGGGTTTCCTCCGGGTGCTCCGGTTTCCTCCCACAGTCCAAAGATGTGCGGGTTAGGTGGATTGGCGATGCTAAATTGCCCGTAGTGTCCTAAAAAGTAAGGTTAAGGGAGGGGTTGTTGGGTTACGGGTATAGGGTGGATACGTGGGTTTGAGTAGGGTGATCATTGTTCGGCACAACATCGAGGGCTGAAGGGCCTGTTCTGTGCTGTACTGTTCTATTCTATTCTATTCTCAGAAAAATTATACTTTTGGAGGAGTTTAAAAATTCAATTCCTGATGTAGTGAGAACCCATGTGGAAGAACAGAGGGTTAAAACTGCGAGATTAGCAGCAGAAATTGCAGATGATTATGAATTAGTTCACAAATCAAAGATTGGTTTCCGACATCAGTTTCAGCCTGTGAGGGATAGAAACTGGGGACATGAGAAATACTCAAGTGGTAGAGGCAAAGGTGATCTGATGGGAGATAATAAGGAGGGTGTACCTCAGGTTAAAAAATAAATCCAGGAGGGTGGAAGAGACATGAAAAGTTTCAATTTTTTTCACTGTAATAAACTAGGCCATGTAAAGTCACAGTGTTGGTGGTTGAAGAAAAACACTGGGAAGGCTGATGTGGTAAAACAGGATAAGACAGTCGGGTTTGTTAAAGGGGTAAGGGAAAGCCCAATGAAGCGAAGGAGCTGCAAAAGAGTGTACAGCCTGATCAAGTGGTGTTTGAGAAGAAGGTGCCCTATCTCTTTAAAGAATTTACTTGTGTGGGTAAAGTTTACTCATGTATCAGGAGGAGCAGGTAAAGAAGTCACAATTTTAAGAGATACAGGGGCTAGTGAGTCTTTAATGGTAAAAGATGAGGAATTATGTAGTTTGGGAAGAATGTTGCCAGAATAGGTGATATGTGGTGATATGTGGAATTCAGGGTGAGAGGAGTAGCGTTCCATTATATAAGGTAAGGTTGGAAAGTCCAGTGAAGACTGGTGAAGTGGTAGTAGGCGTAATAGAGAAACTATCTTGTGAGGAATACAGTTTATCTTGGGTAATGATATAGCTGGATCGCAGGTGGGAGTGATGCCTATTGTGGTTGATAAGCCAGTGGAAAATCAGCCACCTGAAGTGTTGAAGGATGAATATCCTGGGATTTTTCCGGATTGTGTGGTAACAAGGTCGCAAAGTCGCAGGTTAAGACAAGTGGAGAAATCAAAGAGTGAAGATGAAATTGAAGTGCAATTATCAGAAACGATTTTTGATCAGATGGTTGAAAAAGAACAAGAACAGGTGGAGGATGAGGCGGATATTTTTAGTTCAGGAAAATTGATGAAGTTACAACAGAAAGATGCAGAAATAAACCGGATGAATCAGAAACATACACGGAAGAGGAATCTGAGTGTATATTAGAGTGTTATTACCGTTAAATTGATGTCTTGATGAGAAAATGGAGACCTTTACATATGCAGGCAGATGAAAAGTGGGCAGAAGTTCATCAAGTAGTATTGCCGGTAGGATATAAAAAGGTGTTGCGAGTTGCACATGAGGTACCAGTGGGAGGCATTTGGGAGTAAGGAAAACTCAAGCTAAAATACAAAAACATTTTAATTGGCCTGGACTACATAAAGATGTAGTTCAATTTTGTCAATCATGTCACACATGTCAAGTGAAAGGGAAACCTCAAATAGTGATAAAACCAGCGCCCTTCATACCCATTCCAGAATTTGAGGAACCTTTTGCAAGGGTCCTAATTGATTGTGTTGGACCGCTTCCTAAAACAAAAAGTGGGAATCAGTATCTTTTGACGATAATGGATGTGTCTACTAGGTTTCTAGAGGCCATTCCAGTACGTAATATTACAGCTAGAAAGATTGTGGAGGAGTTACTTGAATTCTTTACTGGATGTGGACTCCCCACAGAAATACAATCGGATCAAGGATCAAATTTTACCTCCAGGTTATTCAAAGACGTTATGGATAGCTTAGGAATAAAACAATTTTAATCAACTGCGTACCATCCAGAATCACAGGGAGCGTTAGAAAGGTGGCATCAGACATTAAAGACAATGTTGAGGGCTTATTATCATGATTATCCAGAGGATTGGGATAAAGGAATTCCATTCATACTGTTTGCAATTAGGGATGCTCCTAATGAGTCAACCAAATTTAGTCCTTTTGAACTAATTGTTGGTCATGAGGTAAGAGGACCACTTAAATTGATTAAGGAAAAATTGGAGAGTGAGAAATCGGAAATTACGTTATTGGATTGATTGCGTGACAAATTTTAGGGAAAGATTAAATAGAGCAAGTGAATTGGCTCGACAACATTTAAAAGTTGTACAAAATGTGATGAAACAGGTAGCGGACAAGAAATCCAAAGTTCGTAGTTTTGCCAGTGGAGATAAAGTTTTAGTATTGTTACCAGTGTTAGGTGAACCTTTAAAAGCAAGGTTTTGTGGACCTTATCAGATTGAAAGAAAATTAAGTGAGGTGATTATGTGGTAAAAACACCAGATAGGAGGAAGACTCACCGAGTGTGTCATGTGAATATGCTTAAAAGGTGCTTTGAAAGGGAAGGAGAGAAAAAGGAGGAGGTTTTAATGATTCTAACCCAAAGGGATGAACCAAATCCAGATGACTGTGAATTTGACATACCTCAAATTAAATTGGAAAACGAGGATGTTCTTAAAAATTGGGGTAAATTGTTGAGTTCCCTTCCAGAGGAAAAACGGACTGACCTGAAAGAGTTATTGATATCACATTGGCATATTTGTGGAGATAAATTGGGAAGTACTACAATGGCTATACATGATGTAGATGTGGGAAATACTGTTCCAATCAAACGACTTCCTTACAGACTTAACCCTTTAAAATTGGCACAGGTTAACAAAGAAATTGAGAGTATGCTTAAAAATGGCGTAATTGAAGTGGGTTGCAGCCAATGGAGCTCACCCATAGTGATGGTACCAAAATGAGACGGTACCCAACAGCTGTGTGTGGACTATAGAAAGGTTAATGCAGTTACAAGGACGGACTCTTGTCCTATCCCACGTTTGGAGGATTGCATTGAGAAAGTGGGACACTCAGCTTTTATTTCCAAATTGGATTTACTAAAAGGTTACTGGCAGGTACCTTTATCCGAAAGGGTGAAGGAGATTTCAGCTTTTGTGACCGCAGATGGTGTATACCAATTCAAAATTATGCCATTTGGCATGAAAAACGCCCCAGCCACATTTCAACAGTTAACTGACATTTTTTCTGGATTACCCAATTGTGCGGTATACATCGACGACCTGGTAATTTTCAGCCAGACATGGGCAGAACATTTGAAACATCTGATGGAGTTATTCGATCGACTTTTGGAGGTGGCTTTGGTGATAAACCTAGCCAAAAGTGAATTTGGAAAAGCCCAAGTCACTTTCCTTGAGGAGTTTCTGATACCCTCAAGACAAAGTGAAATAATGCAATTTCTTGGCATGATTGGATTTGATCGAACATTTGTGCAAAAGTTTTGTAGCTTGATTGCTCCACTGATGGACTTGCTGAAGAAACGTCAAAAATTTCAGTGGACAGCGGACTTTCAACAGGCATTTGACGGCCTGAAAGCTGAGATAAACAATGCTCCTGTTTTGGAGAATTACAAGGGACTCTGCAATCAGATTGAACTAAAGTATCTGACTTTAAAGAGAAATGGCGAGGCGTAGAGAAATGGATGGTTCGCGCAGAGACCTTTTTGTTCAGAGACACTGTCAATCGAGAAGGATTTCAGTTGGAAGAAGAAAAACGAAAAAAAATGGACTATTATTATACCTATTTGCGTCTTAGTTTTTTTGAAATGAAAAAGTATATTTACTGTGAGCATTTCTTAAAGAATGGTGAAAAGGTGAAAAATGAAACCATCTTGAAGTTGATGGTTTATTTTTTTTCTTGGGGGAGGTGTCATGTGAGAGTACCTTTAAGAAATGGGTGGTTATAAATGGATTGTGTATATAAGTATCTGTAGTGAGCGTACCTTTAAGAAATGGGTGTTTATAAATGGGTGTGTATATAGGTATCTGTAGTGAGAGTACCTTTAAGAAATGGGTGTTTATTACTGCAGTGATGTCAGAGAGTGGGTAGAGCTGGGCTGTCTGTCAACTTTTTACTTTTATTTTAGGCTGTTTGCTGCAGGGTGTGTTTTAGTTTCGTTTACAGAGCTGGATAGCTGCTGTCACAGCCAGAAGGTGTATGACTCTCTCTATAATCTAAAGACTGTAAATCGATCCTGGTAATTTAAAACTAATAACAGTCGTGACTTTAACCTGGTGTGCTTCTGGTAAAAGGTGCTTTTAGTCGTATGGATATTGAAAAGGAAAGCTTAAAGGTTTACTTAGTGTTGTATTCTTTGGGGGTTGTATTTGAATTAATGGTTTCCAAGATGTTCACTGTTTGTTTTAAAAAGGTTAACTTGAGTTCATAGAATAAACATTGTTTTGCTTTAAAAAATACTTTTCCATTTCTGCTGTACCACACCTGTAGAGAGGGCCGTGTGCTCCCCATACCACAATCTAGTAAATGTTGTGGGTCAGGCGAACTCCATGATACACTTTGGGGTTCTCTAAACCCTGGGCCATAACACTGACAAAACTGTGGCGTATTCTCACGGGAAGAAGAAATGTGCCCTCACCACGGAGCAAGAGGGACATTTAGTTGTTGGAATGAGCACAGGGAAAAGTTGGAGGAAAGATTAATAGACTTGGGCTTTTCAAACCGAAAAGGCTTTGAGCAAGAGATCATCTTGCAGAGTTATTGGAGATTATTAATGGCAGAGAAAACATTAACCTGGCATATCACTGTGACTTGAGGAGTGGGACAAGGGACACAGAATCAACTTCAGATTTATCCAGAAGAGTATTTGATATGTGGAAAAATCTTCCAGATGGAATGGAGCAGCCAATTACCCTGGAATCGTTGAAGAAACAATTTGGTGTTACAATGGGGGATTGTTAACATCTGTCAGGATGGATGAATGAAGATGGAATTCCTCATTCATAATTACCTTCTGACCTTGTGAGTCAGAACTTTAATCGGATTGGTGCTTAATTTTCATTTCAATCGAGTGGTCACAAAGCCAATATTCTAACATCACTGTGTGGGAGTGGATGGTCAACCAGCAAAGATGTTTTATAATCAAGTATTAGATTTGCTGCTGTCCCAGTTCCATCGGCCACTGAAATCTTGGTTTAACATAAATCCTCTTTGTTGGTTGTTGTGCCCAGAGGGTCTTTACATTGCATATAAAGCCGAGGAACATTAGTTAGGCATCGAAGATTAGCAATGCTATTTAGCTAATATTAGGACCAAAGAACTTGGGCGATCACATTTTTCTAGCAACCCCCTTTGGCAACATCCCTGCTGTATCAAGGCTGACAACCAGATGTAAAATTATATCATTCGTACCATTCACACAGTCACAATCCCATTAGGCAAAAATATTCAAGGCAAATATCATGTACAGCCCCCGGGCCCAGTGACAATACTGGAGGAAATCTGGATTAAATTTTAATTAAGTGACAAATATTCAAATCTTGTTCATGGTTAAACAAGCAGAATAATGTGTTCTCAGTGACCCTTAACTCAGAGGCTGCTTGTCTCCTTAGCTTAAACTTCACATCTGTTCATGTCAATGATGACAGATTCAAAAATTAGCTCACTTTTATTAATTTTCATATGTTCAAGTGTGAACGACTTATATCTGCATCAGAAAATATTGTGCCTGCAGAAATGCAGAGGTTTCAGCCTAATTTCACCGAGTCCCAGTAGGAATCTGCGCTCAAATGGAATGCTGGGGAGTCAGGACGACCACCTGTTCTGTGAACCATGCTCCATTTGAGCTCAGGGACTCCATTTTAGATCAGCAAACTTCCCTTTTGCAGATTAAGATATGTCAAGAGATGCGAATGTATTACTGGAGAAAAGTTGAAATATTTTCTTTAGCAATTCACACTGTTATCCTGTCAGATGGCCAACGTCAATCAGCAGCACACAAAACACACGGTGGCAGCCATTTTTGACTTTATGCCTGGGCACCGTCATACAACTATTTTACCCACCTGATTTTTCAACTATTTCACAGTCTTTTCATATTCTCCTTGATGTGACCATCAATTCATCGAGACACAACAGGAAGTAAACTGTGGCTTTAATAGACTTACAACTGAGCCTACCTGCGACCAGAAGAACTGAGGGCAGACTCACAAGGCTGCAGCACTTTATACTTCCGGTAGTGGGAGGGGCCATGAGCAGAGCCGAGGGTGGAGCCCTGTACAAGCTCCTCATCTCCCCTGTGGACAGAGCCGCGCAACGACTCACAGACAGAGCCCACAAGGATACAATGCTACACAGTGTGAACGCAATACTATACAGTGTGAATGACATGATGTACATTCACCCCATGTAAAAAAAATCGAGTCCGGCGGGGGTGACGGGTCTACAGGTTGAGTCGGTCCGGTGGCCGAGTCGTCCTTTGGGATCGGCGGAACACCGGGGTTGCAGTCTCTTCGGGTAGCTGGGTGGTGACGGGCGGTGTGGATCTGAGGGTGTACTCCGGGGGTGGTTCGGTCCGAGCTTCGTTCCTGACCGGTGCGACGGGCGAAGGGGGGCGCAGGAAGCCTGTAGGTGCAGGGGCGCATGGCGTGGGGGGTCGGGTGGGGTGTAGTGTGAGGAGTACCTCGGCGGTGGTGGTGGTAGTGGTGGATCCTGCAGGCGCCAGGTCCCGGAGGGAAACTTTGTCCTGACGGCCGTCGGGGTGTTCAATAAAGGCGTAGTGTGGGTTCAAGTGTAGCAGTAGTACCCTTTCTACTAGTGGCTCCGTTTTATATGTCCGGACATGCTTCCGGAGGAGAACCGGGGCCGGTGTCCTCAACCAAGATGGGAGTGAAGCCCCCGTGGTAGTGCCCCTAGGGATAACAAATAATCGCTCGTGAGGGGTCTGGTTAGTGACCGTGCACAGGAGGGGCCTAATTGCATGGAGCGCGTTGGGGAGGACCTCCTGCCAGTGGGAGGTCGGGAGGTTCCTGACCGGAGGGTCAGTAGGATGGTCTTCCAGACCGTCGCGTTCTCCCTCTCCACCTGCCCGTTCCCCCTGGGGTTATTGCTGGTAGTCCTGCTCGAGGCAATGCCCTTGTCGAGCAGGTACTGACGCTGCTCGTCGCTCATGAAGGACGAACCCCTGTCGCTGTGTACGTAGCTGGGGAAGCCGAACAGGGTGAAGACACTGTGCAGAGTTCTGATGACTGTGTGGGAGGTCATATCGGGGCACGGGATAGCAAAGGGGAAGCGGGAGAATTCGTCTATGATGTTGAAGAAGTACACATTTCGATTGGTCGAGGGGAGTGGCCCTTTGAAATCGATGCTCAGGCGTTCAAAGGGCCGGGAAGCTTTTACCAGGTGGGCCTTGTCTGGTCTACAGAAGTGCGGTTTGCATTCCGTGCAGATCGGGCAATCCTTGGAGATGGCTTTTACCTCCTCGGTGGAGAAAGGTAGGTTGCGGGCCTTGACGTAGTGGACGAGCCGGGTGACCCCGGGTGGCAGAGGTCATTGTGGATAGCCTGTAATCGGTTGTCTTGCGTTCTGGCGCAGGTGCCGCGGGACAGGGCATCTGGGGGCTCGTTGAGCTTCCCCGGTCAATATATGATGTCATAATTATAGGTGGAGAGTTCAATCCTCCATCTCAAGATTTTATCGTTTTTTATTTTGCCCCTTTGCGAGTTGTTGAACATGAAGGCAACCGATCTCTGGTCGGTGATGAGGGTAAACCTCCTACCTGTGAGGTAGTGCCTCCAGTGCCGTACGGTTTCCACAATGGCTTGAGCTTCTTTTTCGACTGAGGACTGTCGAAGTTCTGAAGCGGAGAGGGTTCAGGAGAAGAAAGCTACTGGTCTCCCTGCCTGATTCAGAGTGGCGGCGAGAGCGACCTCTGAGGCGTCGCTCTCCACCTGAAAGGGTACAGATTCATCCACCGCCCGCTTTTGTGGTGTCCTCCTTGATGCAGTTGAAGGCCTGGCGGGCCTCAGCTGACAGTGGGAAGAGTGTGGTCTTAAATAGTGGGCGGGCTTTGTCCGCATACTCGGGGACCCACTGGGCATAATAGGAGAAGAATCCCAGGCACCTCTTGAGGGCCCTGGGACAGTGAGGGAGAGAGAGTTGTAAGAGGGGGCGCATACGGTCCAGGTCAGGGTCCAGGACTCCGTTTTCCACGACATAGCTGAGGAGGGCTAGTCTGGTAGTGGGGAAAACGCATTTCTCCTTATTGTAGGTGAGATTCAGTTTCTGGTCAGTTTGGAGAAATCGGTGGAGGTTGGCATCGTGGTCCTGCTGGTCATGGCCGCAGATGGTGATGTTATCCAGGTACGCAAACGTGGCCCACAGCCCATACTGGTCCACCATTCAGTCCATTGCTCATTGGAACACCGAAACCCCGTTCGTGACGCCAAAGAGGACCGGGAGGAAATGGAAGAGGCGGCCATCTGCCTCGAACGCCGTGTAGTGGCGGTCCTCCGGGCGGATTGGGAGCTGGTGGTAAGCAGACTTCAGATCCACCGTGGAGAATATGCGGTACTGGACGATCTGGTTGACCATGTCTGTAATTCTGGGGAGGGGGTACGCATCGAGGTGTGTGAACCGGTTAATGGTTTGGCTATAATCAACCACCATCCGGAACTTTTCCCCGGTCTTGACGACCACCACCTGAGCTCTCCAGGGGCTGTTACTGGCCTCTATGACTCCCTCACGCAGGAGCCACTGGACTTCGGCTCTAATGAATACTTTGTCCTGTAGGCTGTACCGCCTGCTGCAAGTGGCTACTGGTTTACAGTTAGCCGTTAGGTTAGCGAAGAGTGGAGGGGGTTCGATTTTTAGAGTCGCTAAGCTGCATATAGTGAGAGGAGGTAGGGGTCCACCGAAGCTGAGTGTGAAGCTCCTGAGATTACACTGAAAGTCGAGCCCGAGTAAGAGTGGGGCGCGGAGGTCGGGGAGTACGTACAGCTGGAAATTAGAGTAGCTGGCGCCCTGTATCGTTAGGGTCTCAACGGTGCGCCCTTGTATTGGGACCGAGTGCGAACCCGAGGCGAGGGAGAAAGGGAGCGAACAGCGTCTTACCAGGCCAGGGTGTACGAAGCTCTCAGTGCTCCCGGAGTCGAAGAGGCACGGTGTCTTGTATCCGTTAACTTGAACGGACATCATCGAGCTCCTGAGGTGCTTCAGACGCGACTGGTCCAAAGTAACTGCGTTGAGCTGCGGGTAGGCGGTGGCTCGATCAGCAGTGCTGGAATGGCCCCGTGATGACTGTCTGCGGAGGTCGTAGTCGTCGAGGTGAACTTCGGGTGATCAACTTCACGTTGATCGCACGTGGCAGGCGATGAAGAAGATGGTGCCCAAGATGGTGGCCCCCATGACTCGCACATGGCTGGCCATGTGGGGGAGGATTGCCAAGATGGCGGCCCCCATGAGTCGCACATGTCGGGCGGAGGTGGAGTCGGCAGACACACTGCAACATTACGGGGTCTGCGGGCCTGCGAGTTGGGGGAGCGATTGCTCTGGGCTGCGGGGGAGTTAGAGGGTTTTGATTTCAACAGGCATACTTTAGCATAATGTCCTTTCGCAGCTGCTGCAGGTTGCGTTGTGGGCTGGGCAGTGCTGCTGTGGGTGCTGGGGCTGACCACAAAAATGGCAAGCTGGCGCTCCATAGTGGGTGGGCGGCCGTGTGCCACAGGCCTGGGGCAGTCGCTGGTCGGGGGTCCACGATGGAGTCGTTTGTTCTGCGGGGAACGAGTTGAAACTTTGAAATGCGACCTCCATTGAGGTTGCTTGCGCAACCGTGTCCTCCAAGTTCTTTTTCGAGCAGTCGCTGGCGCACATAATTAGACCGGATCCCCGCAATGTATACATCACGGACAGCGAGTTCCATATGCTGGGAGGCAGTTACAGCCTGAAAGTTACATTCCCGTGCAAGGGCTTTTAAATCGCGCAGGTAGTCCTCTAGCAACTCTACGGGGTGCTGGCGGTGGGCAGCGAAAATATGCCGCGCGTAGACCTCGTTTACAGGCCGCACGTATAATCGGTCGAGCATAGCGAGGGCCTCGGTGTACGAGTCGGTACTGTTGAGTTGTGTAGAGATGCGATGGCTCACCCGTGCGTGCAGTAGGCTGAGTTCCTGCTCATCTGTAGTAGCGGCGGTAGTTGATGCAGCCAGGTAGGCCTTGAAGCACCGAAGCCAGTGTAGAAAGATTTCCTTAGCCTCTGCAGCCTGCGGGTCGTGTTCTAGTCTATCAGGTTTGAGGGCTGATTCCATAGTAGTTTTCTTAAGTCTATTAAATTGATGTGACCATCAATTCACTCGAGACACAATGGGAAGTAAACTGTGGCTTTAATAGACTTACAACTGAGCCTGCCTGCAACCAGAAGAACTGAGGGCAGACTCACAAGGCTGCAGCACTTTATACTTCCGGTAATGGGGGGAGCCATGGGCGGAGCCAAGGGTGGAGCCCTGTACAAGCTCCTCATCTCCCCCTGTGGGCAGAGCAGCGCAACGGCTCACAGACAGCCCACAAGGACACAATGCTATACAGTGTGAACGCAATACTATACAGTGTGAATTACATGATGTACATTCACCACACTCCTCAATTGTGTTTTATTTTTCTTTCTCTCCACCTATTCCCAGTCTATTTTATCTTCCTTCTCCCTCCCCCTCACCCCTCCCCTCTCCCCACCCTCACTCTCACTCTCCCCAGATCCCTCCCTCTCCCAATCCTC
The DNA here is from genome assembly GCF_902713615.1 of Scyliorhinus canicula. Lineage (NCBI taxonomy): Eukaryota > Metazoa > Chordata > Chondrichthyes > Carcharhiniformes > Scyliorhinidae > Scyliorhinus > Scyliorhinus canicula. Next base: position 106,524,946 of record NC_052146.1, on the reverse strand, counting down.
TTCTTTTTCTCTCCCCTCTCCTCCTCTTTCCCTCCCCTCTCTTCCTTCCCTCTTCCTCTGCCCCCTCCATCCCCCTTCTCCTCCTACCATTCACACCCTCTCCCCCTCCCCTGTCCCGCCTCCCTCCCCTACTACCTGCTCCCACCTTCCAATCCTGTAACCCCCACCTTCCAATCCTGTAACCCCCACCTGCGCCCCACCCCCTCCACCCTATCCCCCACACTCACCCATCCATTTCCAACTATCTATCTCGCTGCTTGCTTGTGTTCCAACTCCTGAAATTGGGCCACGCACCCCCCCCCCCCCCCCCCCCCCCCCCACCAGCCCCTCAGATTCTAATTAAGACAGAAAATACAGTAAGTATGGGAAGAGCGATGGATGCGATGCCATTGCCCTGTTGTTTACTTCCGGGTCGTGTTGATCCTATGACTGTATAACTAGAGAGCCAGACAAAATAAAATCAGGAGATATCATCTCAGTGTTGCAGATGGAAGCCGAGCAGAACATATTTGTGGGAGTTTCTCTTGGGAAGAAGCCAAACAGCTGCAAACCTAATGCACTCACCATTGTGCCCTTGGGTGTGTCTAATAGCTGGAATTAAATGTTCCCAGTTAACAATAAAATTAGAAACAAGGAAAAGTTCTGAGTGATTGAGTATATGGATATTCAACATGGTGAAAACTGTGGAATGTTAGTGAAGCTAATATCATTGAGAAGAAAAGGACACTCAACCTTGATGATATTTTTCAACTATTCTGCAGTTCTTTGAATAAACGTGTCAGGAATGTCCAAATTTTAAAATGTTATTGAAAACTCAAGTACTTCCATTTCACACCGATACAATAAGCTGGCAGGACAGAAGATTGAACATTTGGCTCGACATGGTAGAATACCTTCTGAAGCTGTGACAGTCAGACTAGCTGTTACACCAGCGTTGGACTGGATATCAGCAGAAATTAATCCACTGAGAAAAAGTATTTTTCTTCATTCATTCAGTGGGCAACACTGCGAAGGCAGCACACTTTTTTTGCCCATCCCTAGTCGCCCTTGAGAAATTAATAGTGAGCCGCCTTCTTGAACCGCAGCAGTCGTGTGGTATAGGTACACCCACAGTGCTGTTAGGGAGGGAGTTGCAGCATTTTGTGTATGGCCCCTTCCTGTTGGTTCCTTTATTTCCCTTCTTTATTTTTGCTGTTATCATTTTGATCCATGGATGCTGCATGGACATTTACCTTTAAGTCGAGCAGCGGAAGCGAGGAATTCAAAACTTACAAAAGAGAACACTGTGCTCGCCTTTGGACAGCAGAACTCAGACTTTTCTGCACTCGGGAGGTCGGTGGGACTCAGTTCGATTGGTGGCCAATAAATTGGCCAAAAGGCTGTACTCTGCCCGGTAACAGGCAGTGATTGGATCCTGCCTGAGTGGGATGATTTTTTTCAGAGAACCAAGGAACGGCATTTGGGTCCCTGGAAGCTCAGAGGAAATAAGCTGCTCTCTCTTGTTTTTCTGCAGAAAAGCTGCTTGGCTGCTGTATTTCTGAAACTGCAGAGACCTGAATGAATCCACAGTGCAAATCATTACAGGTGGAAAGCAGAAACATTGAAAGCCTAAATTGAAGGAAGGTGTGCTAGGAGCAATCATCTGAAACAAAGACTCATCTCCTTTTACTTATTATTTTATATCCCCCTTTTGCCCTCTGTGTTTGTTTGTCTTGTGCATGTATAGAGGGTGGGGCGAGTTTAAGTGGGGGTGGGGGTGGGGGGGAGGGGGTTTGAATTAGATAATAGAATCATAGCATTTGCAGTACAGAAGGAGACCATTTGACCCATTGAGTCTGCACCGGCCCTTACAAAGCGCACCCTACTCAAGCCCACAAATCTACCCTATCCCCGTAACCTAGTAACCCCACTTAACCTTTTTGGTCACTAAGGGCAATTTAGCATGGCCAATCCACCTAACCTGCACATCTTTGGACTGTGGGAGGAAACACGGAGGAAACCCACGCAGACACGGGGAGAACATGCAGACTCTGCACCGACAGTGACCCAGCTGGGAATCGAACCTGGGACCCTGGAGCTATGAAGCAACTGTGCTAACCATTATGCTACTGTGCATAGTTAACCTGTTGCATTTACTGCATATTTAATCACAGTTGTTATTAATAAAATTAATTCTGGGTCAAATGGGGCTGGAATTGACAGTGCACTAGCCCAGGGAGTTGTAACCCAGTGACACTAAGGGAACAGACACATATTTGCATGTGAGGATGGTGTGTGACTTGGCAAGGAACTTGCAGGTAAAAGGGAAAAGGATGACAAAGCTGGTGAGAGAAGGTATCGGGAAGCATAAAGCAGAAAAACAAAATGGTGAATGCATGATAAGCAATTTAAGTTGCTTTGTTTAATGGTATCAGACAGCGTCCTGTCGGAGATATGGGGCATGATTCAGTGACCACATTGCGCCCGAGTGGATAGGGGCTCGCCGGGTGAATATTAGGAGAGGGCAAAATCAAGATTCACGCCCAACGCAAACCATTTTGTGATTCACCCAGCTGCTCCCAATGGCAAGTTCCGGATCTCAGCCGAAAATTGCAAGAATATCATTAACCCTCATTTATATTCATTTCAATCTCATTGACAAGATTGAAGTCGAATGCAGTGGCCTCCCAAGAATTACCCGACTGCCCAGCAGGAAGCCAATTGGGCGTTGTTTAGTATTCCTTTTTAAAAAGGGAACCTTGAGCAATGGCTACTGAGGGAAAGTGAGGAGGTGAGTGGCCATTTCAATTTTCCGGCATGCAGCTCAATGGTACCGGAGTTGCTGCCCCAGTGCTTGGGGAGGGGCCCCACAGGGAGGTTGGGCGAGGTCAGGAGGCTGATGCATTCCAGGTCGGGAGACGCCCCTGGTCCAGGGGATATGGGGTTTGTATCTGTGAGGCCTTCTTTAAATCTTGTGGAGACCCCATAACAGGGGCAACCACAGTTGCAGCCTCTGTCCTAACAAACTCTCCCAGGGCAGAGCCCTGCTGCAGCTTCTATCTTGAAATTCAATTTCACTCCCTTTGTGAAGTCTTTTCCAAGTGAGGAGGAATAAGCTTGGTTAGCTGCGAGAGCACCTCCTGCTTCTCAACTTTCACGTGCCTTCTCGAGGGCAAAAGTGCCATGCCGCCTTAGAGAATTCATGTCCAGTAACCTTTGACGCCTGAACAGTGTGCCTGAACTCTAGGAGCGTCAGCATCATAGAGGCAGCGACCAACAAACACTAAAGTGCAGGCTTCAGGACCCCTTTGTCACCAAAGGGTAAGGGCGGAATTCTCCGACCCTCCGCACCGGAATCCCGCCCAGCACAGGGGCAGAGAAATCCGGCGAGGTGGTGCTTCAGCGATTCTCCGTGGACCTGCCAGTCACGCCCATGCGGTTTACACGGCGCCGGTCGGGGGCCCCCGTGGCGATTCTCCGCGTCGACGGGCCAGTGCCTGCCGAGTTCCACTGAGTCCCGCTGACGTGGTGTACATGTGGTCCCACCCAGCGGGACCTCGGCGTGGGCCGTCCTGGTGGGGGGTCGAGGGGATCCAACTCCGGGCGGGGGGCCTCCACGGTGGCCAGGCCCACCCCGCGATCAGGCGCTACCGATCGGCGAGCATGCTCATTCCGGGGGGGGGCGTGTGGTCTATGTTACTCCGCACCGGGCACCTGTAGGGCTCAGCCATGTTGTGTGGGGGCCGGCGCGAAAACTGTCGTCGCGTGCATGCGCGGACCTGCCGTGCAGCGCGCAGCTCTCCAGCGCCGTGCTAGCCCCCTGAACAGCTGGGCCAGGAGACCCGTCGATGCTGGCGGACGCCACTCCGGTGTTTACGCCAGCGTCAACACTTGGCCAGGATTTTGGAGAATCCCGGCCTAAGTGTCTGGATGAGCGGAGGGCAGCTGAGCATGGTCTCCCTAATGTTCCTGTCAGAAGTCTGGGATCTAGGTGCTCCTGATACGACTGGGGTGAATGTGCAGAGCAAGATTCTCCAGCTCAACTGGCTCACTGGATGGCACTCTGAGGGATGGTGGGGCATGTAACTGTGGGGGAGGCTTGGGGAAGTGGAGGGTCCCGGGGTGGAAGCCCCAACTGATTGTCAGTCTCTCTAATTCTCCAATTCCTTCCAGATAAAACAATGTTTGCTGGGGCTGACATCGCGGTATATGTGGCAGCCGAGGTGGGTAGGTGCCTCAGAAGGCAGCAGTAACAACACAGGCTGGAGACAGCACCCCAGATGTAGGGAGCCACCACACACCCTGACAATCCGGCTGTCCATCAGGCTGAGGAAGGACCCAGAAGGGGAGGCTAGCGACGGCCCAAGGTGTACAGGTGTTGTTCAATGAGCTAACAGACACCATGTGCTGCAGAAGACCATATCTAGCAGAGAGACAGTGCGGACCTATGCCATGCTCTTGTGGACATGGCACCCCGTGGAGGAGGAGAGCACTCGTCCCGGTGGGCGTGAAGCTCACTGCAGCCCTAAATGTCTGTGCCACCGAGTCATTCCAGGGCTCGAGCGGGGACCTGTGTGGTATATCACAGTCATCAGCCCAGCATCTGGGAGGTGACGGATGCTCTGTATGCCCGGGCATCTGGGAGGTGACGGATGCTCTGTATGCCCGGGCATCTGGGAGGTGACGGATGCTCTGTATGCCCGGGCATCTGGGAGGTGACGGATGCTCTGTATGCCCGGGCATCTGACTATATCATCTTCAAGTTGAACCAGGCCCACCAAGATGCCTAGGCTGCAGGATTCACTGTCATCACCAGGATGCCCCAGTTCCAGGGGGTGATTGATGGCTTGCGTGTCACCCTGCAAGCACCAGGGCACCATGGAGTACCCTGTATTAACAGGAAAGGGTGCCACTCCCTGAATGTTCAGATTGTGTGCGACCACCGCCTCCGAATCATGCACGTGTGTGCCCGCTATGTGACAGCTACTTCCCAGTGTTTTCGAGGACCACCCCAAGATGACGGGTTTTCTCATGGGGGACAAAGGATACCCGCTGAGGTCATGACTGATGATGCCAGTGCAGAGGCCTGAGACGGAGGCGGAGACATGATACAATGAGGCCCACTTTGCCACCCATTGTTTTTAGCCGTGCATTGGACCGCTCAGGATGTGGTTCCGATGCCTTGACCACTCTGGCGGTGCCCTGCAGTACACCCGCAGAAAGTCTCCCGCTTTGTAGTGGTCTGTTGTGCCCTCCACAAACTGGCACAGCAGCGGGGCAACATGTTGAAGGAGGAGGAAGCAGTAGGGCTGGTTTAGCTCAGTGAGCTAGACAGCTGGTTTGCAATGCAGAACAAGGCCAGCAGCGCAGGTTCAATTCCTGTACCAGCTTACCTGAACAGGCGCCGGAATGTGGTGACTAGGGCCTTTTCACAGTAATTTCATACTTGTGATAATAAAAGATTATTATTATTATAAAAGCAGGCGGAGGGACATGTGGACTCGTCTGAGAAGGTGGATGAGCAGGATGAGGCGGTCAATGAGGATGGAGGACAGGCAACAGCAAGGATCTGACATGGCAGGAGGACCAGGGAGACCCGTATTGTCTCCAGATTCTCCAAGACCAAGGCTGTATCCATCAGCTCCACACCACTCCCTTCCATTTCTCACCCCTCCCCACTCCCATTTTCTCTCTCCCGCCATTCCCCGACTCTCAATCACCACCCCTCCTTATTTCACCCTCCCACCACACGGCCCCTTCCCCGACAGCCCCGTTCTCCCCTCCAAGAGCCTTTGTAACATCATTTCAAGCAGACGGGCCTGTGAAGGCACCGACAGTAGGTCACTATACAAGGCAGGAGAGTGATAGAACATAGAACAGTACAGCACATAACAGGCCCTTCGGCCCTCGATGTTGTGCCGAGCAATGATCACCCTACTTAAACCCACGTAACCCGTATACCCGTAACCCAACAATCCCTCCATTAACCTTACACTACGGGCAATTTAGCATGGCCAATCCACCTAACCCGCACATCTTTGGACTGTGGGAGGAAACCGGAGCACCCGGAGGAAACCCACGCACACACGGGGAGGATGTGCAGACTCCACACAGACAGTGACCCAGCCGGGAATCGAACCTGGGACCCTGGAGCTGTGAAGCATTGATGCTAACCACCATGCTACCGTGAGGCCCGTGATGATAACTTGCTGTGAGGAAAGCTCTGGTACTTCTCAGTTTCTGCTAAAGTTTGACTCCTGCGAGACAATGGATATGTGGCCAGTGAGAGGGAAGGATCATTTTGTCTGACATGAACAGCTCACCTGAGACAGGTCATCTGGGTGAAGGGGCAGTGGATCCTCACCTCTCTGGCGCAAGCCATCCTTTCTGTTGGTGACTGCTCTCTCCTTGGGCAACCCCACAATTTCCAGGGTCCATTCCTCATAGAGGGTGAAGACTCAAATCTCCGAGATTTCCCCCCCCCCCCCCCCCCCCCCCACTTGGCCCTTTCCCATTTATTATGGGCTATCTTCTCCTGAAGTGACAAAGCGAGGGCTTTGCGAGCTGCACACTTGATGGGTCAGGTAGGTCAATAGCAAGTGTCATGTGTGGGCACCACACCTGGACATGAAGGGGTTGTGCTGGTGGGTGCCAGGAGTTCTGAGGAACAAGCACGAAGATCGGATGTGGGGAGTGTGCGAGGTGACACCTAGTCGATTGGAGGGGCGAGTGGGGGGGGGGGGGAGAAGCAGGCAGAACTGATGCCATAAGAGAGGTGGTAATTTACCCTTGCAGCTTGGTGGAGGTCGTTGATCTTCTTCTGACATTGGACGGTGATCCTCCTAGTCATGCTTCCCCCACTGACAGCAACTATCACTGCCTTGCAGGCTGTATTGCTGACCCTGCTGCTAGTCCTCCAACCACTTGGGGAACAGGGTGCCCTGCCTCTCATCCATAGTGTTGAGAAGCCCTGTGAGGTCTGCATCATCAAAGCGAGGTGCATGTCTGCATGCTGCCATGCTTGTGTGTTGACTGGGAGTGAGTGGTGAGAGAGCGTTTAAAAGCAGCTCCTGCTTGTTGGCGGCGAACTGCTGAGGCACGAGTCTCTGCGAGGGAGCTAGTAATGTTGAGAATCTTGTGAGGGCTCATTTTTGCACTAAGTGCTGTTGAATATGGGCCCCGGCCGTGCCAACGCAACCGTCGCAAAACTCCCTGCCAAACGCTTCCAAAACCAGACTTTAACTTCAGTCTGATGATTTGGATTTTGATTTATTGGCACGTGTACCGAGTTATAGTGAAAAGCATTGTTCTGCGTACAGCCCAGACAGATCGTTCCATACATGAAAAGCATAGGACATACGTAAGTGCACAATGTAAATACATAGGCACAAGCATCGGGTGAGCATAAGGAGTGTAGTACTACTCAGTAGTGAAGGTACGTGGAGAGATCAGTTCAGTCCATAAGAGTCTTTCAGGAGTCTGGTAACAGTAGGGAAAAAGCTTTTGAATCTGTTAGTGCGTGTTCTCAAACATTTTTTATCTCCTGCCTGATGGAAGAAGTTGGAAGAGAGAATAATCCAGGTGGGAGGGGTCTTTGATTATGCTGCCCGCTTTCCTAAGGCAGCAGGAGGTGTAGATGGAGTCAATGGATGGGAGGCGGGTTTGCGTGATGGACTGGGCGGTGTTCACGACTCTGTAGTTTCTTACAATCATGGGTCGAGCAGTTGCCATACCTAGTCAATGTGGACATGTCGAATTTCCTTAGTTTCCTGAGTATGTATAGGGGCTGTTGTGCTTTCTTTGTCGTGGCGTTGACATGGCTGAACCAGGACAGATTATTGGATATATGCAGACCTAGGAATTTGAAGCCACTAGATTCTCTATCTCCCTCCTGTTGAGATCTGACCTACTACGGTTGTATCATCAGCAAACTTGTAGATGGAGTTGGAGCCAAGTTTTGCCGCACAGTCGTGTGTGTATAAGGAGTATAGTAGGGGGCTAAGTACACAGACTAGCGGACCCTGGTATTGAGGACTGTCGTGGAGGAGGTGTTGTTTCTTCTTACTGATTGTGGTCTCTGGGTCAGGAAGTCGAGGATCCAGTTGCAGAGGGAGGAACCAAGTCCTAGGTTTTGGAGTTTGGATATAAGCTTGGCTGGGATTATGGTGTTGAAAGTGGAGCTGTAGTCAATGTATAGAACTGTAACGTAGGAACCCTTGTTGTCGGGATGTTCCAGGGATGAGTGTAGGGCCAGGAAGATGACGTCGGTTGTGGACCGGTTGCGGCGGTATGCAAATTGCAGTGGATCAGTGCATTATAGGAGCATAGAGTTAATGTGTCTCATGACCAACCTCTCGAAGCACTTCATAATGATCGATGTCATGGACACCAGATGGTAGTCATTGAGGCACTTTGCCTGGTTCTCCTTTGGCACCGGTATGATGGTGGTCTTCTTGAAGCAGGTGGGAACCTTGGAACGGAGTAGGGAGAGGTTGAAGATGTCCTCGAACATACCCGGCAATTGGTCTGTGCAGGATCTCAGTGCACGACCAGTGATTCCATCAGGACCCGTTGCTTTCCGAGGGTTCTCTTTCAAGAAGGTTGATCTGACTTTGGAAGCTGTAACGGTGGGTATGGGTGTTTCCGTGGCTGCTGGGACAGTTGACACCAGTTTGATGGTTTCCTGTTCGAACCAAGCATAGAATGCAGTAAGTTCATCGGTGAGGGGTGGCACGGAGATGCAGTGGATAGCACTGCTGCCTACGGCACTGAGGACCTGGGTCGATCCCGGCCTCAGGTCACTGTCTGTGTGCAGTTTGCACATTCTCCCCGTGTCTGGTATTGTTTCTTGGCATCCCTGATGGTTTTATGGAGGTCGTACCTGGATTTCTTGTATAGGTCAGGGTCACCTGTCTTGAATGCCTCAGATCTGGCCTGTACTGCAGCCATTCAGCCCAACTGGACTTTACGGTGTATGTACCTCTTACCACCACTCTTTATCAAAACCTATCAACATGTCCTTCTATTGCTTCAGCCTTATTGATTCCCCTTAAATGTACCTATGCTATTTGTCTCAATAGCCCTTGCGGCAGCATGTTTGCTTCAAACGAGCAATAATTCAGGGTATTAATTTTTACTGATGATGTGATCTCACAAACCAATGTGTCTGATAGCCTGCAAGGAAACATTGGACAAGCGATACAGTCACACATGAATTAATTGCTCACAGGATTATTACCAGACCAGAACAGCTCCATCTGTCCGAGTTGTTTTCATCTGCGGAATGTGGACCAATATTCAACAACCCTTTAAACTCAGTACCAGGATCCAAAACACTGCAGCAAGAGCTCGGGCCACATTTTCAGCATTCAAACTGAAAAGGTTGGCAAATAAAGTTTAAAGACGATGAAAAATATTAAGGTGAAGGCTTGTGAGATATCACTGGCCTCAATTCACTTCCAGTTTGTCTGCCACCTGCTCATCCTTTCACTCTTAGGATTCACAGCTGATATCCAATATTTACATGTTGTAAATCCTTTCCAGTTGATGTGCTACATCTGTAATCTCAGTGTTTTTCAGAATGTTTCACTAATTTGTTTTTTATATTATGAGTCTCTGACGGGGGTTCTATCCATTTTCAAACATCTGTTCCCTGTGATATTGCAATTTCTAGCCAAGGTACATTAATATTGTCTGTAATGATTACTGAGGATCTATCCCACTGTTGATTTTCCCAGATGAATTTGTATCTAAAGATCAGTCATCAAGTACAAGTGTTTCTGCTTGTATTACACATTCAATTGAAAGGTACTGCTATCTAGACTTTAACTCCTGACATTATTTCGAACATGTGTTTTCACTCTGAAGGCATTTCCCTTTGAGAGTTGGCCTCCTGTTGCTTTTGAAATAGCAGCAATGGGCAGGATTTTACAGCTGTCGTTGCTGGAAAGCATGGTGAGATATCCAAAAGTCCATTGGCTTCGGCCAGTCCCAGCAGCGGGAGGGGCCAAATAATTGCACCCCTAGTTTGAGACCGCATTGGCCGTCAGTGAGAACAGCGACGTGGGCGGAAAAGACGGAGAGAATCAGGAATCACAATTCTTACCAGCCAGGTCGGGTTTTCAAATTTTCGGCTCCCTCACCGGTGGCTTGACGAGAAATGCACCGAAGACGTTCAGGAACCTCATTTAACTGCATTGAATATCATTTGCGAGCCCTCCTACCTGGATTTCACCCCTTCATTGAATATTCATCGGGCACCGGCGCAATTTACAACAGCTGTACAAAAACGAGAACCTGGCTCCCTCATCTCTGAAGGGGAGGGCAGCACGGTGGAGCAGTGGGTTAGCACTGCGGCCTCACGGCGCCGAGGTCCCAGGTTCGATCCCGGCTCTGGGTCACTGCCCGTGTGGAGTTTGCACATTCTCCCCGTGTTTGCGTGGTTTTCACCCCCACAACCCAAAAGATGTGCAGGGTAGGTGGATTGGCGACACTAAATTGCCCCTTAATTGGAAAAAAATGAATTGGATATTCTAAATTTATTTTTTAAAAATCTCTGAAGGGGATATCGGAAGTCAGCGCTTAGGTCACCTTTACCCATCAGGGTGCCAGTTGCAGAGGGGGCACCGGAAGATAGATGGGAGAACCAGATGAATTCAACTCAAGGCAAGGTGGCATGTGTGGGGGAAGCAGGATATTGGCATCTTGGGGGGGTGAGCCTCTAGGTTTAACGGGGTCTGACGGCTGGTGTGGAGGAAGCACTCTGCATGTCCTCCTTGTTGGGCTTGTGGAAATATCACTGCTGAGGGATTAGCCTTCCAGAGTGGCAGCTGGAAAGTGGGTAGGAGGAGGTGAATCCACAGCCTCAGCATAGAGGGGAGCAACTGTGAAGTTCATGGCTGGGGTCCCATGAGAGGTCAGGCTGCATGGGCAGAGTGAATATGACAGGGAGTGTTTTCCAGCCTCATAACATCTGAATGCCCTCAACCGAGTGAAGTGAGAATGAGTCCCCACACTCAGGCAGCACTGTGAAGGCAAAGGGATATAGCTGTCCAGAGGTCCATGGCCAGTCTGTCAGGAATAAATGTTTGGTTCACTGTCTGTTTCAAGTTCGAAGAATCATTGAATCTGCAGCCGTTGAAAGCTGGGGGAATGAGGGTGCCCTCTAAGGATGAAATTGACATGCTAATTTCAGCCTTCATATGCACCATACCTCGCCTGCCACAAAGGGAAAGCAGTTGCCTAATCTTGTTCCTGACCCTTCCATGATGAATCAATTGTTCCAATTTAGTCAGCATTGTAATGCATGAGCGTGCCACTGATTGGCATTCAATTATTAACTCTTTGGAAGCGGAGCCCCCAAGTATTGAAGTTCAAGTCTCATACTCATGTCGACACAACAGAGAGGTGACACAGATGTTGCCGCCAAAGCAAGGTGTCAGTGGTGTTCCCCCCCTTTCAGCTCCCAAAGGTTGTCCACATCATAGAGGTCTGCTGTGCTCTGAACAACCTAGCACTGCAGCAGGGCGAGCAGCTGGACTAGGAGCAGATAGAACAGCACATATCCTCGGATGAGGAGATTGTTGAGGAAGGCGGTGATGGGCAATCCGCAGAGGAGGAGAGAGGGGGGAAGGACAGGGTGATGGCCAGGGTCCACATGGGGCACAGGACGAGAGACACTCTCATTGACTCTCGGTTTGGTTAATAACATGGCTAGAGTGTGAAAACGTCGCCCAACATGGCACCTTGCATCTTCTCACTACTGTTACTCTGCGGGAGACCATAGTTATGGTTGTTCCATTCATGGATCGGGCGCTAAAGTGACTCACTGGATGCTGCAGGAGAACAATGATGATTTGCAATGAGGACAGAGCGATGCTTACCTTAACCTCCGCTTGTGCTTGAGAGGGAGCTGAATATAATCTGCCACTGAACGTGGTGTTCTAGGGACCCATAGAGGCAGAATGTCCCTGAGGACATTTAGGAGTCAACCACATTGCTGTAGATCTGAAGTCACATATAGACCAGACCAGGTAAGGACAACAAGGCTAGAATTCTCTGGCCGTTGGGATTCTTTTCCCCCGCTAGTGGAGTGGGTGGCTTCAATGTGAAATCCCACTGACAAGCGTCAGGAAGAGAGAATCTTTCCCTCAGCGAACGGTGTGCCACAGAGAAACATGCGGCTGGGGGACCGGAGAATTCCATCCCAGGCTAAAGAGAAAATGCTGGGAAATTTCAGCAGGTCTGGCAGCATCTCTAGGGAGACAGATGTGCCAGACCTGCTGAGATTTTCCAGCATTTTCTCTTTGGTTTCAGATTCCAGCATCCGCAGTAACTTGCTTTTATTCCATCCCAGATTTCCTTCCCTGACGGGTGTTAATGAACTGGGTGGATTTTTACAACAATTGACAATGGTTTTATCATTAGACTTTTTAATTGAATTCTGATTTTTTTTTTACCCCAATTAGGGTGCAATTTAGCATGGCTAATCCACCTAACCTGCACATCTTTGTGTTATGGGGGTGAGACATGAAACCCATGAAGACACAGGGAGAATGTGCAAACCCCACCCATGCACTAACCCGGGGGCCAGGATCGGACCCGGGCCCTCAGCAGCATGAGGCAGCAGTGCGAACCACTGCACCACCGTGCCACCCCTTTGAATTCTGATTTTTATTCAATGCACGTTTTACCATCTGCCTTGGTGGGATTCAAACCCGGATCCCCAGAGCATTACCCTGGGTGTCCGAATTGCTTGTTCAGCGACAATACCACTATGCCACTGCCTTCCTGCACCTGGCTTTCTCAGGCAGCCTCACATCCAAGTACTAACCAGGCCTGAGCCAGCTTAGCTTCCAAGGTCGGACCAGATTGGGCATTTTCAGCCCAGCACAGCCCGATGTCAAAGGGATATCTGGCACCTTAACATATGGGACAACCATCTATATGAAATATAACGATGGAGAGAAAAACAGAGTAAATGGCAGAGAAATGAATAAGGTGAATGAGAGTCAAAATAGATACAGAAAGAGATATAAACAGAAGGATAAGAACATTTGATTAAGAGAAAGAGAGAAAAGAGACAGAAAGGAAAAGTAAGAAATACATTTTAAAATTCACAAGTCATAGAGGATCGCAGGACAATTCATTATTTGTGAATATGAGACTGTAGTTTGAATTGTTTCCTTTTGGGCCTCTAAGACTGGGTTAACCACATCATTAACAGTGTGTTTATGATGATATGACCATGTGAGAAAGCGTGAACTGGCTCCTCTCTATTCCACCTCCTCAGTTGGTCACAACAAATGTTTATGTTTCTTTTTCAAAAGGAAATGCCTTTGCTGAGTCCAAATGTATTTAACTATTTAAACTGTGAGCTAAGGGAGCCAATCAAACAGGGCTTTAAGTCAAAGAAAGAGCAAATTTATTAATCATTAAACCCAAGAGAATAAAAAACATGACGTCAACCATCTGGCCCTCATGCATTCAATCGGGAACATCCACACACACGCACATGCGTATCAGAGATAAGTGAAGTGAATCCATTAAAATAAGTTAAAATAATATATGGTTTTAATAATAATAATCTTTATTGTCATAAGTAGGCTTACATTAACACTGCAATGAAGTTACTGTCAAAGGCCCCTAGTGGCCACATTCCAAGTACATGGACGAAGAATTCAGAATGTCCAAATTACCTAACCTGCACCTTTTTTGAGTCTTGTGGGAGGAAACCGGAGCACCCGGAGGAAACCCACGCAGTCACAGGGAGAACGTGCAGACTCCGCACAGACAGTGTCCCAAGCCAGGAATCGAACCTGGGACCCTGGCGCTGTGAAGCAACAGTGCTAACCACTGTGCTACCGTGCTGCTTAAGTGTCCTTTAATTGTTGTCCTTGAGTTGTAGATTTTTAAACTTGGATGAACTAGTTTCATGGATGCAGACAGATGTAGATAGAAGATGTTGCAATTATTACCTGATCTCGGTTCGTTGGTAGATTTCCAGCAATGTTGATGGCTGACCTGGTCATACACTTGTTCCAAATGAGGGAGAGGGAGGTAGAAAGCTTTCAGCCTGTCTCTTCTGCTTAACTCTTTCTTACAATCTCTCTGCACAGCAGCTACAGTCCGGTCTGAAATACCTCACCCATTGTGTATTTCCAAGGGAATTTGGCTGGGTCTCTCTGTGACAGCTATTGTTTCAATATTCAGCACCTTGAATTTTAATGTATTTTCCTTCACAGTGATGAGTTTCAATTGGTCTCTGGATTATAGGAAATGTCTTTCTCTGCATACTTCCCTGAGGGTGATTTGTTTATTTTTCACCTTCATCTTGGAAGGTGCCCCTGAAATGTAATGAAATGTCTTTAAGTAATGAAATGTGTTCAGTAAACATGGTCAAGGAGAATCCCAAGGATTTTCATGCATATATTAGGAGCAAGTGGATAGTAAGATAAATAGTAGACCCACACAAGGATAATGGAAGGAAGTATTACGGGGAACCAGAGGAAGTGGGTGAAATCCTTAGTGAGTACTTTGTATCAGTATTCACTAGGGAGAAGGACATGATGGATGTTGAGGTCAGGGATAGTTGTGTGAACACTCTTGAGAACATCAATATATTAAAGGAGGAAGTGTTGAGTATCCTAAATTGCATTAAGGTAAACAAATCCCTGGGTCCAAATGGGATCTACCCCAGGTTACTGCAAGAGGCAAGTGAAGAAATAGCTGGGACCTTAACAGATATCTTCCCATCCTCTTTGATCACAGGCAAGGTTCCAGATGACTGCAGAACAGTCAATGTTGTTCCCTTGTTTAAGAAAGGAAGCAGGGATAATCCAGCAAATTATAGGCCGGTGAGCCCGACATCAGTGGTGGGAAGCTTTTGGAAAAGATAATGAGGGATAGGATATGTGTACATCTGGAGGAAAATGGATGAGTTAGTGACAGGCAGCATGGTTATTTATGAGAAAGGGCATGTCTCACCGATTTGATCGAGTTTTTGAAGAGGTAACAAAGAAAATTGAAGAGGGAAGGGCTGTGGATGTAGTTTATATGGACTTTAGTAAAACATTTGACAAAGTCCCACATGGCAGTCTGGTACAAACACTGAAATCATATGGGATTTGGAATGGGCTGGCTAGGTGGATACAGAATTGGCTTGGTTATAGAAGATAGGGGCCTCACGGTAGCATGGTGGTTAGCATCAATGCTTCACAGCTCCAGGGTCCCAGGTTCGATTCCCGGCTGGGTCACTGTCTGTGTGGAGTCTGCACGTCCTCCCCGTGTGTGCGTGGGTTTCCTCCGGGTGCTCCGGTTTCCTCCCACAGTCCAAAGATGTGCGGGTTAGGTGGATTGGCCATGCTAAATTGCCCGTAGTGTAAGGTTAATGGGGGGATTGTTGGGTTACGGGGTTACGTGGGTTTAAGTGGGGTGATCATGGCTCGGCACAACATTGAGGGCCGAAGGGCCTGTTCTGTGCTGTACTGTTCTATGTTCTATGTTCTACAGAGAGTAGCGGTGGAAAGGTGTTTTTCAGAATGGAGATCTGTGCTCACAGGGATCAGTGCTGGGATCTCTGTTGTTTGTAGTATATATAAATGATCGGGAGGAAAATTAATTATACTGTAAATAGCAGAACCCTTAGGAATATTAACATACAGAGGGATCTGGGCGTGCAGGTACACAGTTGGCTGAAAGTGACAACAGAGGTGGCCAAGGTGATTAAGAAGGTAGATGGCATGCTTGCCTTCATCAGTCAGGGCATTGAGTACAGGAGTTGGGAAATCATTTTGCAGCTATATAAAACCTTGGTTAGGCCGCATTTGGATTATTGTATGCAGTTCTGGTCACCACATTATCAGAAGGACGTGGAAGCTTTTGACAGAGTGCCAAAAAGGTTAACATACCTGGTCTCGATGGTGTTGGCTATGAGGAGAAATTGAATAAACTAGGATTGTTTTTACTGGAAAGATGGAGGCTGAGGGGAGACTTGATAGAGGTTTGCAAAATTATGAGAGGCATAGACAGGGTGGATAGTCAGAGGTTTTTTCCAAGGGTGAAAGTGTCAATTACAAGGGGGCACAGGTTCAAGTTGAGAGCAGGAAAGTTTAAGGGAAATGTGCAGGGTGCGTATTTCACACAGAGAGTGGTGGGTGCCTGGAACGAGCTGCCAGAGGATGTGGTGGAAGCAGGCGCATTAGCAACATTTAAGAGGTATCTGGATGGGCACATGAATAGGGAAGAAATAGAGGAATACGGACCGAGTAAGGGCAGAAGGTTGTTTTGTTTTGGTTAGGGTATCATGATTGGCACAGGCTTGGAAGGCCCAAGGGCCTGTTCCTGTGCTGTACTTTTCTGTGTTCTCTTTGTTCTAGTTTGTTCTACCTCATATCAAATTGCAAAATGTCCCATTAGTTGAAAGTTGAAAAGTTATATTTTCCAAAATGAAGGTGCATAGCCTCATGACATCTACATGAGAAAAAGCCCAAAACATTTGCAGTGAAATTCATTCATACTTACTGTGAAAATCCAGCAATATCTTGATGTTTGCCTTGATATTGAGGGTGTGCTTTGACTTTAGCAGGATTAATGGCGGAGCAGCACAAATAAATTCATAGTTCTCATGGATTAACTCTTCCTTCCCACTTCCCACTGGGCCCAATACGTTGGGTGCCTTGGGCTTACTGTTATTTTTCCTGGTATTTCAGCCAGGTTGTTTTACCAGTTGAATCTCAGTACAGAGCCTTCTGCAGACCATTTTGGCTTCTAATAAACAGAAGACTTTCTCTTCAGACATTCCAAAGACCTTTACAGACAATTAAGCAATTTTGAAGTACAGTTATTGTTGTAATCATAGAATCATAGAATCTACAGTGCAGAAGGAGGCCATTCGGCCCATTGAGTCTGCACTGGACCTTGGAAAGAGCACCCCACCCAAGTACACACTTCCACCCCCATTCCCGTAACCCAACCCAACCAAACCTTTTTGGACCCTAAGGGGCAATTTGGCATGGCCAATCCACCTAACCTGCACATCTTTGGACTGTGGGAGGAAACTGGAGCACCCATGAAGACACGGGGAGAAAGTGTAATGTGAGGAATGGGACAGTCAATAGCTTGATATTTACTGTGATGGGTTCTTTGAGCAGTCGGGGAGGACATTTGTTCAGGAGACGTGGAAGTTCAAATTTCAAAGCATACATCTTTTCTTTTAGCTGGTTTCCTGCCAGATGCCTGACCACAGATTTAGTTCCCTATTGGTCGGTGTATGCTCCAGAGAGGGCTTAAGGCCGGAAACAAGTAAGAAACCTGGAGTTGGGTTCGTGGAAGTGGTCCAGAGTTCGGTTGATGGAGGAAGTGATCTTCAATCCTGGAAGTCACAACTGAAGAAAGGCTCATTCTTAATCCCCGAGTGGTCAATCCTTGAAACTATGGTGGGAGTGTTTGATATTTGGGTCTTGGTTGGAGGTATCTGATGTTGGGGGTGTGGGATAAGACCATAAGACATAGGAGCAGAATTAGGCCGCTCAGCCCATCGAGTCTGCTCCGCCATTCAATCATGGCTAATATTTTCTCATCCCCATTCTCCTGCCTTCTCCCCATAACCTCTGGCCCCCTTATTAATCAAGAGCCTATCTATCTCTTTCTTAAAGACACTCAGAGATTTGGCCTCCACAGCCTTCTGCGGCTAAAAGTTCCACAGATACACCACCCTCTAGCTGAAGAAATTCCTCCTCATCTCTGTATTAAAGGATCATCCCTTTAGTCTGAGATGGTGTCCTCTGGTTCTAGTTTTTACGACAAATGGAAACATCCTCTCCACGTCCACTCTATCCAGGCCTCGCAGTATCCTGTAAGTTTCAATAAGATCCCCCCTCATCCTTCTAAACTCCAACGAGTACAGACCCAGAATCCTCAACCGTTCCTCATTCGACAAGTTGTTCATTCCAGGGATCATTCTTGTGAACCTCCTCTGGACCCTTTCCAAGGTCAGCACATTGTTCCTTAGATACGGGGCCCAAAAGTGCTCATAATACTCTATATGGGATCTGACCACAGCCTTATACAGCCTCAGAAGTACATCCATGGTCATGTATTCTTGCCCTCTTGACATGAAAGCTAATATTACATTTGCCTTCTTAACTGCCAACTGAACCTGCATATCAACCTTTAGAGAATCGTGAACAAGGACTCCCAAGTCCCTTTGTGCTTCTGATTTCCGAAGCATTTCCCCATTTAGAAAATGGGGCGGGATTCTCTGGTATCCGGCGGACGGGCCGTACCGGCGCCAAAGAGTGGTGTGAACCACTCCGGCGTCGGGCCTCCCGGAAGGTGCGGAATCCTCCGCACCTTCGGGACCTAGGCCGGCGCTGAAGTGATTGGCGCAGCGCCAACCGGTGCCGAAGGGCCTCCGCCGGTTGGCGCGAGTTGGCGCATGTGCAGGAGCGCCAGCGTGTTCCCAGAACTGCTGCCGTGATTCCTGCGCATGCGCAGTGGGTTTCTTCTCCGCGCCAGCCATGGCGGAGCTTTACAATGGCCAGTGCGGAGAGAAAGAGTGCCCCCACGGCACAGGCCCGCCCGCAGATTGGTGGGCCCCGATCACGGGTCAGGCCACCGCCCCCCCCCCCCGTGGTCAGATCCTCCCGCACCCCCCCCCCCCAACGACTCCGCAGGCCGCCCGAAGAGCCAAGTCCCGCCGGTAAGAACCTTGTGTAATTTACGCTGGCGGGACTGGCCGAAAACGGGCGGAGCGGAGGGGGCCCGCTGCCAACGTGGAGCGGAGAATCGCTGAGGGTGGCCGCTGCCAATGGCCTCCGACCAGCACGGCGCGATTCCCGCCCCCGCCAAAAAAACGACGGCGGAGAATTCGGCAGCCGGCGTCGGGGTGGGATTCCCGCCGCCGCCCCCCCCGGCAACTCTCCGGCCGGGCGGGGTGGTCGGAGAATCCCGCCCATAGTCTATGCCTAAATTCCTCCTTCCAAAGTGCATAACCTCACACTTTCCACATTGTATTTCATTTGCCTCTTCATTGCCCACTCTCCCAGCTTGTCCAAATCATTCTGCAGCCCCCTTGCTTCCTCAATACTACCTGTCCCTCTACAGATCTGTGTATCATCTGCAAACTGAGCAACAGTGCCTTCAATTCCTTCTGATGTGGGATGGTGGGACCTATTGAGCAATAGACTAAGTCAGGTGGAATAGGGAGTGCTCCTGCTCTTTCTGGCCCACAAGCAGTGCTCTAAAAGCACTCATCCTTTCACAAAGTAATCCACATTTCCTTTCAACTGCTAGATTTCCTGGGGGCCGGAAAATTTGCCCAGTCAGAATTAAAGGTGGAAAACAGGTTAAATTTCAGCTACACATTGCAATATACAAATGGCTGGTCCTCTGCTTAGGAATGGAGTTCTTGCTCACTCCACTGCCCCGCCCTTCGGTTAAAATCAAAATTAGGTTGATTGGAGGCAGGTTACGATCGAGTTTCAGACGTTTTAACATCCCACCTGACACCAGTCTACCTGATGTGTGTGATTTAAATTGCTGCTAATTTGTGCACATCAAGCTTCCATAAACATCAATCTGATAATGACCAGATAATCTGTTTCTACTAATCTTGGTGAAGAGAGAAATATTACACTCTCTCCCATTCGTCTTTGAACTAGAGAGCCATACAGTCTTTTTATGCTTACTTGAGAGGGCGGCCTAGATGTAAAATCTCTTCTGAAGCATGTTAAGTAGTTATGTCAAAAATAATCTTCTCTTTATATTTGACAGGCACCTTGATGTTAATACTTGATCATGAGCAGCTTAAAATGATCAGAAATCAAATTTTAAAAAGGATCATCAGATTTTACAGTTCAGGATGAACACTCTCTCAGTAGTGTCAACCAATGCTGATGTCTGAGTAAGACTTGAAGCAACAAACTCCTGACTCAGTGGTAAGAGTGCTACCTATTGAGCCCAGCTGGTAATGGGATAGTTAGTACCTTGCCTTTTCCACTCATACGATGATTACAGTGCCATATTCTTGTCTGAAGGACAATTAGGAATAGACAATTAATGTTGATCTCCAGCAATGCCAACATCGCAAGAGCAAATATATATAAAAATGAACTGGTCATTTTTCCTGGGCTTGATTGGGGTAAATGCAGGTTTGAAATATTAAGCGTACACTTACATTCCGTCATTGTGATATATCTGATTTTGTCTTCATATGTCTTAACTCACTCTTCTACACACTTCCCAACTCACCTTCTTTTCTAACAAATCACCTATTTCACACTAACAGCAAGTTATGTTTATAACACATCCCCAACGTAATAAACATCCCAAGATACTCCACAGGAGCATGATAAAATGACGTATGGCATTTGACATATGACATATTATTAATCATTATGGTTTGTTGAGCGTGCATATATTTGGCAGATGGACTGTATGTAGGAAAGAGTGAAGTTGTGCACTTTGGTAGGAAGAATAAATGAACATTATTTAAATGGAGAAAGACTGCAGAAAGCTGTAGATCAGAAGGATGTGGGGGGTCCTCGTGAATAAATCACAAAAAGCTAACATGCAGGTTCAGCAGATAATAAAGACGGCAAATGGAATGTTGGCCTTTATTTCAAAGGGAATGGAGCATAAATATAGGAAAGTCTTACTAAAACTATACAAGGCACTAGTCAGGTCACACCAAAACTGTGAACAGTTTTGTTCCCCTTATCTAAGGAAAGATATACTGGCATTGGAGGCAGTCCAGAGAAGGTTCAATGGATTGATCCAGGGCATGGAGGGATTATCTGAGAATAGTTTGGGCCTGTACTTACTGGACCTTGTAAGAGTGAGAGGTGACCTTATTGAGACATAGATGTGGAGGAATGTCTTCTCCCAGAGGATAGTGAATCTATGGAATTCTTTACCGCAGGGGATAGTAGAGGCTGGATCGTTAATTGTGATCAAGGTTGAGATAGACAGATTTTTAATCAGGAAGGGAATCAAGGGTTATGAGGATAAGGTGGGAAAATGGAGTTGTGGATTATCACATCAGCGTAGCCATGCCTCATTGAATGGCAGAGCAGACTCGATGGACCAAATGGCCTACTTCTGCTCCTACGTCTTATGGTCTTAAGGTCCAATCTAAGTAATGAGAGAACTCTATGCATGACAATCACAGAATTTAATGTCGTCTGCTGAGGTGGACTTGAAGGTTGGGGGTGTAGTTACTCGGCCTGCAGGATATCAGGGTGGTAACCCCACCGCCTTCCTGCCTTTGCCCTGATTAAGTCCATGACAGGAAGGCTCTTGGACGGCCTTGCTGTCCCTACTCCAATTGAGGCTCTGAAGTGGTTAATGGATGCCCATTTGTGGAGACCATCCCACCACTGCTGGTATTTAATTCACCACTTGAGAAACCAAAAAAGCGAACCCTTGTCACTTTGCTCATGCGATTCCCAAATTGAAGGGAGGGCAGGGAGGGAAACAGATCCTCGTTATCATTCCCCGTACCCTCACTCACCTGTTTCCTGGTCCCTCACTGAACCTGGATCTTTGGTGGGTGCACTGCCGACTGCAGCCACCACTTCCCTGGTGGCAATGACACTTCAGGCCTCACGGTAGCATGGTGGTTAGCATCAATGCTTCACAGCTCCAGGGTCCCAGGTTCGATTCCCGGCTGGGTCACTGTCTGTGTGGAGTCTGCACGTCCTCCCCGTGTGTGCGTGGGTTTCCTCCGGGTGCTCCGGTTTCCTCCCACAGTCCAAAGATGTGCGGGTTAGGTGGATTGGCCATGCTAAATTGCCCGTAGTGTAAGGTTAATGGGGGGATTGTTGGGTTACGGGTATACGGGTTACGTGGGTTAAGTAGGGTGATCATTGCTCGGCACAACATCGAGGGCCGAAGGGCCTGTTCTGTGCTGTACTGTTCTATTCTATGTCTATGACAGCAATGAAGAGTTGCTGACCTCTGACTGATCGGTAGCTCTTATGGGGTGGGATTCCTGCCTTCATCCCAGGGATGGCCACCTCCGGCCATTTAAGTGCTTGATTTCAGGTCGGGCTCTCACAAGCTCTCCTGCTGGGAGGCACGATCCTGCCGCCTGGAATGAATTCCACCCAGTATATTTTATATCAAATGAAATGCATAGCACAACCCTTCATGAATGCTAATTCCATAAATCAGGCTACACTTCATGCTTTTAAGACTTGACTGAGCATTCACTGACAGAACAACGTCCTAAGGTAAGAATGGAAGATCATCTCATATATATTCACTTCCTCTACCTTGAAACTGGCAGCAGGCAATCCCCTCGCAAATCAGGACACATTGCATAAAATATGTCCCAATCATTTCTTCAAAGCACAAACTCGTAAATTAGCACTGTCGTTAATAACTATCACACATTTATTGCAATATTATTTCCTGAGCAATTAATTAGTAATCAATATCTGAAATTACATAAATAAAGGTTATATTCCATTAAGACTGAGCTGTTGCGCAGACTACAGAATCCAAACAGCAGATCACAAGAGCAAAGATATATGCTTAGTCACAGGGCTTCAATCAAAAAACGGGCACAGGTTTTGAAATGTATCCTCCCTTATATTCTGGTTCCTAGGAACTCCAAGTATCATTGGCCTGAAGGCAGACATCACCCCTGCTCCACTACACCAATTAAATTTTGCCGTAAGAGCTGTTAAATAATTTATGTCATTGTCATTGCTAGATTCTCCAATGTCTATCAGTGCCTTAGGGAGGAGAGGCTATGACTGCATGGTACTGTGATAATGAGAAGCCATAATGTAAAGTAACTTCCTAGAACCCACTAATTGCACCATTACAGAGAACGAAGCAGAGTCTTATGAAAACCAACATAAAATGAAACACTTTATCCCAAGATTCCTTTCCTAGTGACTGAGCTTTGAACCCACTTAGCAAGGTTAACTATTTCAAAGGTTATGATTCTTCAGGTTTACAATTCCTCTCTGTTGATGTTACAATTATGAGGTTTATAAATTGTTATATTTTGGGACTTGTGGTAAACTACTGTATTGCATTGTGTTGTGTTGTACATGCCTGGGCCTGTCCCGGCTGGCTCCGCTTGTGGCTCCTCCCCTCGGGCTCATGTATAAAGGTGGCTAGTCTCTGCCTCTGACCCAGTTCGGGACCAGAGGCCAGGAGGTTTGCTGTTTAGTGTATTGAAGCCTCAGTTACATTCATCACTCGTCGTGTGTTTATTGATGGTATATCAATTCAATACACTAAACTTCTAAGATGAACTCATCACTCAAGCCTGATCGCTTGGACCTGGACCCACAAGCAGCCGACGCCACAGAAACATTTGAGCACTGGCTAAGCTGCTTCAAAGCGCACCTTGGATCCTTCACCGAACACTTCACAGACGCCCAGAAGAAGCAGATCCTCCACGCACGGGTGAGCCCACGAGTCTTTCTTCTCATCAGGGACGACCCCTCGTATGCAGAGGTAATAATGCTGCTGAAGGAACAATATGTGAAGTCCGTTAACGAGGTGTATGCTAGGCACCTCCTTGCCACGAGATGGCAATGCCCTGGGGAATCACTTGCAGAATTCCTGCGTGCTTTGCGTGTACTCTGCCAGAACTGCGATTGCCGGGCGATATCGGCTACCCAGCATGCGGAGCTGATGATCAGGGCCGCTTATGTCACAGGCATGAAATCAAACTATATCAGCCAGTGATTACTAGAAGGGGGTACACTCGGCCTCCCAGAGACAGTGTAGCTCTCAAACGCGCTAGAGGTGGCCTCCCAGAACATGGAGGCCTACACCTCTGACCGCGCGGCACCCTCGTGGGCGCCGCCATCATCCGACGCAAGCCTGTGCTGCGCAGTGGCCCGCCAACACCGTAGCCCGAGATGCTACTTTTGGGCCAGGGTAATCACCCCAGACAATGCTGCCCTGCACGGAACACGACTTGCAACGGGTGTGGGAGGAAGGGCCACGTTGCAAAAGCCTGCGAGGCCCGATCGCCCCCTAAAACGTCTAGGCCCAACAGCGCTGCCTGCTGCCTGTCGGGGCCAGCCCCAGCTGCCGCGCCACCTGCCATGTGCGACCCGTGGGCGCCGCCATCTTCGCCGGCATCTTAAATTTTGGCTGCCACGTGTGATCCATGGGGGCCGCCATCTTTTACGTATCCTCCAACCGCCACATAGACCCATGGGGGCCGCCATCTTGGATGCCATCGCCGCTGCCACCCGCCACGCGCGACTCATGGGGGCCGCCATCTTGGGACCACTCCGCAGCCTCCTGGGAGCCCGGCTCACCCGACCGTACGATGGCCGCCACTACCTCCGACCGGCCTACCAACCGCCTTCCGAAGCTCGCTTCCATCATGCTCGACCAGTTCCGGCCGCACCACCTCGCAAAGTCTACGATGACCGTCCGGATCAACGGGCACGAGACAGCCTGTCTTTTCGACTCCGGGAGCACAGACAGCTTCATACACCCGGATACCGTGAGGCACAGCTCCCTCTCAATCTTACCCATCACCCAGAAAATCTCCCTGGCTTCCGGATCACATGCAGTAGAAATCCGGGGTACTGTGTTGTGACCCTCACTGTACAAGGCGTAGAGTACGCTAACCTCAAACTCTACGTCCTTCCCCATCATGCGCTGCCCTATTACTGGGGCTCGACTTCCAGTGCCACCTCCAAAGTCTTACTTTAAACTTCGGTGGACCCCTGCCCCCCCCCCCCCCCCCTTACCATCTGTAGCCTCGCAACACTTAAGGTCGCCCCACCCTCGCTCTTCGCTATACTCACCCTGGACTGTAAGCCCGTCGCTACGAGCAGACAGTACAGTGCCCGGGACAGGGCCTTTATCAGGTTGGAGGTCCAGTGACTCCTATGGGAGGGGATCATTGAGGTTAGTACCAGCCCCTGGAGAGCCCAAGTGGTGGTCGTCAAGACTGGGGAGAAGCACCAGATGGTCATCGACTACAGTCAGACCATCAACCGGTATACGTAGCTTGATGCGTGCCCCCTCCCCCGCATATCTGACATGGTCAACCAGATTGCACAGTATCGAATCTTCTCCACAGTTGACTTGAAGTCCGCGTACCACCAGCTCCCTATCCGTCCGGAGGACCCCCAATACACTGCCTTCGAGGCAGGTGGCCGCCTCTACCACTTCCTCAGGGTCCCCTTCGGCGTCACCAATGGGGTCTCAGTCTTCCAGCGGGAAATGGACCGAATGGTTTACCAGTACGGGCTGCGGGCCACATTCCCGTACTTAGACAATGTCACTATCTGCGACCATGACGAAAACATCCGGCACTTTCTCCACACCGCTAAATTCCTGAACCTCACCTATAATAAAGAAAAATGCATTTTCTGCACAACCCGACTAGCCATCCTTGGCTACGTTGTGGAAAACGGAGTCCTAGGGCCCGACCCCGACAGCATGGGGCCCCTCCTGCAACTCCCCCTCCCACACCGCCCCAAGGCCCTGAAGAGATGCTTGGGGTTCTTCTCGTACTATGCCCAGTGGGTCCCAATTATGCGGACAAGGCCCATTCACTTATCAAATCACCATTTTTCCCCTGACAACTGAGACCGGAATGGTCTTCAATCGCATCAAGGCAGGTATTGCCGAAGCCAGCGATGCACGCTGTGGATGAGTCCATCCCATTCCAGGTGGAGAGCGATGCGACGGACTTTGCTCTGGCCGTTACCCTCAACCAAGCGGGCAGGCCCGTGGCTTTCTTCTCCTGTACCCTCCATGCCACCGAGATTCGACACTCCTCCATTGAAAAGGAAGCCCAAGCCATTGTAGAATCTGTGCGACATTGGAGGCATTACTTGGCCAGCAAGCGATTCACTCTCCTCACTGACCAACGGTTGGTTGCCTTCATGTTCAATAACACACAGCGGGGAAAGATCAAGAATGACAAGATACTGAGGTGGAGGATTGAGGTCTCCACCCACAACTACAATATCTTGTATCGTTCTGGGAAGCTCAATGAGCCCCCAGATGCCCTATCCCACGGTACATATGCCAGCGCACAAGTAGACCGACTCCGGGCTCTCCACAATGACCTCTGTCACCCGGGGGTCACCCGTTTTTTTCACTTCATCAAGGCTCACAACCTGCCTTACTCCATCGAGGAGGTCAGGACCATGACCAAGGACTGCCAGGTCTGCACAGAATGCAAGCCGCACTTCTATCGGCCAGACAGACCTGGTAAAGGCCTCTCGCCCCTTTGAGCACCTCAGCATCGATTTCAAAGGGTCCCTCCAGTCGCTCCTGTGTACAGCCACCAATGAGACTCCTCACAAGCGTATGTTTGCTTTCCCCAAGAAATCCACCTCGGGGGTCTCGCTCCCGTCCTGGCTGGCAGTCCCAGGGCCCGTCCTCCTCTGGAAGCATGCGAGGAGCCATAAATTCGATCCCCTCATCGAGAAGGTCCTGCTCCTCCATGCAAACCCACAATATGCCTACGTGGCACATCAGGACGGGCAACAGGACACAGTCTCCCTTCGGGATTTGGCACCTGCAGGCTCTCCAGCAGCCATCACCACCACCACCCCCGACCCTACACTGTCTTTCCCCACCCCTGCCCACCTACCTCACAAACTAGCACCCACAGGCCCACCGGCGACCAGCACCACCACCTCTGCCCATACACTGCACCTCCCTTCACCGACTCAACAACTGGGTGAAGACGAGGACAACACACTCCCAGACGCGCAGGTCTCTCCACCGGTGCCCACACCACAGCCGGGACTGAGGCGATCATGGCAGAAGGTCAAGGCCCCCGACAGACATGACCTTTAAGACCACTTCACCCCCGCAGGACTCTTTTTTAAAACAGGGGGTGAATGTGGTAAACCACTGTGTTGCATTGTGTTGTGTTGTTAATGCCTGGGCTTGTCCCGGCTGGCTCCGCCTGTGGCTCCTCACCTCGGGCTCATGTATAAAGGTGGCTAGTCTCTGCCTCCGACACAGTTCGGGACCAGAGCCAGGAGGCTTGCTGTTTAGTGGATTAAAGCCTCAGTTACATTCACCACTCGTCGTTTGTTTATTGATGGCATATCAGGACTGTATCTTTAATTTCAGGTAAAATGAAGGGGGTCATATGACTGGTTCTGAAATCTGCCTGACAGCAAGCCTGGCTGGTTTGATTGTTAACCATAAAAGGAGGGCCTTAAGTGTTTTACTGGGAAGAAAATACAAAGTGTTTACACCTGGAGACAATGGCAGTAATATGCGCTAATAATCGATAGACTGTGGGCGGGAATCTCTGTTGGCTGACTGCGAAATCGCGAAACGCGATTGGGCAGAGAAAAAATTAGATTCTCAAATCACGGCGTGCACCGATTTGATGGCATATCGCAATTCTCCATCACCTCGACAATGGCACCAGTGCGTTCCGGAACACACGTACAGTAAACATCATTTGCATGTCATTAGCAGGCCCGACCCAGTATTCTCCCGATTTTCCGCAATTCTCTGTCTCTGATGGGCTGAGCTCCTGGTGGTGCGGTTCACTTGTGCTTTTAAAAATCGTGAAACCAGCATCTTGGCTGCTGAGGGAGAGAGAGGGGATATGGATAGTTTGCTGACAGTTGTGCCGCTTGCCAGGTGCTTTTGCCAGGACCGGGGGGAGTAGCGGGGATGGCCAGGAGGTGAGCTGTGGGGTCGGGATAGACGGGCCGGAACACCATTGCAAGGCAAGGCAGCTGTGCAGTTGCACATGCCGCTAATAGCCCACTGTGAACCTAGAGCCACAAGTCTTTAGGTGTCCCCCCAGGCCACTCTCCTCGGTGACCTCTGGCCCCAGCCGACCCATCAGCTGTATAGACGCGCTCCAACACAACCAGTGCCATCTTGTTGACTGGGATGAGTGTGTGTGGGGATTGTAATGTATACATGTGGCTGCAGCTTGTCAGCCTCCCGAGTGTCAATCACGGACCCAGCGAATCCCACACCTTTTTTCATTGGAATCGATCGTGTCCCACATGGTGCCGGTGCTAGCCCCTCCACAGTTGTCGAATCGATCCAGGTTCAGCACCAGTTTTGCTGTTGTGAAAGTCCATGAATCCTACCTCAGCGTCAATACTTTATCTCAGAAACGGAAACGTCCGCCCTGTGAGTCTCCAAGTCCCAAAAAGGTGTTGTGAATGTTGGGTTGTAAACAATTGCGCTTTAAACCATCCATTTAGTTCCAACATAAAAGAGAGTTGGGGTCCCTGGTATAGCTAATCAGCATTTTCAAGAACAAAGAACAATACAGCACAGGAACAGACCCTTCGGCCCTCCAAGCCTGTACTGGTCATGATAACCAACCTTTGCCAAAACACTCAGCACTTGTGCCATATCCCTCTATACCCATCCTATTCATGTCTTTGTCAAGAAGCCTTTTGAATGCCGTTAATGTATCTGCTTCCACAACCTCCCCAGGCAACGTGTTCCAGGCCCTCTGCGTAAAAAACCTGCCTTGCGCATCTCTCGAAACTTTGCCCCACATACCTTAAACCTATGCCCCCTGGTGATTGATCCCTCCACTCTGGGAAAGAGTGCCTGCCCATCCACTCTAGCCATGCCCTCATAATCTTGGGGACCTCTATCAGGTCACCCCTCAACCTCCGTCTTTCTAATGAAAACAGTCTGAGTCTATTCAGCCTCTCCACATAGCTATTTTTTTGAAAATCTTTTTATTGGCTTTTCTCATATTTATAAACAGTTGTTACTCATATACATTACATTTTTCTTACCTGCGCTAATTTGCTTTATTTTACCGAGAGGTTTGTTTTGTCCTTCATTTGCCTAACTGTACGTACATTTCGCTGCCCTCTTGATTGGTCTATGATATCCCCCCCTTCCTTCTCCATCTCCCCATTGGTTTTAGCACCCTTCCTCTTCCCTTGTGGCTTCCCCATTCCTCCCCCCCCCCCCCCCCCCCCTTCCTGGATTGCGCAATACTTTGGTTCTTTTTTTTCCCCCTGGCTTACTGCTCGTTGCTGGCCTCGAACAGGTTTACGAACAGGCCGATGAACTGCCCCCAAATGTCCAGGAAGCCTTCCTCTGACCCTCGGACGGCGTACTTAATCTTCTCCAGGTGGAGAAATTCCGAGAGGTCAGCAAGCCAGTCTGCAGCTGTGGGTGGTGCTGCCGATCGCCAGCCGAGCAGGAGTCTCCGGCGTGCGATTAGGGAGGCGGAAGCCAGGGCGTCAGCCCCCTTCCTCATGTGTAACTCTGGCTGCTCCGATACCCCGAAGATTGCCACTATTGAGCATGGCTTCACCCTCATCCCCACAACCTTGGACAATGCCTCGGAGAAGGCTGTACAAAACCCAGCAAGCTTGGGGCAAGCCCAAAACATGTGGGTGTGCTTGGCCGGGCCCCTCTGGCACCATTCACATTTGTCCTCCACCTCCGGGAAGAACCTGCTCATTCGGGTTCTGGTCAGGTGTGCTCGGTGCACCACTTTGAGCTGCATTAGGCTTAGCCTTGTGCTGGAGGAGGTGGAGTTCGTCCTGCTCAGTGCTTCACTCCAGAGTCCCCATCCTACCTCTGTCCCCAGTTCGTCCTCCCATTTTTGTCTGATCCCGTCCAGTGGTGTTCGGGCTCTGTCCAGTAGCTGTCTGTATATTTTCCCACATAGCCCCCCCTTCTCGCTGCTTGTGCCTAGCAGGTTCTCTGGTAGTGTGCTTTCTGGGGCCCCGAGGTACCCTCCAGTCTCTGCAGAGGAAGTACTTTATTTGAAGGTGTATCAATTCCTGTCCTCTTGCTAGCCTCCACTTCCTCGTCAGTTCGTCTAGTGTCGTCACTCTGCGCCCTAAGTAAAAGCCCCCGACCGTCAGTGTGCCCCCATCCCTCCTCCATCTTTTGAAGGTGGTATCTAGCATGGCTGGGGGGAATCTGTGATTGCCGCAGATGGGAGCCATGGGGACATTTTGGTTATCCCGAAGTGCTGTCTCAACTGGGTCCACGTTCTTAGCGTGGCCGCTACCACTAGGCTTGTTGTGTACCTTGTTGAGGAGGATGAGAGTGCTGCTGTGGCCAGGGCCCAGAGGGTTGTTTCTTTACAGGAGGCCTCCTCCATTTGTACTCAATCTGTGTTGGGTTCTTGTACCCATCCCCTCACTCTTTCTGCCATTGCTGCCCAGTGGTAGTGTTGCACGTTTTACTATGGGCGTAAAACGCGTTTATTGGAGTGTATTAACACGCCTCCGAGTTCGACGTGTGCTTAACACTGCTAGGCTCTGTTCTATGTAATTATTTTAGCTCTGGAGTCGCCAGCTGCCGTATAGGCAACGTCACAAGTATTCCAAGGTCAAATTCAAAGTAATAAAGACGATACACCGATTAGTCAAGTTCAAACGATCAATATTTATTATACAGTTAATAATAAATACTCATGCACACACACTAAGAGACTAAGCTACAACTAAACATAAGCAAACAGAATACTTATCTAACAGGAACAGGCAAGGTCAGAGAACGAGGCCTTCGTCCTGGTTTTGTCTGCAGCCTTCAGCAAGCGTTCTGGCACTTGGGAGTCTAGTGGGCTTGGATCGCGTAGCGAGCGTTGAACTTACGGTTTCGGCGGCTGGTGCTCAACGGCTGGAGTCAGGATACCAGGTGTCAGTCGGGGCCGGAGCACAGGTTTAACAGACCGGACAACACGAGGTCCCTATCTTTTATAGGGGTTCCGTTGTCCTTCCCTCTTCTCGGGCGGGCTCTACCTATTGGATCAATTTCTTATCGATACTGGATTAATTCCCCAATGCGAGGGGGTCTCCGTGATGGAGGGGGCGTTTCTTATGTCCTTTTGTTCGGAGGTTTCTGGTGCCTCGATGTCTGGGTCTTGATTGGAATGTGTCCATTCAGAACCAAATGTATCTATTGTGTGGGTGTTCAAGTCTGATGGCCTCATTAGCATGCAAAGCGTTTTGCCATTTGCACCTAGCTAAGGTCTCTTCACCTGAGCCCAAACTGGTTTCTGCTGCTGCAGAATGCAAACTGCTCTTTGCAGACTGCTGTTCTGGCTGAACTGTCTGTTTCTCAGCAGCCTTCCATTTTAGTTTGGCTCAGTGTCCATTTTGCGTGGCCAGCATGGCTACATTCCCTCCTTGTGATCCTCACAATCATACTATTGTGAAGGATCACCTATGTACTTTGCCTCCTTGTGTTCTGACCTCTTGCCAGTTCCTGTTCTACTCTGTTCTAAACTATGGGAAGAAGAGAAAAAAAATTTTAACTAACATTTCTACTTGGCCCTATGTCAAAGGGACATGCATTACTACAATTGGGAACCTCTACCTATCACTATTAACCTTAACCTTAACTTAAACATGTAATCACTCTAAACCTTAACCATTCACACCACAACATCACACTTCCCAACTCGGCAGTCGAGTATGGAACAATATAATACATGGCTGAATTTTATTTACAGAGTGTTGTAATCAGTGAGGGGTTGAGGGGTTTGGTGGAATCCGAAGATGGGGGATTGCACTCTATAGATGGGTGAGGTGCTGGAACGAGAGGCTCTCCTCTTCCATTTCCTCAACCTGAGGGTCTGCACTAGGATGGTGAGGATCGCAATCACCAACAGTGATTCGATTATGTAGGACATGGAGTACCACGTCATGAATTTAGTACACCAGGTCTGAACCTCGCTGATCAGAGCTGAGCACTGGGGGTTTGCTGTACTAACATTTACGGTGGGGGTTGTGGGGGAAACGTGTCTTGTTTCCACACATATACATATGACATTAAATAGTAATAAGTGGGCTTCCATCATTTTGCTGTTCTTCTTCTTTCTCTTCCTTCTTCCTCCGGTATTGACAATCCTGGCTTCGACCTCTGTCTCGTCCTTTGAAACCTTTGGGATCAAGCACAGTATCTGTCAATACACAGTTTAAGACCTTTACTTGTTAGTGCATCTGTCTTTCAAAACCCAATTGACCCTTTAAAATGACTGGCTAAGTCACACCCTGTGACTCCCCTCATTTTTTTTTCAAAAAGCGAATTTAAAGACCAGCATACACCTAACAATCCTTCCTTCTGCGAGCCGTCTCGCAGGCTTTGCTGATTTACCATCCGAATGTTCCCGGATGTAAATAGCATGTGGGATGGCGGCCGAAGGGCTACCTAACCTAAAATGAAAACAAATTTGGAAAGAAACATCCGAATGAGTTGCGTATGGGCCGCTACGGGTACGAGTTGGATGGGATCCCCGGGTAGGGCGTGCTGTGCCATACCCGAGCTTGGCTGACCAAGGGTTGGTTCTCAGACAGGGCGGGTCCTCAGTGCCGTTTGTCCACTGCCTGAGTAACCTGGAGAAAACGGGTACGAATGTGTTAACCATGACTTGCAGCCTCTATTTCGCCGAATAGAGGGGCACCTAAAAACCCAAGGGAGCCAAGATGCTCCGTTCTGAAAACAGGGAACAAGTCGTGAACCGTGTCGGTTCACCAGAGGATACAACTGAAGTTCTCAGAAATATCTGCGGACAAGCTATTTGGCGTGTGGCCTTACAACTTTGGAAAAGATCTCCAATCAAACCGAAGTTCTCAGAAGTATCTGCGGACAAACTAACGTGCATGTGAGGTGGTCACAATCTTTTCAGCTGAAAAGAAGATGTCCATCCTCCAACTGAAACATTTACATTCCTGGAAACAAACAAACATAAAACGAAGACAAACATACGTGCAGGTTCCATCAGAAAGGACATCGTTTCCCTCAAACGATTCCTATCTTACATCATCTGGACACCTCACTTTGATTCTGCCTCTGTGAACAGGGTCACAAAGGGGTTGCCGTGTCGGGAGTCAGACACCGTGTCGTCCTGCTCTCCCGGATCCCACACCCTTGTGTGGATCAGGCATGCAATTTTGGAGTTGTGTGACCGGGGGTCACTCTCGTCATTGCGGACAAGTCTGTAGGAATTGTCCCTGTGCCATTGTGTAGCGTCGAGTGTGTTGTCGGGGTAGTCGGGGTCGGGTGGTGGTTCTGGGTTTTTAAGGTAAGTGACTTCCATGGGGTCACTGGAGTCGGGGTCGTAGGTGGTGCAGTGTGGGCTGTATGGCTGTGTGCTGTCGCTGTCTTCAGAGTCAGTGTCTGTCCTACTGTCTCTGCTGTGGCAGCTTGTGGGCGTGTCGGGGCGTGGTCTGTGGTGGTCTGTGGGCGGAGTCGTGGGCGAGTCCGTGGATGAACTGGTCTGTGAGGGGGATGGTGGAAAAGTGTCTCTGGTGGGCGGGGTGAAGTGTTCTGCTGCGTCTAGCAGGACATGGTGGGCATGGTTGGCCTGTGTTCCATATGCCTTTAACTGGTTTATATGGAACCACGCGGTCTTCCCATTAGGATACTTTATCCTGTAAACGGAGGGGCTAATTTTGTCCGAAATTGAGTAGGGACCGGAATATTTTGGAGCCAAAAAACTGCTGGGGTTATAAACAGATAACATTACCTGTTGCCCAACCTGGAATTCTGTGGTGTGTACGGTCTTATTGAAACAGGCAGTCCGTTGCTGTCGGCGTTTCCCTAGCTGGACTGCGGCTGCGAGCTGTGCAGACCTCACAGTCTCAACTAGTTCTTTAACTGCCTTTTCATGTGTGAGGGCCGTCACTTCGGGGCTTGTCATGTCCAGTCCTAAAAGGAATTCTGTACCTTTCATAGGGCGTCCGGTCATGAGTGTGTGTGGTGTGTATCCTGTCGATGTGGAGACAGTGTTCCTTATGAACATAAGTGCAAATGGGAGCACTGAATCCCATGTGGAATTGTTCTGTTGAACCATTTTCCTAAGGGTAGTTTTTAGGGTCCGATTCATGCGCTCCACAATCCCGCTGGACTGTGGATGGTACGCAATGTGGAAGTTCTGTTTGATTCCGAATATTGTCAGGACGTTCCTCATGACCCGTCCTGTAAAGTGAGATCCCTGGTCCGAATCGATACTTCGGGGTAAACCCCATCTCGTGAAGATGTGGTGGGTCAGGATCTTTGCAGCTGTCTTAGCTGTGTTTGTTCGTGAGGGAAATGCCTCTACCCACTTGGTAAAGGTATCTATCACCACCAGAACGTATTTATAGCCATTCCTACAAGGGGGCAATGGACCTATAAAGTCGATCTGGAGGTTTGTCCAAGGGCCGTTAACTGGGCGAGTATGCCGAAGTTGTGCCTTCTTAGAATACCGCTCCGGGTTATTCTGAGCACAAATCAGGCAATTCTCTATGTAGTGCGTTACATCATTCCTGAGATCAGGCCACCAACAGAGTTGCCTGAGGTGCCTCGTTGTTGCATCAATTCCCTGATGCCCGTGTCCGTCATGGAACAAGGCAATCATCTGATTCCTGTCCTGCTGTGGGACCACATAAAGTCGGTCCTTAATGATCACACCCTCATGTGTGGTCAGTGCGTGTTTAAAGTGCTCGTAAGCAGGCACAAAGTTTCCCTTAAAAACCTCCCTGAGGTCTCCGTCCTGTTTTTGTGCTGCCACGAGATCTTTAATATCAGTCTGTGAGACTTGGACTGCGCTCACAGGGGCGCTAGCTGGTGCGCTAGCTGGGGGGGTCCATAAGTGTCCTCTCCTGGAACCTGCCTTAGCCAATGCGTCGGCCTTTACGTTCCCAGGGGGTGATGACCTATGGTGACTTCTTACTTTTATTATGCCGAAGGTCCTGTCCTTCGCTTTCGCTAAAATATGCTGGAGTAGAGGGGCTGATGGAAGGGGTTTCCCGTCTGCGGAGACAAAACCTCGTGTCCTCCACAGGGGCAGAAAATCGGTTAAACTGTTACAGACATATAAGCTGTCTGAATATATGTCTGCTGGGCTGGGGAAAGAATCGGGGTGGTCCACTATGTACGCTATGGCTGCTAGCTCTGCTGCCTGCGCGCCTAAGTGACCTGGTAACTTAAGAGCGATTTCTTCGAGAGCGCGCCCCTGCGCGTCCTCTACATAGATGCCGCATCCTGTGATACGCTCACCATTTAAAACCGTGGAGGAACCGTCTACATAAATCCTCAAGGGTCCACACGTGTCTGTGGGCTGGGGGCTTTGTTTCGGGTTCCCTATCTTCCTGGGGGGTGTTTTCGCTAAAAAGGGTCCTGTGTTATGCAGGGGAGCTACAATTTCACAGTCATGGGGCTGTCCGGGGTATTGGAGGTTGTCTGCTAAGTATGTGTGTGTGCGTGTCCGTTTCACTGTAATGTCCCGTCCTTGTAAAAGTAGGGTCCACCTAGCTGCCCTAATCTGGCTAACTGAACCGTCCTTC
This sequence comes from Scyliorhinus canicula, assembly GCF_902713615.1. Taxonomy (NCBI): domain Eukaryota; kingdom Metazoa; phylum Chordata; class Chondrichthyes; order Carcharhiniformes; family Scyliorhinidae; genus Scyliorhinus; species Scyliorhinus canicula. The sequence goes on along the minus strand of NC_052146.1, from coordinate 106,489,718 downwards.
AGTCGACCGTCTAGTAGTAGCTGTGTGGGTGTGTGTTCGGTTAGAATGGTGATGGGGTTGAGTCCGGTGATGTATGAGAAATACTGCACTGCCCAGAAGACAGCAAGGAGGTGCCTCTCACAGGCTGAAAATCCTTGTTCTACTGGGTCTAACAGTCGGGAGGCATAAGCCACTGGTCTTAGCTGCTCGTGCCGTTCTTGAAGCAACACGGCCGAGAGGGTCAGATCGGTGCTCGCTACCTCTATTGCGTACGGTGAAAGTTGGTCGGGGACTAGCAGCGCGGGTGCTGCACTAAGGGCTCGTTTCAACTCTTCCACAGCGCCTGTATGCTGCGGAAGCCATTCCCAGGGGGCTCCTTTCTTAAGGAGGTCTGAAAGTGGGGCGGCTTTTGTCGCGAATCCGTCGATGTGGTTCCGACAGTAGCCAACCAGTCCTAAAAACGACCGGAGGGCTGATACATTCTGGGGAAGGGGCAATTTGACGATCGAATCAATTCTTTTGAATTCGATCTCGCGTTTGCCGTGCGTGATGACTGATCCCAAATACATCACTTTACTTTCCAATATTTGGGCCTTTTTCGGGTTAACTTTACAGCCAATTTCAGTTAAGAGTTCCAGGAGTTCGGCCAGAAGCGAAATGTGCTCTGCCTTTGTGTCCGTCTGCAGTAGTAGGTCGTCTACATACTGTACCAGACAATCGGGTCGGGAAAATTTCTCTAATCCACTTGCCAGCTGTCGGTGGAAAATGGAGGGTGAATTGTGGAATCCTTGTGGGAGGCATGTCCACGTGTACTGCTGTGTTTTAAAAGTGAATGCGAATTTGTATTGGCACGCTTTTGCCAATGGTATTGACCAGAATCCATTACTGATGTCCAATACCGTGAAGTACTTGGCGTTGAGACCCTGCTTGAGCATGGTCTCGGGACTAGTAGCTACCGTTGGGGCTACTGCGGGGGTTACTTTGTTGAGTTCCCGATAATCGATGGTCAGACGCCATGATCCATCGGGCTTCCTCACTGGCCAAATAGGGGCATTGTTGGTGGAGGCTACCGTTCTCAGTACACCTTGGTCCAACAAGCTGCCTATAACCTTTTCTATTTCCACCTCTGCCTCGAGGGGAAATCTATACTGCTTTTGCGGTCGGGGGTCCTGTCCGGTAACATGAACTTGTCCAGTCATTCTGCCACAGTCATGACGGTGACTTGCAAATGCTGTCCTGTGTTTGTTTAGTAGGGCCTTAATTTGTCTGTCGGTGTGGAGCGTAGTCAGGTCGAATGAGTACTCTCCCACTGCGCTAATCCGATTAGCGTAGTCTCCTACTGTGAGGGTGGCTGGGGCTCTGTCTGATCTCGCCATTCGCCAGACACACTGGTTCACTGGGTCGAACGACAAGCTGTGAGCGTTCATGAAATCTATCCCCAGGATGTGCTCTGCTGTCCGGGGAAGATTTACTAAAACTACGGGGTGCCTTGTGCTAATGTTCCCTAGCTGGATCGCTACGGGTGCTGTGATATGTCCCTGCTGCGAGTGTCCGGTGAACCCGCTAAGTGTGATGGTGGAGGTGGTCGGCCACGTGTCTGCGTGTGCCGTGGTTGTGGAGTTAATGGTGGTGCGGGATCCTCCTGTGTCCCACAATAACTCTATGGGCTTCCCTTTTACTTTCGCCGTGACTACGGGCCTCCCTGATGAGTCCCATAGTGTGTCACAGACCCAAGTGGGGGAGCCCGAACACCGTCAGTTCGTCTCGTCCACATTGGTGGGTCCTGACTGTACTGCTACATTGTGGATTGGTTTTGCTTTGTTGCGGTTCAGAGTGCCTGTCTGCTGGCCTCTCTGAGATCGCTGGGGTGCTTGGCATTCTTTTGCCCAATGCCCTAACTGTCCACAGTTATAGCACTCCTGTCCTTTCTGTTGAGGGCTGCTCTTGCCTTCATTTACCCATGCGGGCTTCTGGTGCTCTCTGACTGCTTGGATATCTGCAGCAGCCTGAGCCTCTTCTGGGGATCTAACCTTTGCTTTTGCCTGAAGCGATTGCTCCCAAGCGCGGGACAATCTTTTGAGGACCCATTTTTCGTTATGGGCCTCTTCTGAGGGGTCGTAACTATTGCAAGCGCTCTGTCCTGCTTCTGTTGCGTGTGAGATAATTGTGCGCGTCCACTTAACCATGTTTTCGCGGGTTAAATGCGCTCTATCTAGCTGTCCGAAAACTGCGCTGAAGTGAATCCACAGCCTTCCTGCGAATGCTGTGGGGTGTTCAGATCTCTTCTGCCTGCACTTATTCAAGCCTTCTACGGGGTCACCTCTATTGTACCCGATGGCATCTAAAATAGCAGTGTGCATCTCCTCTAGGCTGCCTCCTGCCACGTTTTGTGGGTCGGGGAGGGCTGCCACTACACTCTGGTCTAAGCTCAGCACGGTGAGCTTAACCTGCTCTCTCTCATCCAGGCCGTACATGGTAGCCTGCTGTTTTACTTTCGCAAAGAACTGGTGGGGGTCTGCGGTGGGGAGGAACGGAGTGATCTTTTCACAAGCGTCCCTTAGCTGGGTTACTGTTAAAGGGGTGGTGTAGGTTATGTCTGGGGCGCCTTCTGATTCGGCTTTCCTCTGTGTGGTTACGGGATTCATGGGTGCGGTTATGATCTGAGCTGTGGGGGGTTGGGGTGCCTGTCGTTTCTGCTGAGCTGCGGGCGCACATGTTCCCTGAACATAACGCTGCGCTGTCTCGCTTAATTCCTGCCAATCTGGGGCATTTTCCCCATCTAACTGAGCTCCAAAGGTGCTTTGGAAGCCATTCTGCACCGAAAGCAGAGATTGCAGTTCCGCAATCTGTTTCCTGCATTTCGCGTGGTCAACTGTGCTTTGTCTTTGTTCGGTCGTTGCAGCGTGGAGTGCTCTCAAAGCTGCTTTGAGATCCGAACATTGCCTCTGCAATGCCTCCACCTGCTTTTCCGATTCCTGTCTTATCAGAACGGCACGTTGCACGTCCTGATAGGCTTTCTCATACTGGGTCTGGGAACTGTTCAGATGAGCTAGACAAGACTGGTGAGCCCTCTTGGCATCATCCACCTCTCTACCCTTCTCTGCCAACTTCCCTTTTAATTCCAGGTTTTCTTTCTCGATGTCCCTGACATCGACCTTACTCATTCGGTTCCTTTCCTCTAAATCTGCCCGGAGCGTCCTGATGACCTCCTCTGCGCCTCGCAACTGTGCCAAGCAGGACACAATCGCCATCGGCTTGCGTGCTTTACTTAAACTCTTTTTGTGTATCTGAGAGAGGTTCTCCCACCAAGTATGACCTATACTTCCGGGACCTGTCTCCTCATTTGCACAAAACTCTTTCCAAAGGGGCCATCCCTTTCCCTGCAGATATTTGCGGAGTTCCAGCTCCCACGTGGGACACTGGCCTACCCTGCTACTGCTGCTGGTCGCTGCGACCACAAACTTTGCTGGATCCATCAGACGTTCCATTGCCTGCATGGCCATTTCCTCTGACTCTCTTTTTATAATTTGGAACAGGGGGTTGCTGGGGTGGTGTTTCGTGAAAAGGGTACGGCTTACGCTATTTTCCGATTACAAAACTACCGAAAGTTTGTCGCAACAAAAAGCTTTCAGTTTTACCTTACAGCCCTGTTAGTACGCATGCACTAAAACACACTTCCGAATTTCGCTTATTATTTTGAACACCTTGAATACTTGTGATCTCTTTCTTTCTCTGCAATTTGGAGTTCTAATTCAAATTTCAGGGTCCTGGACACTGTGGTGTTTCCACTTACAACAGGGTCCCGGCGGATGTCGCCACTAAATGTTGCACGTTTTACTATGGGCGTAAAACGCGTTTATTGGAGTGTATTAACACGCCTCCGAGTTCGACGTGTGCTTAACACTGCTAGGCTCTGTTCTATGTAATTATTTTAGCTCTGGAGTCGCCAGCTGCCGTATAGGCAACGTCACAAGTATTCCAAGGTCAAATTCAAAGTAATAAAGACGATACACCGATTAGTCAAGTTCAAACGATCAATATTTATTATACAGTTAATAATAAATACTCATGCACACACACTAAGAGACTAAGCTACAACTAAACATAAGCAAACAGAATACTTATCTAACAGGAACAGGCAAGGTCAGAGAACGAGGCCTTCGTCCTGGTTTTGTCTGCAGCCTTCAGCAAGCGTTCTGGCACTTGGGAGTCTAGTGGGCTTGGATCGCGTAGCGAGCGTTGAACTTACGGTTTCGGCGGCTGGTGCTCAACGGCTGGAGTCAGGATACCAGGTGTCAGTCGGGGCCGGAGCACAGGTTTAACAGACCGGACAACACGAGGTCCCTATCTTTTATAGGGGTTCCGTTGTCCTTCCCTCTTCTCGGGCGGGCTCTACCTATTGGATCAATTTCTTATCGATACTGGATTAATTCCCCAATGCGAGGGGGTCTCCGTGATGGAGGGGGCGTTTCTTATGTCCTTTTGTTCGGAGGTTTCTGGTGCCTCGATGTCTGGGTCTTGATTGGAATGTGTCCATTCAGAACCAAATGTATCTATTGTGTGGGTGTTCAAGTCTGATGGCCTCATTAGCATGCAAAGCGTTTTGCCATTTGCACCTAGCTAAGGTCTCTTCACCTGAGCCCAAACTGGTTTCTGCTGCTGCAGAATGCAAACTGCTCTTTGCAGACTGCTGTTCTGGCTGAACTGTCTGTTTCTCAGCAGCCTTCCATTTTAGTTTGGCTCAGTGTCCATTTTGCGTGGCCAGCATGGCTACAGTAGTATTGTAGGTTCGGTAGAGCCAGGCCCCCTCTGACTTTCCCTCTTTGCAGTGTCAGCTTGGGAATTCTCAGGTTCTCCCCCCCCCCCCCCCCCCCCCCCCACACACAAATGCCATGATTAGCCTGTCTATGTTTTGGAAAAAGGCCTTGGGGATGGATCTAAACAGGAAGAGCAACCTTGGCAGTACGTTCATCTTGATCGTCTGCACTCTTCCCGGCAAGGAGAGTGGGAGTGAGCCACATCGTTGAAGGTCTTTTCTTACTTCCTCCATCAGGCTGGTCAGGTTCCACATGTGGATCTGTGTCCGATCTCTGGCTATTTGGATCCCCAGGTAACGGAATCTGTTCTGGGCCGTTTTGAACGGGAGCCCCTTCAGCTCTGTCCCTCCCCCTTTTTGGTTCACTGGGAATGTCTCGCTTTTGCCCAGGTTAAGTTTGTAGCCCGAGAAGGTTCCAAACTCTTTCAGTATTTGCAGTATTGCCTTCGGTCCCTCCTGTGGCTTCGAGACATAGAGGAGCAGGTCATCTGCATGGAGTGAGACTCTGTGCTCTCTGTCTCCTCTCCGGATTCCCTTTCAGCTTTTTGCATCCCGCAGGGCTGTCGCCAGGGGTTCGATCGCGCGCGCGAACAAGAGTGGGGACAGGGGGCAGCCCTGTCTTGTTCCTCTCTGTAGCTGGAAGTATTCAGAGCTGGTGGTGTTAGTTCGGACACTCGCTTTGGGAGTGTTGTACAGGAGCCTCACCCAGGCGGTGAATCACACTCCGAGTCCAAACCATTCCAGTACCTCGAGGAGGTAGCTCCATTCGACTCTGTCAAAGGCCTTTCTGCGCCTAGGGAGACAATCACCTCTGGTGTTCTCTCCCCTGAGGGCGGGCGGGGGGGGGATCATTATCATATTCAGCAGCCACCTGATGTTCGCTGTGAGCTGCTTACCCTTGACAAAGCCTGTTCGGTCCTCTGCGACCACCTCTGGTACGCAGCCCTCCAGCCTTTTGGTCAGGACCATTGCGAGTATTTTCGCATCCACATTCAGCAGTGAAATGTGTCTGTATGATCCACATTCTGTCAGGTTTTTATCTTTTTTGGGTATCAGTGAAATTGTGGCCTGCGCTAGAGTGGGGGGCAGGGTGCCCCCTGCCAGTGAGTCCGCGAACATGTCCATTAGGTGTGGGGCCAGGACTGGCACAAATCTTTTGTAGAAGTCCGCCGGGAACCCGTCGGGTCCCAGTGCCTTCCTCGCCTGTGTGGAGCTGATGCTCTCCATGATTTCTCCCAGGTCTATTGGTGCTTCCAGCTCCCCCTGTCTGTCTTTCCCCACCACTGGCAGTCCCAGTCTGTCTAGGAACTGTTTCATTCCCGCATCCCCGTCGGGGGGGTCTCGGAGGTGTACAGTCTCCAGTAGAAAGTCTCGAATGCCCGATTGACTGCCTTTGACTCTGTTACCAATCTGCCTTTGCTATCCTTAACCTGCGCTATTTCCCTCGTGGCTGCCTGCTTTCTCATTTGGTCAGCCAGTAGGCGGCCAGCCTTGTCTCCGTGTTCGGAGATGGTCCCCCTTGTTAATGTGTTAAGAGTTCAATAAAATCGAGTTGCATTTCTTCAAGTGTTGGAAGCCTGTCTCTCTCACTACTGTACTGCAGTAAACACAGTCCTCGCAGACCCAGCTTACCCAACACATCAGAGTCCACTAGCTGTTGCCTGGCTACCCTCTCTTCATTATCTCTACTTGCCTTGTAGGCTATGATCTTTCCTCTGATCACGGTCTTCAGTGCCTCCCAAAACGTGGAGGGTGAGACCGCCCTGTTTTGGTTGTTACTAACGTAATCGTCTATGGCCTGCGATATTTTTTGGCAGAAGACCTTGTCGGCCAGGAGGTCCGTGTCCAGCCTTCATGTGGGGCGCTGGGCACGGCCTGTCTCCAACCTCACATCCATTTAATGTGGAGCGTGGTCAGAGATAATGATCGTGGAGTAGTCCGTTCCCGTGATCCCTGGAAGCACCGATTTTCCCACTGCAAAGAAGTCGATACGGGTGTATACCTTGTGCATTGCGAAAAGAACGAGAACTCCTTTTCTCCCGGGTGCAGGAACCTCCATGGGTCCACCGCCCCCATCTGTTCCATGAAGGCCCCTAGCTCCCTAGCCATGCCAGACGTTTTCCCCATTCTGGGGTTTGATCAGTCGGTCAGTGGGTCCAGCACGCAGTTAAAGTCGCCCCCCCCCATAATCAATCGGTGTGTGTCAAGGTCGGGGATTTCCGCCATGGTCTTCTTTATGAATTCTGAGTCATCCCAGTTGGGAGCGTACACATTTACCAGTATGACAGGTGACCCTTGTCATAATATACACCAGTATATCATGGTGCAGACACACACTGATGGACATTCACAGGGACCAATCAACATGCACAAACACCGCAGCCAATCAGCAGTTAGAATACACACACTATAAAGGCAGAGGGCACCACGATTCCCGTTCAGTCTGGGTGCTGCCTCTCAGTAGAACAAGAACTCATCCAGCCCAGCACAGACTCACACCACGTGCTGAGAGAATCAACAGGTTCGGACAAGGCTTAGGTCTCTAGTTTAAGTTAGCATCAGTTAGACCCACAATCATCGTGTGCTTGTTAGTTAGAAGTAGTTAATAAAATTGAGTTGAACCTTCATCAGTGTTGGAAGTGTCTGTTCATCTCTCAAGCCCACACTAGCCAACACTTCACCCCTTCCAGGACACTGCTGACCATGATGTACCTTCCCCCTGGGTCCATAACTGTCTTGGTTCCGTAAACCTCGTCCTTTTGCTAATTAATATTGCTAACCCCCCCCCCCCAGCCCTCCTCCCGTAGCACGAGTGGTACGTTTGTCCCACCCAGCCCTTCCTTACCAGCAGTCAGTCCTTCTCCCTCAGGGGCGTCTATTGTAGGTAGATTATGTCTGCTTTTAGGCTTCTTAGGTGGGCGAACACTCTGGATCTTTTCACTGGGCCTTTGAGTCCCCTTACATTCCAGGTAACAATCTTGGTGAGTGGTTTCTGACCCCCCGAGTCCTGTGGGATCACCCATACTTACCTGGTGGGCGCGCCCCTGCACTGCGGGGTTCCCTTTGCTAGGGGCCATCCAAAATGGCCAGGGTCACCGCTCTCACCATGGGGTCGGGCCCCAGCGCTCAGGGGTTTCCCTTTGCCCAGGGGGCACCCAATGTGGCCACCAGCTGTGTGTATGCCACACGGGTGCACCCCTGCACTCCAGGGTCTCCCTCCGCCCTGATGCCCTCTCGAGTGGTTGTTTGCGATGCCCTCTTGGTTCTTTGCCCTACTCCTTGCCCGCCGAGGCCTATGTCTGTACTGCTTCACTATCTCACCCTTCTCTTTGCTTCTGTTTTGTTCTGCGTTCTCTCCCAGACTCCTCCCCCCCCCCCCCAGCCCCTGTCTCTTTGTCCCTCCCGCCCCTGCGTTCTTCCCCCCCATTCTGTCCCTCCCCTCCCCTCCTTGTGCCAGGCGCCCCCCTCCCCTGAGAGGGGCGCCGTGGCCTTCCTTCCTTCCTGCCCTTCCGTGCTGGCCCTCCTCGCTAGTACGGTGGCCTTCCTCCCAGTATTCGCTCAGTTCTGGCCCTGGTTAACCTTCCTCCTACTGACCCTTGCCTTGCCCTCCTGTTTGCTTTCCTTACCTTCATTTCCCTCACTCCACTTCCCCTCCCACTGCATTGAGAAAGGAGACAAGCTTTGAAACAAGACAGCACAGTCCCGCGCAAGGCATAACACATATATGCACAGTTCATGAGTCTATTGTCCTTGTTTGCGGTCTGTCCTCCACTCTTTGTTCTGATTTTCCCTTCCTTTTCTATCCCCATGTCTTTCATTGCGGTTGCGTCTGCTCCTCCCCCAGTTTGTTCGCTCTAACAACCTCATCAGCCGCCGCTGGGTTATTAAAATACAGCTCTTTCCCCTCAAATGTTACCCAGAGTTTGGCCGGAAATAACATCCCAAATTGTACCTTGCTTTTGTGCAGTTCTGATTTCGCCTTGTTGAATTCAGCCCTCTTTTTTTTGCCAGGTCCGCCCCAATGTCCTGATACACCCTTATGATCTTCCCTTCCCACGTGCTCTGTTTCGTTGGCCAGGCCCACTTTAGGATTCTCCGGGTCTTGGAACTGGTGCAGCTTCGCTATAATTACTCTGGGCTGGTCCCCGGCTTTGGGCTTGGGTCGGAGCGACCTGTGTCTATTTCCGGTGGGTTTGGGCATACCTCCTTTCCCACTAGCTTGCCCATCATTTGGGTGATGTAGCCTTTTGGGACTCTGCCCTCTTTCCCCTCTGGCAGACCCACTATTTTAATGTTCTGCCATCTGGACCTATTTCCCTGGTCCTCCACTTTCCCTCTTAGGCTCTCCTGGGCCGTTAGTAACCTTTTGACCTCGGCTTCTAAGGTTATCACCCTGTTGCTCTGGTCCGAGGCGGCCCTCTCCAACTCCAGAATCATTTTTTCTGCTCCTTCACTTCCCTTTCCAGGCCTTCGATGGTCTGCTGCATTTTGTGCGTCGTCTCCTTCATCATTGCTTGGAGCTCTGACCACAGCGCCTCCTTTATGCTGCTCGCTGTGTCCTGCTCACGCTCCGCTGCTTGGTCCGCCATCTTTTTCCTTTTCAAGCTCTCCTGAACCTCCGTCTTGTCTTGTGGGTCCCCCTGCCTGCACGTCCGCTGCTCGTGTGCCTTACCCTCGCTGCTGCTGCTTGCGTCTTGCTGTCCCTTCACCTTGGTGGTTTTCTTTCCTCCAGCCATCTGTCTGTCTAAGTTTCTTCCCCCGCTGCTGTTCCTTACCCTGAGGTTGCTCTCACTTCTCCCGCTCCTCTGCTCTCGCTGGGTCGGTCTCGGTCTTCGGGTTTCCTTATTTTTTGTCGGGGGGGGGGGGGGGGGGGGGGGGGGGGGTTGTGGTTGGGTACCTTCCTCCCTTCCTTTCTCTCTTTCCTTGTCTCTTTATTTATTTGTTTGTTTACTTTTATTTTTCCCCCTTCTTCTTCCCTTTGTTTCTCCCCTTCCTTTTCACTGGGTCAGGAGGGTTCGGAAGAGACGTTTCCTGCTGCGGACCGGAGTCCCTCTTTGTCTCGCCGCTCACCACGTGGTGGCCGCCGGTCCTGTTGGGGGAGGGGTTCTCTCTCTCTCTCTCCTGCTTTTTGGCCCCGCTGGCTCCGCTCCCAAGAACATTGTTTGTAGCATTGTCTTTGGCTTCGCGGTCTGGGCTGCCGCTTCTCTTCCGCCACCCACGCTCTGCTGTGCGGGTGGGGGGGGGTCTGGTCCCTTGCATCTTTTTTTCCCCCTTTTCGTACCTTCGGGGGGGGGGGGGCGCTGCGTAGGTTCTTTCTTTTTTTATATATATAATAAACAACACAGGAATAAAAATACCCCGGGACTAACACACAAAAAAAAACCCCTGAAAGTTTAGTCCTTTAGTGGGAGCTGCCCCATGCATGTCTTCCCCCTACAGAGCTCTACTCGAAGTCCCTCTCCACATAGCTAACACCCTCCAGTCCAGGCAAAATCCTGGTAAACCTCCTCTGCACCCTCTCCAAAGGATATAAGGCCCATTTGATTCACATTGCCATGGAGATTTGATAGAGCAAAGTTTTCTAAGATGTCCTGAAAAACTCACAGGCAAACGCAGTTTGTCTGGATCAGGGCGAGAGAGATATTCTATAGGCAGCAAGACACTGTGATTCACTATGCAGGAATGCAGGTGGTAGCGCACACTGAGATTGAAAAGACACAATTAACAAGGAGTTAAAACAAAGCTGGAATATTGATGTAACTTGTGCTAAAGGAGGAATCTCCAGAGGAAAAAATCCTCACCGTGAAAGACTTACCAGACGAGAAAGGAAAAACATAGAAGTAAACCTTCAGGAACTAAGAATCACCTTGGATTCAGGTCCGGGAGAATTGAATGTCCAACTAAAGAACAGTGTGAAGTGTCCATGATGTGGAGATGCCAGCGTGGGACTGGAGTGAGCACAGTAAGAAGTCTTACAATACCAGGTTAAAGTCCAACATTCCTTGGAACGGAGAAACTACGACATCTTCTTCACAGCCTTCAACACGTCATCGATGAAGATGAACATCTTGCCAAGGCCTTTGCCACACCCCCACTACGTGCCTTCAAACAACCGCGCAACCTCAAACAGAACATTGTTTGTAGCAAACTACCTAGCCTTCGGGTGAACAGCGACCACGACACCACACAACCCTACCATGACAACGTCTGCAAAACGTGCCAGATCATCAACATGGGTACCACCATTACACATGAGAACACAACCCACCGGGTACGCGGTACAAACTCGTGCGACTCAGCCAACATTGTCCACCTCATACGCTGCAGGAAAGGATGTCCCGAAGTGTGGTACATTGGCGAGACCATGCAGACGCTACGACAATGGATGAATGGGCATCGCGTGACAATCGGCAGACAGGAATGTTCTCTTCCAGTCGGAGAACACTTCAGCAGTCAAGGACATTCAGCCTCTGATCTTCGGGTAAGTGTTCTCCAAGGCAACCTTCAGGATGCGTGACAACGCCGAATCGCTGAGCAGAAACTGATAGCCAAGTTCCGCACAAGTGAGTATGGCCTCGACCTTGGATTCATGTTGCATTACATTCACCCTCCACCATCTGGCCTGGGCTTGCAAAATCCTACCAACTGTCCTGGCTTGAGACAATTCACACCTCTTTAACCTGTGATTATCCCTCTCCCTGTCGCTCCGTCTGGACCTGTAAAGACTTGATTACCTGCAAAAACTCGCATTCAAAGTATCGTCTTGCATCATTGACTGTCTATAGATTTGTTTCTGGAACCAATCTCGTCATTCACCTGAGGAAGGAGCTGCACTCCGAAAGCTAGTGATTTGAAACAAACCTGTTGGACTTTAACCTGGTGTTGTAAGACTTCTTACAATGTGAAGCGTGTTTTCGGTTTTGCTAAATAAAAAAGGGGAATATTTTGTCTAAAGTATATATTACCTACAAAGATGATACTTGGTCAATAATGCTTTCAGTATTTTGTTACAGTAAAGGTCATGCAGCAAGCACTCTTGTGTTATCCTTTCAGGAGCAAACTGGAAATTTGAATTTCTTTTTAAACTTTATCGGTCTCTACGGAAATTGTAACATTACATCATTGTCCAGTAACAGATACTTTGGATAATATATCCAAGAGAGCTGGGAGAGCTGCAGTGCAACCCAGAGCCACTCTGTAGCCTGTTGGACCTGGATGAGCAGAGGAGTACTCAGCATGCTAACATGTCCACTCTTTTCCCCCTGCAGAGAATGAACTTCGGGATACAGCCAGGAATGGGTGCTTTCTGCCTGGCAGCGGCAGCTCTTGCGGCTGCAGGCACAGGGGCTGTTCAGGGAGGACCCTGCGGAACAGGAGCTGCCCCTGGGGAGCAGGGACCAGCCAGTGAGGCTGGGCACCGGCTGCCCAATGGGCTGGGGTAGGAGAAGTGAAGGAGGCATTGCATTAGGTCACGTGTATACCATCAGAGCCTGTCCTTCAAGGACCTGCCTACTGAGCGCGTTGCTGAAGACTTTGGCTAACCAGAGAGACCGTGCGCCATCTGTGCTAAATGATGGCGCACCTGGAGCCACGGGGGTATGGAAGGGGATACCCGCTCCCAGTAGCTGTCAAGGTGATGGTCACCCTGAAAATGTTTGCCACGGGATCTCATAGACATCCGCACACAAGTTCACGCTCCCAGTGGTTGTGGCCCATCTTCTCCTGGAGGGACAGATAATGCACAGTGTAAGACACACAGTGCCCAGGGAGTCCACAACTAGTGGCCTCTGTGTGTTGGGCACCCGGCCATGGCAGGCTTAAAGGTGTTGGTGTGTGGTACAGGGTGAGATGCAAGTGGGATGACAGCGGCTGGGTATTGATTGACCTCTAGGGAGGTGGGTGGGGGATGTGCAGGGTGTGGGGTGGGTGTGATGTCAGGGGTGCAGAGGTGGTGGCACACACTGGTTGGCCTAGAGGGTTTTTACATTTAGAGTACCCAATTCATTTTTTACCAATTAAGTGGCAATGGCCGAGACGGGTTGCCCATCCCCATGCAGTACTGCCTACCCTTCCGTCTGGTGGCGGCCACATGCGGTTTTGGAGGGGCGTGTTGAGGGGTGGGAAGTTGCTGGACTGGGGTGATCTCAAGGGCACAGAGGTGGCACACCCTGGCTGGCCTAGGTAGATTGCCCATCCTCATGCTGCACTGCCTACCCGTCCAGCTGGTGGGGGACGCAGGGGAAGGGGGGGGTGGGTTTGAGCGGTGGAGAGCTGCAGGATGGGGGTGTTGCCAGGGGCACTTGGGTGGTGTCCTACCTAAGGTGTTCAGCCTCTTCTGGCAGTGCAGGCCGATCCTCAAGATGGGGCTCATGGCCTGTGTTACCTCCCCAGGCCTGCTTGGCATCAGCAGATGGCAGCCTCCTGCCCACCCTGCGAGAAGGGTGCCCACCTCTCCTCCACAGCATCCAGCACTGTCTCCAGCACTGCATCTGCGAACCTTGGAGGTCCTCATTGTGAACCCATATTCTTGGTTGGAATGAGAGTGTGGGGAGCAGAGTGCTTATATTCAGCTCCAGCTTGTGAGGCTCTCCATTGTCAATCCCAACCCCAGCGAGTCCGGTTCGGGCGTTGGAATTGCACTGGTTTCACGTGGCGAGAGTGCTGGGCCATTAGCATTTCCTGAATGGCTCCGTCACTGGTGCCCCCAATGGAATGGGGGAACACTCCCAATTCATTCCTGCAACAAAACCACGGGTGGGATTCTCCATTTCCCAATGGCGATTTCACAATCGGCGATCAGGCGGAGAATCCCTTTTCACAACCGAATCGGGGGCGGCACCTGTTTTACGCAGATTGCGCATGTTCCGCCCCTCCAAAACAGCGTCATCGCAACATGTGGCGCACACCATTGGGACGGCCTCAGGACGTCACCTGAAGGCTCTCCCCGGTGCTCCGCCCCAGATGGACCGAATTTCCGACCATGCGGTTGGCATGTGCTCACAGTGGTCGGGAACCTAGCGTGATAGCTGAGGACTGTGTCCAGCGCTGTCACATTCGGGCGGGAGCCATGCTGCTGGCTGGGGGTGCTTTGGCGGGGACTGGGGAGACTGGTGGGGGTGGCAAAGGGGTGTCCAGTCGGGCACTAGGTCGCGTCCGCGCACGGCTGCGCCATGTTGTACAGTGCGACTGCCGCAGGTAGTCGCCATGCGCGTGTGCAATTCTCCAGCCATTTATTTCTTGGAGGCCTCACCAGTTGGAGGATCGGTGCTGGGTGCGGAGCTGAATTTCTTCCACGTAAAACGCCACGGATCCTCCGGGCATAGCCTCAAAATTGGAGAATCCAACCCTTAGTCCCTCAAATGGAGAACCTCGCCCATTATATTTTATATTTTGTTGTAGTAAGAACCCTGGGTTCAAATTCATGCATTATATCTACTAAAGCTGTGATTAAGGGGTTGTAAAGGTTAGGTAATCATTGATTTTAACCATTTACTTGGTTACAGAGTGATGGCTAATTGAATATTGTTGATATTTAGGAGGTTCCCTGGGGTGTCGATCATTTATGAGTGTTTAGTCCTAGTTAAGCAAGTCATGAGACATCTTCATGGTAGGAGACTGCAGCATGCTTATGCTTGCGATACAGATTGTGTTGTTAATGGGAGGAGGCTGTCTGTAGTTTTGTAGTTTGCCATAGGATGAGAGTCTGACAAGAAGGATTTTCCGGTTGTTCTTGAAAGCATCTCTCTCCAAAGGTCTGTACAGAGACCAAAGTAACCCTGATTAACTTAATTCATAAGTGGCATTTGAACCGAATTGGGTTAATTAATTGGATTATATAGTGGCAGCTGTAGATAGGGAGTTAAAGATTTATTTCCTTTTATTTAAGATCTGTTTGACTGTTAATTGTAAAGCTATTTCTTTGCTATTAATATGGTTAACAGTGAAAGTTTGAGTTAAAGTTTGTTTTATTATAAAATATACCAATTTGTCAGACTTATCACTCCATTTAGTTGTCTTCCCTCACAATCTTACAAATAGCAAATTGTTGGGATTCTCGTCCGGGAGTCCTAGCATGCTGCATCTGCCAAAGTTTTGCCCACTCACTTAATCTATCTATATCTCTCCACAGATGCTGCCTGAGCTATTGGGTATTTCCAGCATTTCCTGTTTTTATTTCAGATTTACAGAATCTGCTGTGATTTTAGTGTGAATATTTAATCCGCCTGTGACCACGGATTTAAAATAATTGACAGACAAGAGGCTCCCTTAATCATTTAGTGAATCTATGGAGTAAGCAACGGAGTCAGACAATGAGGCAATGAAGTCACAGGTTTGATTTTTGATTGATGCAGAGTTTGTTCAGCTCAGCTAAGGAGCTAAAAGGGGTCATGGAATTTACAGCGCAGAAATAGACTATTCAGCCCTTAGAAAGAGGACCCTACTTAAACCCACACCTGCACCTTATTTCCACAACCCAACCCAACCTGTTAGACACTAAGGGGCAATTTAACATGGCCAATCCACCTAACCTGCCCATCTTTGGATGATTCAATTGGTCTCAGTACCCCTCATTCATGGGGCAGAATCTTCCAGCCCTGCTGTGGCGGGGATGGGGCTGGAGTCAGACAATGAGGTGAGCCATTTAACTGTTAATTGACTGGCGAGACTGGAAGATCCCGCCAGCGGGAGAAGCTAGAATATTTCAGCCAATGTCTTGCTCCTACTCACAATGCTGTAACTTACCGCTAGAAATGTGCGTTTATGGGCATGAGGAGAAGGCAGACCATCGAATCAGAGACTAGTTTCAGCACAGAAGGAGCCTACTTGACCCAACGAGCCCTCACCAGCCTTCTGCAAGAGCAACCCACCTTTGTCCCACTCCCCCACCCTTTCCCTGAAGCCCGGCATTTAATTTGGTCCTTGGGCGCTTATTCAATTCCTCTTTTAAAACCAGGTATCTCTACCACACTCTCAAGCAGTGAAAACCCAGATTATATAGCCACTTGCTACATGATAAGTTTATCATTATGGTGCTTTTGGTTCTTTTGTCACTCACCTTAAACTATCTCCCCCTTGTTATCGACCCTTCCAGCAATGCGACAGGTGTCTCTCTGTAGACCTTTCATGGCCTTGAACACCTCTATCAAACCTCCTCTCAACCTTCTCAGCGGAGAGCTGCCCCAACCTCTCCAACTGATCCCAAAACTAAAGCTCTTCATTCCTGGAGACATTCTCATTCAGCCTTTTCTGCAACCTCTCCCAAAACCTCCACATCTTTCCTGAAGGGTGGTGCCCGGGATTGGACACAATGCTAGTTGAACTATTATTCCCCCTGCACAGTTGAATTGCCTGTCAACACTCGCTGACGAGACTTGAGCATAAATAATAGACAACTTTGTGCAAGGTGCCAGAGGCTGACACGTACCCACAGCAAGTCAGGAGAGACTAAAAAGATAGAAAAAATTTAAAGTGGTAAGAGAAAAATCATGTATGGTCCGAATCATTTCTGATTCTGAACTGCACCAAAGCCAAAGTTTATTTATTTTCGCAAAGAAGCGTGAATCACCCCCAACTCAAACCCGTCCTGCCCAATATTTATCTCTCAGTTGACAACTAAAAAACTGGTTATTATTGCATTGCTGTTTGTGGAAGCTTGCAGTGCACAAATTTCCTGTCATATTTCCTACGTTGTAATGGTGACTTCACTGCAAAAGAAGTTCTTCACTGGCTGTGAAGCAAGCTTTTTGGAACATCCCAAGTTCATGAAAGACTCCGTATTATTTTGGATCGCGGAAATTGATTTTGCATTGCTTAACATGACATAGTGGTTCAATAAGACTCATCGCACATCACGTCTGGAAGGATGGGGTGATTATGACAAGCTCCCCAACTGCATTGAACCGCGAGTGTGTGCACGCGCAGTTCACCATTGAACGGGAGGTTTATGGGAGATGACTAATAAATATTCAATCTGCGTGCTAGTTTGATCATTAAGGTTGACTGCTTTTGCAGAAATAAAACGGTGAAGCTAAATGACTTTTTTTTAACCTTCTAGAATCTGTTAGCCTAATTACAGAAGAGATACTTGGCTGCCTTCATTCTTCAGCCAAGGATCCTTCAGCCAGACAGCGAATTGACAAGCTAATTTTCTTAATACAGACTACATAATGATGTTTGTTTAAAAAGTAGGACATTTAATAAATCTTTCATCCTATAAATATGTCATTGCTTAGTCTTGTTTTATAAATTTCTCTGAACTCAAGTCAGTCATAGGGCGCAAAACATTTCAATAAAAGAAGCGGGCAATTTTTGCAAAAAGTACTGGAGACAAAACACACTGAGATTGAAGTGAGTTTAAACAGAGTAAACTGTGGCTGTGTCACTGGGATTTCTGAGAGAACATTGGAACATAGAACATAGGAACAGGAGGAGGCCATTCAATCCTTTGAACTTGTTCTGCCATTCAATGAGATCCTGGTCGATCTGTATCCTGACTCTACCCATCTACCGAGGCTCCATATCCTTTTATACCCTCGTCTTTGTGATTATATTTTGCACCTTGCGGCCACATTTTGGCGGCATTGTGGTACAGTGCGTAATGTCCCAGGAACCGAGTCAGAAGCTGGGTTCAAGTCCCAGTCCATGGACTTGATGGCCATGAAAGGTGTGTTCATAAACGATCCTAACCTGTGAATCCTTCCAATATGCCAATGGTAGGAAGTAAGAATGAAAGGGTTTCTTGAACAGTCACGCTTGAAGTGGAGTGGTGCCCTCAATTGCCTGTGCTGACCTTTTCCAAGAGAAATTGGCTACGGAAACAGATGTAACCATGTGCTTTGTCTGCATCATTTGTCACTAGGCGTGGGAAGCGAGATTAGATTTTAGTAATCTGTATAGAAAGTTCTTAAATTGCTATGAACTCCAATTTTTCTAGCTTTCACTAGTTAAATCATAATCACATCTATCCGTTTTTAGCTCAAAATGGACGCCCTCATGTTTGTGTGCATTGAAATATATCTGTCACAATTTTACCCACCGATTTAATATATCAAAGTTTCTTTTTTTAAATTTAAAGTGCCCAATTCTTTTTTTATCCAATTAAGGGGCAATTTTAGCGTGGCCAATCCACCTACCCTGCACATCTTTGGGTTGTGGGGGTGAGACCTACGCAGACACGGGGAGAATGTGCAAACTCCACACGGACAGTGACCTGGGGCCAGGATTGATCCCGGGTCCTCAGCGACGTGAGACAGCTGTGCTAACCACTGCCCCTCCGTGCCACCCTCTCATCTATCAAAGTTTCTTATAGAATTTATACTTCCATCTACACTACTTACAATACACCAATCTTAGTTTCATTGGAAAACCTAGATATACGGTTCTCTAGTCTGTAATCTAAGTCATTAACAAATATATTTATGATCTGAAATGCACTGGAGGTAGATTTAATCATGGTTTTCTAAGAAAATTGGATAAGCACTTGAAGAAAAAGGTGGTGAGTGGGTCTAGCTAAATTGATTTTGCACGGATTCAGCAAAGGCTTGACGGAATGGCCCCCTTCTGTACTGTAACCACTCTATAATTCCAAGATTCTGTGAAATGTCCTGGGCCACATTCTTGCAAAGAACAGAGATAGTGAGAGCATAAGAGAATGATCTTGAAAAATCTGACGAGCCACAATGGAGCTACCAAAGTCATCGAGCCATGTTATAGGCTGGTGGCAGATTCTCCATCCTGGAACTCAACTTTGTGAGTTCAAGTGGTGCTGGAGGCTTCTCAGGAAGGTCTGCACCCCCCACGGAGTTATCCGGTGGTGGAGGCAGGTCACCATTGGTCATAGGGGTTTACAGCATGGAAACAGGCCCTTCGGTCCAACTAGTCCATGCCGCCCAGTTTTTTCAAATAAATTTAGAGTACCCAGTTCATTTTTTCCAATTCAGGGATAATTTAGCGTGGCCAATCCACCTACCTTGCACATTGTGGTGAACCACTGTGTGCACCTGTATTAGTGGATGTAAGGTAGGACCTGCATTACAGGTTCGTCGGTAGCCCCTGCCGGCTAGCTCCGCCCACAAGGAGCCGTATAAATATGCGTGTCCTCCTTCTGGTCAGCCATTTTGCCAGCTGCAACAGGAGGCTACACATCTGACTGTAATAAAGCCACAGCTGTACCAATCTGAGTCTTTTGTGCAACTGAGTGTGTATCAATTTATTACAGTCAGATTTACTAAGACATGGATATCAGAATCAAACCAGATCGCCTGCAGCTGGATCCGCACTCACCCGACGCCAGAAGGGACTTTAATCACTGGCCAGCTTGTTTTGAGGCTTACATCAAAGCTGCAACCCCAATGCCAATGGAAGCTCAGAAGATTCAGGTCTTATACTCCAGATTGAGCACCAACGTGTTCCCGTTGATACAGGATGCCCCGAGTTACGCGGAAGCGATGACACTCCTAAAAGAGAACTACGCACAGAAAGCAAACACGCTCTTCGCCGGGCACGTACTCGCCACTCGCGCTCAACTCCCTGGTGAGTCTATCGAAGACTTCTGGTGGGCTCTAATCCCACTCGTACGGGACTGTGACTGTCAGGCCGTCACGGCTACTGAACATTCCAATCTCCCCTTGCGCAACGTGTTCGTGATGGGGATTGCGTCGAACCCCATCTGACAACGACTGCTGGAAGGGGCCACGCTCGACCTAACGGAGACAAAAACTTTAGCGCTCTCCCTGACGGTCGCATCTCGAAATGTCCAGTCCTACCCCGCTCACCACGCGGCCCACCCGTCCTACCCCTCCTGGACCCCGCAAATGACCCCCCCCCCCGGCTGGGGCCTTGCCAACTCAATATGCCTGTGACGCCCGCCAATCCGCGCACCCCGGGGGTCCCCGCTGCTGCTACTGTGATCAGCAGAAGCACCACCGCCAAAGCTGCCCGGCCCACGCCGCCACTTGCAAGTCCTGTGGTAAAAAGGGCCACTTTGCAGCTGTGTGCCAAGTCCGCGCAGTCGCGCTATCGCCCCCTCCCCCCTGCCGAACGCACAATGGGCGCCGCCATCTTCTCCTCCCAGGGCCAGGTGCAGCCAGTGGGCGCCGCCATCTTCTCCTCCCAAGACCAGGTGCGGCCAGTGGATGCCACTATCTTCTCCCAGGCCAGGTGCGGCCAGTGGGCGCCGCCATTCCCCACCCCCCTCACTCCACGTGGGCCCATGGGCCCTGCCGTATTGCCCTGCCCCTGCAGCGTGCGCTCCATGGGTGCCGCCATTTTGTTCCCTACAGGTCCCCCGGATGCCACCATTTTGTCTCCCCCACGGGACTGGAATGCCAGATCTGGGTCGCTGACGCTCTACATCTGAAATCTCGGACGACCACCCGCAGCTCGTCTCGATGACGCTGGACCAGTCCCGTCCTCCCAACCTGGCCACCGCTTCGACGATGGTGAAAATCAACGGCCACGTGACCTCTTGCCTGCTGGACTCCGGGAGCACCAAAAGCTTCATACACCCAGACACGGTAAACGCTGCTCCCTCGCGGTCCACCCCGCCAACCAACGGATCTCCCTGGCCTCCGGATCCCACTCTGTCCCGATCCGAGGATCCAGTGGTGAATCTCACTGTCCAGGGCGTAGAATGCAGTGGTTTCTGCCTCTACATCCTCCCCAACCTCTGCGCTGCACTATTGCTGGACCTGGATTTTCAGTGCAAGCTCCAGAGCCTCACCCTCAAATTCGGCCGGCCCCTACCTCCACTCACCATTTGCGGCCTTGCGACCCTCAAGGTTGACCCCCCCTCCCTCTTTGCCAATCTAACTGCGAATTGCAAGCCCGTCGCCACCAGGAGCAGACGGCACAGCACCCAGGACAAGACCTTCATCAGGTCCGAAGTCCAGCGGCTGTTTCGGGAGGGTATCATCGAGGCCAGTAATAGCCCCTGGAGAGCTCAAGCGGTAGAAGTAAAAACGGGGGAGAAATACAGAATGGTCGTGGACTACAGCCAGACTATCAATCGTCTTCCCACGCATATCTGAGATGGTCAACCAGATTGCGCAGTACCGGGTCATCTCCACAATTAACCTGAAATCCGCCTACCACCAGCTCCCCATTCTTAAATCGGACCATCCATACACTGCCTTCGAGGCGGATGGTCGGCTCTATCAATTTCTTAGGGTTCCCTTCGGCGTCACTAATGGGGTACGGTCTGCGGTACGGTCTGCGGGCCACATTTCCGTACCTAGACATTGTCACCATCTGCGGCCATGACCAGCAGGACCACGATACCAACCTCGCTAAATTCCTCCGCACCGCCACTCTCCTCAACCTTACGTACAACAAGGAGAAGTGTGTATTCCGCACGACCCGCCTAGCCATCCTCAGCTATGTAGTCCAAAACGGACTTCTGGGGCCTGATCCCGACCGCATGTGCCCCCTCATGGAGCTTCCCCTCCCCCACTGCCCCAAGGCCCTCAAACGCTGCCTGGGGCTCTTCTCCTACTACGCCCAGTGGGTCCCAAACTATGCGGACAAGTCGGGAGCGTAGACTGCCAGGTCTGTGAGGAGTGCAAGCCGCACTTCTACCGGCCAGACCGCGCACGCCTGGTGAAGGCCTCCCGCCCCTTTGAACGCCTCAGCGTGGATTTCAAAGGGACCCTCCCCTCCACCAACCACAATACATGTATCCTCAGTGTGGTCGATGAATACTCCAGGTTCCCCATCGCCACCCCAATATGACATCTGCCACTGTCATCAAGGCCCTCAACATAATCTTCGCTCTGTTCGGATTCCCCGCCTACATCCACAGTGACAGGGGATCCTCATTCATGAGTGATGAGCTGCGTCAGTTCCTGCTCAGCAGGGGTATCGTCTCCAGCAGGACGACCAGCTACAACCCCTGGGGAAACGGGCAGATAGAGAGGGAGAACGGGATGGTTTGGAGGGCCGTCCAGCTGGCCCTATGGTCCAGAAACCTCCCAGCCTCTCGCTGCCAGGAGGTCCTCCCTGATCTTCTACACTCCATACGGTTACTACTGTGCACCGCCACAAATAACACACCCCATGGACGTGTTTTTACCTTCCCTAGGAAGTCCACATCCGGGGTGTCGCTCCCGACTTGGCTCGCAGCTCCAGGACCGGTCCTGCTCCGTAGGCACGTCTGACTCCACAAGGCAGACCCCTTGGTGGACAGGGTACACTTGCTCCACGCCAACCCCCAGTATGCCTACGTGGAGTTCCCCGACGGCCGCCAAGATACTGTCTCCCTCAGGGACCTGGCTCCCTCAGGTTCCACTCCGACACACTTCCCCACCCACGCGCCACCCTCCCCTCCCCCGGTGCTCCCAACATTAACCCCATCAGGTCCATCCCTCCTTCCCCTGCCCACGCAAGAGGGCGAGGAAGATTTTGGCACACTCCCAGAGTCATCCGACTCCAGCCAGCCAGCACCAACACCGCCAGCACCGGCGTCTGCGACACCAGCACCGCCAGCACCGACATCGCCGCCACCGTTACCGCGAACCATCAAAGCACCGGATCGACTTAACCTCTGACGGGCACCGGACTATCAAAATGGACATTTTTTTTCCCCTCCCCACTGTAAATTATTCGCAAAACTGTATATAGTTCCACACCACCCCCGCCGGACTCATTTTTAACAGGGGGTGAATGTGGTGAACTACTGTGTACACCTGTATTAGGGGATGCAAGGTAGGACCTGCACTACAGGTTCGCCGGTAGCTCCTGCCAGCTAGCTCCGCCCACAAGGAGCCGTACAAATATGTGTGTCCTCCTGCTGATCAGCCATTTCGGCAGCTGCAGTAGGAGGCCACACATCTGACTGCAATAAAGCCACAGTTGTACCAATCTGAGTATTTCATGCAATTGATCGTGCGTCGCACATCTTTTGGCTTGTGGGGACGAAATCCACGCAAACACGGGGAGAATGTGGAAACTCCACATGGACAGTGAGCCAGAGCCAGGATTGAACCTGGGACCGTGGCGTCATGGGGCATCAGGGCTAACCCACTGCCCCATGCCGTGCTGCCCCATGCCGCCCAGTTTTTAACCACTAATCTAGTCCCAATTTCCCGCATTTGGCCCATATCCCTCTGTACCCATTTTACCCATATAACTGTGTAAATGCTTTTTAAAAGACAAAATTGTATCCGCCTCTAATATTGTCTCTGGCAGCTTGTTCCAGACTCTCACCACCCTCTGTGTGAAAAAAGTGTCCCTCTGGACCCTTTTGTATCTCTCCCCTCACAGCTTAAACCTATGCCCTCTAGTTTTAAACTAACCTACCTCTGGGAAAAGATGTTGGCAATCTACCATATCTATGCCCCTCATTATTTTATATACCTCTATAAAATCACCCCTAAGCCTCCTACTTTCCAGGGGAAAAAGTCCCAGTCTATCCAGCCTCTCCTTATAACTCAAACCATCAAGTCCCGGTAACATCCTAGTAAATCTTTTCTGCACTCTTTCTAGTTTAATAATATCCTTTATACAATAGGATGACCAGAACTTCACAGAGTATTCCTTTTTTAAAAATAAATTTAGAGTATTCAATTCTTCATTTACAATTAAGGGACAATTTAGTGTGGTCAGTCCACTAACCCTGCACACACAAATACTCAGAGAATGTGCAAACTTCACGCAGACAGTGACCCGGCACCGGGATGGAACCCGGTCCTCGACACGTGAGGCAGCAGTGCTAACCACTGCACCACTGTGCCACCCTGTACACAGTATTCCATGTGTGACCTTACTAATGCCTTGTACAACTTCAACAAGACATTCCAACCCCTGTATTCAATGTTCTGACTAATAAAACCAAGCATGCCGAATGCCTTTTTGACCAACCTCTCAACCTGTGACTCCACTTTCAAGGAGCTATGAACCTGTACTGCTAGATCTCTTTGTTCTATAACACTCCTCAACACCCTACCATTAACTGAGTAGGTCCTTCACTCATTCGATCTACCAAAATGCATCACCTCACATTATCTAAATTAAATTCCATCTGCCATTTATCGGCCCACTGTCCCAATTGATCAAGATCCCGTTGCAACCCTAGATGACCTTCTTCAGTATCCACTATGCCACAAATCTTGGTGTCATCTGCAAACTTACTAACCATGCCTCCTAAATTCTCATCCAAATCATTAATATAAATAACAAATAACAGTGGACCTAGCACTGATCCCTGAGGCACACTGCTGGTCACAGGCCTCCAGCTTGAAAAACAACCCTCTACAACCACCCTTTGTCTTCTGTCATCAAGCCAATTTTGAATACAATTGGCTACCTCACCCTGGATCCCGTAAGATTTAACCTTATGTAAGAACTTACCATGAGGTACCTTGTCAAAGGCCTTGCTAAAGTCCAGGTGGACAACGTCGACTACACTACCCTCATCTACCTTCTTGGTTACCCTTTCAAAAAACTCAATCAAATTCGTGAGACATGGAGCGTGATTCTCCGCACCCGGGAGAAATCGTGAGGCTGGCATCAAAAACGGGCAGGTTTGACGCCAGCCTCCGCCCCCCCGACCGGGAACCGATTCTGGTCCCCGGTCGGGGCTAGCATCCCGCGGCCGTGAACTCCGGCATCGCGGGCTTAACGAATTTCGTTAAGCCCGCTAGCCAGAGTTTGCGACGGCTGACGCGTCAGATGACGTCAGCCGCGCATGCGCGGATTGGACGACTCCAACCTGCGTATGCGCGGATGACGTCATCACGCATTTGCGTGAAACCCGCGCATGCGCGGGCCGGTATGCCCCTCAGCCGCCCCGCGAATGGATACAGCGGGGCGGCGGAAGGATAAAGAGTGCGCGGGGTAAGTACCCGCTGCCCGCGATCGGTGGGCACCGATCGCGGGCCCATGGCACCCTTGGCACGGCCGTGGTACTGCCGTGCCAATCGGTGCCATGGTTCCCCAGATCGGGACTTTACGGCCGTTTTTACGAACGGCCAGACCAGGTGTGTTTGACGTTCATAAAAACGGTCGTAAAGGCCTTGGAATTCGGCCCAACGGCCAGCTGAGAATCGCTGCTCGCCGTAAAAAAACGGCGGGCAGCGATTCGTGTCGGGAGGCGGGCGTGGGGGGGGGGGGAGAATAGCGGGAGGGCGTCAGACCAGCGTGGCCGTAAAAATTTACGCCGCCCGCTATTCTCCGCACCGTCGTGCGTGCGGAGAATTGCGCCCATGGTTTTCCATTCACAAAGCCATGTTTACTGTCCCTAATCAGTCCTTGCCTCTCTAAATGCCTGTAGATTCTGTCTCTCAGAATGCCTTCTAACACCTTACCCACCACAGACATTAGGCTCACCGGTCTGTAGTTCCCAGGCTATTCCCTTCTTAAACAAAGGCACAACATTTGCTGCCGTCCAATCTTCAGGCACCTCACCAATGCTGTCGATGATTCAAATACCTATGCTGGAGGACCCACAATTTTCTCCCTCGCCTCCCATAATGTCCTGGGATACCTTTCCACAGGTCCCGAGGATTTATCTACATTGCCTGGCGGATTCCCCGCTCACTTGGCTGGAGAGAATTGCAAATGGCCATTGCCTTCGGCAAGAGATCCCACCAAATGCAATGGCCATTTGCGTTGCTCACTGACTGCACCATCTGGGAATGCCTCAACCAAAGGGCACATGCCTCCGCCACCGGAAAACCCGCCAGGGGGTGGGGCAGAAAATCCCGGCCAGTGTTAATGTAGCTATGTGCAATTTATAAGGATGTTCTTTATAACTGATATCACCTTAATTGTGTTATCAAGGTTAAGGAGACTGTTGGTGAAGGGATTTGATTCAGTCCCTTCAGTACAAATAAAGAAAGATGCCTTCCATGACCAGTGTGCCCTGCAGGATGTGCACTGGACCATCAGCCTCAGGAACGTTATTTTAATTTAACTTGATAAGTTTCTGTTGAAGTTTGTGATTTTTGTCGCAGTGCCCCTTCAAAAGACTCTAATTAGTTAATTAGGTAAGTTCATTTGTTTGATTGTTATACTCAAAAGGCACCATCCTTGACCCCCCCCCCCCCTCCCCCTCCCCCCACCAACACTCCCTTAATTTTTGTTTTAGTTGCAGTGCCCCATTGAAGGGTTGTCAATCTGGCCACTTGATTTACTTTGCTCAAAAGATAATGAAAGAAAGACTCTTAAACGGATCCAGGCAGTAGCCGGTTGAGTGGATCATTCATCCTGATTGCCTGCCCTCTTCCATGGTCACGTCCATTCTGAGTGTCCTTGGCGAGGGAGCACACAGCGCCCATTGGTACGCCTGAGGCCGTTTGCAATTGCCTTAGGGGCTGGAGCACATGATCCCCCCCCCCCCAACATGATATTTTAATTGAATTTGATAAGCTTCCTTTCAAGTTTTATTTTTGTAAAAGTATCCCTTTAAGGGCTGGTGAACTTTTTAATTTGTTCATTTGTTTGATTAATACAGGGTATAAAAAAGAGACCTTTGCTAGAAGGCAAACATACAAAATGCTGCATCCTGTATATAACCTGACTATCAAGAAAAATATTTGCAACTAGTTCAATCCTTCATCATTTATTGTGGGCTCCAGTTAACAAAGGTGACGTATTATAATAACATGGGGCCGGGAAAGGCCGTTTAGTGCTTATGCGTAAGCCCCAGGGGCATGAGCCCCCGAGGGCGATGATGGTACGACTGCATCAGTTCCTAGATAAGGAACGGATCATGAGATGGGCCAGGCAGACAAAACGGTGCATGTGGGAAGATCCTGAGTTCCGGTGTACCAGCACTTGGGAGCAGAACTTTAATAAAGCCAAGGCGGCCCTGTATGAGAAGCAAATAAAGTTTGGACTGCTTTTGCCGGCCAGTCTATGGGTGACCTATGAGGGTTGGGAGCTGTATTTTGGCTCGCCAGAGGACGTGGCGGACTTCATGAAGAACAATAACCTGATGGGAAAACAAGGACCTTGAACCTTGACCTTGTGGAGAACTGAGTTAGAAGTGATGTTTTGCCTTGTAAAAACCTTAGTCTTTTAACTTTGTAATTTAATTTGCGATGTTCGAAAAATTGTTTGAGATTCTGCATGTATAATTCCTTTTTCTCTTTTTTTCTCGGTCTGTTTCATCTGCCGTTCTGTTTGAAGGTGTTTGACTAGATAAGATTTTGTTAAGGGAGGAGGGGTAGGCCTTTGTGCTCGGACCTTGGGAGAGACTGTTTGTTTGTTTTTTGTGCTCTTTGCCATTGTTCTGGGAACATATACTAAGAGCGGGGGGCGGAGGGGGGGGGGGAGGGGAACCAGCAGGCGGTCGGAAGCTAGGCGCCAGGGGCGGAAGATGCCAGGCTATCTAGGAGGGCTAGTTCATGGAAGCAAAGTGGGGTGTAAGCTGAAGATTAATTTAGTGGGGGGGGGGGGGGGGGGGGGGTTGGGAGGGGGGTAAACTGCTGATGAGGAGGGGACTTTTAGGGGGTTGGAGGAGGAGAGTGGATGGCGGTAGCTGCTGGGGGGTGGGCAAGGTGAGGTGCAGGGCATGGGCCAAAGGTTGGCCAAGGAAAGGCCATGGCTGATCGACAGGGTAGGGAGGGGTAGGGTATCTTCCGCCAAGGCTGGTCACATGGAATGTTCGTGGATTGAATGGGCCAGTCAAAAGAGCCCGTGCATTCGCTCACTTGAGGCAGCTGAAGGCGGACGTGGCCATGTTGCAAGAGACGCACTTGCAACCTGGGAGACCGAGTTAGACTGAAGAAGGAATGGGTTCGGCAGGTGTTCATTCGGGATTGGACTTTAAAACAGGGGGGTGGGGGGGGGGGCAATCCTGGTTAATAAAACGGTGGCATTCGAGATGGGAAAGATAGAGGTGGATCCGGGGGGGGGGGGGGGGGGGGGGGGGGGGGGGGGGGGGGGGGGGTTGGGGGGAGGGGGTTGGGGGGGCGGCGGGGGGGGTAGATTTATCATGGGCAGTGGGAAGCTGGAGGGAATGGCTGTGCTGTTGGTGAATATATACGCCCCAAACTGGGATATGTCGCGTTTGTCAGGAGGGTGCTTGGGAAGATTCCGGACCTCGACTCGCACCGGCTGATTATGGGGGAGTGGATTTTAATATGGTGCTGGATCCGAGACTAGACCGGTTGAGTTCCAGGTCAAGAAAAGTATCAGCAATGGAGAAAGAGCTGCAGGGATTCATGGAGCGCATGGGGAGGCGGGGTGGATCCGTGGAGATTCGGGAGGCCAAGGAGCAAGGAGTATTCATTTTACTCCCATGTGCACAAGGTGTATTCCAGGATAGACTTTTTCGTACTTGACAAAATGCTGTTAGTGAGGGTGGAGGGCACTGAATACTCAGCAATCGTGGTGTCAGATCATGCCCCACACTGGATAGGCCTACGGGTGAGCACAGGAAAGACCCAGCGTCCGCAATGGAGGTTAGATGTAGGGCTATTAGCGGAGGATGAGGTCCTTGAGTAGCACAATACCACAGCGTGTTCGAAGGTATGGGCACACTCCCTTACCGATACAAAATACTGTTGAAGCCAAATGCCACCCCAGTGGTCCATTTCGCACACTTTTCATGGGTTCCCGCGCCACAACCAAGGGGACGGCGAGGCCAACGACCGAACTGTGCAAGTGCGCACGTCGTTCGACCGCACTGCGCATGCGCGCTGGCGCACAGAACGTCCTGACGTCGGCGCCATGACGTGCTCCAACGGTGGCTCCGCCCATTTAAAGCGGCAATGTCCCGCGAAATCTCGACGCTGTCTCCAGTGTGGCGAGCTTGGCCACTACGCAGCCCTGTGCAGATCTGCTCAACTGTCCACCACACAGCGATCCCAGCCACAACGCAGGAGCGTCCGGTCACGACAGCAACTCGTTGCAGACTCTGACATTCTTCCAGATCCCGACACTGAGGGCCTCACATCCCCATTCTGGGTGGGCATCATCACCAAGCATACGCTGCCTTCAGCAACGATGGTGAAACAACTCCCAATAATGAGCATTGATCCGGACGATGAATGGTGTGCCACCCTTACGGTCAACGAGGCTCGCATAAGCTTCAGGCTGGACACCAGCGCTTCAGCCAACCTCATTTCAAAGTCTGACCTTGACACCATCCACGTCAAGCCAAGCATTCTTCCACCGGCCTGCCAGCTCCTCGACTACAATGGCAATACCATTGCTGCCAGTGGCTCATGCCAGCTTGCAGTATCCCATCTTTCTTCAAAAGCAACCCTGCATTTTGAAATCGTCGGAACCAATAGAGCTTCCCTGCTCGGTGCTCGGGCCTGCAAACTCCTGAACCTTGTGCAGCGAGTTCACACCATGTCGTCCGCAGAGGCAACGGCCTCGCCAGATGTTAACTTCCAGGCTCAACCCGATGACATCATAGCACAATACCACA
The DNA here is from genome assembly GCF_902713615.1 of Scyliorhinus canicula. Taxonomy (NCBI): domain Eukaryota; kingdom Metazoa; phylum Chordata; class Chondrichthyes; order Carcharhiniformes; family Scyliorhinidae; genus Scyliorhinus; species Scyliorhinus canicula. The sequence goes on along the minus strand of NC_052146.1, from coordinate 106,460,547 downwards.
ATACCATGTTCGAAGGTATGGGCACACTCCCTTACCAATACAAAATACTGTTGAAGCCAAATGCCACCCCTGTGGTCCATGCACCGCATCGGGTGCCGGCACCCCTTAAGGACCGTCTCAAGCAGCAACTGCAAGACCTCCAGGACCAGTGCGTCATTTCTAAGGTCACTGAACCTACGGACTGGGTTAGCTCCATGGTTTGTGTCAAAAGCTAACCAGCGAGATTGCTCATGTCAAGTTCTTCAGAAAGCTGGATGCCTCCAAGGGGTTTTGGCAAATACAGCTGGACGCATCCAGTCGAAAGCTGTGCACATTTAACACCCCGTTCGGTCAATACTGCTACAACCGGATGCCCTTTGGCATCATCTCCGCCTCAGAGGTGTTCCACCGCATGATGGAGCAAATGATGGAGGGCATCGAGGGGGTGCGAGTGTACATCGATGATATCACTATCTGGTCCACAACTCTTAAGGAGCACATCGATCGCCTCAAGCGGGTGTTCCACAGGATCCACGAGCATGGCCTCCGACTCAACAGAGCCAAATGCTCGTTCGGTCAATCAGAAATCAAATTCCTTGGCGACCACATTTCGCAGTTCGGTGTGCAGCCAGATGCAGACAAGGTGTCGGCGATCAATGCTATGAAGTCACCGGAGGACAAGAAGACGGTCCTCCGCTTTCTAGGGATGGTCAACTTCCTTGGGAAGTTTATCCCCAACCTTGCATCACACACCATAGCTCTCCGCCATCTCGTTAAAAAAACTACGGATTTCCAGTGGCTCCCCGCCAAGAGTGGCGTGAGCTCAGGGCCCCGGTGCTGCCGTTTTTCGACCCCACCAAGGATATGAAGATCTCCACCGACGCGAGCCAGACTGGCATTGGGGCGGTACTCCTCCAGCGGGACGACTCCTCCTCCTGGGCCCCAGTTGCATATGCCTCTAGAGCCATGACACCCACTGAGCAATGATACGCTCAGATTGAAAAGGAATGCCTGGGCCTCCTTACAGGGATTGACAAATTCCATGATTATGTGTATGGCCTCCCCAAATTCAAGGTCGAGACGGACCACAGGCCATTGGTTCACATCATCCAAAAAGACCTCAATGACATGACGCCACAGCTACAACGTACCCTCCTCAAACTCCGCCACTACGATGTTTGTACTAGTTGCTGCTCACGAGCTCTGACTGTCTCAGAGGCTTGGTCCCGAGAGAGCGCGAAAACTGGTGCCCTCTGGCTTTATAGTGGTCGTGTCCTGTCTGGTGATTGGCTGCTGTGTTCTGTGTGCTCACTGGTCATCCTGTGTGTCAATCACTGCCTATCTGCACTCCATTATATACATAGATGTATATTATGACATCGCCCCCTTTTATTTTACTGTGTTTGTGTTCAGATAATAAATAGTAAGGTGCATGTGGTGTGTACATGTATATGTGCGTGACTATATACAGAATGTGTTAAAATGATCTTATATACATAGGAAGGTGTCGCTAGTGCAGATATAGGGCAGATGAAATGGTAGAAACGATATTTACAGAGATCAAAACGATGAGGTAACAAAATTGTGCAAAAGTTCAGTCTATAAGTTTAGTCTTTGCGGCGAGCGACGAATTCTGGTTGACCGCCTCAAGGGTGGATCAGGGGCCACCTGCACTTGGATGGGCGGGACTGCCGCCAATGCGGCGGGCGCAGAGGTCGGCAGGATTGCTGGTAGATCGGTGGCCTCGTGGTAGGGCACGTCCGGAGGAAGCATTGTGTGAGGCGGGACATCACGGTTGGGTGGTGGGCGTGGAACTCTGCGCAGCGCCCATCTGTGCGTCGTAGGAAGGAGCCATCAGCCATGCAGACGAGGAACGATCTCGGGGCCACTTGCTTGACCACCACAGCTGTGGCGGACCAGCCGCCGTCAGGCAACTGTACACAAACACAATCAGTTGGGACCAGCTCTGGGAGATCTGCGGCATGAGCATCGTATGCTGATTTCTGTTGGGCCCGAGACTGCTGCATCTTTTGTAAAACCGTGAGGTGGTCAAGGTCTGGAACATGGATGGCTGGAACCGTGGTTCGCAGAGTGCGATTCATGAGCATATGCGCAGGAGACAACCCAGTGGACAGCGGGGTTGCTCTCTATGCCAGCAGCGCCAGGTTGAAGTCGGAGCCTGAGTCTGCAGCCTTACACAGCAACCGCTTGACAATATGGACCCCTTTCTCGGCCTTCCCGTTTGACTGCGGATAGTGGAGACTGGAGGTGACGTGATGAAAGTTGTATAGCCGGGCAAACTCAGACCACTCCTGGCTGTAATAACAGGGGCCATTGTCACTCATCACTGTGAGTGGTATCCCATGTCTGGCAAATGTTTCTTTGCATGCTTTAGTCACCGCCTTCGACATGAGATCGGACAGTTTCACCACTTCGGGGTAATTGGAGCAGTAGTCGACCAGGAGGATATAGTCATGCCCCTTGGCGTGGAACAGGTCGACACTGACTTTGGACCATGTTATCTCATGTTGCTGCAGAGTTTCTTTGGGTTGAGCTGGCTGAAATTTCTGACATGTAGGGCAGTTGAGGACCGTGTTGGCAACGTCCTGGCTGATGCCCGGCCAGTAGACTGCCTCCCGAGCTCTGTGGCGACATTTCTCGACCCCCAGGTGACCCTCATGGATTTGGCCGAGCACCATAGCTCGCATGCTCTGAGGAATCACGATTCTATCAAGCTTCATGAGGATGCCATCCACCACCATCAGGTCGTCCTTGACATTTTAAAACTGGGGACACTGTCCCTTCTGCCAGCCATTCGTGAGGTGCTGCATCACACGCTGTTGCAGAGGATCCTTGGCCGTCTCCTCACGAATTTGAACAACCCTCTCATCAGAGGCCGTAAGGTTAGAGGCACACAGTTACACCTGTGCATCGATTTGGCAGACAAAGTCAGTTTGCTCACACGGTGTGGTGATAGACCTGGAAAGGGTATCTGCAACAATGAGTTCTTTGCCTGGCGTGTAGATCAGTTCAAAATCGTAGCGCCGTAGCTTGAGAAGGATTTGTTGTAACCGGGGTGTCATGTCGTTTAAGTCCTTCTAGATGATGTGGACTAATGGCCTGTGGTCCGTCTCAACCGTGAATTTTGGGAGGCCATACACATAGTCGTAAAACTTGTCGATTCCCGTTAGGAGGCCCAGGCATTCCTTCTCAATCTGAGCGTACCGTTGCTCAGTGGGCGTCATGGCTCTGGAGGCATACGCAACTGGGGCCCAGGAGGAGGAGTTATCCCGCTGGAGGAGCACCGTCCCAATACCGTCCTGGCTCGCATCTGTGGATATTTTGGTCTCCTTGGTAGGATCGAAAAATGCCAGAACCGGGGCTGTGGTGAGTTTTGCCCTCAGCTCACGCCATTCTTTCTCATGGGCGGGCAGCCATTGGAATTCTGTCGACATTCTGACGAGGGTGGAGGGCTGTGGTGTGGGACGCCATGTTGGGAATGAACTTCCCAAGGAAGCTGACCATTCCTAGAAAGCGGACGACTGCCTTCTTGTCCTCTGGGGTCTTCATGGCGTTGATCGCCGAAATCTTGTCAGCATCTGGCCGCACGCCTTGCTGCGAGATGTGGTCACCAAGGAAATTTGATTTCTGATTGACCGAACGAGCACTTGGCCCTGTTGAGTCGGAGGCCATGCTCGTAGATTCTGTGGAATATCTGCTTGAGGCGATCGATGTGTTCTTGAGGAGTTGTGGACCAGATTATGACATCGTCAACATACACGCGCACCCCCTCGATACGCTCCATCATCTGTTCCAAGATGCGGTGAAATACCTCTGAGGCAGAGATGATGCTAAAAAGCATCCGGTTGTAGCAGTGGCGACCAAATGGGGTATTGAATGTGCGCAGCTTGCGACTGGATGCGTCCAGCTGTATTTGCCAGAACCCCTTGGAGGCGTCCAGCTTCGTAAAGAATTTGGCATGAGCCATCTCGCTGGTCAACTCTTCTCATTTTGGCATCGGTTAATGTTCCCTCATGATGTTGCGATTTAGATCTTTGGGGTCGATGCAGATTCGAAGCTCCCCTGACGGCTTCTTCACGCAGACCATGGAGCTGACCCAGTCGGTGGGTTCTGTGACCTTTGATATGATGCCCTGGTGCCCTGGTCCTGGAGGTCCTGTAACTGCTGCTTGAGGCGATCCTTAAGGGGTGCCGGCACCCGACGTGGTGCCTGACCACAGGGGTGGCGTTTGGTTTGAGCAGGATTTTGTATCGGTATGGGAGCGTGCCCATTCCGTCGAACACGTTGTGGTATTGCGTGATGATGTCATCAATTTCAGCTTGGAAGTTTTCATCAGGCGAGGCCGTCGCCTGTGAGGATGACATGGTGTGGACTCGCTGAACCAGGTTCAGGAGTTTGCAGGTCCGAGCACCGAGCAAGGATGCTCTGTCAGGTCCTACGATCTCAAATCGCAGTGTTGCTTTAAATGATTTATTTGAAACTCCGAGTTGGCATGAGCCACTGGCAGCTATGGCATTGCCATTGTAGTCAAGGAGCTGGCAGGCCGGTGGAAGAATGCTTGGTTTGACGCGGGTGGTGTCGTGATTGGATTTCGAGATGAGGTTCGCCGGTGCGCCGGTGTCCAGTTTGAATCGGATGCGAGACTTGTTAACTGTGAGGACAGCACACCACTCGTCATCGGGATCCACACTGAGGATCGGGAGGTGCTTCACTATCTTGGAGAAAGGCAGCGCATGCTTCGTAATGATGCCCACCCGGTATGGGGATTTGAGGCACTCAGCCTCAGGATCTGTTGGGCTGTCGGGGTCGGAGTCTGGCATGGCCTGCTGTATGGAACGGACGCTTCTGCGCCGTGGCTGGGATCGCTGGATGTTGGGCAGTGGAGCAGATCTGCAATTTAACATCTAAACTATAATACATGTTCAACTGTGGGTTGACACTATGCTGACTTGAATGGAGACCTGACACTAACCTGACCAGACTTACTAGCTACGGCATGGTGTTTGTTCTAGTTGTTGCTCACGAGCTCTGACTGTCTCAGAGGCTGGGTCCCGAAAGAGTAGGAAAATTGGTGCCCTCTGGCTTTATAGTGGTTGTGTCCTGTCTGGTGATTGGCTGCTCTGTTCTGTGTGCTCACTGGTCATCCTGTGTGTTCATCACTGCCTGTCTGCACTCCATTGTATACATGGATGTATATTATGACAGAGTCTGCACCGGCCCTTGGAAAGAGCACCCCACTTAAATCCACACCGCCACCCTATCCCCATAACCCAGTAACCCCACCTAACCCTTTTTGGACATTAAGGGCAATTTAGCATGGCCAATCCACCTAACTTGCACATCTTTGGACTGTGGAAGAAATCGGAGCACCCAGAGGAAACCCATGTGGACACAGGGAGAATGTCCAGGCTCTGCATAGACAGTGACCCAGGCTGGGAATTGGACCTGGAACGAAAGAGAAAATGCTGGAAAATCTCAGCACGTCTGGCAGCATCTGTGGGGGGAGAAAGGAGCTAACGTTTCGAGTCCAATGACTCTTTGTCAAAATTTTGTTTCAGATTCCAGTATCCACAGTAATTTGCTTTTAATTGAACCTGGGACCCTGGAGCTGTGAAGCAACAGTGCTAACGACTATGCTGCGAAAGAGAGTTCCTAACTTCTACCAGCACTTCTGCGAAGAAGTGTTTCCTGCTAAAAGCCTGGCTTTAGTTATTCGACTATGGCCGGGATTTTCTGGCATGGAGGTGGCTTGCCAAAGTCAATGGCCATTCACATTGCTCACCAGCCTGCTGTTGGGGAACTCACTGCAGAGAGCTGCCTTCGGCAGAAACAGAAGGTCCCACCAGTGGGATGGGTCAGAAAATCCCGCTCTGTGTCCCTAATCCCAGACTCCCAAACCCGTGGGAAATGATTCTCGCTCTCCAGTCTATTTGTTCCTCTTAATGCCTTGAAAGCTTTTATCCAATCACCCTTAACCATCTCAATTTCAGGGGATACAATTCCAGTTTGTGTAATGTCTCCACATAACTTAACCTTTGGGGGCCAACTATCATTCTGGTAAATCTACCCTGACACTTTGCGTATGTAAACCGTATGCTGATGGTGTGTTACAGTTCAGTCAGGAAGTCCGAACTGCTGTGAAAACATGCGCTTTTACATGCATGTTGTAGTCTGGAGCTATGGAGAGTGATGGTAGAGGCTGCAACGTTCTTTCCAGCATGTGGCTGACTCGGACTTTCTCCCACTCTTACCGCCTGTCATTGGCGTGGGTTCAAAGGAACTGCAGATTGATACTCAACCTGTTTTGCTGCATTATGAACGCACCATGTAAAAAGCATAGCCTTTCCTTTGATCATTTGGTTGATAAACATGTGAACCAGTATGCCTCCGAAACCTGAAGATTAACGTTGGACTGGCTGGTACAGTCAGACTAGGAGCATAGATGTCAGAATTAATTCAATTGCCTGTAGTTCTGAAGAAGAAAGAAAATTACCTGCATGTGACTCCAGACCCCTAGCAATGTGGCTGACTCCTAACTGCCGTCTGAAATGGCCTAGCAAACCACTCAGTTCGAGGGCAATGAGGGATGGGCAACAAATGCTGGTCTTGCCAGTGACGTCCACAACCCATGAAATAATTATTTTTAAATCCTGTGCTGTCCAGATAATCTGTTTCTGTGATGTTGCTATTGGCCAGGGCATTGGAGATCTTTTTCCTCCATCTGATAGAGAAGACAGGGCCTCAGTTTAGTATATCTGAAAGACGAACAGAATTCGCTCACTGCTGCACGGGAGTCTCAGCTTTGACTTCTGTGTCCCAGTCCAGGGAGTGGGTCTTCAACCCTCAACCTTGTGATTTAGATATGGGAGTGTTACCAGTTGAACCAGATCTGACCCAGATAGGGTGCAGGCTGAGTCTCAACTGTTAAGCAATCCATGCTTGACAATGCAATTAAACGCTGATGAAAATGGGCACTCGGGTGAGAAACCAGAGGGTTAAAGTCCCTATAACCCCAACGTAATTTAACATCTTCAGGGGAGAAGGTTGTAAGGGCATTACAAAATAGATATTCCTTTTAACCTCCTTCCCCAGCTTAACATTTACAAACATTTTTGAAGACAAATATTATATCCAACAGTCCATAAGCAAAACATACAGACCTCGACCAACCAACAATCTTGTGTGAGATTTCTTGGCATCCTATCCCCGAAGCAGAGAATTCTGAAGTCGAGCTCCAACAGGACAATGCTCTCGGGAGCACAAACTCAAATAGCTGACCTTGGACGATTTGAAGTTAATGAATTTACTATTTTGGTATTCATTGGTGGCTGTGCTCTGTAGGATGCTGTTTTTGCTCATTACATTAACTCAGTGTTTACAAATGGCTACCTCGATTGTTTGCAAATCATAGCCTCAATGTCATTATTATTGACACTTCAAACAGAGAAGACATTTTTACACGGCTAGCCAGAGAACAGTTAAATGTTGAAGTAGAGGTCCACCAGAATGTCTGCAAAAGATTTGGGTTTCATTCCAACTCAAGCAGATGGGAAAAGCTCTCTCTGACAGAAATTAACAGTTTCAATCCAGTTCCCATTGGATACAATTCAGCTTACAAAATCTTTTCTTTAAATTTGGCACCAATTGACAAAATTCATCAATCTCACACAGAGAGGCCTTGAAGATAGTTGTGAGAAATGGAAGTGTTGTAATGTTACAGTGGGTGAGCTCTTCTGTTGTTGGCAGGTTTGGCGACTGTATCTTACATCAAACATCTTATCATAGCCAGGACAGGAGTACAAAATAATTATTGTGCAAAATACAGGATAAAACTTCTATTTGGATATTAAAATATTTTTTAATGGCTAGAATGAGGGTTACATTGGGGTACAAATTTGGGTATGCGGCCTGTGGCGCCCCCATTCCTGGCCTTCGGGCCTCATTTCAATGCAGTCAGCAAACAGGCAACCCACCAAATTGTTGAAGGTTGAGTTGCTGATAACATGGCCCTAGCTCTCAGGTAAGTGATGCCAGAGGTCAACATTGGAAACCAGGCAGGAAGGTGGGTTGAAGGATGAGGGGTGGTGCTCGGAAGCTGAAGAGATGCCTGGGAGATGGTGGAGTGGGGAGCTAGGAAGCCGGAGAAGGAAAATTGAGGTTCAGGAGGAGCCGTGGTAGGGAGCAGAGCAGTGGTCCACATTCTTTGAATGTTCAGTCAAGAGGAACATCATGACTCCAGTAAAGTAATTTTCTAAATCTGACCATTTTGGCAGTGAGAGCTCCCAAGGTGCAGTTTTACTAAGGCAACCAGTGCTGCCACTAACTCAGAACAAACTAACCACAAGGCTGATCGGGGTGGGAGCTCACACTGGCCCCTTATTGGCAAATGCAAAAAGTTGATTGGTGTCTGCATTGTACACAGGTTTCTTTTCCTTTGCCATTTCGACAGGTAGAAATGTGAGCCGGCCTGCTTCCCACCTGCCACATTAAGGCATTTACAAGGCTGGGTAACTCCCGACAAGCAGTTGCTGTGTGGCCAAATTTATCAGTTCAAATATTTTAACATAGCTCAGAAACTTTTGAAAAATCGGATGACATTTTAAGCCTGATGAATCTGGACAGCTCCAGGAGGAATACTGGACGACAACACAAAACTGATACTTGGTCTAAAGCCAATGACTGTCTCAGTCTGAGCAGGCTGAAATAAGGACAACAGCAATCTCTTGAATATGTAAACAGTGACTCCACGTGTCCACTGATGCAAACTGCAGCTGCAGCCTCCCAAAATATATGTTACACACAGCAGATGATGATGTGGCCAGCATTAGAGTCGGAAATTCTGAAACGAGTGGCTCATTTACATGCAGGTCTTTCAGGGCACCAAGTGTGGTATTTTTCTCTCAGTCAAAAGTTCCATTTTAAATCTGGGAAACACTTGTGTCCAGAGAAGCTGCTAAAGCATCAAGATATCAGTCATGTCCCAATCTAGGTAAAATCTTGCACAGCACAGCCCCCGACCGGCTGAATCAATGAATGCAGGTTTCTTGCAGAAGACCACTGAGAAACCGGGTGAACATTTGACAGAGATCAACTTCAAAATCTCTTCACATCTCTTTTCATCAAATAGACCAGACAAATAGCTACTGTTGGATCCAATTTGTTTGCAGTTACCTCTTACTGTTTTTGACTAGCAAAAAAACGCTATCAATGTTAAAAGGTCCAATTGAAAGCTGTCATGGACACTTAAAAAGACAAAATTCCAGGCCAGCCCACCTATAATAATCATGGAAATATTTCAGAGCGATGCTTCACAGATGGGTAAACGATAAAAGCATAAGGATTGTGTTAGCTTCTATCTTTCTGACAGCTATTTTAGTTCACTGAAGTGAGGGCGAATCATTGGGACACTGAATAGATTATTCGAAGGAGCTTGTTCCACCCCTGTGTCCCCTCACTCCTATTACATGTATAACTGATTTTTCAGATTTGTATCTTATGGACTAAGCACTTTAGGGGAATCTATATGGAAAATGCTGTTGTCCAAGCTTCAGATTCATAGTCAAAGACAAAATGAGTGTGGGAGAGATCAGCGGGACTGTTAGTACTCTTGGCAGGACTAAAGTATCGATGTTGCAATGCTTAGATTTGGGGTATAGACTGAGACGCCATCTGCTTAATAGAACATTGAAATATCCTTATCCGACGTTTAAATATTCCCCACCCTTCTATTATCCGGAACGTTTTTCAAATAGAAGGGAGAAGTTGTAAGAATCATTGAGCAGGATATTCCACATACCCCCACCTCCCCTCCCCTGCAACATGTTTTCCCACAATGGAGGCAGCTCTCCATTAGCTGCCGCGTGAGATCTTCCAGTTATGCTGTTATCTTGGAGAAGTTTCTGACCTGATCATAGATATTAAAATGGAATAAATCTCTGAGGGCACAAGCTGTCAGCTGTCTCTGTGCTTGGCACTTCCATTTCTTCCTGCAGGCAAAGCAGGCCTGTCATCCTCAGGAGTGTTCGCTAACTGGAGGGGGACTGCCATACCTCATCTCCCTTTTTAAAATGTTTCTGCGTAGCTGACCACCAATTTGACACAAAATGTGTTTTGAAACATCTGTATTTTTTGATTGCGAGGGAGGCGGGGGAGGGAGGATTCAATGTCCAAAAGCAGCAGCTGCCAGGCGCTCTCCAACTGCCCTTGTGCTACCTGGAGCCTGGGCTTTCTCACCTACAGCAGGAGGTATATCCGCATCAGGCTGCATATTGCCCTCCTCCAGCTCTTCCATTTCTGCTGGCAAGTCATCTTCCGGATGAATGATCAGTCCAAGCTGAAGGGCAAAGTTGTGCCATGCACAATGCTACAACTGTCATGAGTTTTATCTTCACTGTGAAGGCAGTTAGAGTCTGGCTTCAGGTCTCCCTTCAACATTTCACAAAGCCGCCCCACTTGTTCCATGCTGAAGCACACTCTCCTGGCACACATCTCCTCTGATATCATTTCATATGATGTCCTTTACCTGTAGGAAATTGATGCATTTCCTCAACAGGCAGACATGTAGCCTGACTCCAAATTTTGAATCTGCACTGGGTCCTGCAATACCCGCCAGAGAGATAGTTCACATTATCTTACAGTGGGCTTGCATATGTCAACTAAAGCATTAAACTTTGCTAAAGCATTTGAAGTAATCACTGAGGCTTGTGAGGATCAATATTACATCAAAGAGATTCTTAATCCAGTTTAAAATACATTGCAAAATCTAAATGTACTTTTAGCTCTGAATCAGCTGGGAGGACAGGCATGCTAACATCAGTGTCCTTGAAGGAGCCAAGAGCACCAGCACCGAGGCCGTGGTCATCTGAAACCAACTCTGCTGGGTTGGCCATGTGCTTAAGATGTCAGAATCCCGACTGCCAAAGCAAATCTTCTTTGTCCAGCTCAAGGAAGGCTTCCGAACAAGAGGAGGACAATGGAAGTGCTTCAAAGATACCTTACCTCAAGTAATGTAACATAGATGTCAATGCCTGGGAGGCCCTTGCTCAGAAGAGACCTACTTGGAGGAACATTCTGAATAAAGGGACACAATTCCTTGAGGACACCCAACGACAAGAGGAGACCTTGAAAAAGGAATAACAGGGATCTAGATCCAAGGACTGATACCACCTCCCGGAAACACCTGCCAAGTGTGCAGTCAAAGATGCAACTCTAGGAGAAGGCTCATTAGCAAGGACCCAAAGAACACATGACCAGTAACATGGAGTTTCTGAGGTGGCCAATCATACCCGTCGGCAGGTGATCGCCGAAGGTTGCCTAAACTTAAAACCCATTCTATCCATGATAGTTCCTTTAATGGAATTACCATCCTCATAACAAACCAAAGTTTAAAAAAATCTTTGTTTCACCTTCCGTGACGCCAAAATAACTTTATACATTTAAGCACTTTTTAATGAAATTAACAGCCTCATGACATTCCATTGTTTCCAAAAACATATGGGCGGGATACTCCATTGCCAGACGATGAAATCGGGAATGGCAATCAGGCGGAGAATAGTTCCCGATGCCGAAATCGCGGTAGGTGCCGGTTTGACACCGGGCCGTGATGCTCCGACTCTCCAAATCGGCGTCATTGTGATGCGGGCCACACATAGTTTAAACACCATTCACATTTAATTACTGAGCCCACCCGCGATTCTCTGCCTCCGATGGGTCGAGTTCCCGACGGCGGAGTCCACATGTGGTCTCAACAGTCGTGAACCAAGCGTGGAAGCTGCGGAGAGAGAAAAGAGGACGTATGGACAGTGTCCAGCATCACCATACTTCGCCAACAATCATGGCGCTGGCTGGGGGGCTTCTGCCAGGGCTGCGGGGAGTAGTGGGGTCTGGCCAGGACATGGGCTGGACTGGTACGCGGTCCAGCACAATCGGTGCCATCTTTTCGGGTGCGTGTGTGGGGGGTGTATGTATATGTGTGACTGCAGCTTGTCAGCCCTGCGCATGTCCAGTACGGACCCGGCGATTCCGGGTCTGTTTTTCGTGCATTCTGTGGATGTTCCATGTGCTGCTAGTGCTAGCCCCTACCTGAAGTAGAATCGTTGCGGCTGTGCATCAATTTTTCTATGCGGAACTCCATGGATCCTCTATTGGCGTCAGCACGTAGCCTTAGAAACAGAGAATCCAGACCTATATCTTTCTTTCACTTGATGTGCATTTGAAACATATTTATAAACACTATTATGAAAGATTAACCCACCTAATAATTGCTCCCTGCCTCTGTTCAATGATACTGGACAGGGAAAAATGTTGCAAATACACCAGTGGGGCAGGCAGGGGAATAATGTGGGTAAGAGGGTAGGGTGGGTGGTGGAATAGGCTGAGTAAGGAGATAGAGTGAGTAAGGGCAGGGGTCGGCTTAGCTCCGTTGGCTGGACAGCTTGTTTGTGATGCAGAACGAGGCCAACAATGCGGGTTCAATTCCTGCATCGACTGAGGTTATTCATGAAGGCCTCGCCTTCTCAATCTTGCCCCTCACCTGAGGTGTGGTGATCCTGAGGTTAAATCACCACCAGTCAGCTGTCCCCCTCAAAGGGGAAAGCAGCCTCTGGTCACCTGGGACTATAGTGACTTTACTGACCAGGGTGATTCTGTAAGTCGGTTAGTAGGGTGATGGATTAGGGTGGGCAAGATAAGTGGGTAATGGGGTAGAAAGGATCAGGGAATAGACTGGGTGAGGTAATTCTGTCAGGACGAAGTGTGGATGAAGATGTGGGGTGGAAGTTGGAAAGAATAGTGGGGTCAGATCAGGTCAGGTCGGGTGGGAGTCTTGGTGTCGGGTTGTAGTTGCCTGGTGGGGGCTTGTCTCGTCAGGTCAGGTAGTCCAGGAGATAGACGAGGGTCAGCGATTGGGAGGCATGGAGTCGGGGGCGGCAGGTGATGATGTAGGATCAGATCGGGTGGGGACATTGGGGCATCTAGAGCAGGGAGTCGTGGATCGAGAGCAGAGTCAGGATGCGGTGGGTGGGTTCAGTTGTATAGATACACAGGAGTTGCACTGGGATTGGGCAGAGAATCCCACCTCTTGTCTTGCTGAAGCCAAAAAATAAAACAGCGCCTTTTTATTTCCTCTGCATGATTCCACAGGGGAGAGTACTTGATGGATCAAAAAGATTCTGGATGTGGAGATGTGGAAGTTGAGGAGGCACTAATTCATCACTAGCAAGTCTGGCATATATTGCCCATCCTTAGTTGCATTTGAAATTGTGCTGATGGAGTCAAACCTCGTGCCTACAATAAAATGTCGAAGGGACAACACCAGACTAAGGGGCAGCAGGGTAGCATAGTGGTTAGCATAAATGCTTCACAGCTCCAGGGTCCCAGGTTCGATTCCCGGCTGGGTCACTGTCTGTGGGGAGTCTGCACGTCCTCCCCCTGTGTGCGTGGGTTTCCTCCGGGTGCTCCGGTTTCCTCCCACAGTCCAAAGATGTGCGGGTTAGGTGGATTGGCCATGCTAAATTGCCCGTAGTGTCCTAATAAAAAAGTAAGGTTATGGGGGGGGTTGTTGGGTTACGGGTATAGGGTGGATACGTGGGTTTGAGTAGGGTGATCATGGCTCGGCACAACATTGAGGGCCGAAGGGCCTGTTCTGTGCTGTACTGTTCTATGTTCTATGTTCTAAGCTCGGGTCACAGACCAACAACATGGACTCTCAGCGGTTGTAGCAAGGCTTCAACAATATAATGGGCTACAAAGCAAAGCTGAGTAGAATCTCCGGCTACAAAGCTTCCCTCTCCTGACGAACTCAATGCATTTTATGCTCGTTTAGAGCAGGAAGCCAACAAACTGTTGCCAACTGCTTCAACAGCCTCGGACACACCCATACCTATATGTCAGATCGACCTCCTTCAAAGTGAACCGTTGGAAAGCAATGGGTCCTGACAGAGTTCCTGGTTGTGCACTCATATCCTGCATTAACCAACTGGCGAGTGTGTTCGTGGACATCTTCAACCTCTCCCTACTCCGTTCCGAGATTCCCACCTGCTTCAAGAAGACCACTATCATACTGGTGCCAAAGAAGAACCAGGCAACATGCCTCAACGACTACCGTCCGGTGGGCTTGACATCCATCATTATGAAGTGCTTTGTAAAGTTGGTCATGAGACAAATCAACTCCAACCTTCCATTCTGCCTTGATCCACTGCAATTCGCATACCGCCACAAGCGGTCCACAGTGGACGCTATCCCCCTGGCCCTTCACTCATCCCTGGAGCATCTCGACAACAAGGACTCCTATTCATTGACTGCAGCTCCGCCTTTAACACCATTATCCAGCCAAGCTCATATCCAAACTCCAAAACCTAGGACTTGGCTCCTCCCTCTGCAACTGAATCTTCGACTTCCTGACCCAAAGACCACAATCAGTAAGAATAAACAACACCTCCACCACGATAGTCCTCAATACCAGCGCCTCGCAGGCAGCACGGTGGCCTAGTGGTTAGCACAACTGCCTCACGGCGCTGAGGTCCCAGGTTCGATCCCGGCTCTGGGTCACTGTCCGTGTGGAGTTTGCACATTCTCCCCGTGTCTGCGTGGGTTTCACCCCCACAACCCAAAAATGTGCAGAGTAGGTGGACTGGCCACGCTAAATTGCCCCTTAATTGGAAAAAATAATTGGGTAACCTAAATTTAAAAAAAAAATACCAGCGCCTCGCAAGGCTGCGTACTTAGAAACCTATTATACTCCTTATACACACACGACTGTTTGGCTCCAACTCCATCTACAACTTTGCTGATCACGTGACCGTAGTGGGTCGGATCAACAATCTCTCCCTCAATGCAAAACTAAGGCTGGTGTGTATCAATGGTGCTGAGGTGGAGATGGTTGTCAGCCTCAAATTCCTCGGTGCGCATATCACCAACAATCTGTCCTCGTTCATCCACGTTGACGCTACGACTAAGAAAATTAAGAAAACTAAGGAAATTCGGCGTCCACATTGACTCTAACCAATTTTTATAGATGCACCATAGAAAGCATCCTATCTGGCTGCATCACAGCCTGGTATGATAAGTGCTTGGCCCAAGGCCGTAAGAAACTACAGAGAGTTGTGAACACAGCCCAGTCCATCACGCAAACCCACCTCCCATCCATTGACTTCATCTACACCTCACGCTGCCTTGAGAAAGTGGGAAGCATAATCAAAGACCCCCTCCACCTGGGTTACTCTATCTTCCAAACTCTTCCATCGGGCGAAAGATACAAAAGTCTGAGTACACGCATTAACAGGTTCAAAAACAGACTCCTGAATGACCCTCTTATGGACTGAACCTATCTCTCTACGCATCTTCTTTTCTGTTGTAACACCATACTCCATATGCTTCACCTGATATCTACATCTATGTATTTACTTTGTGTATTTATCGTATGTCCTATGTTTTTCATGTATGGAATGATTTGTCTGGACTGTACACAGAACAATACTTTTCACTGTATCTTGGTACATGTGACAATAAATCGAAATCAAATTGCCCAGCATTCGCAGATGTTAGTTGATGTTCAGCATTGACATTCCACCCTTTGGTGCATTTAACGTTGATAGGAACGTCTAAAAGAAAGCTATGCCAATCTAGACCCAGCACATTGGAAAAGGCAAAGGCCGTTTAGCCTCTCCAAGTTCTGCCATTCATGTGTTCATGACTAATCTGTGCTCTATCCTCATATCGCCACCATTACCCCTCAAAGCTTAATGTCTTGGGGCAACAAAAATCGATGAAGCTCAGATTCAATATCAACATCTAGCATCAACTGCAGTTTGTTGAAGAGAATACCAAACTTTGACTCTCCCCCACTCCCCACTTTGCGTGACGAGGTGCTTGCAAACTTCACTCCTGAAATGGTTGTGTGCTAATTGGTTAGCATAATAGTCCTCTAGTCCTAAACTCCCCAACTAGCAGAGAACATTTCTCCTAATCTTCACTATCTGCTCCCCTAATATCTTGAAAGCAGCAGGCCGGTGGCGTAGTGGTTAGCACTGCTACCTCGAGGTGCTGAGGACCCGGGTTCGATCCCCGCCCCGGGTCACTGTCCGTGTGGAGTTTGCACATTCTTCCTGTGCCTGTGTGAGTCTTACCCCCACACCCAAAGATGAGCAGGGTAGGTGGATTGCCACTTAATTGGGAAAAAAAGAATTGGGCACTTCAAATTTTTTTTTTAATCCTGAAAGCATCAATTAAAGCACATGTTACCCTACCAGATTCCAGGTAACACAATCCTAATGTGTGTAATCTTGCTATGTGATTTAACCATTGCAGTCAGAATGTCATCGTCCAACATTGACCAAGAAGCTTGACGCCATCCAGAACAAAGCAGCCCACTTGATTGGCACCCATTCCACAAATATTCACTCGCTCCACCACTGACACACAGGAGTAGCCGTGTGTACCATCTGCAAGATGCACAGATGCACTACAGGAACCCCCCAAGGCTTCTTAGATGATACCTTCCAGTCCCATGACAACTGACACCTGGAAGGACAAGGGCAGCAGATACGTGGGAACTCCACACCTGCACGTTTCCCTCCAAGTCACACACCACCTTGGTAATGTTGCTCTGTTTACTTGCTATAAATATAGCAGTCACTATGGTCGCCTTCCTTAATCCTAATTATGTTTACTTTCAGAGTCGCCAGGTATCTCTCGATACCGCCACAAGGTTCAACCCGAATACCGATCAAAGAGCCAATACACCAGTTAGTTAGTTCAATGTCAATACTATTAATTTACACACACAGTAAGATCTACTCATGCACAACAGTACTATAAACTAAACTATCTCTAACGCTAAGCCCTATACTTAACTTCGGGTGCCCACTTAGTCAGAGGAACAATGGCCGTTGTTCGGATCTGAGGCTGATGGGTTCGAAGAGGTAACAGGAGAACAGATAAAGTCGTCTGTCTGGTAGCGAGCGTTGACCTTGAGCTTACTGCTTCTGGTGATGCTGGTGGATGGGTCTCTCCGCTTTGAGAGCCAAATCCAAGAGAGCGAATCTCTCGTCGGAGTTCCTTCTTATACTTGGAGAGGCTTTGCACGCTTTTAGGCTGGCCTTAAACTTGGCCCCAATTAATTGTGCTGCTTCTTGATCATTGTGATCGATCTTAACCAATAAAGGGGTGGGTGCCCTGATGGTTGGGTGTGTCTCTGGTGGTCATAAGCCTTGCTTTGTGTCTTTCTGGCGCCGGGATGTCTGCAACAGTATCAACTACCTGAGTGTTAGTCCTTTGTTTCCTCGGAAATGAGCTATCAATATGTTAATCGACCCAGAGTTTCGATTCCGTCTGGTAACTGCTTCCCAAATATACATTCAGGCACTGTGTCTGCTTGCTGTCGAGCATTGTCCACATTTCCCTACATTCTCTGTGAGCGTCCATTTTGTGTTCTGAAAGTGGCCATCCCAGATGGCTACAGTTTGAACTGTATCACCATTCCTTCACAGTCACAGGCTCAAAATCCTGGAACTCCCTCCCTAACAGCACAGTGGATGTACCTACACCACATTGCAGTGGTTCAAGAAGCCTGCTCACCATCACTTTCTCAAGGGGCATTTAGGGATGGACAATAAATGCTGACATAGCCAGCAAAACTCACATTTCTTGAATGGGTAAAAATAAAATTCTGGTGTTGCACTTCCTCTAAGGCCAATATATTCTTCCTTCGCTGTGGTGTGCAAAAGTGCTGACAGGACTCCAGACATAGGCAGCTAAATTCTCCGTCTGCGGATTCCTTCGGTCCGCCAGCAGTGCACCCACGCCCACGGATTTCCCGACAGTGTGAGGTGGCCTCAATGCAAAACCCCATTGGCTGGCGGCAGTGATGGAAAATCCCGCTGCCGGCGGGAGAACGTCCCATCGGAAAATGCGGCTAGCGCGGAGAACACCGTACACAATTTTTTTGGATGGCGCGTTATCATGCCCCACTACCCAATGCTGTGATTTTACACCCAGGTTCGCCCTGAGAGCAAACGGCGACGGGGGCACAAAATATCACAAGAGTCATAACCCAGAATCTCGTGGCGGGATCTCATTTTTACATTTTCCCCACCCTGCGACAGGGGTGTAACGATGGGCGGGAACCTAATCTCCATACATTTTAATACATTTTAATATGCTTAGCCGGCTTCCACGCCATGTCATACCCCACACCTTTAGAATTCCCCCTTCTCCGACATGACATCACATCGGTGAGGTTTGTGCTTCCCACAAACGTGAGGCAGTCGAGGGGAACCTGTCAGAAGCGCACAGGTACGTGTAGTCCCTTGAGAGGGAGGGGGGGAACGGGACATTCATGGCAAATGCCCTGGCACTGTCCCATGGCACTGCCAGGGTGGCAGTGCCAGGGTGCAGTGACAGGGATGTTCCGTGTGGGAGCTCCTTTTGGGGGAGGGGGGATCTCTTATGTGTGGGGAAGGGTTGCCCCAGTGCTTCTTGGGAGGGGGGTCCTGTATACATGGGGAGGGATTCATCTTTGTAAGCGCCCTCCCTTTAAGTCCCTACCTCGTCATCGTGACATGGACCACACCTCTAGTTCCTTTGTGCACAAAGTGCTGGTTTATCTGGAGAGAAAGTCTGACAGCAGGTGGAGAGCTGCATGCCAGACTTCACCAGATAGCACTCTGTGTATAGAGTGGGAAATTCTGCCCAAAGAGTCTGCAGAGAAGAATTTCCCTCTGATACCAACTGCCCTGCATTAATTGACTAAAGGCAAGACTCCTTCGCACCTGGGGAGGAAACTCCATGGCCAGGGTCGAGCAATGGCTACTGTTGGGACTATAATAATAATAGTGTTTATTGTCACAAGTAGGCTTACATTAACACTGCAATGAAGTAACTGTGAAAAGCCCCTAGTTGCCACATTCCGGCGAATGTTCGGGTGCACGGAGGGAGAATTCAGAATGTCCAAAATACCTAACAGCCTGTCTTTCGGGACTTCTGAGAGGAAAGCGGAGCACCCTCAGGAAACTCACGCAGACACAGGGAAAACGTGTAGACCTCGCACAGGCAGTGACCCAAGCAAGGAATCGAACCTGCGAACCTGGCACTGTGAAGCAACAGTGCTAACCACTGAATCTAATCCCCCAAAAAAAGAGGTTGTGGAGGCTGTACTGAAGTTAAGTTCAGGGTACTGGCAGAGGATAGCTGACAGGCCCCAGTGTGGAGGGTGAGGAAAATGGGGTTTGAGAGGCCTGGGAGGGGGAAGCTTTAATGGAAGGTGTGACCTTGGGGTGGGGGGGGGGGGGGGGGGGGAGGGAGGGTGTCTGTGATGGGCCAAGGCAGCTCCCACAGGTGAGATGCCCCAACACCTGTCCACACAGCTAAAGTTGCCTGGGCCTCCCCCTGCTGTAGCAGTAAAAGATGAGATGGGGCAACTAAGTGACCAGTACTTGGCATCATCTCCCATAAAATTGTGAACAGGTCAGGGCGGGCAGGAAGTGATGGGCAGACCACGCGCTGCATGTTATGAGCCCCTCTGCCCTCAAACCCACCCGTGGGGAAGCAGAGAGGCCCATCCCACATGTGGCCCAAACAGGGCTTTTTCAAGCTGAAGGACAACTTCAACCCCTTTATACCCCAGTCTACAAAAGGCTGGCATCCCATTTGTCCTGTTTGATTTGTATGCTATGAACATGTGAAAGAAGATATTCTTTTCGCTCTGCTCAAGAATGAACATCAATCTCAGAAGAATTCCCCTATTGTTCTCCTGTGGTTTCTTCCATTTCCTCCGCCCCAACCTTTTCTGAATGAAGCTGCCGATTTATGGGCAGTGTTTGTGCTGCCTTTCTGCATCCATCCACAACTGGGTTTGAAACAGTGCCAACCCCCTAGGGCCAGGAGACAGGTCCCCGAATGGGAGGGCAGTGGTATTAACCCATGTGTCCCCCTAATCCCCAATCAATTCTGTGATTTTGTATAAAATGTCGCTAGTATTTCTGCCAAATTCTGCCCCAGCACCACCTATTCACCAAGCATGAAATTAGTTTTTCCTGAATGCAAAGAAGGCTTCAAGAGAATTTTGAACTTCATCCAACCGCAGATCTGTCTCTGCTAATTTACCATTGTTTGCGGCCCACAAAAATAATGCAAAGGTCAAGTGATTAATTTATAGGTCATTAAATGTATTAATCTTCAATCACTTTAACTTGAATTGGTTGACTGAATTTCATGCATGCAGTTTCACGCCATACTAAACTTCAAAAGCTGGGGATTCAGTTTTTAGACACATTTCTGCATTCTGCCACCTGCTGACGGGAATCTACATGTGCGACTGTGGAGGCAGAGTGAAATGTGTTTCTCACATATATATATATACATATAGTATGTCAATATATTTATGACAAGAAATCAAGCATAAAAGAAGAATACTGATTTGTGTGTGTGTGGAGCCAAGAACACCATGAGTAGTGTCAGGATTGTGTGGTCGGTAATTATTGAAAAGTACAATCTGTACTCGGGAAATTGAGACAGCCAGCAGACAATAGAATCAAAGCTGAAGTTCACCATTAAAGGGTTAGTCACATGAATAAGTATTAGGTTGTAAACTACTTGGTTTGATACAAAGGGGTAAACTTTACCATGCACTAGGGTGGTTGATCGGGATCTGGGGAGTAGCACTGTATCTGAGTACATGGAGTACTCGCAATAAGGTAGATGAATTCACAGTGCAATTAAAAGATGCAAGATGATACTTTGAATGCGAGCATTTGCAGGTAATTAAGTCTTTGCAGATACAGAGAGAGGGGTAATCCCAGGTTAAAGAGGTGTGAATTGTCTCAAGGCAGGACAGTTGATAGGATTTTGCAGGCCAGATGGTGGGGGGTGAATGTAATGCGACATGAATTCAAGGTCCCGGTTGAGGCCGTACTCATGTGTGCGGAACTTGGCTATAAGTTTCTGCTCGGCGATTCTGCGTTGTTGCGCGTAATTACCCCTCTCTCTGGCTTCACACCTCTTTAACCTGGGATTAATCCTCTCTCTGGATCTGTAAAGACTTAATTACCTGGAAATGCTCACATTCAAAGTCTCGTCTTGCATTTTTGACTTTGTCAATATATATGTTTCTGTAACCTACCTCTCCATTCACCTGAGGAAGGAGCAGTGGTTCGAAAGCTAGTGATTTGAAACAAACCTGTTGGACTTTAACCTGGTGTTGTAAGACTTCTTATTGTGCTCAGCCCAGTCCAACGCCGGCATCTCCACACCACAATAATCCTGGATGACTTTAATCTACATATAGATTGGGCAAATCAAATTAGCGACAATACGGTAGCAGATTAATGTGTGTGCAAGGTGTTTTTTTTAGACCAGTATGTCAAGGAACCAACTAGTGAACATGCTATCCTCGATTTGATATTATGCAATGAGAAGGGGTTATCGATAATCGTGCTGTGTCTGGTCTATCATAATATACACCAATATATCACGGTGCAGACACACACTGATGGACACACACAGGGACTAATCAACATGTACAAACACCGCAGCCAATCACCAGTTAGAATACACACACTATAAAGGCAGAGGGCACCACGGTTCCCGCTCATTCTGGGTGCTGCCTCTGAGTGTAACAAGAACTCATCCAGCCCAGCACGGACTCACAACACGTGCTGAGAGAATCAACTGGTTCGGACAAGGCTTAGGTCTCTAGTTTAAGTTAGCATCATTTAGACCCACAGTCATCGTGTGTTAGTTAGTTAGAATTAGTTAATAAAATTGAGTTGAACCTTCATCAGTGTTGGAAGTGTCTGTTCATTTCTCAAGTCTACACTAGCCAACACTTCAGGGTCCTTTATGGAATAGTGAGAGAATTCTTCGTTAGGCTGGAAAGTGAGGTAGTCCAATCTGAAACTCGGGTCCTAAATTTAAACAAAGGAAACTACAAAGGTATGAGAAGTATGTTTGCTTAGATAGATTGGGGAACTTCATTAAAAGGCAGGAATGTGAATAGACAATGGCTAATACTTAAGCAATGTATCTATGCATTACGACACTAATACATTCCATTCTGGTGCAAAAACATGACAGGACAAGCAGCCCAACAATGCCTATCGAAAGAAATTAAGGCTAGTATCAGTTCCAAAGAGGAGTCATATAAAGTTGCTAGAAAAAGTAGAGCAGTTCAGAATTCATCAAGGGAGGTTAAAGAGATTGATTATATGGGGAAATAGAGTATAAGAGTAAACTTGCAAGGAACATAAAAGTAGACTTTAAAAGCTTCTATAAATATATAAAAATGAGAAGATTAATAAAGATAAATGCCTAAAACAGGAAAATTTATAATAGAAATCAAGGAAATGACAGCGCAATTAAACAATTCCTCCAGTTCTGTCTTCACAGCAGAAGATACAAATAACTTCAGAGAAAAGCTTCGGGTCGCAGCCGGGTCGGAGAACCGCCCGGGGCCGGCGTCAATCCCGCCCCCACCGTGCCCTGAATTCTCCGCCACCCGGAATTCGGCGGGGGCGGGAATCGCACCGCACCGGTCGGCGGGCCCCCCGCGGCGATTCTTTGGCCCGCGATGGGCCAAAGTCCCGCCGCTGACAAGCCTCGCGCCCGCCGGTGTGGTTTAAACCACCTACCTTACCAGCGGGATTGGCGGCGCGGGCGGGCGCCGGGGTCCTGGGGGGGGAGGGGGGGTCGCAGGCTGATCTGACCCCGGGGGGTGCCCCCACGGTGGCCTGGCCCGCGATCGGGGCCCACCAATCGGCGGGCGGGCCTGTGCCGTGGGGGCACTCTTTTTCTTCCGCCTTCGCCATGGTCTTCACTATGGCGGTGGCAGAAGAGACCCCCCTCCCCTGCGCATGCGCTGGTATGACGTCAGCAACCGCTGAAGCTCCAGCGCATTTGCGGACTTACGCCGGCCGGCGATATCCTTTCGGCCCCAGCTGGCATGGCGCCAAAGGCCATTCACGCCAGCCGGCAGAGCGGGAACCACTCCGGCGTGGGCCCAGCCCCTCACTGTGAGGGCTTGGCCCCAAAAGGTGCGGACACTTCCAAACCTTTGGGGCGGCCCGACGCCGGAGTGGTTCATGCCACTCCATCACGCCGTGACCCCCTGCCCCGCCGGGTAGGGTAGAATCTCGGCCCAGGAATCTAATGAGGAAAAAGAATTGAAGGAAATTAGTATTCCTAAAGAAATAGTAAGGAGTCTTATAACACCAGGTTAAACACCTTCTGCTGAGTGTCAGGATTTGGACCCAGTGACAGTGAAGGAGCAGTCATACTTTTTTCCAAGTCAGGCACTCACCTGGTGAAGGAGCTGAGCTTCTTACTGTGCCCACCCCAGTCCAACACCAGCATCTCCATATCATAAAGAAATTGTGCTGGAGAAATTAATGGGACTACAAGCTGATAAATCCCCAGGACCTGATAATCCACATCCCAGGGTACTAAAGGTGGTGGCCATGGAAAAATTAGATGCATTGGTTGTCAGCTTTCAAACTTCTGTAGATTCTGGAACAGTCCTGGCAGATTGGAGGGTGTCAAATGTAACGCCATCATTTAAAAAAGGAGGGAGAAAACAGAATGACAGACTGGTTAGCCTAACATCAGTAGTAGGAAAAATGCTAGAGTATAAAGGATACAATAACATGCCAAAGGCCGTTGACGCCAGCCGGCAGAGCGGGAACCACAAAGTCAACATGGAATTATGAAATGGAAATCATGTTTGTCAAATCTACCGGAGTTCTTTGAGGACACAACTAATAGAACAGATAATGGTGAACCAGCCGATTATGGTATATTTAGATTTTCAAAAAGCTTTTGATAAAGTCCCATGTCAGAGATTAGTGTGCAAAATTAAGATGCACATAATTGGTAATATATTGGCATGGATTAAGAATTGGTTAGCAGACAGGAAACAAAGATTAGGAATAAATGGGTCTTTTTCAAAGTGGCAGGCAGCGACTAGTGGGGTCCCACAGGGATCAGTGCTTGGGCCCCAGGTATTCACAATGTACATCAGTGACTTGGATGAGGGAACCAAAAGTAATATTTTCAAATTTGGGAATGTGTGTGGTGAGGAGGATGATAAGAGGCTTCAAGGTAATTTGGACAAGTTGAGTGAGTTGGTAAATACATGGCAGATGCAGTATAACATGGTTAATTGCAAAGTTATCCACTTGAGATGGAGAAACAGAATAGCAGAGAATTATTTAAATGATGATAGATTGGGAAATGTCAGTTGTTGTTGAAAATACAGAAAAATGTGTCATTTGAAACATGGAAGTCTGGCAATATCTGGTCTGAGAGAAAGATGAGAGGATACATGGAAAGATCCCACGAAAGGTTAATAGCAGCTGCAAAGAGCAGGATTATAAAATGCAAATTCTTTCTCTCAAACAGGCTTAGCAAACACACAGGATTCTTGTATTAAGCTAAAAACAATGGTTCACACCTTCATTGAAAGTAACTATTTTAGGAAGCATCTGGAAAAGCATGGATGAAGGTTTCAATTGAATTAAGTGACGAATGTTTAAAACAGGCAGGTCTTTCAAGTCATAACCAAGTGAAATTTTAGCATACAGCTAAAAGCAAAGGTTTCACACCTTCATTGAAATTAACTCTTAGTAAACAGCTGGAAAGGAAAGGATTAGGTTCAATTGAATTTGGTGTCAATTCTAAGTGTGAAATTTTGCTAATATCAAGTAAATTAAAGAAAATTGGAGACAACCTGTCTATGAGAAACATAATTTAAAGTCAAAATCAAAGGTAAAGTTATGAGCTGGGTCACAGTTGGAAAAATAATACTATACAAATGACAGGAATTAAAAGTAACACCTCCATTGAAACCAAAGCATTTTGAATATCACAAAGGAACTTTGAACATCACAAAGGACAATGTAATCTGATCTGAGGGCTGAGGCCGTGCCCAAAATGAATACTTAGTTGTATTGGCATGTTTAGATCAAAGATACTTTTTAACAATCAAAGTGAAATAAGTTAATTCACAATAAGGTCATAAAAACTGAATAATTGTTAGAAAGAGAATATAAACCCAGGGAGCAGAAGCAGAAGGAGAAGGAGAACCAGAACTTAGAGAGAGAAGGAACAAGAGAAGCATATTCAGCTTTCACAGCTCGGTCATGGGAAATATGAGACAAGCAGCCGAGCTTAAATAGCTATACATCTAAGGAAGACTAGAATTTAAACAGGAGTCAGAGTTAGCTGAGAGATAGCTAGCAGAGCCAGCTCTTATAGCTCAGGACATGGGATCGACAAGACACAGCAACGGAGCTAACCAGTGAATACATCTCAAGAAGACCAGACTTTAAAGAAGACTGATTGTCAAGTTGGGCCTGAAGGTCCCTTCATCCAACCAGCAGGATCCAGAAGCAAGATCTTTTTACCTTTCTGTAAAGACAGTAATTGCAGCTTTTAAAAAAATATATATTATAATAAAATAACTTAATTTAACCTGAAATAGTGGTTATTCCTAAAATCTACTTTACTTACTTAGGACCCAGGACATCGATGCTACTAAGTGGTAAGTAAAAAAAATGAAAAATGAAAATTTGCTTATTGTCACGAGTAGGCTTCAAATGAAGTTACTGTGAAAAGCCCCTAGTTGCCACATTCCGGCGCCTGTTCGGGAAGGCTGTTACGGGAATCGAACCGTGCTGCTGGCCTGCCTTGGTCTGCTTTCAAAGCCAGCGATTTAGCCCTGTGCTAAAACAGCCCCAAGAATAATAATCGCTTATTGTCACAAGTAGGCTTCAATGAAGTTACTGTGAAAAGCCCCTAGTCGCCACACTCCGGTGTCTGTTCGGGGAGGCCGTGCAGGAATTGAACCCGCGCTGCTGACCTTGTTCTGCATTATAAGTCAGCTATTTAGCCCACTGTGCTATCCCTGTAACCCCAGTAGATGAAATCTTCGGTGAAGGTATGGGTTATACCGGGGAATAACTTGAAAATATAGTTTGACCTGAATAGCACCCACCGAAGCCTGCATCGGAGTCAGGGAGTGAGAATCCTTGTTCACCATTTAGAATGTCGGCCCTTTTTGGTATAGGGGGAATTCTAAGAATAATGGTGAGTTTTCAAAAACACAGTGTACAAAGGGACCCTAATGCCCAAAGGTACCAATTACAGAAAACAAGCATGCAGGTGCAGCCAGCAATTAGGAAGGTAGATGGTATGTTGGCCTTCATTGCAAGAGGACTTGAGTACAGGAGCAAGAATGTCCTAATGCAGCTGTAAAGGGCCTTGGTGAGAACACACTCAAAATATTATGGGCAGCTCTGGTCTCCTTATCTAAGAAAGGATATACTTACCATAGAGGGAGTGCAATGAAGCTTCTCCAGAATGATCCCTGAGGTGGTAGGATTGTCGTTTGGGAGATTGGGGTAACTGGACCTGTATGCAGTGGAATTTAGAAGAATGAGAGGGGATCAAATTTAAATGTATAAACATCTGACAGGACAGAGGTGTCTTGGCCAAGGGGCCACAGTCTCAGGACTTGAGTAAACCATTTAGGACTGAAATGAGGAGAAACTTCAGCACTCAGAGGGTGGTGGGCCTGTGGAATTCTCTACCACAAGAGTGTGTGGAGGCCAAATCACTGATGTTAAATGTGAGGGTATCCCATAAACCAGGGGGTAATTGGAATACCAGTTCTAAGTGCTGTATATTTTCAATTTGGTATACTGTAAGAAAAGATATGCAAACCAGGGAAGAATATCCAGTTGTTTTGTGTTCAATTCATAAAGAATATATAATAACTTTTTAAAAAACAAGACTATAATACACAACAACAGTACACTTAATTACACTGATGGCTGTACACACACAGTATTGCATGAAGTTATCCCTTGTTCCCAACTATCTACCTTTCCTGAACTCTTGAGATGTCCTTTGTTCCCAAAAAATATCTAATATTATATGTCTCTGAGCGAAATCCAGCAGATAATTACCACGCATAGGTTATTTGTCCATGTTTGGGAAAACAGTGAAGGCGTAATCTTCTCGGTTCGAGCGTTGAATTTTAACCGTCTACCTTTTCAGCAATAACTTGTTTTCAGAGGAGACTGTTTTTCTGCATCTCAGTGGGGCGGTGATAGTTCCTTTCTCCAGTTACTATGCTATGGATATATTATTTGTTCCCTTTGATGTTACCCACCCTGTGGACCTGTCTTTTAGCATGTAAGTGCCAATTCCTTTATCTCTCCCTTTGAAATTGCCTCTTCTACATCCCATTATTTTTCCCGAGTTACATAGTTAAACACTTGTTTTTCTCACTAGAATGCTAATTCACACATCAAAACCTCCTTCAGACAACTTCCCTCATCAATTTCCCTTTTTATTTTGTTTTGTTTCAGTTTCCTTTTTTAATCTTAATTTTCCCCAATTCTTAACATATTTAAGAAGGAAATAGATTTCTAGGTGTCAAAGGGTGTTGTGACAATGCAGAAGTTTGGTATTGAGATTGCAGATCAGCCATGATCATAATGAATGGGGGAGCAGGCTCAAATCGCCGAATGACCTCCTCCTGCTCCTATTCTCTATGTATCAATGAACTTGTGGGCAAGTGGGGGATAAATCCCCTGGAATTGACGAGAGTCACTTGTCAGCATCTCGTCAGGGTTACCAAGACAAGTGCACAGTGGGATGAGTCTCTTTATGGAACTGACAAACTGGGAACGCTTTGATCAGTTACCCTGAATAGCTCTAGCCATGGTCAGGCGAGAGGCTGCTGTTCAAGGGGCTTCCTCTCTTTGAGAATGGTTTCACAGCTTGACACGCGGATGGCATTTGTCTACCTATCACCTCACCCACCTTCAGCTACTTCCCTGCTCCCAGTCTTCAACAATGTCTGGGAGCAGCTCTTGGAGCTTCACCTTTTACCTCTGCTCGGGGCAAGACCACCTCTACCAACCGCTCCAGCAGGAACAGCAACAGCACCTGCTGCTTTGTCAGCTGCATGCTGCTGCAGAGGGCAGAGAGAACCGGCAAGGATTCAGCTGGACGGAGGGGAGATCCCTGACCCAAGGTCTTACAATCAGAGGACCGCACTCTACATGTCTGAGCACGAGTGCCTCAGGAGACATGGGCTTTGTCAGGTGATTAACATCTGCAGCCACCTGGAGCAAGACCTTTTGAGTACAGCTAGTGGGCTTGTATTTCCAATTACCAGAGTCCTTGGAAGGCCACAGCCTCCTCTCCCCTTTGCCAGGGTCTCTGCCTTTCGCCAATTTGTGTGTTGACCACCGCCGTACCTTGTCCACATTCGCCGTCCAATAATAACAAAGCAAGTTCGGCAAACCAACCCCCCCTGCTGCCTCTGCCTCTGTAGCAGAGTCCTCCACAGCCTCGGCATCTTCTCTGCCCTACAAAGTCCGAAATGATCGTGTCCACTTTCCGAAAAAAGGCCTTTGGTATAAAGATCTGGAGAGCCTGAAAGATAAACAAGAACCTCAGCAGAATATTCATTTTCACCACTTAGACCCTCCCCGCCAAAGTTAAGTGCAGTGTATCCCAACTCTTAAAATCCTCCCTGGTCTCCTCCACCAGCTTCGTTAAGTTCCATTTATGAGGCCCTGTCCATTCCCTCGCTACCTGAATCCCCAAATATCTAAACCTATCCCTCGCTACCATAAATGGCAGCCCCCCTAAATAAACCTGCTGTACCCCAAGAATGCTCCAAACCTCCCCGGCAGGCCAATAATCCTTCCCATACTCTCCAACGAGTCTGAAACATACAGCAAGAGGTCATCGGCATAGAGTGACACCCGATGCTCTCTCTGTCCCCTCATAATGCCCTGCACTCTGCCGACCTCTTGAGAGCCATCGCTAATGGCTCTATGGCCAGAGCAAACAGCAATGGTGACAGTGGGCACCCCTGCCTTGTACCCATGTGTAAGTCAAAGCTTTGTGAGCTCATATCACTCGTCCTCACCCTCGCCACATACAGCAACCGCACACATGCCACAACTCTCAGCCCAAACCCAAATCTTCCCAAAACCTCGACTAAGTACTGCCACTCCACCCAATCAAATGCCTTCTCCGTGTCCACGGACCACCACCTCTGGTACCAGAGCCCCCAACGGGTTAATCACAACAGTCATCTTATATTACTCGTGAGCTGCCTGCCCTTCACGAAGCCTGTTTGATCTTCTGCAACCACCCCGGGGACACACTCCTCCACCCTCCCCGCCAACAACTTAGCCAATACTTTCACATCTGTGTTCAATGGTGATATGGGTCTATACACCCACATTCCACCGGATCCTTCCTTTTTTGGGATTAGTGTGATTACTGCCTGTGTCATCGTCTCCAGCAACTCCCCCTTCTCCAGTGCTTCATTAAACGCCCCCAACAGATGTGGTGCCAGGTCCAGCGCAAATTCCTTATAAAATTCCACCGGGTACCCATCCGGCCCAGGGGCCTTCCCCGACTTCTTACCCCTGATACTATCCAACACCTCCCTCAGCCCCAGGAGTTCCTCCAATGCCTGCCTCTTTGCTTCCTCCACCTGGGGAAATTCCAGCTCATCCAGAAACCGTCCCATGTCCCCCTCCTCTCCCCCCAGTTCCGCCTCATAAAGTCCCTGATAGTGCTCCCTAAATGCCTCATTTACCTTCCTCGGCTCCAACATCAAATCCCCAGCCCCAGTCTGTATCTTCAATATTTCCCTTCCGCAGCTGGTGTGCCAGCATGCAGCTCGCCTTCTCCCCATACTCATATTGCACCCTTCTTGCCCTATACAGTTGCCCTACTGCCCTCCCCATTATCAGCCTGTCAAACTGACTCTGCAATATTTTCCTCCTCGCCAATCCGTCTATGGTGGGCACCCTTGAATATTCCCTGTCCACCTCCACTATCTCTCTCACTCTCACAAGACCGTCAGGTTCCTCCCTCCTTTGCTTATCCACTCGAGCCTTAAACAAAATAATTTGCCCCCCCGGGCCACTGCCTTCAATGCTTCCCAAAAAATGCCAACGGATATCTCCCCATTCTGATTGAACTCCACATACTCTTTAAACTCCGCCCACACCTTATCACAAAAATCTCCATTGGCCAAAACCCCGAATCAAACCTCCACCCCGGCCTCCGCTCTCGTCCCGATCTAAACCGAAGCTCCAGCCAGTGGGGCGCATAGTCCAAAATAACTA
Source organism: Scyliorhinus canicula (assembly GCF_902713615.1). Lineage (NCBI taxonomy): Eukaryota > Metazoa > Chordata > Chondrichthyes > Carcharhiniformes > Scyliorhinidae > Scyliorhinus > Scyliorhinus canicula. Next base: position 106,430,395 of record NC_052146.1, on the reverse strand, counting down.
TCCCCGCATACTCTGCCCCCTCCACCCCAACCAAAATCTCCCGACTCACTACAAAGTAATCACTCCTTGAATGCACCTTATGGGCGTGTGAAAAGAAGGAATATTCCCTTCCCCCTGGGTTCTGAAAACGCCATTGATCCACCATACCCATCCTCTCCATAAACCCCCCCAGCTCCCTTGCCATTCATACCCTACCCATCGACCTGGGGCTCGATCTAGCCACCCTCGGCCCTAGGACACAGTTTAAATCTATTCCCATGATCAGCTGGTGCCTGGCCAAATCTGGGATTGCTGCCAGCAACACCCTCATAAAACCCACATCATCCCAATTTGGGGCATACACATTTATCAACACCCTCGGTGCCCCTTCCAATACCCCCACTCACAATCACATATCTCCCATCCAGATCCCTCACCTCCTTCGCACACACAAATCCCATTGTTTTGCTCATTAAAATCGCCACACCCTCGATTTCAAATCAAAGCCTGAGTGTAAAACCGGCCCGACCCATCCCTTCCGTAACCTAACCTGGTCCTTCACACGGAGGTGTGTCTCCTGCAAAAAGACAATCCCCGCTTTCAGGCTCCTGAGGTGCATGAACACCCATGACCTTTTCACCGGCCCATTCAGTCCCCAGACGTTTCACGTTACCAGCCTTACCGGCGGCTTACGCCTCCAATCCCGTCTACCGTTTGTCATCTTCCCCACTTAACTCCACCCTATACCTAGCTCATCCCAGTTGGCCCCTTTCTCCACCCCTGACCATGTCATCTCTCACCCCTGCCACATCACAACATCTGATTTTGCCACCCCCACCCACCGCAACCCCTCTTGGCCTTCTCCACCACCACCTCACTTCCATTCGCCAGCATAACCTGCTAGTGCGGCTGCCCATGCCCAAAGGCACATCCTAATGACCTTCCCTCCCCCACCCCCACTCCTCAGCTCAAGGAAGAAGGCTCCCTGTTGAACTTACCCTCCCCCACACAAACAAAGACTTCTCCTGAACTCCAGGTAGCCTTCTCCAAAATCAAACAAACAGATGTTCAACACAAACAGTCCCATAAAACAGGAGGGGGGATGGGAACATCTATCCCCACATAAACTTTTCACCCCTACAACCCCTTACAATTCCAACAGGAAATAGTACTCCTCCCCAAAAAAGTAAAAATCCCCCAATCCCTACCCCCACTTCAAACATGGTACCAGCCATTGAAACGTGACAGCACTCCGGTTCCCAAGCATTGTCCTCTAAGTTCTCCCCCAGTTTATGCTCCTTAATGATGTCTTCGGCCGCTTATGGAGTCTCGAAATAATAATCCCGTCCTCCGAACATCACCCATAATTTCGCCAGGTACAGCACCCGAAACCTGATCTGCCACCGGTGCAGCACCGCCTTAGCCTTGTTGAAACTTGCCCATTGCTTCGCCACCTTGGCTCCTATGTCCAGATAAATTCGGATCTTATTCCCCTCCTAGTCATAGGTATGCTTCTTGCCGGCCCATCGCAAAATCTTCTCTTTCTCCACAAATTTATGGAGTCTCACGATCACCACCTGTGGCGGCTCCCCAGCTCTAGGCTTCTGCCTCAGGGACCTATGCGCTCGGTCCACTTCAGGGGCCAGCAGCCCCGCCATTATCTTCGAGACTGACCTCATGGCAGGCCCACTATTCGCAGGCTCTGTCTTCGAAGTATTCTCCTGCTCCTCCACCTTTGCCTTCTGATGGAACCATCAATTCACCAGACACGTGTTTCCGATATGAATCTAGGCTTTAATCGACTTACTTCAGAGCCAGCCTGTTACCCATTGATGAACTCTTAGTGAGCTCAGGCTGACTCTGGACAAGGGTACTTATACAGCAGCACTAGGGGGAGGAGTCGTGGGCAGAGCCAAGGGTGGAGCCCAGTACAAGTTCCTGAGTACTTCCAGCGCTACTCCCCCTAGTGGTTGGATAGCGCTACTGCACTTATAAAGACAGTGTGAATTATCATATCATATATATTACATTCACCACATTCACCCCCTGCAAAAAAATCAAGTCGGGCGGGGGTGGTGGTCTATAAAGTCAGTCTGTCCGGTGGTTGAATTGTCCGCTGTGATCTGCGGAGCACCGGGGTTGCAGCCTCTTGCGGTGGCTGGATGGGTGTTGTGTGCTGGGGTACGATGGCGGACTCCAGGGAGGGTTGTATCCGAGCTTCATACTCTCCTGGGTCGAACGGGGACTGGGGGCGCTGGGGGCTGGCCGGCGCAGGTGCGCGGAACTGGTGGAGCGAGCTTGTGGGCTCGGGCGCGCAAGGGGGCAGCAGCATAGGGTGTAGGGTGAGAGGTCCTTCAATGGGGATAGAGGGGGCGCTGGATCCGGCGGGTGCCAGATCCCAGAGGGATACTGTGTCCTGAAGGCCATCAGGGAACTTGACGAATGCATACTGGGGGTTGGAGTGGAGCAGGCGCACCTTCTCAACAAGGGGGTCGGTTTTGTGTGCCCTGACGTGTTTCCTCAGAAGTACGGGGCCCGGCGTCCTCAGCCATGCCGGAAGTGAGACCCCCGTGGTAGTGCCCCTGGAAAAAATGAAGAGCCTCTCGTGAGGGGTCTGATTGGTCGCCATGCACAAAAGGGACGTGGGGCGCGTCTGGGAGGACTTCCTGCCACTGGGAGACTTGGAGCTTTCTAGACCGGAGGGTCAGTAGGACGGTCTTCCAGACCGTCGCGTTCTCCCTCTCCACCTGCCCGTTCCCCCTGGGGTTGTAGCTGGTAGTCCTGCTCAAGGCGATGCCCTGGTCGAGCAGGTACCAACGCAGCTCGTCGCTCATGAAGGACGAACCCGGTCGCCGTGTACGTAGCTGGGGAAACCAAACAGGGTGAAGATGCTATGCAGGGCCCTAATGACTGTGTGGGAGGTCATGTCGGGGCACGGGATAACGAATGGGAAACGGCAGAACTCGTCTACGACGTATAAGAAGTAAACGTTCTTGTTAGTTGAGGGGAGTGGCCCTTTGAAATCAATCGCGAGGCATTCAAAGGGCCTAGAAGCCTTGACCAGGTGGGCCCTGTCTGGTCTATAGAAGTGCAGTTTGCACTCCGCACAGATCGGGCAATCCCTGGTGACCGCTTTTACCTCCTCATTGGAGAAAGGCAGGTTTCGGGCCCTGATGTAGTGGGCGAGCCGGGTGGCCCCCGGGTGGCAGAGGTCATTGTGGATTACTTTTAATCGGTCGATCTGCGCGCTGGCGCATGTCCCGTGGGATAGGGCATCTGGAGGCTCGTTGAGCTTCCCGGGTCGATATTTAATATCGTAATTGTAGGTGGAGAGTTCAATCCTCCACCTCAGAATTTTGTCGTTTTTAATTTTGCCCCTTTGCGAGTTGTCGAACATGAAGGCAACCGATCTTTGGTCGGTGATGAGGGTGAACCTCCTACCTGCGAGGTAGTGCCTCCAGTAACGGATAGCCTCCACAATGGCTTGTGCTTCTTTCTCGACTGAGGAGTGTCGGAGTTCTGAAGCGGAGAGGGTACGGGAGAAAAATGCGACTGGTCTCCCTGCCTGATTTAACGTGGCTGCAAGAGCTACCTCTGAGGCGTCTCTCTCTACCTGAAATGGAGTGGATTCATCCACCGCCCGCATGACCACTTTGGCGATGTCCTCCTTGATGCCGTCGAAGGCCTGGCGTGCCTCGGCTGACAGGGGAAATCGTGTGGCCCTAAAGAGTGGGCGGGCTTTGTCCACATATTGAGGGACCCACTGGGCGTAGTAGGAGAAGAAGCCCAAGCACCGTTTGAGGGCCTTGGGGCAATGGGGGAGGGGGAGTTCTAAGAGGGGGCGCATACGGTCCAGGTCGGGGCCCAGGACTCCGTTTTCCACGACATAGCCGAGGATGGCTAGTCTGGTTGTGCGGAAAACACATTTCTCCTTGTTGTACGTGAGATTCAGTTTCTGTGCCGTCTGGAGAAAACGGTGGAGGTTGGCGTCGTGGTCCTGCTGATCATAGCCGCAGATGGTGACATTGTCCAAGTACGCTGGAAACGTGGCCCGCAGCCCGTACTGGTCCACCATTCGGTCCATTGCTCGTTGGAACACCGAGACCCCATTAGTGACGCCGAAGGGGACCCGGAGGAAATGGAAGAGGCGGCCATCGGCCTCGAATGCCATGTAGTCCTCCGGGCGGATTGGGAGCTGGTGGTATGCAGACTTCAGATCCAATGTGGAAAAGAGCCGGTACTGGGCGATCTGGTTTACCATGTCTGCAATCCTGGGGAGGGGATACGCGTTGAGGAGCGTAAATCTATTTATGGTCTGACTGTATTCGACCACCATACGGAATTTTTCCCCGGTCTTGACGACCACCACCTGAGCTCTCCAGGGACTATTGCTGGCCTCTATAACCCCCTCACTGTGTAGCCTTCGGACCTCTGTTCTGACAAATACCCTATCCTGCAGGCTATACTGCCTGCTACGAGTGGCTACGGGTTTACAGTCCTTTGTGAGACTAGCGAAGAGAGGAGGGGGGGATTCGCAGCGTAGTGAGGCTGCAGATAGTGAGTTGGGGCAGGGGCCCTCCGAAGCTGAAGGTGAGGCTCTTGAGGTTGCATTGGAAGTCTAGGCCTAATACGAGTGGCGCGCAGAGTTCGGGCAAAACGTAGAGTTTGAATTTCGAGTAGCTAGCGCCTCGGATTGTGTGTCGCGGCGGTGCGCCCCTGGATCTGGACCGAATGGGAGCCTGAAGCAAGCGAGATAGTTTACTGCACGGGGAAAACGAGGAGCGAACAACGTCTTACCAGGTCTGGATGTATGAAGCTCTCTGTGCTCCCGGAGTCGAAGAGGCATGGCGTTCTGTACCCGTTGATATGGACCTCTGCCATCAAGTTTCGTAGATTCTTCGGTCGTGATTAGTCCAGGGTGACCGCGCTGAGTTGCGGGTAGTCGGCGGCTCGATCAGCTGTGCTGGAGTGGCCCCGTGACGACTGCCCTCTGAGTTCATAATCGTATTCTTCCGTTGAGTTGTCCGAGCGCGGAGATGCCGATCGGGCCCGTGGATCGGACGTGGCGGGCGGCGAGGAAGATGGCGTCCAAGATGGCGGCCCCCATAAGTCGCACGTGGCCGGCCGCGTGGTGGATGTTTACCAAGATGGCGGCCCCCATGGATCGCACGTCGCTGAAGGGGGCGGAGTCGGGGCATAGGCCGCAGCGTTTCGGGCCCCGCGGGCCTGTGAGTGAGGGGAGCGATTACTTCGAGTCGCTGGGGAGTTGGAAATTGGGGCCCTTTTAGGGAGGCACACTCTTGCGTAATGGCCTTTTCACCCGTAGCTGCTGCAGGTCGCGTTGCGGGCAGGGCAGTGCTGCCGCGGGTGCTGGTTCTGGCCGCAGAAATGGCAGGCTGGAGCAGCATAGTGGCTGGCTGGAACATCATGGTGGCTGGGCGGCCGCGTAGCACAGGCCTAGGGGAGTCGCTGGTCGTGGGCCCATAATTGGGTCGCGGGGTCCACGGGGAACGAGTTAAGGCTGCGGAAGGAGACCTCCATCGTGGTAGCTGATTCCACAGTCGTTTCTATGTCCTGGGCCCCCTTTTCCTGCAGTCGTTGGCGCACATAGTTAGACCTGAGGTCCGCTACAAAAACATCGCGTACAGCAAGTTCCCTGTGTTCAGCCGCGGTAACCGCTTGATAATTACAGTCATTGGACAAGTTATTGAGTTCCCTTAGGAATTCGGCGAGTGATTCCGTAGTCCGCTGACGGCGAGTCGTGAACACATGGCGAGCGCAAACTTCGTTAACAGGCCTTACATAAATTTATCGAGAACTGCTAGCGCCGCAGTATATGAACTGGCCGAGTTTAGTTGCGTAGAGATTCTGTGGCTCACCCTTGCGTGCAGTAGACTTAGCTTCTGTTCCTCTGTTGTTTCGGCTGTGCTCACTTCTGCCAGGAAGGCCTTGAAGCACCGCAGCCAGTGGGAGAAGATTTCTTTAACCTCTGCATCCTGCGGGTGGAGTTCCAGGCGTCCAGGCTTGAGGGCTGATTCCATGATCAATCTTTACTGTTCTTAAGTCGACTAAATTGATGGAACCATCAATTCACCAGACACGTGTTTCTGATATGAATCTAGGCTTTAATCGACTTACTTCAGAGCCAGCTGTTACCCGTTGATGAACTCTTAGTGAACTCAGGCTGACTCTGGACAAGGGTACTTTTACAGCAGCACTAGGGGGAGGAGTCATGGGCGGAGCCAAGGGTGGAGCCCAGTACAAGTTCTTGAGTACTCCCAGCGCTACTCCCCCCTAGTGGTTGGATAGTGCTACTGCGCTTACAAAGACAGTGTGAATTATCATATCATATATATTACATTCACCACACCTTCAATCTTTTACAGAGATCTCCTAGGAGCCCAACCTCCATCTCCAGAGTCACCACACGATCGCTGCGGTCCAAGATCAATCCTTGGATCTCCAAAATCTGTGACCCCTGCACCTCCAAACACTTCTCCACCCATTCAAACAAACTCTTCAGGGGTGTCACAGCTCCTTCGATGACCTTTGAGCGACCCTGCTGTATTTCCTTCCTCTGCTGCTGGAATTCCACCTTAATAAAAGTCATCAATTCCAGCTGAAGCCTTCCAGCTTGCATCAGCCCTTCTCCCTCCTGCATATTTACAGTGGCTGCTGCTGCACAGGCCTGCTCCAACTTTTCAGTCAAATCGTTCACTGATTTCTGCCGGGTCTGATAACCAGCAGACATACCACTCCCAAGTGAATCTACTCCTCCAACATTCACCTGCACCTTTTCATCAAAATTCCACCCAGTAGCAGGTAAAAAGAGCTCTTTTTTGTGCCTTCACGCAGGAGTGATCCTGTGAGTGACCATTCACACCATGGCCACCACCGGAAGTACCCTAACCTTTTTTCATAATAAGCTCTTCAACCCAGGAATGAGTTGAGTGAACATCTGAACTGCTTCAAACACAGTTATACATTTTTTCAGATAAAGAGACCGAACCTTTGGCCTCAAGTTTGCACTTGTCAGGCGGTCGTAAGATACGTTTCCAGCCACAGTCAGCCCCGGAATGCACTGTCACTCTGGCCGGCCAATCATCATGTGGACACATACTGAGAAAGGCTTTCGGTTTGTGCTTCATCCCGCCCTATGACTCTAACCTCATCAGGATCTCCTGATAAGTGCTAAACATTAGGTGAGCGGCCTTCTCTATTCCGGTTGCTGTAGTCTCGAAAATTGTCTTTACTTAGAAGTCCTTCCTCAACAGAATAGATGTGGGGCTGGAATCTCCGATTTTGAGGTCCGGAGCATGTGTCTAGTCGTACGACCAAAACGTGGGCCGCCCCCCCACAACGCTGCTCCGCCGGTGGCGGGCTAGCCACCTCACGTAAATCCCCCGGCTTTACCTGCAGATACGATTGGAGAATTGCTGGGTCCGTGGCCGTGCACGGCGGCGGCCTGGGGCAGTTGCGCCGTACAACATGGCGCCGGCCACGGGCGGAGTCGGCCAGCCTGCCAGATAGTGCCGCCGGCAACTCTCCTCGCCACCACCAGACCCACCGACCCCCAGCCCCCACCGAAGCTCCCCCAGACAGCAGAACGGGTCCCTCCCGCTCCCCAACTGTGGCAGCGCTGGACACAGTCCACAGCCGCCACGCAAGGTTCACAAAACCTCAGACCACAATTGGCCCATGCCATCAGGCAGTCATTGGGGGCAGAGCATCGGGGGAGGGCCTTCAGGTGACGTCCTGAGGCCATCCCAACGGCGTGCAGCGTACTCACCGATGATGCTGTTTTGGAGGGGGCGGAGCACCCGAAAAATGCACCGCCCCCGATTTCGGCATCAAAACAGATTCTCCGCCAATCATCGAATGCGATTTTGGTGTCGGCAATCGGAGAATCCAGCCTGTGGCATCCCACTCACTCTCTCTTAGCTCTTAGTCGCTCCACAGATGCTGCCTGGCCTGCAGAGGATTGCCTGTATTTTACAATTTTTAACTTGTGAGATTTAAATATTTTGTGAAATGCTGCTCATGAAACATTCAGTTAGTCAGCTTTGCTGGCAACACATTTCTAAAAGATCATTTGTAAACCTCACAAAGGAGGTTAAATGCTTGTAATAAAACGATTCTAAGCTGTCACAGTCTGGCTTTAACAAAAGGAATGACTGTACTTAACACTCAGAGTTAAGTGGTTAATGAATTATTAGTTCAATATGTTTTGAAAAATGCAATTTAAACAGATTCTCACTCTAACTGCACACAGGACAGGCGGCAGCAGCTGACAAGCCTCTGTCTTGTAAATAATTGTTCCGTTTCATTTCTGCAGCTGTCTATTAACCATGAATATTCATCTGTTAAATGATGGCTGAAGCTTGCATTTCACTCATTCCTCTCATTCTTTTATCACTAAACAGAACCATGGTTACCGGCTGGTATTTAGGATCTCATTGAAGTAAGTCCAGCAGTCGAGTAATGCTCTGATGGCTTTTATGGGCTGTACCCAAAAATGACTGGAGCAAACTAACCATAGGAATTTCAAAGGTTCCCTATATTATCTATTCTCCCACAGTCTTGTTGCCTAGCAATATGAAATCTTTCATTTTCTCCCACGTTAACACATATTTTCAGGACCCTTTCACCGTGAGTGCAAATCCCTTTATGGCCGCTAATTCTCACAAGAGAGCCATAACGGGATTTGCGGCAGCAAGATCTCAGTTTGAGATGTTCCCCGCACCCCCACCCCTTTACTGGCAACGTAACGAAGTTCACGCCCGAAAAGTGAGTGAAACGGATTGCCACGTTTTTAAAAATATATAAATGTGCTTAAACGCTTAACGTCGTTGCTTCCAGAGTTGTCAGGTGTCCCCCGCTCCCCCCCCCCCCCCGCTCCCCCCCCCCCCCCCCCCCCCCCCCCCCCACACTGGTTTAGTTCACTCAGCTAAATCGCTGGCTTTTAAAGCAGACCAAGCAGGCCAGCAGCACGGTTCGATTCCCGCACCAGCCTCCCCGGACAGGCGCCGGAATGTGGCGACTAGGGACTTTTCACAGTAACCATTGAAGCCTACTCGTGACAATAAGCGATTTTCTTTTTTTTCACACCCCCACCCCCACCCCTGACATTGCGATGTCCCACCAGTGGGAATCACTACTGGTTTCTTAAAACGGAAAACAATCATGATGACCACCCCAGGGATTCGGAGGTGCTGAGTTAGCCAATTGCTAACATTGTACCTTAAAGCATGATGAGAAAAGAGGACAATGACTAACATTAAACAGGCAAACAGAGAAAACTGCAGCTCTTTGTAGAATTACTTTCATAGGAACCGGAGAACAACAACATCACTGATAACACCCTTGTTTTTGGAACATGAAGAACAGGCTCGATAGATGAAGCTGAATGTTTTGTTTAACTGAAACCTTATAAAATACATTACCACCGAGATTTCTACTGTGATAACCCTGGGGATCAGCCGTCATACAACAGACCTGAGTTTAAAGGCTCACCAGCATGCATTCTTCAGAGCCAACCTGGCCAGGTTTTCTCTAATCGAATAGTATATCTTTGATTCAAGTCGCGGGTCTTGAAACTTATGTAACTGTTTAAATAAATATATAGCTTTAATAAACTTGTATTAATTCAACTGGCAGTGAATATTCAATTCAGTCTGCATTCATCAGTTGAGGCCAGCAGAGGCACCAACTGAGATGGGTACACGCGCTGGGTGGCAAGGGACACAGCTGGGCAGTGCCCTGGCACTACCCCTGGTAACCAGGCAATGACAACCTGGCAGTTGTAGTCATCTGTACATCTGTACATACATCTGTACGTACACCTGGGACTGCAGACAGATGTAACAGCCACAGCATCACTAGAGGGCAGCATCAGAGACGGGTCCAGCCCAAGGGAGGATCCGCCTCTTTCAGAAGCACAGGGCTGGTGAGCAGCAGCAGACAGAGACAGCTCAGCATGGGCAGTTTACCTTAGCTTCACTAGTCGAAGCTCTTGACTGCATTATATCTAGTTAAGCTCTGGAAACAGAACAAACCCATTGAATAAAATATGTGTTAACTGAAAGTCTACAATCTTTATTCAGACTTAGAGAATAACATGATACCAGGAGTGATTTCAGAAAGCTAGCTAGACACCAGCAAGAGAAGAAAAACTTAAACCGGATATTCAACTGTGGAAGACTTCGCAGCAAATGGATCCTCGCCGACTAACTGATTCGATGGAGCTTGTTGGAACTCCATGGCAGCTGCAAACGATCAGTAATTTAAGTTATAACTGGAAAATATTTGAACAGCTGTTCCAAATATTTATCATGGCTAATGATTTAAGCACTGCCTCTGGTGCAATGAAAATAGCCCTAATACTTTCAACAGGAGGGCATGAAGCTAGAGAAATCTATAATTGCTTTAATTACTTAGAAGGTGAGGACAACACCAAAGTAGACATTATACTCAAAAAATTTGCTGACTGCTGTAACAGTCAGTCCGGTGAGATGCTGCAAAGATTTAACTCTTGTCAGAGAAACGGAGGGCCCATCTCTGATTTTATTACAAATCTCAAGTTAATACCACAAGGCTGTGATTATGCCGATTTCAGAGATACTGTGATAATGCATCAATTAATTTCTGGACTATCTGGTAAAAATTTGAAGGAAGAACTTTCACAAAATAAGTATCTAACTCGAGAAATCGCTATACAAAAATGCCTTGCTTATGAACAAAAACAAAATCAGTACATTGAGTCTCTACAAACACAGAATCATCATTTAGAAAACGAAATCGGTAAAAATGGCGTGAACACTCACCACAAGGCGGAGGTAGGGTTGAATCGGAGAAAGACGGAGGTTCTGAGCGGCAGCCATCTTGAGAAAGGAGCCGCACATGCTCAGTTGCGAAAAGAGGGCACTGAAGAGGAAACTCGGTGTGCGCATGGGCAATCGAGTCCTACACATGACGTCACGAGCGTCATGACGTCAGAGGACCAAGACCATGCCCATTGAAAAGGGAAATGCACGAAAATGAACAAAAAGAACTTTAAAGCTGCAAAACCCAATTTTCTTGCCTCAAAAGACAGAACAATGCCCGAACTTACACCAGCAGTTGAAAATAACTTTCACAACATCCTGGAACAAGCAGTTAGCACCGCCCTACAAGATGATATGGTCCTTGTAGATTACGACTAAGACGAAGATTTCATCTTGGGAGATGGCTACCCCAGTACCAAATCCGAACCACAACTAGAGGTGTTATACCGTGAAGACCCCGACGATGAGTTCTTCAGAATGGGGAATCTTCAGCCCAGCATATATGACATCCTGACTCGTGAGTGCAGGATTATGCTGAGGCCTGACACCAAGAAACAGAGAGTGGTCCATGCACCACGAAGGGTCCCAACCTCCACACAAGATGATTTGTTCATTGAACATGAAGAGAATGATCACAACTCCGAAACAGGAAGCGACGATTTGTCCAACAAACAATACACACTGCTCAGACATGGCTGGGTTATTCGGAGATCCTGATCACAGCATCAGCAACATGGTTGAAAAGCTCATTACGAGTCTTCTCATGGAAGATGAATCCAATACCATGGTGCCATGGCAGATCGTCGGTACATTGGATGACAGCAATACCCAAGACGAAGATGACGCCACGCAGAGAGCACAGAATGACTCTGTTGAGGGAGCACAGATTGACTCTACAGAGAGAACACTGCACGACTCCACAAAGAGAGCGATGACAGACTACAGAGAGAGAGCGGTGACAAACTCCACAGAGAGAGCGATATTTAGACTCCACGGAGAGAGCGGTGCCAAACTCCACAGAGAGAGCGATGAAGGACTCCACACAGAGAGCAATGAAGGAGTCCACAAAAAGAGCGATGAAGGACTCCACAAAGAGTGACGCAAGCCTCCACAGACAGCTCGGTGACAGACTCAAAAATGGAAGCAAGCAACTACTCCAGAGCAAACGCCATGCATGTACAAGACCATGCAGACCTATCAAGCTTATTTGAGCCACCAGAAGAAGACACTGAATGTCTATCCACTGTATGTGAGACAAGTGATGAAGAAATCACAATTCCCATTCAGGATGTGCAGGATCACAGCGAGACTGACATATCTCAGCTCGTCTGCACAGAAGCACTCAATAATCAGAGGACGGCCACCCATGAGTCCAGAGAGACCATGGCAATTGAAATCTTGAAGATTTTGACTCCAGAAGAGGAGCACCAAGAGTCCAGAGAGACCACGTCAATAGAAATCCTGAAGATTTTGACTCCAGAAAAGGAGAACCAAGAGTCCAGAGAGACCACGTCAATAGAAATCCTGAAGGTTTTGACTCCAGATGAGGAGCATCAAGAGTCCAGAGAGACCACGTCAATAGAAATCCTGAAGGTTTTGACTCCAGATGAGGAGCATCAAGAGTCCAGAGAGACCACGTCAATAGAAATCTTGAAATTTTGACTCCAGAAAAGGAGCACTACGACCCACAACAAAATGACATTGTGAAGATTTTGACTACAGAAAAGGAGCACAAAGACATCACAGATGATTCAAATGAACCTGAAATGACTCCAAAAGAGAAGCACCAAGAAATCAAGAATAATTCAAGTGAACCTGAAATGACTCCAAAAGTGGAGCACCTAGAACTCAATGATGATTCAAGTGAACCAGAAATGACTCCGGAAGAGGAGTACCAAGTAAGCAAAGAAGAGGAATCAAATCCACCACAAATGACTGATGTCACCAACATCAATGCAACACCAGATCATTCTCACAATTCTCAAGAAGATACACTCAATGTAGCAGATACCCACAAAGGACACTGACACCAATAACTGCGACAATGACTCAAATCCTCCACATGCACACTCATTGAGCGCAACAAGAACAACAAAAACCGCAAGAAGAACAGCAGAAACAAGAACAACAACAGCAGCAACAAAAACAACATGCGGCGCAACAAGAACGACAAAAGCAACAAGAAGCATCCCAGAAACAACAAGCATGACAAGAAAAAGAACAAGAATAAAAGCAAAAACAACAAAAACAGAATCAACAAGCGCCACAAAAATAACAACAACAACAACAACAACAAGAACGCCAATGAAAACAACCAAGACGGAAATGACAAAAACAACAAGAACGACAACGAAAACAACAAAGACAGAAATGACAGAAACAACAACAATGAAACAACGACCTGTACAACATGGTACACCTCTGCACGTGAAGGACAATGCCACAGCACACTGCGAAACAATGACAAGACTACAAACATGCTATGGCATGATAAAGGATCTCACAAATTCACATCTGCTCCAGAACAAACAAGCAAAACAGCTTTCACGAACGATGACATACAGAATCAGTACCACAAACACAGGAAAATAGTCGAGATCAGACAACGGTGCGACACAGAATCGCTACCCGCAATCAAATGGAACGGGGAAAAAGGTGTCCACATCATTAAATGACTCATCAGCAAAGCAGCCAAGTCACGTTCCAACATCAACCTAGCTCTGTTACCGTACAGAGCAACCCCATTGAGCTGAGGACTGTCGCCAGCGCAAATGCTCTTCGGCAGAGACATCCGGACAACCCTACCGGCAACGCAATTCCGAGACCCCGGCAACGCACCGGTTCTCGACGACATGCGGGCACTATGCTCCAAACAAAAACTATACTACAATCAACATGCAATCCCACTCAAGCCACTGACAATAGGTGACACCATCAGAATCAGGGACCCAGAAGGCGGATGGTCTGAGTCAGCCACGGTGATCAGGCAGGAGGCACCACGGTCCTACATTGTCAAATCATCTGCGGGAGTAAATTTTCGCCGTTACCGCCGAGATCTATTCACCCTACAACGCCAGTGTTTCCCACACTGAACTTGACCAAGTCCATTTGTCCACAGGACGTTCCTCGCCACACAACGCCAGACAGTACTCTTGATGACATCGAACCAGGCTGGTACAGGAATTGAACCGTGCTGCTGGCCTGCTTGGTCTGCTTTAAAAGCCAGCGATTTAGCCTTGTGAGCTAAACCAGCCCGATACATCTGCACATACACCAGGGACTACAGACAGATGTAACAGCCACAGCATCACTAGAGGGCAGCATCAGAGACGGGTATAAAGGGTCCGACCCAAGGGAGGATCCGCCTCTTTCAGAAGCACAGGGCTAGTGAGCAGCAGCAGACAGAGACAGCTCAGCATAGGCAGCTTACCTCAGCTTCACTGGTCATACCTCTTGACTGTTTTACATCTAGTTAAGCTCTGGAAACAGAACAAACCCATTGAATAAAGTATTTATGTTAACTAGAAGTCTACAATCTTTATTCAGACTTAGAGACTAACATAGCAGTTGCCAAGTTGGTCCTACTGGGGCAGGGGTGGAGCCTCTAGGGAATGTCATTGGGTTCCCACTATGTGGGGGCGCCAGTGATGGTGGGATGGCTTGGGGCAGTGAAACTCCGATGACGGTGATGAGGGTGGGAGGGGCTTGACTTACACTTTGAGATTGGAGCACCCTTTAGAAAGAGCACCCGATATCTGTAGAGCCTGCCTTGCTGGCCCTATCAGGCCCCATCCTCCAAAGCACACCCTCATGCTTTCTTTTGACAAAGTGTCAAAACATCTGGAATGAAAGCCTTCTGTATTTCTGAGGAGAAAAATGCCAGTTTTCAGTCAGAACCTGACACTTTGCCAATTTTTAGGAAAAGTCCACCTTTAGTGTTAGTGTGCACTGCATTTTGCTCTGGCTGGGATAATGGGTTTTCATGGGCAGGAAGGACTGGTCAGCTAAATCACAATTTAATATAGATTAAATTAGGGTATAGAATTGTCCTTTGGAAACAATATTAAACATCAAACCTCAGACGGTGATATTACGGCAAAGGGGGCTTGGGGTCCGAGGCAACCGAAGGCACAGCCATCAGTGGAGAACAATTAAAATTGGGGGAGTTCAATAGGCCAGAATTAAGTGAGAGCAGCTATCTCGCATGGTTGTGCAGCTGGGGAAGATTACAGAGATAGGGAGGGGCGAGGCCAAGGGCGAATTTGAAAACAAGGTTCAGAATTTTAAAAGAAAGTTGAACAGGTGATGATGCGGGTCAGTGGGTGCAGGATGATAGGGGATGAGGGCTTGGTGTGAGTAAGGACACAGGCAGCAGAGTTTCAGGTGCCTCATGTTTACAGAATGGTAGAGTGTGGAAGAGCAGCAATTGGAGTGTGTTGGCATAGTCAGGTCTGGAGGTAACAAAGGCATGAATGACGTTTTCAGCAGTAGACAAGCTGAGAGAGGAGTGAAGTTGGATCAAGAAGCATTACTTTTTGAAAATTAAGAATTTCATGGGATGTGGATATAGATGGAAAAGCCAGCATTTGTTACCCATCCCTATTTGACCTTGCCAAGCAAGCGTAGAGTCAACCACATTACAGTGGGTCTGGAGTCACGTGTAGGCCGGAACAAGCAAAGACAACAGATTTCTTTCCCTGAAGAGGCATTAATCAACCAGATGAATCAATGATGGTTTCATGGTCACCATTATTGAGACTAGCTTTATATCCCAGACTTATTAATTTAATTTAAATTTTATTAGTTGCCATGGTAGGATTTGAACCCGTGGCCTAAAAGCAATGCCGTGGGCCTACCAGTCCAACGACTTGTCTCTCTCTTTTGGTGAAATAATAATCAGCGTCTGGTGCTCAAATATCAACGTTAAATTTCAGACTTTCTGAATTAAACTTGCAAGCAACATGTGATTGGTGAGTAAATCAAGTTATGTATTGGCACATAGTTTTGGAGGTTGGGAGTGTTATTACTCAGTCATCAGATGCCTCACTGTTGGTAGTTATTTTAGAATTTTATGGGATTTAACATAGAGAACGTCGAGGGGAATGATTGATTTTTAATTGTGGAGTTGTGAGTTTCAGTTAAATGATCATCAGTCATGTCGATGAATTTAGTTGAAGTTGATTCCCAGACTTGGTTGTTTCATGTCTGGCTTTACATTGGTATACAGCTGCAATGTAATGCTCAGTCTTGTTTTAGATTTTGCAATCATGGCCCAGGTTGACAGCAGGACATTCAGGGTATCAGGAACTGTGCCGTGAACTCTATTCTCTTCCCATCACAGTTCCAATCTCTGACTCAAAGAACACAGTTCAGAGGTGATGAGGTTTATCAAATGAAGCTTTTAAAAAGTAGGTTTACAAATGACCCAAAAAACTGAAGCAGAATATGTTTTCTTCAAAATGCTTAAATTGGGGTGAACTTATAACTTCTGTTTATTTAAATGCCGTTTTTAAAAAGGAAAAGAGAAGCAATATTTTCATTTATACAGCATCTTTCATGACCTTGGACATGCTACATGACTCTACAACAAATTAAATACTTTTAAAGTACAGTCGCTGATATCATTGTTACGACCAGGTGAGGAGCGGTTGAATAGTTTCTCTCTCTTACATCTCCTCCAGGTTTTCTTTATTTGAAAAGGGTGTGATTTAATGGCTGCATTATGCCCGGCGTGGATCCGGGAGCGCTGGTTAAGTCACGGGAGAGGCAAAATTATAAATGCCTCAATAAAATATTTTCCAAAGAAACATCACGGGAGAGGCCAAAATCGGGATCTGTGCCAGGTGCACACTAATTGGCCCGCACCTGTTCACGGGTTCCATATCCCGCCCAAACGTGGCGAGACACCAACTGAGACCAATTAAGAGCAATCTCTAACTCATTAACGGGATAGACTCTAACAGCCTCCTGGGAACTAACTGGTTACCCAGCGAGGGGGTGCACAGTGGCCGTTTAGCACTCCTATTAAAAATGGGAATCTGGCACGCTGGCTGCTGAGAGGAGCCGACTAGTTCTTTCGAATCCCCAGCATACAATCCAGGGGCACTGGAGCTGCTGTCACAGTGCTCAGGGGAGGGAGGTGTGGAGGGGAGTGGGTGGCCTGGGCGAGGGGCTGGGGAGGGTGAGGTACTTGGTGTCTGCAGGGCCTACAGGCCATCCATCCTATATTGTGCATACCCATGACTGGGGCAACTACAGCTGCTGCCCGTCTGTCCTTCCAAACACTTCCTGGAAAGAGCCTTGTTATTGGTTACATGCTGAAGGTCACTAACTCCCTTTGACTCTGAACAAGCCTCTGGCTGCACAGCTGAAGGCTATTACTAATAAGCAATTGGCCTTGTTAGCTGTGAGAGTACTTCACAGTTGTGTTTGTTGCTTGCTCCTGCTGGTGGCTGCAGGTGCCTGGAGGCCGCTGTTTCCTTATTTTCTGTTGCTGGAAGGAAGGACAATGTTTTCTAAGATACCTGGGTCTTGGATCACCGGGCTCAGGGGGATGTATGAATCCAGAAGGCAATCAGTTTGAAGCAAGAAGACACTGCAGGACCTGGTACGTGACATTGATCCAATGGGTCACCTGATGATGCTGTTGAAGAAATGCTTTTGCAGATTGCTGATGCTTTTGATGCTGGTGTGGTGAGTGCTGCATGTAACTGACACATCACTGCGGGTTAAACACGCTGGAAGTCATGGATGTTCAACTGCACCCTGAGCGCAGTGGAATATGTGGATCCAGGATTTGGTTCCGGTGAGATTGGGCTGGGTGAGAGGGCCAGGACTTGATTCCGGTGAGATTGGGCTGGGTGGGAGGGCCAGGATTTGGTTCCGGTGAGATTGGGCTGGGTGGGAGGGCCAGGATTTGGTTCCGGTGAGATTGGGCTGGGTGGGAGGGCCAGGATTTGGTTCCGGTGAGATTGGGCTGGGTGGGAGGGCCAGGATTTGGTTCCGGTGAGATTGGGCTGGGTGGGAGGGCCAGGATTTGGTTCCGGTGAGATTGGGCTGGGTGGGAGGGCCAGGATTTGGTTCCGGTGAGATTGGGCTGGGTGGGAGGGCCAGGATTTGGTTCCGGTGAGATTGGGCTGGGTGGGAGGGCCAGGATTTGGTTCCGGTGAGATTGGGCTGGGTGGGAGGGCCAGGGTTAGGTTCCGGTGAGATTGGGCTGGGTGGGAGGGCCAGGATTTGGTTCCGGTGAGATTGGGCTGGGTGGGAGGGCCAGGATTTGGTTCCGGTGAGATTGGGCTGGGTGGGAGGGCCAGGATTTGGTTCCGGTGAGATTGGGCTGGGTGGGAGGGCCAGGATTTGGTTCCGGTGAGATTGGGCTGGGTGGGAGGGCCTGCACAGCTGCGGCTCCTGGACGGAAAATAGCGCTGATACGTGAAACAGATCTTTTCTCCAGCAAAGTTCTGGACATGATGACACATTCTCAGACTTATCCTCTGTTTCTGTTGAGGAACCTACGAGAGCTGATACAGTGTGTTTGATTTTTTTTTTGTGAAAATGAACTGATATAGCTTTATATTGGTACCAATATGGAACGGTGATGTTTCCTTGTTATTGAATGATTAGTGTGATATGTGGAATGTTATGTAGTTGTTTTTCAAATCTTTGTTACTGTTGACGGTTTAATAAACAAAATATTCTCAAGTCGATTTTCATGGATACACGTGCCATGTCTCAGACGAGTGTTATTGTCTAGTATTCCAATCAAGGTCTGGACACTCTGCCTGGACCCTGGAGGCATCAGTACCACAGAGGCAGCAGACAACAATCAAACACTCTAGAGCTGGGCATCAGCACTGAGGATATCCCTGTGACCAGAGGGTGAGTGTGTGGACCAATGAAGGGCACCTAAGCACCATCTCCCCAATGTTCCCGGGGGGGGGGGGGGGGGGGGGGGTGCGGTCTGCGGTATGGGTCTGGGGACTCCTGCTCTGGCCGGGGTTAAGTGTGCAGAGTGGGGTTCTCCAGTACAACTGGCTCGGTGGATGGCACTCTGAGAGAAGGTGAGACATGTAATGTTGGGGGAGGCCCGGGGGATATTAGAGTCCCAGCGTGGAAGCTCTAAGTGATTGTCGATCTCTCTCCTTCTCCAATTCTTTATAATAACTAAGATGGATGGTGCTGTTGACCCCACCATGACAGCTCAGGCGGCCAGACTGCAGCAATATCGACGCAGGTTCGAGGTGGCACCGCAGGTACAGAGGGCCGCCGCACACCTTGCAGGCCCCACTGCCCATCAGGCCGAGGAGGAACCCAGAGGGGTATGCCAGCGAAGATCCAAGGTATACAGGTGTCGTTGATCATTCAAGAAGATGACGGGCAGTGTGTGCCGCAGGAGGCTCAGTCTCAACAAGGAGAGGGTGGGCACCTGTGCCATGTCGTTGCGGACTTGGTACCCTGTGGAGGAGGAGGACACCCGCTCCCGGTGTCCATGAAGGTCACTACAGCCCTGATCCTTTATGCAACGGTTCATTCCAGGCCTCGAACTGGACTTGTGCGGCATTCCCAAGCTACAGCCACAAATGCATCCATGAAGTCACGGATGCTCTGTTTGCCCAGACAGCCAACTATATCAACTTTGAGCTGGAGAAAGCCCATCAAGGTGCCCAGGCTGCAGGATTATCCACCATCGCTGAGATGTCCCAGGTCCAGGGGGTAATAGATGACATGCTTGTCGCTTTGCATGCACCAGGGTAATTGGGAATTCCCTTCTTTAACAGGAAGGGGTTCCACTCCCTGAATGTTCAACTCGTGAGTGACCACCACCTCCAGAACATGCTGTTTCCCAGGGAGCTATATCCTGGGGCCTGCAGAGATCCCTGGCGTCTTCGAGGACCACCACAGGATGATGGGTTGGCTCTTGGGGGATAAGGGGTACCCACTGAGGCACTGACTGATGATGCCAGTGCAGAGGCTGGAGCCGATGCGGAGACCTGATATGACGAGTCCCTGCTACTACCCGCGCTATCATTGAGCGGTGAATTGGGCTGCACAAAATGCAGTTCCAAAGCCTCAACCACTCTGGTGGTGCACATCCCCCAGAGGGTCTCCCAATTTTGTGGTGGTCTGCTGTGCCCTCCACAACCTGGCACAGTAATTTGGCGGCATGCTGGAGGAGGAGGAGGAGGGACATGCGGCCTCATCTGAGGAGGGGCCGGACGAGGAGGGGCTGGAGGTTGCCCAGGGAGGGATCTGCAGGAGGATGGAGTGCAGGCAGCAGTGAGGGTTCGCTAAGCCCAGAGAGCCATTGAGGCCCTCACGCTTGCTCATTTCTCATAGGATGAGGTTTTGCCCATCCCCTCCCCCCCCCCCCCCCCCCCACCCCCTTGACCACCCCCATTCCCCTCCCATCCACCCAGTCCTCTTACACCTCCCCCTGCCCCCCAACCTCGGCTCCCTGATTAGCCTGTTTTACCCTGTCCGGATCTGTGTAACATCACTCTGGGATGATGTGCCTGTGTCGGCACTATTAGCTGCTTAAGAAGGGAAGGAGGCAGAAGATGGGAAATTATAGGCTGGTTAGCCTGACTTCGGTCATTGGTAAATTTTGTGAAGCTCATCTTTAATAATGGACTCTAAAATCTTACCAATGACCGAAGTCAGGCTAACCAGCCTATAATTTCCCATCTTCTGCCTCCTTCCCTTCTTAAACAGTGGTGTTACATTAGCCACTTTCCAGTCCTCTGGGACCCTTCCTGCCTCTAGTGATTCCTGAAAGAGCACCATCAATGCCTCCACAATCTCCTCAGCTATCTCCTTTAGAACCCTGGGTGTAGTCCATCCAATCCAGGTGACTTATCCACCTTCAGACCTTTCAGTATCCCCAGAACCTTCTCCTTAATGATAGTCACTGCACACCTTTGCCCCCTGATTCTCCTGGAGCTCTGGCATCCCACTGGTGTCTTCCATCGTGAAGACTGATGCAAAGTAACTATTCAATTCCTCTGCCATTTCTTTGTTTTCTATTACTACTTCTCCAGCCTCATTTTCCAATGGTCCGATGTCTATTCTTGCCTCTCTCTTTCCTTTTATACGTTGAAAAAAACTCTTGATATTTTTTTTATACTACTAGCTAGCTTGCACTCATATTTAATCTTCTCCCCCCTGATTGCTTTTTTAGTTGTCCTCTGCTCGCTTTTAAAGGCTTCCCAATACTTTGGCTTCCCACTAATGCTCGCCACTTTGTATGTGTTTTCTTTTGCTTTTATGCTGTCCTTGACTTCCCTCATCAGCCATCCATTGCTTGTCCTCCCCTTATCGTGTTTCCTCCTCATTTGGATGAATTTCTGTCGTGCCTCTCGAATAACCCCCAAAAACTCCTTCCATTGCTGTTCCATTGTCTTCCCTGCTAGGCTCCTTTTCCAATCAACTCTGGCCAGCTCCTCCCTCATGTCTTTGTAGTTACCCTTATTTAATTGTAATTCTGTTACATCTGATTGCAGCTTCTCCCTCTCAAACTGCAGGGCAAATTCTATCATATTGTGGCCACTGTTCCCTGAGGGTTCCTTCAACTTAAGTTCCCTAATCAAATCTGCCTCATTACACATCACTAAATCCAGAATTGCATGTTCCCTAGTGGGCTCTAACACAATTTTTCTCCAAAAAATCATCTCATAGACATTCTATAAATTCCTTTTCTTGGGATCCACTACCAACCTATTTTCCCAGTCCACCTGCATATTGATGTCCCCCATGATTATTGTAATATTGCCTTTTTTACATTCCTTTTCTGTCTCCTGATTTATTTTCTGCCCACATCCTGACTACTGCTAGGGGGCCTGTACATAATTCCCATCAGGGTCTTTTTACCTTTGCGAATCCTCAACCCTATCCACACAGATTCTATGCCTTCCGATCCTATATCGCTTCTTGCTATCGATTTCATTTCATTCCTTACTTGCTGTCGATTTAATTTCATTCCTTACTAACAATGCAACCCTGTCCCATCTGCCCATCGATAGGAAACATATCCTTGGATATTTAGATCACAGAACTGATCCTCTTGCAGCCACGTCTCTCTGATGCCCACATCGTACCGGCTAATTTCAATGTGCGCAGCAAGCTCATTTACCTTGTTCCGGATACTACGAGCATTAAAGGTACAACACCCTCAGTCCTGCATTGACCTTCTCATATTTTTTTCCTTTTTTGCTCAGCCTGGGTTTAGATTCCTGTCACCTTTTCTACTCTGTTCTATTTTGTGTTCAGGATACTTTACTAACCTCTCCTGAGCTCTCGGCCCCTTTAACTAGGGGTCCTCATCATGAACCTGCACTTCTACCTTCTCCTTTAAATTTGATTTTCTAATTCTCCATACATAAGAACATAAGAACATAAGAACTAGGAGCAGGAGTAGGCCATCTGGCCCCTCGAGCCTGCTCCGCCATTCAATGAGATCATGGCTGATCTTTTGTGGACTCAGCTCCACTTTACGGCCTGAACACCATAACCCTTAATCCCTTTATTCTTCAAAAAACTATCTATCTTTACCTTAAAATCATTTAAAATAAGGAGCCTCA
Source organism: Scyliorhinus canicula (assembly GCF_902713615.1). NCBI lineage: Eukaryota > Metazoa > Chordata > Chondrichthyes > Carcharhiniformes > Scyliorhinidae > Scyliorhinus > Scyliorhinus canicula. The sequence continues at coordinate 106,408,017 of NC_052146.1, read as the reverse complement.
ACTGCTTCACTGGGCAAGGAATTCCATAGATTCACAACCCTTTGGGTGAAGACGTTCCTCCTAAACTCAGTCTTAAATCTACTTCCCCTTATTTTGAGGCTATGTCCCCTAGTTCTGCTTTCACCCGCCAGTGGAAACAACCTGCCCGCATCTATCCTATCTATTCCCTTCATAATTTTAAATATTTCTATAAGATCGCCCCTCATCCTTCTAAATTCCAACGAGTACAGACCCAGTCTACTCAACCTCAAGCCTAATCCAACCCCTTCAGATCTGGGATTAATTTAGTGAATCTCCTCTGCACACCCTCCAGTGCCAGTATGTCCTTTCTCAAGTAAGGAGACCAAAACTGAACACAATACTCCAGGTGTGGCCTCACTAACACCTTATACAATTGCAACATAACATCTCTAGTCTTAAACTCCATCCCTCTAGCAATGAAGGACAAAACTCCATTTACCTTCTTAATCACCTGTTGCACCTGTAAACCAACTTTCTGTGACTCATGCACTAGCACACCCACGTCTCTCTGCACAGCGGCATGCTTTAATATTTTATCGTTTAAATAATAATCCCGTTTGCTGTTAATCCTACCAAAATGGATAACCTCACATTTGTCAACATTGTATTCCACCTGCCAGACCCTAGCCCATTCACTTAACCTATCCAAATCCCTCTGCAGATTTCCAGTATCCTCTGCACTTTTTGCTTTACCACTCATCTTAGTGTCATCTGCAAACTTGGACACATTGCCCTTGGTCCCCAACTCCAAATCATCTGTCAACTGAACCCTCAACCCCACTATTTAATTTAAAGCCCTAGTTAGACAATTAGCCAGGACTCTGGTCCCAGCATGATTCAGATAAAGACTGCCCCATCAGAACAGGTCCCTCTTCCCCAACACTGGTGCCAATGTCCCATGAATTCAAATCCACTTCTGCTACACTAATTTCTGAGTCACTCATTTGGCTCTTTAACCTTATTGACCCTATGCCAATTAACTCATAGCTCAGGTAGTAATCCAGAGATTATTACCTTTTTGGTTCTACTTTTTAATTTTTAATTTAGCACCTAGTTGTTCTACTTCTTTCGCAGAACCTCGGTCCTTGTTCCACCGATGTCGTTCGTACCAATGTAGACCACGGCAACTGGATCTTTACCCTCCCACTCCAAGATCTTCTGCAGCCCAGATGAGATATCCCAAAACCAAGCACTAGGCAGGCAACATAACCTTTGGGATTCTCAATCCTGGTCGCAGAGAACAGTGTCAATGCCCCTAACTATCCCCAATTACGACTACATTTCTTTTCTCATTCCCCCCCCCCCCCCCCCCCACCCCCGCAACTTGAACGGCTCCCTGCACCAGTTTGCTCATCCTCCCTGCAGTCCTCATTCCCACCCACAAGGAGCAAGAATCTCAAACCTGTTGGATAGGGACAAGGGCTGAGGCTTCAGCAACCCTACCTCCTGGATCCCTCTACCTGCCTCACTCGCAGTCATACCCTCCTGTCCCTGACCAAATTTAAGTTAGTTATTCTAAGGGGTGTGACTGCCTCCTGGAATACAGATTCCAGGTACCGCGCCCCCTCCCTGATGTGTTGCAGCGTCTGAAGCTCAGAACCCAGCTCATCAACTGAATCGGAGTTCCTCGAGCAACCAATACTCCTTACAGATGTGGCCACTGGGAAACACAATGGGGTCCACCAGCTCCCACATCATGCAGGAACAACATATCACTTGACCCTCCATCACTATTTCATTAATTAGGTTTTAATTTGGTTTGGCTATGAGCCGCTCCATCCCCTGGAAGAATTACTTGAGTAGAAAAACAAGGAGGCATTCAAATAAAAACCAAAATCACGGCAAGATATTCTTCTTAATGGGTTGAACCCACCCCACCAGTGACACAGGAAGGTTGGCCCACCTCTGTAGATCCGCCCTGACCCTCTTCGCCAGACTGGTGCAATTCAATTTGTAAATCTGCTCCCAATTCTGCCCCACCAGGATCCCCAGATACCGGAAACTAGTCCCAATCAGTTGGAACTGTAGCCTCCCGAACCCAGCTCATCCCACCAAAGGGCTAACCACAAAATAGTCACTCTTCCCAAAATGTAACTTATAGCCTGAGAAGGAGCTGAACGTCTTCAATATACCCATGATGTGCCCCATAAATGGCGCCAGATCGCTTGCGTACAGCAAAAGGTCATCCGCCTACAGGGACATACTGTGTCTACCTCGCCCGTCATAATTCCTCTCCACTTGTCCTAGGCCTTCAGAGCAATAACTGATGACTCGATCGCCATCACAAGCAGGGGAGGAGACATAGGATACCCTTGCCTCATCCCCTACGCAGCCGAAATGACCTGAGCTCGCGGTGTTAATAAGCACGCTGGCAGATGGAGCTTCGCACATCAGCACGACACAAACCCAGCACCCTGCCCAAACTTCTCCGGAACAGAAAAAGATAACTCTATTCAACCCTGTCGAACCGTTTTTCTACATCCGATGACACATTCCAGCCCCACCACTGGGGTGAGAACTATGTTAATTAGCCGCCTCACGTTGGATGACAGTTTTCTGCCTTTCACAAAGCCTGTCTGATCCTCCTGCACTACCTCCGAGAGACAGGGCTCCAACCTCAATGCTAAGATCTTATCCCAAAGCTTTGCATCTACATTGAGCAGCGACATCGAGCTCCACGATCTGCACCTCTGTGGGGTCCTTATCCTTCTTCAGGAGGAGGGAGACGGACACCTGCCCCAACCTCTCCAGGAGAGAACCCCACGCCAGTGAATCGTTAAACATCCCCAACACCAATGGGGCCAACTGATTCGTGAACGTCTTATAAAATTCTACCGGGGACCCATCTGGCCCCAGTATCTTCCCCGTTAGCATTGTTCATAAAGCTTTTTGAACCTCCTCCAGCTCCAACAGTGCTTCCAGCTCCTCCCACATTTCCTCCCCACCTGGGGGAACTTGAAACCCTCTAAAAACTGTCATTCCCCCGCTTGTCCTCTGGCAGCTCTGACCTATAAAGCCCCTGATAAAAGGTTCAAAACGCCCCATTCACCATTTCTGGGGCGGAGGCCAACCTGTCCCCCGGCTCCCTCACTTGCATAATTTCCCGAGCAACTTCCTGTGACCTTAACTGGTGAGCCAGAAGGCGGCTAGCCTTCTCCCCATATTCATACTCCACCCCCTTTAAACACCTCAGCTGGTGCATCGGCTGGCCCATGGACAACAGGACGCAGTTTCTTTCTGCGTGCCCATAACTGTTGGGTTGCTTGCATGTTCCCAGTCCAGGCCCAGAATCTCATCCACGAGGTCCTGTTGCTCCTTACTGACCTCCCTATCGAAGTATGCCTTAAATATGATGATCTCCTCCTTAATCACCGCCTTTAATGCCTCCCGCAAAGTAGACCATTCCATTCTCATTCAATTCCACAAACTCCTTTATGGCTCGAGGCATCTTCCTGCAAAACCCAATATCAGACAATAGTCCTACATCCAGCCTCCATCTCTGATGCTAAGCCCAGCCTGCCTCTAACAGCAAGTCTACCAAGTGCGGTGTGTGGTCAAAATAATCACCGCTGAATATTCTGTATTTTTCACCCTAGGGGGCAGGGTCCTACCCATAACAAAAAAGTGAACCCTTGAGTACACCCTGTGTAGAGGGAGAAAAGCCGAAAACTCCTTACCCTCTGGATGTACAAACCACCACGTGTCCGCACCTCCTGTCTCCTCCATGAATGCGGCTAACACCCTTGCCATCCTCAAAGGGGTTAGCGACCTCAGCCTGGAGCGGTCCAGCTTTGGATCCAACACAGTTAAAATCCTCCCCTAGAATCAATCATGTTTAACTCCGGTATTGTGGCCAGCAAACATCCCATTAACTTGACATTGTCCCAATTAGGGGTGTACAAGTTCACTAACACCATCGCCTTCATCTTCAGAGTACCTGTTACCATCATGTAACGGCCCCCCTGATCAGCCAGAACCGTCCCCACCTGCAAACGGATCTTTTTGCTGACCAGAATTTGCCACCCCCCCCTGTTATCAAACCCTGAGTGGAAAGCCTGGCTCAGCTGGCTTCCGCAGTCTGGTCTGGTCCCGCACCTGTAAGTGAGTTTCTTGTAGGAATACCACAGCGGCCCACAAACCCTTTTTAAATACAAAACATATCAAGCAAAACCAACACAAACCCCAAATCCCCCCCCCCCCCACGCCCCAATAACCTAGACGAAAAACCCCACTTGGCCCCTCCCCTTCCCCTTCAACAGCTGACGATAACCAGCTCTTAAAATGTAATACAAATGAACCCCATCTCTTGTGGAACCCCTTACTCGCCCCCCCTCAAAGCAACTTTGACCTTCTCCAAATACAGGAACTCCAACAGAACCCCCAGCCACACTGAGGCGCAGGGCGGAGAAGCTGACAGCTCCTGCCTGCGAATAATCAGCGGGGCGAAGGCTAAAACATCTGCCCTGCCCCCGTCTGCCAGGTTCATGGCAGCGTGGCTGGCTCTGCTGCGCAGGAGGGCAGGAAAAAGAATAGCAGGACTATGGTGATAGGGGACTCAATCATGGAACATGAAGTGCAGAAGGGGGCCATTCGGCCCATCGAGTCTGCACCGACCCACTTAAGCTCTCACTTCCACCCTTTCCCCATAACCCAATAACCCCTCTGAACCTTTTTAGTCACAAAGGACAATTTATCATGGCCAATCCAACTAACCTGCATGTCTTTGGACTGTGGGAGGTAACCGAAGCACCAGGAGGAAACCCACACAGACAGGGGGAGAACGTGCAGACTCCGCACAGACAGTGACTCAGCAGGGCTTCGAACCTGGGACCCTGGCGCTGTGAAGCCACAGTGCTAGTCACTTGTGCTACCATGCTGCCTACGGTAAGGGGAATAGACAGGCGGTTCTGCGGACGCAATCGAGACTGCAGGATGGCATGTTGCCTGCCTGGTGCAAGGGTCAAGGATGTCTCGGAGTGGCTGCAGGGCATTCTGGGGGGGGGGGGGGGAGGGCGTGAACAGCCAGCTGTCGTGGTGCACATAGGCACCAACGATATAGGTGAAAAACGGCATGAGGTCCTCCAAACTGAATTCAGAGAGTTAGGAGTTAAACTAAAAAGTAGGACCTCAAAGGTAGTAATCTACTGGTGTCACGAGGAATGTCAGGATAGGTAGGATGAATGTGTAGCTTGAGAGATGGTGCAAGAGGGAGGGATTCAAATTCCTGGGGCATTGGAACCGGTTCTGGGGAAGGTAGGACCAGTACAAACTGGAGGTCTGCACCTGGGCAGGATTGGAACCAATGTCCCAGTGTTTTTTTTTTTTTAATTTAGTGTACCCAATTAATTTTTTCCAATTAAGGGGCAATTTAGCGTGGCCAATCCACCTACCCTGCACATAGAACATAGAACATAGAACATAGAACATAGAACGATACAGCGCAGTACAGGCCCTTCGGCCCTCGATGTTGCACCGACATGGAAAAAAAAACTAAAGGCCATCTAACCTACACTATGCCCTTATCATCCATATGCTTATCCAATAAATTTTTAAATGCCCTCAATGTTGGCGAGTTCACTACTGTTGCAGGTAGGGCATTCCACGGCCTCACCACTCTTTGCGTAAAAAACCCACCTCTGACCTCTGTCCTATATCTATTACCCCTCAATTTAAGGCTATGTCCCCTCGTGCTAGCCACCTCCATCCGCGGGAGAAGGCTCTCGCTGTCCACCCTATCTAACCCTCTGATCATTTTGTATGCCTCTATTAAGTCACCTCTTAACCTTCTTCTCTCTAACGAAAACAACCTCAAGTCCATCAGCCTTTCCTCATAAGATTTTCCCTCCATACCAGGCAACATCCTGGTAAATCTCCTCTGCACCCGTTCCAAAGCTTCCACGTCCTTCCTATAATGAGGCGACCAGAACTGTACGCAATACTCCAAATGCGGCCGTACCAGAGTTTGGTACAGCTGCATCATGACCTCATGGCTCCGGAACTCAATCCCTCTACCAATAAAGGCCAACACACCATAGGCCTTCTTCACAACCCTATTAACCTGGGTGGCAACTTTCAGGGATCTATGTACATGGACACCGAGATCCCTCTGCTCATCCACACTACCAAGAATTTTACCATTAGCCAAATATTCCGCATTCCTGTTATTCTTTCCAAAGTGAATCACCTCACACTTCTCCACATTAAACTCCATTTGCCACCTCTCAGCCCAGCTCTGCAGCTTATCTATGTCCCTCTGTAACCTGCAACATCCTTCCGCACTGTCTACAACTCCACCGACTTTAGTGTCGTCTGCAAATTTACTTACCCATCCTTCTGCGCCCTCCTCTAGGTCATTTATAAAAATGACAAACAGCAACGGCCCCAGAACAGATCCTTGTGGTACGCCACTCGTAACTGAACTCCATTCTGAACATTTCCCATCAACTACCACTCTCTGTCTTCTTTCAACTAGCCAATTTCTGATCCACCTACCCTGCACATCTTTGGGTTGTGGGGGTGACACCCACGCAGGCACGGGGAGAATGTGCAAACTCCACACGGACAGTGACCCAGAGCCGGGATCGAACCTGGGACCTCAGCGCCGTGAGGCAGCAGGGCTAACCCACTGCGCCACCATGCTGCCCCCCGATGTCCCAGTGTTTGCTAGTGCTGTTGGGGAGGGTTTAAACTAATGTGGCAGGGGGATGGGAACCAATGCAGGAAGTCGCAGGGAAGTAAAACGGGGCCAGAAACAAAAAGCAGTAAGGGGGAAAGTGTAAGGCAGAAAAGCCATGGTCAAAAATCAAAAAGGACCACAGTACAGGGTACCGTGACTGAGGAGTGTGTGAAAAGGGAAGTGGTCAATGCAGGATTGAGGGTGTTGTACCTAAATGCACGCAATATACGGAACAAGGTAAATGAGCTTGCTGCGGAGATTGAAATTGGCCGCTACGATGTTGTGGGCATCACAGAGACGTGGCTGCAAGGGGATAAGGGCTGGGATCTAAATATACAAGGATATGTGTCCTATCGAAAGGACAGGCAGATGGGCAAAGAGAGCAGGGTTGCATTGTTAGTAAGGAATGAAGTTAAATTGATAGCAAGGAGCGATATAGAATCAGAAGGCATAGAATCTCTGTGGGTAGAGTTGAGGAATCACAAAGGTAAAAAGACCTTGATGGGAGTTATGTACAGGCCCCCTAGCAGTAGTCAGGATGTGGGGCAGAAAATAAATCAGGAAATAGAGAAAGCATGTAAAAAAGGGCAATATTACAATAATTATAGAGGACTTCAATATGCAGGTGGACTGGGAAAATCAGGTTGGCAGTGGATCCCAAGAAAAGGAATTTGTGGAATATCTAAGATGGTTTTTTTGGAGCAGCTTGTGACAGAACCTACTCGGGAACAGGCAATTCTGGATTTGGTGATGTGTAATGAGGCAGACTTGATTAGGGAACTTAAAGTGAAGGAACCCTTAGGAAGCAATGGCCACAATATGATAGAATTTACCATGCAGTTTGAGAGGGAGAAGCTGCAATCAGGTGTAACAGTATTACAATTAAATAAAGGTAACTACAAAGACATGAGGGAGGAGCTGGCCAGAGTTGATTGGAAAAGGAGCCTAGCAGGGAAGACAGTGGAACAGCAATGGCAGGATCTTTTTGGGATTATTCAGGAGGCACAACAGAAATTCATCCCCAGGAGGAGAAAACATGCTAAGGGCAGGACAAGGCATCGATGGCAGACGAGGGATGTCAAGGACAGCATAAAGGCTGAAGAAAAAGCATACAAAGTGGCGAGGATTAGTGGGAAGCCAGAAGATTAGGAAGCCTTTAAAAACGGGCAGAGGACAACTAAGAAAGCAATAAGGGAGAGAGAAAATGAAATATGAGTGCAAGCTAGCTAGTAATATAAAGGAAGATAGGAAGAGTTTTTTATACATATATAAAAGATAAGAGAGAGGCAAAAATAGACATTGAACCACTGGAAAATGTGACTGGAGAAGTAATAATAGGACACAAAGAAATGGCAGACAAACTGAATAGTTTCTTTGCATCAGTCTTCACGATGGAAGACACCAGTGGGATGCCAGAGCTCCAGGGAAACCAGGGGGCAGAGGTGAGTGCAGTGACCATTACTAAAGGAGAAGGTTCTGGGGAAACTGAAAGGTCTGAAGGTGGATAAGTCACCTGGACCAGATGGACTACACTCCAGGGTTCTAAAAGAGATAGCTGAGGAAATTGTGGAGGCATTGGTGATGATCTTTCAGGAATCACTAGAGGTATGAAGGGTCCCAGAGGACTGGAAGGTGGCTAATGTAACACCCCTATTTAAAAAGGGGGGTAGGCAGAAGGCGGGAAATTGTAGGCCGGTTAGCCTGACTTCCGTCATTGGTAAGATTTTAGATTCTGTTATTAAAGATGAGATCTTGAAGTACTTGGAAGTGCATGGTAAAATAGGACTGAGTCAGCACGGCTTTCTTTCAAAGGGAGGTCGTGTCTGACAAATCTGTTAGAGTTCTTTGAGGAGGTAACAAGGAAGTTAGACAAAGGAGAACCAGTGGACGCAATTTATTTAGATTTCCAGAAGGCCTTTGACAAGGTGCCACATAGGAGACTGTTAAATAAGTTAAAAGCCCATGGTGTTAAGGTTAAGATCCTGGCATGGATAGAGGATTGGCTGATAGCCAAGGCAGAGAGTGGGGATAAAGGGGTCTTTTCAGGATGGCAGTCGGTGACTAGTGGTGTACCTCAGGTGTCTGTGCTGGGACCACAACTTTTCACAATATACATTTTTATTTTTTTTACTTTTTATAAATTTAGAGTACCCAATTAATTTTTTCCAATTAAGGGGCAATTTTAACGTGTTCAATCCACCTACCTTGCACATTTTTGGGTTGTGGGGGTGAAACCCACACAAACACGGGGAGAATGTGCAAACTCCACACGGACAGTGACCCAGAGCCGGGATCGAACCTGGGACCTCGGTGCCGTGAGACTGCAGTGCTAACCACTAGGCCACTGTGCTGCCCTTTTCACAATATACATTAAAGATCCGGAAGAAGGAACTGAAGGCACTGTTACTAAGTTTGCAGATGATACATGCCACTTCTCAACATGCTGGCTATAAAAGCAGACTATCACAGCACTTGATGGTTCATTTGGATCCTGCCGGAGCAACTGATGAGCCCTGACCAACTCATAGATCAAAGCGTCTTCCTCCTCCTCCAAGAACTTGGCGAACATCTCGGCAAAATACTCTGTCAGCCTCCGGCCCTCCATCCCTTCAGGCAGCCCCGTGATCCTCAGATTCAGCCTTCATGGCCTGTTCTCCAGGTCCTCCACTTTGGATCTCAGCTCCTTGTTACTCTCCACCACCCTGCTCCTCACCCATCAAGGCGATTTGGTCACTGTGCCGCAACAATGCATCCTCCACCCTCTTCAACACCTCTCCTTGTTCCCGCACCTCCATCGACGAATTTCCTCCTTTATTGGAGCAAGTGTGTCATCCACCAACCCTTTGAGCCTCCTTTCAATGCCTATCGAAATGTTTGGTGAACTGCTGTTTAAATTCAACCACCATCACTTCGGCCAGCGTGTCCGTTGTAATGGGCACAGCCCCACCCGGTGAGCTTGCTCCCTCCATCTTTCCTCCCCGAGCACTCCACACCGAACCCGAGCTCACCGGCAGTCTATCACTCGCGTCCTTTCTTCCCGTATTCCTCTTCTGGTTGGCGCGACTTTTCGAACAATCAATCATGTAAAATTCTGCCCAAAGTCTGAGTGAAAAGGGCCAAAAAACAAAAGCTCTAGCAGGAGCCACCGAATGAGTGACCTCCACCTACATATCGCCACCCAAAGTCTCCCCCAAACTCTTTAAGTGGGAACAAACTCTTGCCCTCTTCACCGGCCCCCTTAGACCCCTCACGTTCGAGGTGACAAACCTTGACTGACATCTCTCACACCCCCTCCTCCTCAAGTCAGCCATCCCCACCATAGTGTAATAGTCCTACACAAATCCCTGGGTCTCAGGCCCACCTAAGATGGCTTCCAGCCTGTAAAGTCTCAGGCAACCAACCACCCGATGCGATGACTGTCGAAAAGTTCTGTTTTATTCTCCTTACTATACATTCTGCCTACACCCCGAAGGGTCTACCACGCCCGGCCCATATCCAGGCCAGGATATTTATATCCCAGTATTACTAGGAAAAGGGGGGAACCCATCCTTGTTGCATATCTCTGAGCCTCCTGTCAGGTTATAATACAACCCCACCACTGAGACAAAGAGAATCCCCTGCTAACTGTTAGTTCCCCCTTCCCCCCTCCCCTCCATGCCCATTGTCTCCTCATCTCCCCTACAGGCTCGCAGACTACCTGCCGCCTCAACCAACCCCAACCCCACCAAACAAATAAACACACAAACCTGCAAACACATCCATACTCTCATACACATTAATATGTGCGCGGACACTCACAAGCATGTACATACACACACACACACCTGCACACACACCCATATGCATGCACACACACATGCAGTTTACAGCTTGGGGAAGGTTAAATTGGTCAAATTAATGTCCATAAAAAGTAAAGGGAATTCACAGTTTGTAGTTTGGTGACTTGGCTGGCTTTAGACTGAATTTGATCATTTCAGTTTAAAGATGTAGGTGGCTGGTTTAGTTATTCTTCTGGAGATGGTATGCTGCAACTGTATAAGGCCACACCTGGAGTATTGTGTTCAGTTTTGGTCTCCTTACCTGAGAAAGGACGTACTGGCGCTGAGGGTGTGCAGAGGAGATTCACTAGGTTAATCCCAGAGCTGAAGGGGTTGGATTATGAGGAGAGGTTTGAGCAGACTGGGACTGTACTCATTGGAATTTAGAAGGATGAGGGGGGATCTTATAGAAACATAAAATTATGAAGGGGTTAGAAAGGGTAGGTGCGGACAGGTTGTTTCCATTGGCAGGTAAAAGCAGAACTAGGGGACATAGCCTCAAAATAAGGGGAAGTAGATTTAGGACTGAGTTTAGGAGGAACTTCTTCACCCAAAGGGTTGTGAATCTATGGAATTCCTTGCCCCAGTGAAGCAGTTGAGGCTCCTTCATTAAATGTTTTTAAGGTAAAGATAGATAGTTTGTTTGAAGAATAAAGGGATTAAGGGTTATGGTGTTCGGGCCGGAAAGTGGAGCTGAGTCCACAAAAGATCAGCCATGATCTCATTGAATGGCGGAGCAGGCTCGAGGGGCCAGATGGTCTACTCCTGCTCCTAGTTCTTATGTTCTTATGTTAATTCTTTTAAGAAATCTGTGTGTGCAAAATAGATGCCTCTGGATGGTCAGCAAACAGGTTAGAAGCTTGCAAGGTGGGTTGGAGAGAGGAGGCAGAAGGGACTCAACTCAATTCTCCATCAGCATCTCAGCTGCTTGTTCTCAGCTCTGCAGAGAGAACAGGGTGCTTAAACACACAAAGGATTGCTTGCTGCCTGATCTACCCCCTCCAACTGCTCAGGAGACCCAAATGAAGCGATTGCCAAAGGTAACTTCAGTGAACACATGTAACCTTAGATAAACTAAGTGAACACAGCCCAGTCCATCACGCAAAACTGCCTCCCATTCATTGATTCTGTCTACACCTCCGCTGCCTAGGGAAAGCGGGCAGCATATTCAAAGACCCCTCCCACCTGGTTTACTCACTCTTCCAACCTCTTCCATCAGGCATGGGCTAAAAAAGTCTGAGAACACACACTAACAGGTTCAAAAACAGCTTCTTCCCCGCTGTTACCAGACTCCTGAATGACTCTCTTCTGGGCTAAACTGATCTGTTCACACATCTTCTCTACTAAGTAGTGCACTGCTGTATGCTTCATCCGATGCCTGTGTCTATGTATTTACATTGTGTATTTATGTACGTCCTATGTTTTTTCATGAATGGAACAATCTGCCTGGACTGCACGCAGAACAATACTTTTCACTGTATCTCGGTACATCTGACAATAAATCAATTCCATCAAGTGGATCGTGTCTGGGAAGCTCTCCTAGCCAGGGTCCAATTGGCAAAGTGATTAGACTTAATGGTTTATCTCTTACAGCTGATTACCTCTGGTAATCTAGCGTCTCAATGCCTTACTTATGGGACACGAGATGTGGATCCTTCACATTTTCCTGAGATAATTTGATGGGTTTTGAAGATATGTTGCCTCCATTCCAATAGATTGGAATGTGAAATGTACAATGATGCAAATTAGTGCAGCCATCGTGACCGTACGTCAAGTCAACCAACTTTAGCCTCTGTGTTTAAAAAGTTTCTATTTTTAAGAGTTCAATTCAGGTCAACAGGCGATAGATTAAAAATCATTATCTGGCATGAGGAATGCTTCCATGACATAATACGTATTCTTTTAAATCTATAAGGTTGGGACTTATGTTTTCAGTGCTGTAGACAGGTTATTAACGCATCAATGATAAAATTATTTTTAATTGTCATGTCAAGTCACAATTTATCAACTGGAGGATCTGGGGATTCTTGAAAACCAAAAGAGTGCTTGAGAAAGGCCATTGACTGGCTTTGTTAGGTACAATTATTGTATAACATTTAAGTGCCTTCATCCTTGGGATAACACAAATCAATTTGCAGACAATTACCATTCAAAAGTGTGGTCTGTGCTGTTGTGAAGATAAACACGGCAGCCAATTCATCTACTGCAAGACCCAACTGACAGCAAATGACAGAAATGAACAATTAATCCATTTAGTGTCTCGGGGTGATTGGTGCTCAGGACACCAGGAGGACTCATTGATCTTTCTCAAATAGTGCTCTGGGACATTTTATGCAAATCTGATCAGGCAAATTTGACCTCAATTTAATGTTGAATTCAGCACACACTCAGCCATGCACTAATGTTGTTGTTTTAGATTGTACACACAAGTACTGGTCAAGTCTTGAACCCGCAATCATCTATTTCGGAATTGGGAGTTTAACTTTTGAGCCAAGCTGACACTTTAAGTGCTCAATATTCTTTGCGGTGTTAGTAACCCGCATAGAGGCATCGCAAAGTGATTCAGGTTAAGGAGTAGAGCATGTCAGGAAGTGAAGCAGTGAGGAAATTTGACAGGGTTGAGATGATGGGGGCCAAAAGCGCAGTTCAACTATTTTCAGGAAGCTTTTGAAAGCAAGAAGGGAGATGGCAAAATAATGAAACTGGAAAGTGAGTCATAGCGAGCAGTAACAGCAAACAGTAATCTCCAATATTACACAAGATGGCCAAGCGTTCAAAGAAGGGAGAATGTTTGTGGGGATGTAAGTGGGGTAGAGTGTGCTAAGGTAGGGAAGGTGGAAGCTATGGAAAGATAAGAAAACAAGGGCAGGAATTCTCATGTCACAACAGCACAGAGAGCTGAAAGGAAGGAAAACAAGAAAAAGAAGGAAAGTCATGCAAGTGTTTTTCATGACCACAGGACATTGCAAAGTGTTTCACAGTCAATGGTGTATTTTTGGAGTGTATTTCATTGTCGCAATGTAGGAAACAGCCAATTTGTACCCAGCAGCCTCCCACACAGTAATGTGCCAATGATTAGATCATCTATATTTATGGTGAAAGTTTGAGTCTCGGTGGGCGTGAGAGTGTGAACTGCAGCATTTGCACTATTCAGTCACATCCCAACACAACCATACATGGCCACTGTCCCTTCTTGTTCAGTTTTGCTCCTACTGAGCACTTACCTCTGTACTATTAACAGTACCTTTGCCACTATTAACACTCTTCAATCCCGAATGGCACCTTTGTCTTATGTCCATGATAGCTCTGTCAATCTCTCCTTCGCTCCAACTTGTCACTGACTTTCCATTCTGCCCCCTTCCTCCCCACGCCCCCCCCCCCCCCCCCCCCCCACCACCACCACCACCCCACCAAGTATATTATTCATCACATCTTGACCCCTCTTTAGTTCTGCAGAAGGGTGATATGGACTCAAAATGTTAACTGTGGGCTTGATTCAACTAAATGGGAATGAGTCCCATAACAAGAGCATTTAGTCATGTGTTTCCCGGCGGTGGCAGTGCATTGTATAAGGGGCCTCAGTGGGGAAGACGCAGCCGTTTTGTATACTGGAGATCTCTGCTTGCTGGAACTACCCAGTGCAGCGAGAGATTGGGACGCCATTTTTAAATGTCCCCATCCCCTCCCAACACCCACACACGACACCCCAACTTGATCACACACACACAGAAAATGCCAGCTTGGCACCTTGGCAATGCCAACCTGGCACCCTAACAGTGCCCATGGCAGCTGGCAATGCCACATGGGCAACTTGACAGTGCCAGGTTGGCACCCAGCTGGCACTGCCAGGGTGCCCAGATGACACCAGAATTGTCCGGGCACCACCCTTCCCAAATGGCATGCAGCTGGAGCCTCTGATCCTTTGGGGAGGTCCCCCAAGAGTGCCGTTCCATTTGGTCCACATTTGTGGGGACCAGTGCTGAGCGGCGCTTACACAAGGTCTCCGAGGTGAAGGGGATGGATTCCAAAGCCTCAGGTGCTTTGGGAATCTGCATATTAGAGTGAGACTGTCTCGCTCTAATTCGCAGATATGCCAAAAATGATCCCGCCCATAATGGGCAAGATTTACATCGCAACATCTCGTGTGATTGCATGAATGTAATTCACACTGTATTGTATTGTATAGTATTATGTCCTTGCGGGCTCAGTCTGTGAGCCGTTGCATGGCTCTGCCCATAGGGGGAGATGAGGAGCTTGTACAGGGCTCCACCCTTGGCTCCGCCCATGGCTCCGCCCATGGCCCCTCCCACTACCAGAAGTATAAAGTGCTGCAGCCATGTGAGCCAGCTCTCAGTTCTTCTGGTCACAGGCAGGCTCAGTTGTAAGACTATTAAAACCACAGTTTACTTCCAATCGTGTTCCGAGTGAATTGATGGTCACATCAATTTAATAGTCTTAGAAAACTTGAAGAAAAATACTATGGAATCAGCCCTCAAACCTGATCGACTAGAACTGGACGCGCAGGCTGCAGAGGCGAAGAAAATCTTCCTACACTGGCTTCGGTGTTTCAAGCACATCCGAGACTACAGAGGAGTAGAAACTCAGCCTACTGCACGCACAGGTGAGCCATCGCATCTCTACGCAACTCAATTGTACCACCTCCTATACTGAGGCCCTTGCTATGCTCGCCCGATTGTATGTGCGGCCGATAAACGAGGTCTACGCGCGGCACATTTTCACTACCCGCTGCCAGCACCCCGCAGAGTCGCTAGAGGACTTCCTGTGCGATTTAAAAGCCCTTGCTCAGGACTGCAACTTTCAGGCTGTAACGACCTCCCAGCATATGGAACTCACTGTCCGTGATGTATACATTGCGGGGCTCCGGTCTAACTATGTGCGCCAGCGACTACTTGAGAAAGGGGCCCAAAACTTGAAGGACACGGTAGAACTAGCAAATACTATGGAGGTCGCGTTCCGAAATCTAAACTCATTCCCTGCGGACCAAGCAACCCCATCGTGGGGCCCCGACCAGCGTCTGCCCCAGGCCTGCGCCGTGCGGCCGCCCACTCACTATGGAGCGCCAGCGTGCCATTTCTGTGGCCAGCCCCAGCACCCGCGACAGCACTGCCCAGCCCGCAACGCGACCTGCAGCAGCTGCGGTCGCAAAGGACATTATGCCAGAGTATGTCTGGCGAAATCGAAACCCTCTAACTCCCCCGCAGTCCAGAACAATCGCGCCCCCAACTCGCAGGCCCGCAGACCCCGTAATGCTGCAGCATGTCTGCCGTCTCCGCCTCCGCCCGACATGTGCGACTCATGGGGGCCGCCATCTTGGCAATCCACCCCCACGCGGCCAGCCACATGGGAGTCATGGGGTCCGCCATCTTGGACACCATCCTCTTCGCCGCCCGCATGTGCGATCCACGGGGGTGGCCATCTTGGACGCCATCTTCTTCATTGCCCGCGACGTGTGATCAACCGTCTTGGCCATCAACCGAAGTTCCCCTCGACTACGACCTCAGCGGACAGTCATCACGGGGCCACTCCAGCACTGCTGATCGAGCCGCCGACGACCCGCAACTCAGCGCAGTCACGTTGGACCGTCGCGTCCGAAGCACCTCCAGAGCTCGATGATGTCTCTTAAAATCAACGAGTACAGGACACCGTGCCTCTTCGACTCCGGGAGCACCGAGAGCTTTGTACATCCTGACCTGGTAAGACGCTGTTCGCTCCCTACCTTCCCTGCACGGCAAACTATCTCCCTTGCCTCGGGCTCGCACCCGGTCCACATACAAGGGCGCACCGTCGCAACCCTAACGATTCACGGCGCCAGCTACTCTAATTTCCAGCTGTGCATACTCCCCGACCTCTGCGCCCCACTCTTACTCGGGCTCGATTTCCAATGTTATCTCAAGAGCCTCACACTCAGCTTCGGCGGACCCCTACCTCCACTCACTATCTGCAGCTTAGCGACTCTAAAAATCGACTCCCCTCCACTCTTCGCTAACCTAACGGCTAACTGTAAACCAGTAGCCACTCGCAGCAGGCGGTACAGCCTGCAGGATAGAGTATTCATCAGAGCCGAAGTCCAGCGGCTCCTACGTAAGGGAGTCATAGAGGCCAGTAACAGCCCCTGGAGAGCTCAGGTGATGGTCGTCAAGACTGGGGAAAAGTTCCGGATGGTGGTTGATTACAGCCAAACCATTAACCGGTTCACGCACCTCGATGCGTACCCCCTCCCCAGAATTGCAGACATGGTCAACCAGATTGTCCAGTACCGCATATTCTCCATGGTGGATCTGAAGTCTGCTTACCACCAGCTCCCAATCCGCCCGGAGGACCGCCACTACACGGCATTCGACACAGATGGCCGCCTCTTCCATTTTCTCCGGGTCCCCTTTGGCATTACGAATGGGGTCTCGGTGTTCCAACGAGCGATAGACCGAATGGTGGACCAGTACGGGCTGCGGGTCACGTTTCCGTACTTGGACAATGTCACCATCTGCGGCCATGATCAGCAGGACCACAACGCCAACCTCCACCGATTTCTCCAAACCGCCCAGAAACTCAATCTCACATACAATACGGAGAAATGCGTTTTCCGCACTACCAGACTAGCTATCCTCAGCTATGTCGTGGAAAACGGAGTCCTGGGCCCCGACCCGGACCGTATGCGCCTCCTCTTACAACTCCCTCTCCCTCATTGTCCCAGGGCCCTCAAGAGGTGCCTGGGATTCTTCTCTTATTACGCCCAGTGGGTCTCCCAGTATGCGGACAAAGCCCGCCCACTATTTAAGACCACACTTTTCCCACTGTCAGCAGAGGACCGCCAGGCCTTCAACTGCATCAAGGAGGACATCGCCAAAGCCGCCATGCGGGCGGTGGATGAATCCGTCCCCTTTCAGGTGGAGAGCGACACCTCAGAAGTCGCTCTCGCCGCCATTCTGAATCAGGCAGGGAGACCAGTCGCCTTCTTCTCCCGAACCCTCTCCGCTTCGGAACTTCAACACTCCTCAGTCGAAAAGGAAGCTCAAGCCATTGTGAAAGCCGTACGGCACTGGAGGCACTACCTCGCAGGTAGGAGGTTCACCCTCATCACCGACCAAAGATCGGTTGCCTTCATGTTTGACAACTCGTAAAGGGGCAAAATTTAAAACGATAAAATCTTGAGGTGGAGGATTGAACTCTCCACCTATAATTGCGACAGCATATATCGACGGGTGCAGCTCAACGAGCCCCCAGATGCCCTGTACCGCGGCACATGTGCCAGCGCGCAAGACGACCGCCTGAAGGCTATCTACAATGACCTCTGCCACCCGGGGGTCACCCGGCTTGCCCACTACGTCAAAGCCTGAATTCTTCCTTTCTCCACTGAGGAGGTAAAAGCCATCACCAGGGATTGCCCGATCTGCGCGGAATGCAAACCGCACTTCTATAGACCAGACAAGGCCCACCTGGTAAAGGCATCCCGGCCCTTTGAACGCCTGAGCATCGATTTCAAAGGGCCACTCCCCTCGACGAATCGAAATGTGTACTTTCTCAATGTCTCCCGCTTCCCCTTTGCTATCCCATGCCCCGATATGACCTCCCATACAGTCATCAGAGCCCTGCACAGTGTCTTCACCCTGTTCGGTTTCCCCAGCTACGTACACAGCGACAGGGGTTCGTCCTTCATGAGCGACGAGCTGCGTCAGTACCTGTTCGACATGGGCATTGCCTCGAGCAGGACTACCAGCTACAACCCCAGGGGGAACGGGCAGGTGGAGAGGGAGAATGCGACGGTCTGGAAGACCGTCCTACTGACCCTCCGGTCCAGGAATCTCCCAACCTCCCACTGGCAGGAGGTCCTCCCCGACACGCTCCATGCAATTAGGTCCCTCCTGTGCACGGCCACTAACCAGACCCCTCACGAACGATTATTTGTTTTCCCTAGGGGCTCTACCACGGGGGCTTCGCTCCCATCCTGGTTGAGGACACCAGGCCCGGTTCTCCTCCGGAAGCACGTCCGGACACATAAAACGGACCCGCTAGTAGAGAGGGTGCTACTGCTTCGTTCGAACCCCCAATACGCCTTCATTGAATACCCCGACGGCCGTCAGGACACCGTTTCCCTCCAGGACCTGGCGCCTGCAGATCCACCACCACCACCACTACCGCCGAGGTACCCCTCACACTACACCCCACCCAACCCCCCACGCCCTGCGCCCCGCGCATATAGTTTCCCTGCCCACGCTCTGCGCCCCCGCGGCTATAGGTTTCCTGCGCCCCCCTTCGCCCGTCGCACCAGTCAGGAATGAAGCTCAGGCCGAAACACCCCCGGAGTCCACCATCGTACCCTCACCGACCGTCACCACACAGCCACCCGAAGAGGCTGCAACCCCGGTTCTCCGCCGATCCCAAAGGACGACTCGGCCACTGGACCGGCTCAACCTGTAGACCCGTCACCCCCGCCGGACTTGATTTTTTTACAGGGGGTGAATATGGTGAATGTAATTCACACTGTATTGTATTGTATAGTATTATGTCCTTGTGGGCTCTGTCTGTGAGCCGTTGCGCGGCTCTGCCCATAGGGGGAGATGAGGAGCTTATACAGGGCTCCACCCTTGGCTCCGCCCATGGCTCCTCCCACTACCGGAAGTATAAAGTGCTGCAGCCATGTGAGCCTGCCCTCAGTTCTTCTGGTCGCGGGCAGGCTCAGTTGTAAGACTATTAAAACCACAGTTTACTTCCAATCGTGTTCCGAGTGAATTGATGGTCACATCAGGGTCTCCCGTCTTTTATCAGGCGCGCTGCGCCACGGCGAGCTGCTTTCCCAGTGCAAAGTGGCCATTGGATCGCACCATTAATAATCGAGCATCATCTTACCTCTAAAAATATTGCATTAAAACCACAATTCACTGGTTCTTAAAAGCTTTTGTAAGTATTTAAGAAAATAATATTATGGCTATTTGCAGTTAACTTAGAGAGAGATATAAAACAGTTAGCAAAATGAACAGAACAGAGATGAAAAATTACTTCTGGCTCGAGCAGGTCAAGTGAGGCACACTCCAGGAAGTAAGATTTCTTTAGTCCAGAAGCGACGAAAGATTCAAATCGGTCACCAAATCGGTTGTTGAGATGGGGACATTGGATTCAATTTAAGAAATAACGAGATGATGTACTGAGGAAATGGTCATGTTAGAATTTGAAATCAAATGATGCCTTTCATCTAAATGTATCTTGTGATCTTGTGCAATATTGAGAAAACTTGGCATGCATAATAAAACAAATACTTTAGTTTACTTTAATGTTTGTTTTTCTTAAGTGAGAATCTCCTGATCATTAACCTTTGAAATGAAATGAAATGAAAATCGCTTATTGTCACGAGTAGGCTTCAATGAAGTTGCTGTGAAAAGCCCCTAGTCGCCACATTCCGGCGCCTGTACGGGGAGGCTGGTACGGGAATCGAACCGTGCTGCTGGCCTGCTTGGTCTGCTTTAAAAGCCAGCGATTTAGCCTGGTGAGCTAAACCAGCCCCTTTGGGCAGGATAAAGAGGACTCGTTCGCTGCAGGCACAAATCCCATTCGAGCCATTAAATCTCGCACGCAGCCAAAAACGAGGTTTGTGTCAGCAGGTCTCGATCTTCCCTGCCCCCTGCCAGTGACGTGATCAGATTCCCTTCCAGGGAGGGCGTGAGCCTGATTTCCATGAACTTAAATACATTGCATCCGATTTTAACTGGACACCGGCGCATCGGCGAACCTCATCTCAAAATCCAACCTCGACACCATCTGCGTAAGAACAAACATTCTTCCACCAGCCTGCCAGCTCCTTGACTACAATGGCAATGCCATAGCTGCCAGTGGCTCATGTCAACTAGGGGTATCCAATAAGGCGATCAAGGCGACGCTGCGGTTTGAAATCGTTGGGCCTGACAGAGCATACCTGCTCGTTGCTCGAGCCTGCAAGCTCCTGAACCTGGTTCAGCGCGTCCACACCATGTCATCCTCACTGGCAGACAGCCTCGCCTGATGGAAACTTGAAAGCTGACATAGATGACATCATCACGCAGTACCACAGCGTATTCGATGGAATGGGCACGCTCCCATACCGATATAAAATCCTGCTCAAGCCGAACGCCTCCCTGTCATTCATGCACCACGCCGGGTTCTGGCACCCCTCAAGGATCGTCTGAAGAAGCAACTACAGGACCTCCAAGACCAGGGCATCAAATCGAAGGTCACAGAGCCAACAGACTGGGTCAGCTCCATGGTCTGCGTAATGAAGCCGTCAGGGGAGCTTCACAGTTGCATTGACTCGAAGGATCTAAACCACAACATCATGCGGGAACATTACCCGATCCCGAAACGTGAAGAGTTGACCAGTGAGATGGCTCATGCCAAATTCTTTACTAAGCTGGACGCCTCCAAGGGTTTTTGGCAAATACAGCTGGATGCGTCCAGTTGCGAGCTGTGCACGTTAAACACCCCGTTCGGCCGCTACTGCTACAACCGGATGCCTTTTGGTATCATCTCTGCCTCCGAAGTATTTCAACGCATCATGGAGCAGATAATGGAGGGCATCAAGGGGGTGTGAGTACACGTGGACAACGTGATTATCTGGTCCACAACGCCCCAGGAACACATCGCTCGCCTCAAGAAGGTACTCCAGTGAATTCATGAACATGGTCTCCAGCTCAACAGGGCCAAGTGCTCATTTGGTCAATTGGATATTAAGTTCCTGGGTGACCACATCTCGCAGCAGGGTGTGCAGCCAGATGCCGACAAGGTCTCAGCAATCAACGCCATGAAGACCCCGGAGGACAAGAAGCCGGTCCTCCGCTTCCTCGGGATGGTCAACTTTCTTGGGAAATTCATTCCCAATATGGCATCCCACACCACGGCCCTCCTCCATCTCATCAAGAAGTCAACGGAATTCCAGTGGCTGCCCACGCATGAAGAGGAATGGCGTGAGCTGAAAGCAAAGCTCACTACAGCCCCGGTTCTAGCGTTCTTCGACCCAGCCAAGGAAACCAAGATATCAACTGATGCAAGCCAGGACGGTATTGGGGTGGTGCTCCTTCAGCGACATGACTCCTCGACCTGGGCTCCAGTGGTGTATGCCTCCAGGGCCATGACGCCCACTGAGCAACGGTATGCTCAGATTGAGAAGGAGTGTCTGGGTCTCCTGACAGGGATAGTCAAGTTTCACGACAACGTTTATGGCCTGCTAAAATTCACGGTAGAAACGGATCACAGGCCTCTAGTCCACATAATCCAGAAGGATTTAAATGACATGACACCTCGATTACAGCGAATCCTTCTTTTTTAAAAATAATTTTTATTGAAATTTTTTACAGAAAATATAACAACAAACAATAACAAGCAACAATAAAACAACATAATAAGTATAACACCCCCAAGACCGTAGCAACGCATGTATCGCACCCCACCCGCCCAAACCCAGTAAACAACAAGAGAACTTAAAAATAAGTTAAAATTAAATAAACATAGTCAACCCCCCCTTTTTCCCCCCTCCCCCCGGGTTGCTGCTGCTGCTGACCCAGTTCCCTGTCACTCAGCCAGAAAGTCGAGGAAAGGTTGCCACCGCCTAAAGAACCCTTGTACCGATCCTCTCAGTGCGAATTTGACCTTCTCCAGCTTAATAAATCCCGCCATGTCATTGATCCAGGTCTCCACACTTGGGGGTCTCGCATCTTTCCACTGTAGCAAGATCCTCCGCTGGGCTACTAGGGACGCAAAGGCCAAAACACCGGCCTCTCTCGACTCCTGCACTCCCGGCTCCAACGCAACCCCAAATATCGCGAGTCCCCAGCCTAGCTTGACCCTGGATCCTACCACCCTCGACACCGTCCTCGCCACCCCCTTCCAGAACTCCTCCAGTGCCGGGCATGCCCAGAACATATGGGCATGGTTCGCTGGACTTCCCGAACACCTGACACACCTGTCTTCTCCTCCAAAGAACCTATTCATCCTAGACCCGGACATGTGGGCCCGGTGCAGCACCTTGAATTGGATGAGGCTAAGCCGCGCACATGAGGAGGAAGAGGTAACCCTCTCCAGGGCATCAGCCCATGTCCCATCTTCAATCTGTTACCCCAGTTCCCCCTCCCACTTAGCCTTTAGCTCCTCTACTGACGCCTCCTCCACCTCCTGCATTACCTTGTAGATATCAGATATCTCCCCATCCCCGACCCAGACCCCCGAAAGCATCCTGTCACTCACCCCCCTTGCGGGAAGCAAATGGAATCCCTCCACCTGCCGCCTAGCAAACGCCTTTACCTGCAGGTACCTGAACATGTTCCCCGAGGGGAGCTCAAATTTCTCCTTCAACTCCCCCAGGCTCGCAAACCTCCTATCAATGAACAGGTCCCTCAGCTGTCTGATGCCTGCTCTGTGCCAACCCTGGAACCCCCCATCAATGTTCCCCGGGACGAACCGAAGGTTCCCCCTTAGCGGAGCCTCCATCGAGCCCCCCACTTACCCCCTATGTCGCCTCCACTGCCCCCAAATCCTGAGGGTAGCCGCCACCATTGGACTCGTGGTATACCTCGTAGGAGGGAAGGCAATGGCACCGTTACCAGGGCCCCCAGGCTTGTGCCTCCACAGGACGCCATCTCCAACCTTTTCCATGCTGTCCCCTCCCCCTCCACCACCCACTTGCGCATCATCGACACATTGGCCGGCCAATAATATCCCGAGAGATTGGGTAGCACCAGCCCCCCACCATCTCTACCCCGCTCCAAGAAGACCCTCTTCACCTTCGGGGTCCCATGCGCCCAAACAAAGCTCATGATGCTGCTAGTCACCCTCCTAAAAAAGGCCCTAGGGATAAAGATGGGCAAACACTGAAATGGGAACAAGAACCTCGGGAGAACTGTCATTTTGACGGACTGCACTCTACCCGCCAACGATAGCGGCACCATGTCCCACCTTTTAAATTCCTCTTCCATCTGCTCCACAAGCCTGATAAAATTAAGCTTGT
Source organism: Scyliorhinus canicula (assembly GCF_902713615.1). NCBI lineage: Eukaryota > Metazoa > Chordata > Chondrichthyes > Carcharhiniformes > Scyliorhinidae > Scyliorhinus > Scyliorhinus canicula. The sequence continues at coordinate 106,384,517 of NC_052146.1, read as the reverse complement.
GGAGAGTCCCCCAACTCCTGGCCACCTGCACCCCCAGGTATCTGAAACTCTTCACTGCCCTCTTAAATGGGAGTCTCCCAATTCCCTCCTCCTGATCACCCGGGTGCACTACAAATACCTCGCTCTTGCCCAGATTCAGCTTATAGCCCGAGAAGCTCCCAAACTCAGCCAACAGCTCCATCACCCCCGGCATTCCCCCCTCTGGGTCCGCCACATACAGCAGCAGGTCGTCCGCATACAGCGATACACGATGTTCCTCCCCACCCCGCACCAGACCCCTCCACCTCCCCGACTCCCTCAACGCCAAAGCCAGAGGTTCAATCGCCAGTGCAAAAAGCAAGGGGGACAGAGGGCACCCCTGCCTGGTCCCATGGTAGAGCCTGAAGTACTCTGATCTCCTTCCATTAGTAACTACACTCGCCATCCGGCCCTCATAAAGCAACCTCACCCATTTGATGAACCCCTCCCCAAATCCAAACCGCTCCAGCACCTCCCACAGGTACCCCTACTCAACTCTATCAAACGCCTTCTCTGCATCTAGCGCCACCACTATCTCCGCCTCCCCCTCCACCGCCGGCATCATAATAACATTTAACAATCTCCGCACATTCGTGTTAAGCTGCCGCCCCTTGACAAATCCTGTCTGATCCTCGTGTATCACCCCTGGCACACAGTCCTCAATCCTGGTGGCCAGGATCTTCGCCAGCAACTTAGTGTCAACATTGAGGCGCGAGATTGGCCTGTATGATCCACACTGCAGGGGGTCCTTATCCCGCTTCAGGATCAAAGAAAGCAGCGCCCGTGACATCGTCGGGGGCAAAGCCCCCCCCCCTCCATGCCCCATTGAAACGTAGCCTGTTCATGAAGCTCTCCCCCCCCCCCCCCCCACCCCCCCCCCCCCCCCCCCCCACCGGTGGCTCCGACCGGTACAGTTCCTCGTAAAAGTCCCTAAAGACCCCGTTAACCTCTGCCCCCTTCCACACCACATTCCCACCCTTATCCATCACTCCACCAATTTCCCTAGCCGCATCTCGCCTGTGGAGCTGATGCGCCAGCATCCTGCTCGCCTTCTCCCCATACCCATAAACCGCGCCTTGCGCCTTCCTCCACTGTGTCTCCGCCTTTCTGGTGGTCAACAAGTCAAACTTGGCCTGCAAGCTACGCCGTTCCCCCAGCAATCCCTCCTCCGGGGCCTCCGCGTACCTCCTATCCACATCCAGGAGCTCCCCCACCAGTCTCTCCCTCTCCCTCCTCTCCCTCCTTTCCCTATGGGCCCGGATGGAAATCAGCTCCCCCCGGATCACTGCCTTCAGAGCCTCCCAAACCATCCCCACCCGGACCTCCCCCGTGTCGTTGGTCTCAAGATACCCCTCAATACTTCCCCAGACCCTCCTACACACCTCCTCATCAGCCAGCAACCCCATGTTCAGACGCCACAGCGGGTGCTGGTCCCGCGCCTCCCCCATCTCCAGATCGACCCAGTGCGGAGCATGGTCCGAAATCGCTATGGCCGAATACTCGGTCTCCTGCACCTTCAGGATCAATCCCCTGCTCAGGACGAAAAAATCTATTCGGGAGTAAACCCTATGCACATGGGAGAAAAAGGAATACTCCCGCGCTCTCGGCCTCCCAAACCTCCAGGGATCCACCCCTCCCATCTGGTCCATAAACCCCCTCAGCACCTTGGCCGCCGCCGGCCTCCTACCCGTCCTTGAACTGGATTGGTCTCGTGGGGGATCCAGCACCGTGTTAAAGTCTCCCCCCATAATCAGGCCCCCTGCCTCCAGGTCCGGAATGCGGCCCAACAAGCGCCTCATAAAGCCGGCATCATCCCAATTCGGGGCATATACATTTACCAGCACCACCTTCTCTCCCTGCAGCCTACCCTTCACCACAACAAATCTGCCCTCCTTGTCCGCCACCACCTCAGACGCCTTGAACGCCACCCTCTTCCCCATTAGGATCGCCACCCCCCGGTTCTTCGCGTCTAATCCTGAGTGGAAAACCTGCCCCACCCACACCTTCCTCAGACGAACCTGGTCCGCCACCTTCAAGTGGGTCTCCTGGAGCATAGCCACATCCGCCTTCAGCCACTTCAAATGAGAAAATACCCGAGCCCGCTTAACCGGCCCATTCAGCCCTCTCACGTTCCAGGTGATCAGCCGGATCAGAGGGCACCCTGCCCCCCTCCCCCGCTGACTAGCCATAGCTCATCGACTGCTCGCCCCAGGCCAAGCACACCCCGCCCGACCCGTTTCCCATGACGATACCGCTTCTCCTCTACCCCCCCCCCCCCCCCCCCCCCGGCCCACACCAGCGCCTTCCTGGTATTCCAGCAGCAACCCGGTATTCCCCACCCCCCACCCCCCACCCACCAGGCTAGGACCCCTCCTAGCTGCGACGCACCCTCCATGGTACTTCCGTGAGTCAGCTGACTTCTGCTGACCCCGGCAACTCCCGCCAAAACCCGGCCCCTCCCGACATGGGGTCATCCCCCCTCCTGCCACACCTCCTTGGCACCGTTTCAACGCGGGAAAAAACCAGTAGAGGCCACACCCCCACCGCCAGCTCCACCCCTCCTGCCCCTCAGCGCGGGAAACCAGAGGAAAGCCCACGCTTTCACGCTGCCCCACCCCACCTTTCTGACGCAGCTCCCAAACTCCAGCTCCACCCCATCCCCCAGCCCCGTACAGAAGAAAAAACAAACCCCCAACATTCCCCACATAACACAAAACCATACCCAACAGAACCACCCGGAAACAGAGCAAAAAACCAGCATTGAAAACACATGTCAAAATTACAAAAACAGCAACAGCAAAAACAGCAACGACCGTAGTACACAGGACCCAGCAGCCCCCAGACCCTAGTTCGAGTCCAGCTTCTCCGCCTGCACAAAGGCCCACGCCTCCTCCGGGGACTCGAAGTAGTAATGCCGGTCCTTATATGTCACCCACAGACACGCAGGCTGCAGCATTCCAAATCTGACCTGCTTGGCATGCAGCACCGCCTTTCGTCCGGTTAAACCCGGCCCGCCGCTTAGCCACCTCCGCACGTCAGTCCTGGTAGAATCGCACTACCGAATTCTCCCACTTGCTGCTCCTCTCCTTCTTGGCCCAGTGCAGCACACACTCCCGGTCGCTGAATCGATGGAACCGCACCAGCACCGCCCGCGGGGGTTCATTCGTCTTGGGCCTCCTGGCCAGTACTCTGTGGGCTCCCTCAAGCTCCAGCAGCAAATGGAAGGACCCCGCCCCCATCAACGAATTCAGCATCGTGGCCACATAGGACGGATGATCCGACCCCTCCAGCCCCTCCGCCAGGCCCAGGATCCTCAAATTCTTTCGCCTCGTGCGAAAGTCCAGCTCCTCCAAGCGGTCTTGCCACTTCTTGTGAAGTGCCTCATGCATCTCCACCTTCCCCACAAGGACCACGGCCTCCTCCTCCCGATCAGCGGCCTGCTGCTGCAACTCCTGAATGGCCGCCCCTGGGCTGTCTGGGTCTCAAGCAGCTTGTTGGTAGTCGCATTCAGGGAGTCCAGCAACTCAACCTTCAGCTCCGCAAAACAGTGCAGAAGAGCAGCTTGCTGCTCCTGCGCCCACTTCCACCAATCCTCGGGTGCTCCGCCGGCCGCCATTTTGTCCTCCTTCCCCCGCTTTTTCTGGGGAGCTGCTGCCGCCTTTTCCTTTGCCCCACTCCGGGTGCGCACCATAAATTTCGGGGAATGGTCCTCCAAACACCTTCCCCCACCGGGAATCGTCGAAACAGCGCTGTTTGGGGCCCTAAAACAGGCCCGAAAGTCCTTTGATAGCGGGAGCTGCCGAACGTGCGGCTTAGCTCCGCATCACTGCAACCGGAAGTCCACAGCGAATCCTTCTTAAGCTACGCCGCTACGACTTCAAACTTTTCTGCACGCCAGGCAAAGGGCTCATCGTTGCAGATGCCCTATCCAGGTGCATTACCACAACGTGTGAACAAAGTGACTTCACCTGCCACATTGAAGCGCAAGTGCAGTTGTGTGCCACCAACCTTCCGGCCACTGACGAACGGGTGGTCCAAATTCGTGAGGTGACGGCCAAGGATCCTCTGCTGCAGCGTGTGATGCAACACCTGACCAATGGCTGGCGGAAGGGACAATGTCCCCAGTTCTATAACGTAAAAGACGACCTGACAGTGGTGGAGGGAATCCTTCTGAAACTCGACTGGATCGTTATTCCTCAGAGCATGCGAGCTATGGTGCTGGGCCAACTCCATGAGGGTCACCTTGGGGTCGAAAAATGCCGACTCAGAGCTCAGGAGGTGTTTTATTGGCCGGGCATTAACCAGGACATTGCCAACACGGTCCTCAACTGCCCCACCTGTCAGAAGTTTCAACCAGCTCAACCCATGGAAACGCTGCAACAGCAGGAGATCGTGACCTCTCCATGGTCCAAAGTAGGCGTAGACCTTTTCCACGCCAAGGGACGTGACTACGTACTCCTGGTCGACAACTTCTCCAGTTACCCAGAAGTGGTGAAACTGTCCGACCTCACGTTGAAGGCGGTAATCAAAGCCTGCAAAGAAACGTTCACCAGGCATGGGATACCGCTCACGGTAATGAGCGACAATGGTCCTTGCTTTTACAGCCAGGAATGGTCTGATTTTGCACGGTCCTACAACTTCCGTCACGTAACCTCCAGTCTCCACTATCCGCAGTCAAACGGGAAGGCCGAGAAAGGGGTCCATATTGTCAAGCGGTTGCTGTGCAAAGCTGCAGATTCAGGCTCCGACTTCAACCTGGCAATGCTGGCATACAGGGCAACCCCACTGTCCATTGGGTTGTCTTCAGCGTAGATGCTCATGAATCGCACTCTGAGGACCACAGTTCCAGCCATCCGTGTTCCAGACCTTGACCACCTCACGGTCTTACAGAAACTGCAGCAGTCCCGGGCCCAACAAAAGGCCACATACGATGCTCATGCCACGGATCTACCCGAGCTGGCCCCAACTGATCATGTTCGTGTCCAGTTGCCTGAGGGCGGCTGGTCAGCCACAGCTGTTGTGATCAAACAAGTGGCCCCGAGATCGTTCCTTGTCCGCATGGCTGATGGCTCCCTGCTACGGCGCAACAGACGGGCACTGCAAAGTGTTCCACGCCTGCTACCTGACCGAAGTGCCCCGCCGCCTATGATGCTTCCTCCGGACGTATCCTGCCACGAGGCCACCGATCTACCAGCAATCCTGCCGGCCCCCGCGACCACCGCAATGGCAGCGATCCCACCTATCCACGTGCAGGCGGCTCCTGATCCACCTCTGCGGCAATCGACAAGAATTCATCGCCCACCACAAAGACTGAATCTGTGGACTGAACTTTTGTACATTTTATGACTTCATCGATTTAACCTCTGTAAATATTGTTTCATTTACCATGTATCTGCATTATCGAAACCTTCCTATGTATATACGTTCATTTAGACACCTTTTGTATATAGTCAGGCATATGTATATATATTTCTTTATCTAAAAAGAAAGGAGGGAGATGTCATAATATCCATTCATGTATATAATGAGGTGCAGACAGGCAGTGATTGACACACAGGATGACCAGTTAGCACACAGAACACAGCAGCCAATCACCAGACAGGACACTACCACTATAAAGCCAGAGGGCACTAGGTTTCCCGCGCTTTCTGGACTCAGCCACTGAGACAGTCAGAGTCCATGAGCTAGCCAGTGCAAACACCATGGGGTAGCTAGTAAGTCTGGTCAGGCTACTACAAGGTCACCAGTCAGATCAGTATAGTGTCGACCCACAGCTGAATATGTATAGCAGTTCTATAGTTGAATAAAACAGTGTTGGATCTTCTCCAGTGTTAGTATCTGTTTCTAGCTTCCCTGCATCGAGTGCAGTCCACATCGAACCAACCTGCCTAACACATCACTGGTAAGGGCATTTAATGAGAAGAGGGAGAATGGGGAGCTCCCGCCCACGTTATCGCACGCCTCAATAGCTTTAATCTTGAAGAAGGACAAGGACAGGGAGCAATGTGGGTCCTACCGCCTGATATCACTGCTGAATGTAGGCGGCAAGTTGTTGGCAAAGGTCTTGGCCTCACGGATTGAGGACTGTGTGCCGAGGCGTTGGAGAAGACCAGATTTGTAAAGGGGAGCATGTGACGGCCAATGTTAGGTAGCTGTTGAACATTATAATGATGCCCTCGGAGGGACGGAATGTGGAAGTGGCGGTTGCTATGGACGCAGATAAGCCATTTGATCGGGTTGAATGGGAATATTTGTCGGACTTACTGGGGCAGTTTGGGTTCAGACAGGGGCTTGTGGACTGGGTCCGATTGTTGGATCAGGCACCGGCAGCGTGTATAAGGACAAACCAGGTGAGTGCGGGGTATTTTAGGCTGTACCGTGGGACAAGGCAGGGATGCCCACTCTCCCATTGCTCTTTGCCTCGGCAATAGAGTCACTGGCAATGGCATTTTAAAGCATCAAGGGGTTGAAAAGAGATAGTGTGGTGGGTGGTGGGGCGGGGGGGGGAGGGGGGGGGGGTGGTTTGGTGGAGCATACAGTCTCGCTATATGCGCTCGACCTGTAGCTCTACATATCAGACCCATTGGAAAATATTGGACACTTTGATAGAATTCAGTCGGTTTTCTGTCCAAAGCAGGTGAGGAGGCAGGAGAGGAGGCTGGATGAGCTGCCGTTTAAGGTAGTGGGGGCAAGTTTCAGGTATCTAGGATTCCAGGTGGCGCGGGAATGGGAGCAATTACATAAACTGAACTTGGCACGTCTGATGGAGCAAATGAAGGAGAGTGCAGTCCGTGAAGACGACAGTACTTCTGAGGTTTCTTTTCGTATTCCAGAACCTTCCGGTTTTTATCTGAAAGGACTTCTTGAGGAAAATCAGTACATTGATCTTGGGGTTTGTGTGGCGGGGAAAGCCCCATGGATGAAGCAGCTGCTGTTGGAGTGGGGACAAGGTGGGGCGGGGGTGCAGGGTTGGCCGTGCCAAACTTTTGTTTTACAAATTTAGAGTGCCCAATTAATTTTTTCTAATTCAGGGCATGGTGGAGAGGGCAGGGCGAGGGTGTTGGTTATTTACTTATTATGAGAATTCCTGTTTTGTTATCTTGTTGTCCATGTGCCTGTTTAAGAGTCGCTTAAATGTCCCTAATGACTTTGACTCCACCACCTCTGCTGGCAGTGCATTCCACACCACTCTCGGTGTAAAGAATCTACCTCTAACATCTCCCCTATACCTTCCTCCAATCACCTTAAAATTATGTCCCCTCATGACAGCCATTTCCACCCTGGGGAAAAGTCTCTGGCTATCCACTCTATCCATGCCTCTAATCACCTTGTACACCTCTATCAAGTCACCTCTCTGCCTTCTTCATTCCAGTGAGAAAAGCCCTAGCTCCCTCAACCTTTCTTCATAAGACATGCCCTCCAGTCCAGGCAGCATCCTGGTAAATCTCCTCTGTACCCTCTCCAAAGCATCCACATCCTTCATATAATGAGGCGACGAGAACTGGACACAAGATTCCAAGTGTGGTCCAACTAGAGTTTTATAAAGCTGCAGCAAAACCTCGTGGCTCCCATACTCAATCCCCCTGTTAATGAAAGCCAACACACCATACGCCTTCTTAATAACCTTATCAACCTGGGTGGCAACTTTAAGGGATCTATGTACGTGTACCCCAAGATCCCTCTGTTCTTCCTCACTTCCAAGATTCCTGCCTTTAACCCTGTATTCAGCATTGAAATTCGACCTTCCAAAATGAATCACTTCACATTTATCAAGGTTGAACTCCATCTGCCACTTCTCAGCCCAGCTCTGCATCCTGTCAATGTCCTGTTGTAACCTGCAACAACCCTCAACACTATCTATAACTCCACCAACCTTCATGTCATCGGCAAACTTTCTAACCCACCCTTCCACTTCCTCATCCAAGTCATTTATAAAAACCACAAAGAGCAGAGGTCCCAGAACAGATCCTTGCGGGACACCACTGGTCTCCGACCTCCAGGCGGAACACTTTCCATCCACTCCCACTCGATGTCTTCTTTCGGCCAGCCAGTTCTGTATCCAGACAGCCAAATTTCCCTGTATCCCAAGCCCCCTAACATTGTGAATGAGCCTACCATGGGGAACCTTAACAAATGCCTGACTGAAATCCATATACACCACATCCACTGCCCAACCTCCATCAATGTGTCTCGTCACATCCTCAAAGAGTTCAATGAGGCTTGTGAGGCATGACCTGCCACTCACAAAGCCATGCTGACTATCTTTAATCAAACTGTTTTTCTAAATAATCATAAATCTTATCTCTCAGAATCCATTCCAGTATTTTGCTCACCACAGACGTAAGACTGACTGATCTGTAATTCCCAGGGATTTCCCTATTCCCTTTCTTGAAAGGGGAACAACATTCATCTCCCTCCAATCATCCGGTACTACTCTAGTGGAGAGTGAGGACGCAAAGATCATCGCCAACAGCGCAGCAATCTCCTCCCTCGCTTCCCATAGTAACCTTAGGTATATCCCTATCTGGCCCAAGGGACCTATCTATCCTGCTGCTTTTCAAAATTTCCAGCATATTCTCCTTCTCAATATCAACCTGTTCGAGTCTATTAACCTGGTTCACACTGTTCTCAAGAGCAACAAGGTCTCTCTCTCTAGTGAATACTGAAGCAAAATATTCATTTCGGGCCTCCCCTATCTCCTCAGATTCTAGGCACAAATTCCATCCACTATCCCTGATCGGCCCTATTCTCACTCTGATCATCCTGATTTCTTACATAAGTGTAGAAGGCCTTGGGGTTTTCCCTAATCCTTCCTGCCATGGCTTTTTCATGCCCACTTTGAGCTCTCCTAAGTCCATTTTTGAGTTCCTTCCTGGATACCTTGTAACCCTCTAGAGCCGTGCCAGATCCTTCCTTCTTCCTCTAGATTGAAAGCTCCACTTCTCTTGTCATCCAAGGCTCCGTCATCTTACCATTCCTTCCTCGTCTCAGTGGGACAGAACTATCCAGCACTCACATCAAGTGCTCCTTAAACAACCCCCACATTCGTGTTGCGCATTTCCTTCCCATACTGTCTGTTCCTATCCCTCTCCATGACTATGGTAAAGGTCAAGGAGTTGTGGTCACTGTCATCAAAATGCTCTCCCATCGAGACAACTGACACCTGGCCTGGTTCATTGCCAAGCACCAAATACAATATCGCCTTCCCTGTAGTCGGCCTATCTACATATTGAGTCAGGAATCCTTCCTGGACGCACCTGACAACCTCTGCTCCATCCAAACCATTTGCACTAAGGAGGTTATTGTCAATATTGGAGAAATTAATAAATAATCTTTATTGTCACAAGTAGGCTTATATTAACACTGCAATGAAGTTACTGTGAAAATCCCCTAGTCGCCACATTCCGGCACCTTTTCGGGTACACAGAGGGAGAATTCGGAATACTCAGCTGGTACGGGAATTGAACCCGTGCTGCTGGCCTTGTTCTGCATCACAAACCAGCTATCTAGCCCACTAAGCTAAACCACCCTGTGAGCTAAGCCAGCCCTGTTGAAGTCACCCATGACAACAACTCTTTCCAAGGTCTGACACCCAACCTGTTCCGCCATCTCTCTGCTGCTACTGGGGGTTCTATAGAAAATTCACAATAAAGTGACTGTTCCGTTCTTGTTTCTGACTTCCAGAAGACCAGTTTGCTGGCTGGTCTTTTTTTTTATCACCAGCTTCTTTAGCTTTTTGACATGCTATGTCCTGAAGGTCTTCTCTGCTTCTTCATTTTGTGTTTGAGCCCCAATTGGTGGCTCATCCTCACTTGATATGACGATATATGGTTCATCTTTTGCTGGAGAGGCGATTAGTGGCTCATCCTCATCCATTATGGCAATATATGCTTCATCTTTCATTGTAGAACTGCAAGCAGATGCATCCATCTGGTCTTCTAGCACGCCTCTTGGTGGAGAGGCCTTAAGTATTGGGGAGTCTGCTGCAGGAACTGTTTCCTAGGCCTGAGATGATTCACCGTACACCTCTGGAGCCAGTTTCTACAGAATGGAGATTATTTCTTCAGCTACCAATCTGACTCATCTGATGTGTCTGCTACTGCAATCTCACTTTCAGCCTCTGCAAACACCATCTTAGAGCTTCCACACTTATCGTTGTCCTGTGCGGACTGGGTGTCCCTTGTGATCATCCCGTCATTCCCGCCAAATAAAGTACATAAACATACGTCGTCACCAATGCCGAATAAGCTAAATAAATTTTCACGGACTTCCTCTTTTGGCTCATCATCTGCTTCTTCACACTCCTCATCATAATCAGCATCATCGACTGCCCATTTTCCTGCCAAGTGTGATGTTGCTGTTGGAATAATGAGTTCATGGAAACAATAACCAACTGCAAAGTCAACAGCAAGTCATGCATGGAACGTTCATCCAGTTTTCCATTCTCTGGAACGAGTCTGACTCATTAGGCTGGGCCTTCGTTGTGTGTGTCTAGATCAATGTTGCATTTGTGAAATGCTCATTTGCGTCAAACTTAAACTCCAGGGTGAAACTCATTGGCTGCCCTGGACCTAAAAATGTCACAACTAATTCTTGTAAATGCTTTAGGATGGGCTCATCATGCTCCTGCATCATGACACTGAGTACATCCACATTTTTGAAGACTGTTAACCAGAATCCCTTGAGCTCCACCATCTTTTCATTTGGTTTACCTTCCTCCATTTTAACTTTTGCCTGTATCTCATCGGATAACTGTGTCATTATATCTCGTTGCCAGTCGCAATGATCCTCTGTCGCAATGCTCTCTGGAATGTACAGCCACTCAACTATGTTCAGAGCCTTGCATGTGTCCACTCCTATGATGGACTCGCATTCCGTGTCCACAATGAAAAATTGTACGATGTGACTTCTGTTGTGTGCCCATGCTTTGAGCTCACATGCACCCAGCACCGCAATCTCTTTCCCATTGTAGACTTTCAGCAGTTTTGTTTGATTGACAACTTTCGGTTCAACTCGCAGCCCATTCAAATCGGACAAGCTGAGGAGGTTGGCCATCGCTCCCATATCGAGCTTGCATTTTATCAATGTGGCATTGAGCATCACTGGAATTGTCCATCTGTCTTCGATGATATCAGCTTCACCAGCACTATTGCCACAACTGGTCAGTAAGACATCTTCACTTTTCATATTCGGACTCATCGTATCCTTAGTCGAAATTAGATCACCGACAAACAGGTCTTCAAGGGACATCTCATCAAGTGCGTTGACTGACTCTGTGTGGTCCATCGTTGGACATGAAAAGACTTGCTTTGCAGACTAATTTGTACGGCCATACTTGGAACACACTTTCTCAAATGCTGAACATTACCGTTGCCCATGACTATTGTCACATCACTGGCATAAAATGGCGGATCCGATCGGCCGCTTAAAATGGCCACCCACACTGACACCACGTTTCTTATTCAAGTGCGTCACAGTGCTTATGGCTCTGGCGTCTTCTTCCAGATTGGCGCCAAACTGTTTCAGGTTGCGCGTACTAATATGCTGTGCAGTTAGCTCATTTGCTTGACAAATATTGATAGGGTTGTCTGATTGAAGCTCTTCTTTTTAGGTACGCGTACAAAATATATAACATTCGCACATTTCACTTTTCTTCGGAGGGCAATGCCGGTCAAAGCACTTTATTACTGCATCAAAGCTCTTGCTTTCCTCTTTGCTTTTGAAGACATGATGTACACAGAACTTCTAGTTCTTGAGCTAGAAAGATGACTTATTAACAAACACATGGAAAGATAACTAACAAACCACTAAATAAATTCAGTCAATTCTTCTGGAGCTACTCTAAATGCGACTATACCCTTGTACGTCTTACTACCAACTGGCAGGTGACTCGAGTCACGTGGCAGGAAAATGGGAATTAGAAACATATCAGCTTTGATTGAATGGCAGAGCAGACCTGATGGGTTTAATGGCTGAATTCTGATTTTATATCTTATGGTCTTAACATCCCACCGGCTTGTGAATGGTGCGCCTCACCCAGCAATGACATGTCAAATATTTCTAATGAGCCATTTGCATGGTCCCTGCTGAGCCAGGACAGGAACCAGAACTGGGACATTGGGAAAACTGCTATGGGACAAGCACGGAGACCTGCAACTGTTTTGCTGCTCGGTGTGAATCCTGATTTTGCTGCGCTGCAGGATTCTCCACCCAATCAACATTCCTGATCTCAGCGGCGGGGAATTGAGAATTGCGGCCTCTAAAATCCTATTAAGTAGGAGCTGCAATGGAAATCCACTTTCTGCTCTAAAGCCAATCTCAGTTGAGTTGTACACAGTGTCAATCCACATCCTTCCACGTAATTCATTACTAAATATAGGAACTTTGCCTGTTTCATTTCTGCATCTTACTGAGATCTTCAAGCCACAACAGCCCACAGGATCAGAAAATATCTCTCTGTCCATTTGCTTCAAAAAGTCACTGCTTCGCAAACCTTTTGAAAATAAAACAATAAAAATATTGACAATTACGTAGATCTCTGCTCTAAAGTAAGGGAATTTCCCATTGTCACGATGGGTAATTGCACATTCCACCAAATGGAAACTCTCTCCAGAAGTAGACGGGGGGCAAGTCTGTCATATTACAGGTGTGAAAGGGTAGATATTTTCCCAATCTACATGCATGTTTCATCAACAATGATGGTGTGTTACAGATCACTCAGGAAGTCCACTGCGGGGAGTCGGTGGCATAGTATTATTGTCACCGGACTAGCAATCCAGAGACTCAGGGTAATGTTCTGGGAGTTAAGGTTTGAATCCCACTATGGCAGACCCCCACCGTGACATCCCTGAACACCCCCCCAACCCCAACTCACCTATAATGGGGTCACCAAGCCCCCCCCCCCCCTCAAACCCCTCTGAATAAGGGCAGGGCACCCCCTGGCCCAATCCTCGCCACTGGCAAAATACCACCCAGGCACGGCCAGCCTGGCACCTTGGCCAGGATGTCCAGATGGTACGGCCAGGCTGCCCAGGTGGCATTGGGGTGCCAGGTTACCACCCTGTCCAGAGCCCAGCCACTGAGGCACCCCCAATCGCCTGAGGAACCCCACATGTGCCATCCCGCCTGGTCCCCATTGGTGGAGACCAGTTCTAAACGGCGCTCGCCTGAGGCCTCCGAGGTGAAGGGATTAGGTCCCAATGCCTTGAGTAGATCCAGCAAGTGCATGTTAGAGTGAGAGTAGCTGCTCATTTTAATATGCAAATTTGCCAAATACGGATCCCACCCATTGTAGGCTGGATCCAGATCGCGACATCTCATGAGATCCCATTAGATCTCACGAGGCATGGAGGAACAGGTAAATATCGTTAGAGGCCTCTCATGAGATTTACCGGCAGCATCGCGCCCCGAGTCGGGTAGGTGGATCGTGCCCATAGATTGTGAACCGATGTGGACCGAGCACTGATCCTTGGGGTATCCCATTAGTAACACCCTACCATCCTGAACCATATATTCCTACTCTCTGCTCTGTCTGTTACCCAATTCTCAATTCATACTAGTATATTTCCCCCAATCCATGCGCTCTTATTTTATTTACTAACCTCCTGTGTTGGACCGTATCAAAAACCTTCTGAAAATCCAAATGCACCACATTCACGGCTCTCATAAGACCACAAGACACAGGAGCTGAAATAGGCCATACAGCCCATTGAGATCTTTACTGATCTGAGATGATGATCCTCAACTCCACTTTCCTACCTTATCCCCATAACCCCTGATTCCATTAGTGACTAAATATCTGTCTATCTCAGCCTTGAACATACTTAACAACCCAGCCTCTACAGCTCTCTGCGGTAAAGAACTCCACCGATTCACTACTGAAGTGTTGGCTAATGTAGACTTGAGAGATGAACAGACGCTTCCAACACAGATGAAGGTTCAACTCAATTTTATTAACTAACTTCTAACTAACTAACACACAATGACTGTGGGTCTAAATAATGCTAACTTAAACTAGAGACCTAAGCTTTGTCCAAACCAGTTGATTCTCTCACCACGTGGTGTGAGTCTCTGCTGGGCTGGATGAGTTCTTGTTACACTGCGAGGCAGCACCCAGAATGAGCGGGAACCGTGGTGCCCTCTGCCTTTATAGTGTGTGTATTCTAACTGGTGATTGGCTGCGGTGTTTGTACATGTTGATTGGTTCCTGTGTGTGACCATCAGTGTGTGTCTGCTATATTGGTGTATATTATGACAACTACCTTCTGGGAGAAAAAAATGACTCCTTGGCTCTGTCTTAAATGGCCGACCTCTTACTCTGCGATGATGCCCTCTGGTCCAAGACTCTCCCACAAGGGGAAACAATCTCTCAGCATCTACTCTGTCAAGCCCTCCGAGAATCCTGGGCTGGATTCTCCATCAGCCAGCGCCAAAATCGGTAAACGCGATCGGGAGGAGAAGAGCTTCTGACGCCGAAATCGAGGTAGACGCCGGTTTCACGCCAAATCAGGATTCTCCAGCCTGCCAAAATCGACGTAAATGTGGAGCCGCCGCGCAGCCTGAATGTACAGTAGGCTTATCATTTTTGGGCCAGTATAGCTCAGTGGACTAGACAGCTGGTTTAAAATGCAGAACAAGGCCAGCAGTGTGGGCTCAATTCCCGTTCCGGCTTACCCGAACAGCCGCCGGAATGTGGCGACTAGGGGCTTTTCACAGTAACTTCATACTTGTGACAATAAAAGATTATTATTATTTGTGGGCCTGACGCCCGATTCTCCGGGGCCAAAGCAATAGTACTCAGGCACAGGACCCATACAGAATTGTATGGACCGAAGAAGCCGGAGGGGCCGTAAACAGCAGAAGAAGTAGTTGAGTAAGGGCACAGTGGAGGCTGTGAGAGAGACCAGCATGGCTGGTGTTCAGAGCAAGGCGCCGACAGCCCAGCCCACAATGGAGCAGCTGCTGCAGACTATGCAGGAGGGCTTTTTGGCTCTGAAGCGTGACAACTTGGAGCCGCTACAGAAGTCGATTGACCGGATGGAGAAAAGGCTGGATGATCAGGCTGAGAAGCTCCAGCAGTTGGAGAAGTCAGTGGAGGAGCAGGCTGACTTTCAAACGGTGCAAGATGTGGAGATTCGGATGTTGAGGGACCAGCAAAAAGTGCTTCTGGAAAGGCTGGAGGACCTGGACAACAGATCTCGTCAGCAGAACGTGAGAATTGTGGTTGGAGGGGGCAGAGGGGCAGGACGCTGCCGCGTTTGTGGAGGGTATGTTTCAGAAGTTGCTGGGGAATGAGGTGTTCCCATGCCCGCCGGTGGTGGACAGGCACACAGAGTGCAGGTGAGGCAGCCACGACGAGGGGGTCCCCCACGAGCGATGGTGGTCTGATTTCACAGGTACCTGGATAAGGAAAGGGTGCTGCAATGGGCAAGGAGCACACAAAACTGTACTTGGGATAATACCACCCTGCGTGTTTACCAAGATTTGAACACGGAGGTGGCCAGGAGGAGGGGAGGCCACAGGCAGGTGAAGGAGATACTGTATAAAAACAAGGTGAAATTCGGGCTGCTTTTTCCGCCACAACTGTGGGTTACATATGAGGGTCAGCACCACTATTTCGAGGAACCCGAAGAGGCGATGGACTTCGTTAAGAAGCACGGGCTGGCCCTGAGCTGAGGACGTTTGGACTCATGTTAGAACTTTTAAGTATTTGTGGTGTCTCTCCCGTTTTGAAAATTGCCTGTCTGTTTGGGTCCGTTTTTGTCGTTTCTTTGCGTGCTTTTTGCGTGTTTTACCTGACTGTTTCCTTTTATGGCTCTTTGATTAGTTGGAGCTTGGCTGGGGGGAAATAATAAAGAAAACAGTTAAAAGGGTTGGATTAAGAGGGATGCTTCAGGAAAAGTTTGTGCAATCTTTTATGCGTCTGTGTGGGAAGGGCTGAGAGTGCCTGTTACTTCTTATCGCTTTTTTTTTGTCTTGTTTAACTTGAATTGTGCAACTGTGGGCGCTGTTTATGACTTGTATAGAGTGTTTGCTTAAGTAGGGCTGATCTGTGGAAGTGGTACGGATGGGTGGGGGGGAGAGGTGACTGGGAACAATGGGTGGGAGACGCGCTGGCGCCGAGGCTGGGAGGCCCAGGCTAGCTGACTGGGGCTAGTCAACAAAAGCCGAGGTGGGGATTGTGCATATAGTTAGATTAGAGCAGGGGTTAGGTGATAGGATGGTGTTGCTAGGTGGGGGGGGGGGGGAGTCGTTCTGCTGACGGGGATGGAAACTGGGCATGGTAGCAGTGAGGAGGTCATGGGTGGAGCCGGTCAGGAGGCGGGCCAGATGAAGCGCAACACATGGCTGGGGGGCTGGCCAAGGAAAGGGGATGGCTGATCGGCAAAGGTGGGGGGGGGGGGGGGGGGGGGCAAGTGCCTCCCAATCAGGCTGATCACCTGGAATGTTAGAGGGTTAAACGGGCCGGTGAAGAGGGCGCGTGTGTTTGCGCATCTGCGGGTTCTGAAGGCGGACATAGTCTTGCTGCAGGAGACGCACCTGAAAGTGGCAGACCAGGTTATGTTAAGGAAGGGCTGGGTCAGTCAGGTCTTTCATTCGGGGCTTGATTATAAGACGAGGCGGGTTGCAATCCTGATTAATAAAAGGGTACAATTTGAGGCAGAGGGCACAGTCGTGGATGGGGGTGGCAGGTTCGTTAAGGTGAGGGGTAAGCTCGAAGGGGTGAGAGTAGTCCTGGTCAGTGTGTATGCCCCTAATTGGGACGATGTGGATTTTATTAGGAGGATTCTAGGGAACATCCCCGACTTGGACTTGCGTAAGTTGATCATGGGCGGGGACTTTAATACAGTCCTGGACCCGAGCCTGGACCGGTCATGTTCAAGAATGGGAAGGTTGCCAGCGATGGCAAAAGGAACTGAGAGGGTTCATGGAGCAAATGGGGGGAGCAGATCCGTGGAGATTTAGCCGGCCGACGGCAAGGGAGTTCTCGTACTACTCCCACGTCCACAAGGTGTATTCCCGAATTGACTACGTTGTTGTGAGTAGGGACTTACTGACCGGAATGGTGGGGGCAGAATACTCGGCAATTGCCATATCGGACCATGCTCTGCACTGGGTAGACCTGCAGTTTTGTAAGGACAACCCACCATGGAGGCTGGAAGTTGGACTACTCGTGGACGAGGCGGTGTGTGAGAGGCTGAGGAAATGCATGCAGAATTACCTGCAGGTGAACGATACTGGAGAAGTCTCAGCAGCGATGCTCTGGGAAGCAGTGATGAGAGGGGAGCTGATTTCAATCCGGGCATACAGGGACAGGACAGATAGGGCAGAGACGGACCGACTGATTAAGGAAATTCTACAGCCGGACAGGAGCTACGCGGAATCCCCGAGGCCAGAGTTACTCAGGAAACAACAGAGGCTGCAGGCCGAGTTTGGGGTGCTGACTACAGGCAAGGCTGTAGAGCAGCTTAGAAAGGTAAAAGGTGCGATTTATGAGCATGGGGAGAAGGCCAGTAGAATGCTTGCGCAACAACTAAGGAAGAGGGAAGCGGCTAGGGAAATAGGGAGGGTAGTGGATGGGGAGGGCAATCTAGAGGGTGACCCGGCAGGACTGATCAAGGTCTTTAGGGACTTTTATAGGAAGCTGTACACTTCGGACCCCCCCCCCCCCCCAGGGGACCGGGAGGGATGAGGCGATTCCTGGACGGACTGACCTTCCCAAGAATGGGGAGGGGGTTGGTGGACGGACTGGGGGCCCTGGTCAGGATCAAAGAGGTATTGGGGGGCCTCTGAAGGTCATGCAGTCGGGTAAAGCCTTGGGGCCGGATGGGTATCCGGTGGAGTTTTACAAAACATTTGCCAGGATAGTGGGGCCGGTGCTGGTCAGGGTCTTTAACGAGGCAAGAGACTGAGAGAGTTTACCCCTGACGATGTCGCAGGCCACCATCTTGCTTATTCTGAAATGGGATAAGGACCCGGAGGCTTATGGGTCATACAGACCGATCTCTTTGATCAACGTAGACGCCAAGTTATTGGCCAAGATTTGGCGACCAGAATTGAGGACAGTGTACCGGATGTAATTGTAGAGGACCAAACTGGGTTTGTAAAGGGGAGGCAGCTGGTGGCCAACATAAGAAGGCTGCTCAACGTGATTATGATGCCCCCGGAGAGTAGGGAAGTAGAGGTAGTGGTAGCCATGGATGTGAAAAGGCTTTTGACCAGGTCGAGTGGGATTATCTGTGGGAGGTACTAGGACGGTTCGGGTTTGGGACAGGGTTCATCGACTGGGTTAGGCTACTGTATCAGGCCCCGGAGGCGACTGTAAGGACGAACAGGACGACATCGGGCTACTTTAGACTGCAGCGTGCGACAAGACAGGGCTGCCCCCTCTCCCCTCTGCTGTTTGCGCTGGCCATCGAGCCGCTGGCAATTGCACAGAGAGTGTCTAGGGGCTGGAAAGGGCTGGTCTGGGGGGGAATGGAACATAAAGTCTCGTTATACGCAGATGATCTGCTGTTATATATATCGGACCCAATGGTGGGGATGGATGGTATTATGGAAATCCTGAGGGAATTTGGCCAGTTCTCAGGATATAAACTGAACATGGCTAAGAGCGGGTTGTTTGTAATTCAGGCGAGGGGGCAGGAGAGTAGGCAGAAGGGGTTGCCGTTCAGGCTAGTGGGGGAGAGTTTCCGATATTTGGGGATTCAGGTGGCACGGGAATGGGGCAAGTTGCATAAGCTCAACCTGTCCCGACTGGTGGAACGATTGAGGGAGGAGGTCCGGAGGTGGGATGCGTTCCTGTTGTCATTGGCTGGGAGGGCGCAGACTGTTAAGATGACGATTCTCCCGAGATCCTTGTTTGTTTCTCAATGTCTCCCCATCTTTATCCCCCGATCCTTCTTTAAGAGGCTGAATAAAATTATTCTGGGATTTGTATGGGCAGGGAAGTCCCCGCGGGTGAAGAGGGTGATGCTTGAAAGGAACAGAGGAGAAGGGGGGCTGGCGTTGCCGAACTTCAGCAACTATTACTGGGCGGCCAACATAGCGATGATAAGGAAATGGATGGTGGCTGCGGGGTCGGTTTGGGAGCAGATGGAGGCTGCTTCGTGCAGGGGCACTAGCTTAGCAGCCCTGGTCACGGCGCCTCTGCCACTTCCGCTGGCACGATACTGCACCAGCCCGATAATGGTGGCAGCTCTTCAGATCTGGGGCCAGTGGAGGAGGCATGTAGGGGAGGTAAGAGCATCGGTGTGGAGCCCAATCTGCGGCAACCACCGATTTGCCCCGGGGAACATGGTCGGGGGGTATTGACTGTGGAGGAGGGCGGGGATTGTGAGGATGGGGGATCTGTTCCTGGAAGGGAGCTTTCCAAGCATGAGGAGCTGGAGGAGAAGTTTGGGCTGGCGAGACGGAACGACTTTAGATTCTTACAGTTGCGGGATTTTGTACGCAGACTGGTGCCGTCCTTCCCACGTCTCACGCCGAAGGGGAGGCAGGACAGGGTAGTTTCTAGGGGGGAGGTGCGAGAGGGTAGAGTCTCAGACGCCTACAAGGAACTAATGGGAGCTGAGGATATGCAGACTGAGGACCTGAAGCTTAAGTGGGAAGAGGATCTCGGGGGGGAGATGGAGGACGGTATCTGGGCAGAAGCCCTGAGAGGAGTAAACACGACCGCAACATGCGCGAGGCTCAGCCTGATCCAGTTTAAGGTTGTGCACCGGGCCCACGTGATGGTGGCCCGGATGAGCAGATTCTTCGGGCTGGAGGACAAGTGTTCTTGATGTGCCGGAGGGCCGGCTAACCATGTACACATGCTCTGGTCATGCCCTAATCTCAATGGGTATTGGCAGGGATTCGCAGATGTCATGTCCCGGGTGGTGGAAACTGGGGTGGTAATGGGCCCTGAAGTGGCAATCTTTCGGAGGACCCGGGAGTCCAGGAAGAGAGAGAGGCCGACGTTCTGGCCTTTGCTTCCCTGGTAGCCCAGCGATGAATACTGTTAGCATGGAGGGACTCAAAGCTCCCGAGGGCTGAGGTATGGCTATCGGACATGGCAAGCTTTCTTGGCCTGGAGAAAGTCAAGTTTGCCTTGAGAGGTTCGCTATTAGGGTTCGCCCGAAGGTGGCAGCCCTTTATTGACTTCTTCGCAGAGGAGTAAGCGTCGCGGGGGGGGGGGGGGGGGGGGGGGGGGGGGGGGCTAGGGTAGAGTAGAGTAGAGTAGGGGGATATTGAGGCAGGTCCGTGCGTGAACAGAGCCGTGGTTTGCACTATGTTTAATTTGTGTCTTGACTTCTCTTTTTTTGTATTGTACAATGTTACTTTTTCTATATGCCTAAAATACCCCAAACAGGAAGGGGTACCACTCCATGAACATACAGCTGGTCTGTGGCTATCAGGTGCACATTCTGCACGTCTGCACCTGATACCTGGGCAGTGTACATGATTTGTTCATTTTAGCACACTCAGTGATCCCCGACATGTTCAAGGGGCACCCCACCCCACACGGCTGCGAGGCTGGCTGCTGGACGACAGGGATTACCCGTTGCGGTTGTGGCTGATGACACCTATACGAAGGCCACAGACTGACGTGGAGACCCGCTACAACGACGCCCGTACAGCGACCAGGGGTGTGGTCGAGAGGTGCTTTGTGGTCCTGAAGATGCGCTTCAGGTGCCTAGATCGCTTTAGAAGGGCCCTCCAGTACGAGGCCTGGAGGGTCGCCCACATTGTGGTGGTCTGCTGCGTCCTCCACAATATAGCCCAGCAGAAGGGCAATGTGCTGGAGGAGGATGAGGAAGGGCAGGCTTCAGCAGATGAGGAGGGTGATGGGGAGGAGGACAATGAGCTGGACATGGTGTCTGGCCAGGCACGGAAGGCCGCGCAAGGCTATTGCCATGGCCAGCACGCATGGGATGCCCTCATTACGACATGCTTCACCGACGAGGGGGGAGGGGGTTTCCTGGCCAGGAGCATGGACACCACCATCCCACACCCTCTCACCTTCCACACCACCAAACCCCCTCACCTCCCACACCGCCAAACCACCCGCGTGCACACCTCATCCATGACACATACCTGCGGCGCTACGAGCTGGGTGCACTGGGTTGGCAGTGACAGCGGGTCTGGTCCATGGAATGGAGGATGATGACAGCCCGCTCTGCAATGAGCTCCGTGCTCCACATCGTTAGACAATGTCTGACTCATGCCCACAGTAGCACCTTCCACCTGGGTGATCCCTGCATGTGAGCTGGCCTGTCCATCACATGGCCCTGCCGAATCGCTGGCGAGGGGGTGCTGGAGACGGTCGAGGCAGGGGGGGGATCACGGTCCACCCACTGGGCCTTCACTCATCCCTCACACCCCACTCCCCCAGGCCACCACTGACCACCCCACCCCACACCCATCAGACAGAGCAGAGGCAGGTTTCAACGGTGGTAACAGGTGTTTATTGTGAAGAAGTATATAGTCTGTGCCTTAGCCCCTATAACTAAACTGTGCCCTGTACCTGTACCAACTTAACTGGGACTAGCTTCCTGGCCATATGGGCACTAACACTGCACCTAGTTCGTTCCCCACTCAGTAGAGCAGGAGTGGAGACAGAATTCTGTGATTCCTGCCCTGCGACAAGGGTCCCCATTGGCGCACGTCTCCTGGAGCGGCCCGGGCTGGATGGGCCCAGCTGCTGCTCGGGCGTCCGGGTGGCATGGTGTCCCCCTGTTCTACCCACTGCCCACCAGATGCACCAGGGACAAGAGTGGGGAGTCCGAGATGCTGCAGCGTTCCGATACCTCCCCTCCGGGGCTCACCGGCATGAGCCCAGCACCTCCTCCTCCCTCAGGGTGCCCGATGGTCCCCGGGCTAATCCACGGGACGGGAGTGCGAATAGAGCCATCCCCTGCGGCCCCCCCTGCCAGTCCTGAAGGCCCGCTTTGGTATCGATAAGGGTCTGCACGTTCGCAGCCATGGAGCACAGGGAATGGCCCATCTCCGTCTGGGACTGCCCTACATCACGCTGCGACTGTGCCTCCACAGTGAAGGTCTGTGCCACATCAGCCAGTCAGTGGGCCGATTCCCACAGGGTGTGGGCCACATCAGCTAGTGAATGGGCCACATCCTCTGGGATTGGGTTACCTTGGATTGGATTGGATTTGTTTATTGTCACGTGTACCGAGGTACAGTGAAAAGTATTTTTCTGCGAGCAGCTCAACAGATCATTAAGTACATGGAAAGTAAAGGGAATAAAAGAAAATACATAATAGGGCAACACAAGGTATACAATGTAACTACATAAGCACTGGCATCGGATGCAGCATACAGGGTGTTGTGTCAATGAGGTCAGTCCATAAGAGGGTCATTTAGGAGTCTATTAACAGGCGGGAAGAAGCTGTTTTTGAGTCAGTTTGTGCGTGTTCTCAGACTTCTGTATCTCCTGTCCGATGGAAGAAGTTGGAAGAGTGAGTAAGCCGGGTATGAGGGTCTTTGATTATGCTGCCCGCTTTCCCCAGGCAGCGGGAGGTGTAGGTGGAGTCAATGGATGGGAGGCAGGTTTGTGTGATGGACTGGGCTGTTTTCACGACTCTCTGAAGTTTGTTTCGGTCCTGGGCCTAGCAGTTGCCATACCAGGCTGTGATGCAGCCAGATAGGATGCTTTCTATGGTGCCTATCTGTAAAAGTTGGTAAGGGTTAATGTGGACATGCCGAATTTCCTTAGCTTCCTGAGGAAGTATAGGTGCTGTTGTGCTTTCTTGGTGGTAGCGTCGACGTGGGTGGACCAGGACAGATTTTTTGAGATGTGTACCCCTAGGAATTTGAAACTGCTCACCATCTCCACCTCGGCCCCGTTGATGCTGACAGGGGTGTGTACAGTACTTTGCTTCCTGAAGTCAATGACCAGCTCTTTAGTTTTGCTGGCATTGAGGGAGAGATTGTTGTCGCTGCACCACTCCACTAGGTTCTCTATCTCCCTCCTATCTCCCTCCTATATTCTGATACTATGGTTGTCTCATCAGCAAACTTGTAGATGGAGTTGGAACCAAATTTTGGCATGCAGTCATGTGTGTACAGGGAATAGAGTAGGGGGCTAAGTACGCAGCATTGTAGGGCCCCGGTATTGAGGACTATTGTGGAGGAGGTGTTGTTGTTCATTCTTACTGATTGTGTTCTGTTGGTCAGAAAGTCGAGGATCAGTTGCAGAGTGGGGAGCCAAGACCTAGGTTTTGGAGCTTTGATATGAGCTTGGCTGGGATTATGGTGTTGAAGGCGGAACTGTAGTCAATAAATAGGCGTCTGATGTAGGAGTCCTTGTTGTCAAGATGCTCTAGGGATGAGTGTAGGGCCAGGGAAATGGCGTCTGCTGTGGACCGGTTGTGGCGGTATGCGAATTGCAGTGGATCAGGTCATCTGGGAGTATGGAGGTGATGCACTTCAACCTCTCGAAGCACTTCATTACGACTGAAGTCAGGGCCACCGGGCGGTAGTCATTGAGGCACGTTGCCTGGTTCTTCTTTGGTACCGGTATGATGGTGGTCTTCTTGAAGCAGGTGGGGATCTCAGAGTGGTAGGGACAGGATAAAGATGTCCGTGAATACCTCTGCCAGCTGATCTGCGCAGGCTCTGAGTGCACGACCAGGGATCCTGTCCGGGCCCGTTGCCTTCCGAGGGTTCACTTTCAGGAAGGCCGATCTGACTTTGGAAGCTGTGATGGTGGGTATGGGTGAGTTATTGGTTGCTGGGGCACTCGACAGCGGATTGTTGGTTACCTGCTCGAACCGATCATAGAATGCATTGAGTTCATCGGGGAGGGGTGCGCTGCTGCCAGAGATACTGCTCGGCTTCGCTTTGTAGCCCATTATGTTGTTTAGTCCTTGCCACAACCGCCGAGAGTCTGTCTGTGGCTTGGTTTGATATTCTCTCTTGGCATCTCGGATGGCTTTGCGGAGGTCGTACCTGGATTTCTTGTATAGGTCAGGGTCGTCTGACTTGAACGCCTCAGACCTGTCCTTCAGTCGGGAGTCAATCTTGCGATTAAGCCATGGTTTCCGGTTAGGGAACATACGTAATGCTTTCTTTGGAATGCAGTTGTCCACATATTTGCTGAATAGTCTGTTACGGTGGTTGCATACTCGTTTAAATTGGTCGCTGAGTTCTTAAATATGAACCAGTCCACTGTCTCTAAGCAGTCACGTAAGAGCTCTTCTGTTTCCTCGGACCAGCACTGCACAACCTTCTTAGCTGGATTCTCCCGCTTGAGTTTCTGCTTGTATGCCAGGAGAAGGAGCACCGTCTTATGGTCTGATTTCCCAAAGTGCGGTCGGGGGATGGAACGGTAGGCGCCCTTGATTTTTGAGTAGCAGTGGTCAAGCGTGTTGTCGCCCCTGGTGGGACTGGAGATGTGCGGGTGGAATTTTGGCATCACACTCTTAAGGTTGGCTTTGTTGAAGTCTCCAGCCACGATGAACAAGGCCTCCGGGTGTTCTGTTTCGTAGTTGTTTATAACTGTGTACAGTTCGTCCAGCGCCATCCTCATTTCTGTCTGTGGTGGGAATGTAGATCACTGTGATAATGGCTGAAGTGAACTCATGTGGAAGATAGTGTCGGCGGCACTTCACGGTCAGGTATTCCAGGTCCGGAGAGTAGTAGGTCGCCAGGGTCGCCATATCCAAGCGCGAGGAGGCAATGATGAGGAGACAAACCCTCCACCCTTCGCTTTGCCTGATGACACGGTGATGTCCGCATGATGAATTGAGAAGCCTTCAGGTTATATGGCACAGTCCGGTAAGGTGGGGGTGAGCCATGTCTCTGTGAAACAGAGCACACTCCAGTCTCTTACTTCCCTCTGAGAGGTAAGTCTGGCGTTAAGTTCTTCCGGCTTGTTTTCGATCACTTGGACGTTTGCCAGGAGTATGCTGGGGATAGGAGTCTTGAAACCGCGTTGCTTCAGTCTCACCTGCAGACCACCACGTTTCCTCGCTTCCTCGGTCGGCAGCTGCAGGTGGATGGTCCTGGGATTCGATGGGAGAAGTTTGACCTTGTGGAAGATAGGTGGTTGCGTCTGGCAGGGTTCAGGGCACTGGCAGGGACCAGGGCGCTGGTTATGTTTCCGGGATCACGTCTGGCAGGGTCCTGAGCACTGGTTGAGGTGAAGGGGTTACTGGGGAGGCATGTTTGCGATCCGGAGGGGTCCCGGAATTCTGCGGGCACGGTAATACCTTGCAGCGCGTTCGGTTCCTCACGCGGGGTCTCCATCATTTTGGGGGTCCTGAGTCGTGGGCAGGGACTTCCTGAGGCAGTTTGGGCTGGGTCCCATGGCCCGTTCGCTCCTTGGGTGCTCCTGGAGTCGGGTCTTGAAGTAGGCCCGGCCGGGCCTCCATGTGGATTTTATATTCTTCCATCTCCAGTTAGGTCGGGTTGCTGGGCGGACCTCTCCGAGTCGGGTCGCTGGATGGGCCCCTCAGGGTCAAGTTGGGCTGGGTCTCGTCATCGGGGGTCAGGTCGGGAGCTCCGGGGACTGGGCCGGGCGATCCGGGGGCTGGCGTCGGATGTTAGGCCAGATTGGGAGCTCCGAGGTCCGGGTCGGCTTCAAATCGAGGTTCACTTCCGATTTTGGCCTGATCCGCTTCCAGGTCGTGGAGGTCAGGTCGGATCAGGCCAACAGGACTCCACGGGCCTCGGAGGATGTTCAAGCCTGCAAGAAAAAATAAAAGAGGGAGATTAGTACTAATGTTAATCTTAGAATTAAATTTTAAAGATTAGAATGATTGTAAGTTAAGTAAAAAGTGGCTCTGTTGGAGAGAGCTCGCAGAGAGTCACCTCGCTCCGGCACCATCTGTGCCTGCCTCCCTGGGCAATGCCGCCGATGCTCTCAGCAATGACCTTCTATGACTGGGCCACACTGAGGAGCACCGCTGCAATGTCCAGCTGGCTCCCAGACATGGTTGCCTGTGAGAGGGCAGCCCTGTTCTCGGTCTCGGCCTCTGCCTGGACATAATGCGCCAGGCCTTGCACATGCTGACCCATATCCGATACCGTCGCCCCCATTGCCTCCACTGCGGAAGCCACCCATGCCGTTCAGCCTGGGTGGCACGCATGACCGGCACCACACCCAGCTCCTGCACACAGCTGGACTCCTCCACCTGTGCCAGCAGGTGTAGGACACTGGCCGTCATCCCCTCCCATAGTCCCTGGGTCTCTGCCTGCAACTGCACTGCGATTGGGACTGGATGCTCTGTGGTAAACCACTGTTAGTGTATTATATGTATTGTGGTAAACTGTTACTGTACTACATGTATTGTGGTAAACCACTGCCTGATGGCTCCGCCTCCCCTTGGGGCTCGGTATAAAGGTGGCTGACCTCCGGCCCTGCCCCAGTTCAGGATCAGTGGCCAGGAAGCTTTCTGTTTAGCTTTTTAAAGCCTCAGTTTTGTTCACTACTCATCCTGTGTTAATTGCTGGCACATCAATTTAATAACCTAAACTTTTAAGATGAATTCATCACTCAAGCCTGATCGCCTGGAGCTGGACCCACAAGCAGCCGATGCCACTGCGGCATTCGAGCACTGGCGAAGCTGCTTCGAAGCTCATCTCAGATCCTCCACCGACGACGGCATAGACCTCCAAAAGCTTCAAATGCTCAACGCACAGGTGAGCCTTCTTATCAGAGACGCCCCCTCGTATACGGAAGCGATAATGCTGCTGAAGGGACAGTACGTAAAGGCAGTAAACGAGGTGTATGCCAGGCAACTCCTTGCCACGAGGCGACAGCGTCCTGAAGAATCACAAGCCGAATTCCTGCATGCCTTGCAGGTACTCGGCCGGAACTGTGCTTGCCAGGCGGTATTGGCTATCCAGCACACGGAACTGCTGATCAGGGACGCCTATGTCGTGGGCATTAAATCCAATTACATCCACCAGCGCTTGCTAGAAGTGGATACACTCAGTCTCCCAGATACAGTGCAGCTCTCAAACTCGCTGGAAGTGGCCTTCCAGAACATTGAGGCCTACACCTCCGATCGCGCGGCACCCTCGTGGACGTCGTGGGCGCCGCCATCACCCGACTCGAGTGCGGCGCAATCCTGTGCCGCACAGCAGCCTGCCAACGCGGGAAGCCGAAATGCTACTTTTGTGGCCAGGGTAAGCACCCCAGACAACGCTGCCCTGCACGGAACGCGATTTTCAACGGGTGTGGGAGGAAGGGCCAATTCGTCAAAGTCTGCCAGGCTCGACCTATCCCTAAAGTTCCTCGGCCCAGCAGCGTGCGTGTTGCCTGTCGGGACCGCCCCCATCTGCCGCGCCACCCGCCATGTGTGACCCGCGGGGCCGCCACCTTCGCCGTGATCTTTGATTCCACCCGCCACGCGCGACCCATGGGGGCCGCCATCTTTGACGCCACCTTCGAAGCCACCCGCCACGCGTGACCCATGGGGGCCACCATCTTGGAACTGCTCCGACACCTCCCGGGACCCCTGCTCACCCGGTCGTATGCTAGCCACCACTACCTCCGACCGGACCACCCGCCACCTTCCGAAGCTCGCCTCCATCACACTCGACCAGTCTCGACCTCATCAGCTCAAGAAATCCACGATGACCGTCCGGATCAATGGGCACGAGACGGCCTGCCTTTTCGAATCCGGGAGCACAGACAGCTTTATCCACCAAGATACGGTAAGGTGCTGCTCCCTCACAATTTTACCCGCGACCTTGAAAATCTCCCTGGCTTCCGGATCACATTCCGTAGAAATCCGGGGGTACTGTGTCGCGACCCTAGAGTACACTACCTTTAAGCTCTACGTCCTTCCCCATCTCTGCGCTGCCCTATTACAGGGGCTGGACTTTCAGTGCCATCTCCAAAGCCTTACCTTAAAGTTCGGTGGACCCCTGCCCCCCCCCCCCCCCCCCTCACCGTCTGTAGCCTTGCGACCCTTAAGGTCGCCCCACCCTCGCTCTTCGCTATCCTCACCCCGGACTGTAAGCCCGTCGCTACGAGGAGCAGACAGTACAGTGCCCGGGACAGGGCCTTTATCAGGTCGGAGGTCCAGTGACTCCTACGAGAGGGGATCATTGAGTCATTGAGGCTAGTACCAGCCCCTGGAGAGCCCAAGTGGTGTACATCAAGACTGGGGAGAAGCACCGGATGGTCATCGACGACAGTCAGACCATCAACCGGTACACGCAGCTCGATGTGTACCCCCTCCCCGCATATCTGACATGGTCAACCAGATTGCGCAGTATCGAATCTTCTCCACAGTTGACTTGAAGTCCGTGTCCCACCAGCTCCCTATCCGTCCGGAGGACCGCCAATACACTGTGTTCGAGGCAGATGGCTGCCTCTGCCACTTCCTCAGGGTCCCCTTCAGCGTCACCAATGGGGTCTCAGTCTTCCAGCGAGAAATGGACCGAATGGTTGACCAGTACGGCTGCAGGCCACGTTCCCGTACTTAGATAATGTCACCATCTGCGGCCATGACCAGCAGGACCATGACGCAAACCTCCAGCATTTCCTCCACACCGCTAAGCTTCTTAACCTCACATACAATAAGCAGAAATGCATTTTCCGCACAACCCGCCATCCTTGGCTATGTTGTGGTAAACTGAGTCCTAGAGCCCGACCCCGACCGCATGCGCCCCCTCCTGGAACCCCCCCTCCCCCACTGCCCCTAGGCCCTGAAGAGATGCCTGGGGTTCTTCTCTTATTATGCCCAGTGGGTCCCCAATTATGCAGACAAGGCCCGTCCACTTATTAAATCCACCGTTTCTCCCCTGACGGCTGAAGACTGCCTGGCCTTTAACCGCATCAAGGATGATATTGCCAAAGCCCGGTGCACGCTGTGGACAAGTTCATTCCGTTCCAGGTGGAGAGCGATGCGTCAGACTTTGCCCTGGCCGCTAACCCTCAACCAGGCGGGCAGACCCATGGCTTTTTTCTCCTGTATCCTCCATGCCTCCGAAATAGCGGTCCAGACACCTGAACTGCATCTTCAGGAGGCCGAAGCACTGCTCCTGGTTGCTGCATGGCCGTCATTCTAGCGGGTCTACCACATTGGACTGTGGCCTCTGGATAGGCATTACCAGCCATGGCCACAGCAGATAACCCATGTCGCCCAGAAGCAAACCCCTCAGCCGGGGGTGTGTCTCAAATAGGTCAGGAACCATTGAATGTGCCAGGATAAAGGCATCATGCATGGTGCCTGGGTATAGGGCACAGACATGCATGATGTGCAGCTGATGGTCACACACCAGCTCTACGTTCATCGAGTGGAACCCATTACAGTTTGTGCAGACCAGCCTGTCATGGGCCGATACTTGTAGGACGAAATGCATCCTGTCGATTACCCCCCGGACCTGGGCATCTCGGCGATGATGGCGAACCCCGCTGCTTGGGCGTCCTGGTGGACTTGGTCCATATTGAATTTAATGTACCGACTGGGCATATGAGGCCTCCGTGATGGCACAGATGCACCTGTGCACCAAAGCCTGTGAGATCCCAGACAGGTCCCCACTCGGCACCTGGAAAGACCCCGTCACGTAAAGGTTCAGGCTGACCGTCACCTTGACGGTCACTTGGAGTGGGTCTCCTCCCCCATGCCCCCACGGTGCCAGGTCCGCCATGATATGGCAGATATGTTGCACTGTTCCCCTGCTCAGCCAGAGCCTTTGACGGCATGCCCAGTCCAGCAGGTCCTCGAATGACAGGCACTGCCGGTACATTCGAGGCCTCATGCAGTGCCTTCTTTCCGCCACCTCCTGATCCAAGATCCCTGTGCGGCGCCCTCCTGCAGGGTTGACTGTGGGCGTTGCCCTTGAGTGGGTCATATGTTGCCCCGCCGGTGGGTGGAGACTTGTTGGGGGGGAGGGGGGAGTTGGTGGGGTGCAGGATGGGGCTGGGCTGCAGGGGGTAGTGGGGGTTGCACTCATATGCACAACCATGGGCCACGGAGCGCAGCTGTGGCAATGGCTGTCCATGCCTGCACGCCCTGGTCCCAATCCCACCGCCCATTTTCTGGTCACCCCTGTCATCCCCCAGCTGCCCCCACCCACTCCCCCCGGGCCTAGCAGACGTCTGTCCCCCTCCTCCCCCCTCCGCCCCAGCCAGTCCTGACAGTGGCCACAGACCGGCAGCCCACAGTCATGCATCTGCATTGCCCTACCACCTCTCTGTCCCTCATCGGCCACAGCGCCTGTTTCCCGATTTGTAAAACCACAAATTAAACTTGCCATCAGTAATTCCCTCCAGCGGAAGCAGAATATCGCGGAGGCCCCAGAGAATCCCGGGTCAAGCCTGCTAATGGTATGTGAACGGCATTTACTATACGTGCGAACTGGAACACATTAACGCCCTGTTGAGGCACTGGGGCATGGCATTCTGGCAGGCGCCAGCCACGATTTTGGTGTCACAACTAATACTCCACCCAATTGCGCTTCGCGATTCTGTCATCGACGATCCTGCCCTGTATGCTTTTCTTTCAGTTTAAGACAATCCTTAACTTCCTTGGTTAACCATGGTTGATTTATCCCCTTCCTACAATCCTTCTTCCTCACTGGGATTTATCTTTTTTGTGAGTTATTACCTATTTTCATAAATGTCTGCCATTGCCGACCAACCATCTTTTCCACTAAACTCAGTTTCCGGTACTCTCCAGCCAACTCTGCCCTCCTTCCTTTGTAATAACCCATATTTAAGTTCAGCAAAGTTGTTTCTGACCCAAGTTTCTCACTCTCAAACTGAATGTTAAATTCTACCAGGTTGTGGTTACTTGTTCCGAGGGGATATTTTACTCTGAGATTTTTTATTAAACCTGCCACATTCCACATTATAAGGTTTAAAATAAACTGATCCCTGGTTGTATCTGAAACGTATTGTTCGAGGAAACTGTCCCAAATATATTCTATGAACTTTTCCTCATGGCTACCTCTGCCAATTTGATTTTCCCAATCTACATGAAGATTAAAGTCACACATGATTAATGTATCTCCTTTTTTACATTGTGATGAATGTGGAAATTGATGTATGTTATATTTGTGGCAGTCATGTTATTAAATCCCTGGTTTAAAATACATACAGGCAGTGTATCTGCTAAAGCTGTAACTAAGTCATAAAAGTTGACGTAATGAGTGATTCCAACCACTTACCCAGCTGCAGATAAAGGGCTAATGGAATGGTGTTTTCATTGCTAGAAATTCCCTGGAGTGCAAATAATTTAAGTGGGAGTGGTGTTTTGTCCTTGCTAAGCAGACCATGAAATTTATTGGGATACAAATGTTGTAATTAATAGGAGGAACCAGGTCTGTCTATAATTATGCAGTCTGCTGGAATATTTTAAGTTCAACAGTAGTTTGATGAAGGATTTCTAACTGATGAGACAGGGGTGTATTAGATGAGACCTGGCCCAAGCCAGGTTCGATTCCTGGCTTGGGCCACTGTCTGTGCGGAGTCTGCACCTTTTCCCCCATATCTGTGTAGGTTTCCTCTGAGTGCTCCGGTTTGCTCCCACGAGTCCCGAAAGACGTGCTGTAAGGTGAATTGGACATTCTGAATTCTCCCTCCGTGTACCGGAACAGGTGCTGGAATGTGGCGACTTGGAGATTTTTATAGTAATTTCATTGCAATGTTAATGTAAGCCTACTTGTGACAATAAAGATTATTATTGAATATCCTTTCTTCACAGTTTTACAAATAGAAAAATTGTTTGGGGTTCTCATCCGATAGCCGAACAAAAGTTGGGGTCTGATCCAGTATCTTAACTACATGTCCTCATTATCTCCTGATTTACTCTCTGTCCTACAGTATACACTATTAGTGGGCCTATAGCCTACTCTCACCAGTGTCTTCTTCCCCTTGTTATTTCTTACCTCCACCCATATTCTACATCCTTCGATCCAAGATCATTTCTTGCAATCATACTTATTCCATCTTGTATTAAGAAAACTACCCTACCATCCTATCCTTCCAGTTTTATCGCTTTGAAATGAAATGAAAATCACTTATTGTCACAAGTAGGCTTCAATGAAGTTACTGTGAAAAGCCCCTAGTCGCCACATTCCTGAACCTGTTCGGGGAGGCTGATACAGGAATTGAACCCGCGCTGCTGGTCTGCCTTGGTCTGCTTTCAAAGCCAGCAATTTAGCTGTGTGCTAAACCAGCCCCTTTGTAACCATGGGCAGAATTCTCCGACCCCCCGCAGGGTCGGGGAATCGCCCGGATCCAGCGTAAATCCCGCCCCGGCCGTGGCCGGAATTCTCCGCCACCTGGGAATCGGCGAGGGCGGGAATTGCGCCCCGCCGGTCGGCGAGCCCCCGGCGGCGATTCTCCGGCCCACAATGGCCGAAGTCCCGCCACTGTGTGGCCTCTCCCACCGATGTGGTTTTAAACCACCTCTGTGCCGGCGGGACCAGGCGGCGCGGGCGGACCCCGGGGTCCTGGGGGGTGGCGTGGGGCGATCGAACCCCAGAAGGTGCCCCCACGGTGGCCTGGCCCGCGATCAGGGCCCACCGATCAGCGGGCGGGCCTGTGCCGTGGGGGCACTCTTTTTCTTCCGCCGCCGCCGCCACGGCCTCCACCATGGTGAAGGCGGAAGAGACCCCCTCCACCGCGCATGTGCCGGTGGTGACGTCAGCAGCCGCAGACGCTTCGGCGCATGCGCGGACTCATGCCAACCGGCGAAGGCCTTTCGGCCAGCCCCGACGCCAATCGGCATGCTGCCAAAAGCCGTTGGCGCCAGTCGGCGGAGCGGGAGCCACTCCAGCGCGGGCCTAGCCCCTAAAGGTGCTGAGAATTCCGCACCTTTGGGGAGGCCCGACGCCGGAGTGGTTGGCGCCACTCCGCTATGCCGGGACCCTCCCGCCCCGCCGGGTAGGGGAGAATTTCACCCCATGTTTCTGTATTGGCTATAAAACCATATACATGAGCCTCAATTGGTGCCATTAATTTGTTTATTTTGTGCTGAATACTAGACATTTAAGTAAAGAGCCATTGATTTGCCTTTTTACTATTTTCCTCCCTTTTGACTCTAGTTGCTGTTTTTTAAATGTTTGTATACTCTTTCCCTTCCTGTCACGCTCTAGGTATCATGACCTAAATAGCTGCCTTGCAATGCTGCCATGTCATCTTGCTCTGTAAACTTACAGATTCCCTCTCCAAACCGTCTCCCCATCTATTTAGTTCAAAGCCCTCTCTATTTTCCTAGTTATACTGTCTGTAAGAACACTGGTCCCGGCTCGGTTCAGATATAAGCCGCCCCAATGGTACAACGCCCACTTTCACCAGTACTGTTTCTCGTGCCCCCCGAATTGAAACACTTATCCCACACCAGCCTCTTAGCCACATATTCATCTCTCTACTTTTATGTACCCTGTGCCAATTTGTACACGGCTCAGGTAATAATCCAGAGATTATAACTTTGGAAGCTCTGTCATTTAATTTAGTGCTTAGCTGCTCTTACTCTCCATGCAGAAACTCTTTCCTCATTCTATCTATGCCATTGGTACCTACGTGGACCTCAACAATGGGATCTTCCCCCTCTCACTGCAAGCTCCGCTATAAGTTTCTCTCCAGCCTGGAGCAGGTGCCCCAAACCCTGGCACCTGTCAGGCAACACAGCTATCTGGACTCTGGCTCTTTGCTGCAGAGAATAGTGCCAATCCCCTTCATTATACTGTACCCTACTATCATTACTTTCTTATTTGCTCCCCCATCTGAATGGCTTCCTGTACCACAGTGCCATGCATCCTGGGGAGGCACCTAGACGTAGTGGTAGAGCATTATTTTCATCTGGTCATCACAGACGAGCTGTTTGTCCAGGGACTGGAACCCCATTCGGTTTACGTAGGGCACCCCCAGATGGCCCGGTGAGCGCAGGGCAACATGTGTGGCTTCTATTACCCCCTGGACCTGGGGCATCCCTGCGATAGCAGAGAAACCTGAAGCCCAGGCATCTCGCTGGGCTTGATCCATGTCAAAGATGGTATAGTTCTCCACTGGAGCATGCAGGATATTCATGATTTGCCGGATGCACCTGTGAGTGTGGCCTGTAAGACACACACGGGTCCCCGCTCGTGGTGTAAAGGTTCAGGGCTGCAGTGATGTAGACAGCCACCAGAAATGGGTGTCCTCCTCCAGCATGTGGTGCCAAGTCCGCGAGAACATGACACAGGTGCCGCACCCGTCCCCTTCTTGAGGCGGAGCCTCCTGCAACATGCGCAGTCTGTCATCTATTCAAATGGTCAGCGACGCCTGTACACCATGGGCCGTCGCGGGACTCCCCGTCTGGTTCTCTCCCTAGCCTGATGGACGGCCGGGTCCACTGGGTGTGGGGTGGGGTCCGGCACATGGGCTTCCGCCTCCAGCATCTGCAGACGCCTCTGCTGCTGTCGTCTCTGGCGTCTGGCTGCCCGGCCTAGCAGCAGCACCACGATGGCAACTTTGGTGGCCAATAACGCTGCCATTGCGTTCAATATCTGTAAAGAATTGGGAGTGGGTATTAGACTAACACAGCGATGGCTCCCACCCTGGGACCCTCCATTCCCCCATTGATCCCCTCCCCCCACGCACAACGCCCTGCTCACGCACACCCAGCCGCAGCGGGCCGCCCTCACCAGACCACAGTCTCGGTATCCCGGTCACCTTCACCAGGCGCTGTTCCACTCCCTGTGCCACTCACCCACCCTGAGGCCATGGACATGTCCACGGAGCTGTGTTCCATCCCCTGGGTGTTCAGATATTGGCTGCTGTGTGTGTAGTCTTGCCTCCTGTAGGGTTCAAGCACAATGTCCAGGCATCAAGGTGTGAGTGGGATGCTAGGCAAGGACTCCCAAATGCTACATGGCCCACCTATCCATGGAATCCACTTGGGTTGTGCTCACTGAAGCATGATTGCCAATTCCCTATTAGCAATAGCCTTCAGTCACATGGCCAGAGGCCTCGGCAGTCGATGGGGGTTATAGGTAGTCGGTGGGACAGACAGGCAGGGACAAGGGTTGCACCCGGAGCGGGTACATATGATCCATTGGTTGACATGGTGGTGGCGCAAGCGGTTGACCCCTCCCGGTGCCTCCCCCCACCCTCCCATTGTGGTCCACCCCTGCGAGGGTCCCCCACCCCCAGCTGAGGGTCCACCCAACCCCGGCCGAGCACAGAACTAGCAAGCCCAGTGTCCGCGGGCTCTTTGCCTGTGAGAAATGATGGCTACATACACCTTGGTTCCCCGCAGAAGCTCTTCCGCCAGGTTAACGTTTTTCAAAAGGAGTACTAATCGGCGCCAGCGTCACTACTTGCTGGGGAGGCTGCTGAATAAGGGGTCTCTCCCATTAATTGTATGGAAATGGAACTTAAGTGATGATAATTGGTTTCTCGCCACACTATGGCGAGATCCCGATTTCGCCTATGGGGTGGACTGGCTGCTTCGCAAACTGTTTAGCTCCTGGTGCGATTCTGGTTTTCTGCTCCTCCCACTTTTTAACGGCCTCATTTTGCTTGAGCGATAGTGCAATGAGGCCGGAGAATCCGCCGTACATAATTTTCTTTTCATAAATTGATGTTGACATTGCACAATTCTACCATTCACCTGTAATTGCCCAGTATAACATCCTTAATAATAGATCCCAATGTTTTCTCTACACCAATATCAAACTAACAGGTCTGCAGTTCTCCATTCTCTCTTATCTTCCCTTATTAAATAGTGGCTTACAGTTTCTACTTTACAGTCCACAGGAACCTTTCCAGAATCTAAATAGTTTTGAATGATAACCATCAATACATCCACAATCTCTCTAGCCTTCAACACTCTGGAATGAAGATCACCTGGTCCAGGCGATTTGTCACTCTTCAATCCAATTAACTTTTCAAGTACTGTATCTTTCCTCACACTAATTTGTTTTAGTTCCTCAGTTTCACAAGTCTCTAGATTGCCCAGTATTTCTGGGAGATTTCCATGTCTTCTTTTGTGAAGACAGATGCAAAGTAACTGTTCTCCACTATAAAGTCTTCTGTCTGTGGTGATATCATGGTTGTGTTGTAATTCACCGACTGACCACTAGGAGGCTCATTAGTATATAAGTGAATGTTAGAGTCAGGAGACCTCAGACTGATTAGGAAGCTGGGAGAGAGGTTGCTTATGCATGGTAATATTGTTACTCGTCTATGTTTTTGTATAGTTGACCCAATAATAAATCATTTATACTTTTGCTACAAGTGTTCATGTAATATAAATCAGGCCATCCAACAAGAACATTACACTGTCTCCACCTGTAATGGATCCATATTTGCCCAAGGCATGTTATTAATGAAGCAACTGAAGATGGTTGGGGAGAGAACACTTCCCCTTGGAACTCCTTCAGTGATGTCCTAGGACTGTAAATACCAGCTTCCAATGGCTAAAACTATCCTCCTTCATGGTAACAGACATCTACAGATGCGGAAAGATGCCCTCGTATAAATAGGATATGGCGCTCGACTCATCGATAGACAGTTCCAACCCGCCACAGCAAGAAAACGCAGCGACCTCCCCGCCACAGCAAGAAAACGCAGCGACCTCCCCGCCACAGCAAGAAAACGCAGCGACCTCCCCGCCACAGCAAGAAAACGCAGCGACCTCCTCAGAAGTCAAACAGGGGACACAATCGACAGAGTACCCTTCGTCGCCCAGTACTTACCTGGAGCGGAGAAATTACGACATCTTTTTCGCAGCCTTCAACACGTCATTGATGAAGACGAACATCTTGCCAAGGTCATCCCCACACCCCCACTACTTGCCTTCAAACAATCGCGCAACCTCAAACAAACCATTGTTTGCAGCAAACTAACCAGCCTTCAGAACAGCGACCACGACACCACTCAACCCTGCCATGGCAATTTCTGCAAGACATGCCAGATCATCGACATGGGTACCACCATTACACATGAGAACACCACCCACCAGGTATGCGGTGCATATTCGTGCGACTTGGCCAACATTGTCTGCCTCATATGCTGCAGGAAAGAATGTCACGAAGTGTGGTACATTGGCGAGACCATGCAGACTCTGCAACAACGGATGAATGGACATCGCGCGACAATCGTCAGGCAGGAATGTTCCCTTCCGGTCGTGGAACACTTCAGCAATGAAGGGAATTCAGCATCTGATCTTTGGGTAAGCATTCTCCAAGGCGGCCTTCAGGACGCACGACAACACAGAATCGCCGAGCAGAAACTTATGGACAAGTTCCGCACACATGAGCACGGCCTCAAACGGGACCTTGGATTCATTTCGCATTACATTCACCTCCCACCATCTGGCCTGGGCTTACAAAATCTTACCAGCTGTCCTGGCTTGAGACAATTCACACCTGTTTAACCTGTGATTGTCCCTCTCTCCAGTTACTCCATCTGGACCTGTAAAGACTTAATTACCAGAAAAGACTCGCATTCAAAGTATCCTCTTGCATCTTTGACTTTGTCTATATATATATATGTTTCTGGAACCCACCTCTTCATTCACCTGAGGAAGGAGCAGTGCTCCAAAAGCTAGTGATCCAAAACAAACCTGTTGGACTTTAACCTGGTGTTGTAAGACTTCTTACTGTCCTTCGTGCCAGCTGTCAAGCTAACCACTAGAATTCGAGCTCTCAGCTCTTCCAGCCAGGTCTGGATCAAGATTGTAAAGAGAATGGAAGCCATGTGACTGTAGCTGAACCTGAACTGGGTGTCAGTGAGCAAGTTCAAGATGAGTCAATATTGCTTGATAGCACTATTAATGATTCCATCATTATGAGTGTAAGATAGTATTCAGGGCTGTAACTGAGTTGGTTAAGAATATCCTGTTTTGTTGTCGATGAGACATATCTTAGAATCATCTGTATTGTCCAGTTATCTAAAAGGTAATCAAGGGCTGCAAAAGTACTTGCATTATATTAAAAGTCAGAAACTGGAAATGTTTGCATGGTTGATTGTGCTTTTAACTGAGCAATTGAAAATATTTTAAAGCTTGAGGTGAAGGATAAAATTGAGTTAAAGTTTATGACTATTCTGGGTGATAAATGCCCGGAAGTTTTTGCTGAATTTGCTATTGTTTTACAGCTTGGCTAAGGGATCATCCAGCTTTGTGTAAAGTTCTTCATGATATTGTCAGGGTCATATAGTTTGTTGTGTTCAATGGCGGGGAGCCAATTTGTTTTGTCACTTGGAAGGAATCATTGGTTGGACACTAGTACACTTGATGATGGAGACCTTGGGGAGATGTTGTTTAACATCACCTCCTTAGCGTCTTTGGCAGGAAACACTTTGTATTCTCCCAAGCAGTGACAAGCCGGGCCCTGCTTGCAGTTGTTTATGATAGGGATATTCATGGAGCTTCCTCCTATTATTAGTTGCTAATTACCCACTTCCGTATTTGACTGGATATAATAGGGCTGCTAAACCTTGTGTTCTGTTAGTAAGCATGTCATTTCAATCGACATGGTGGCACAGTGGTTAGCACTGCTGCCTGATAGTGCCAGGGACCGGGTTCAATTCTGGCCTCAGGTGACTATGCAGAGTTTGCACATTCTCCTCGTGTTTGTGTGGGTTTTCTCTGGGTGCTCTGGTTTCCTCCCACAGTAAAAAAAAGATGTGTTTGTTAGGTGGATTGACCATGCTAAATTGCCCCTTAGTGTGTCCAAAGTTGTGCAGGTTATGGGGATAGGGCAGGGGAGTGGGCCTTGGTGTGATGTTCTTTCAGAGGGTCGGTGCAGACTCAATGGGCTGAATGGCCTCCTTCTACACTGCTGCGAATTAATTCCATGTCAATAAGTCGAGCGCCTGCTGTTTTGGGGTATTTAACATGCATGTAACCCTGTGTAGTAATTTCACAAGTATCAGAACCTCATTTGGAGGACTACCTTTTGCTGATCGTAGCAGCTCCTTCTACCTGAAACAGATCACGTGATGGTGGTAGTTGATTGTGCCTTATGGATGCCCAGTTTTCGGTCTGGCCTTAAGCTGTGCCATGTAACATGGTCATAGTACCACACTACCTCATGGAGAATGCCTTCATGGTGGAAAAGAGGTATTGATTATCTAAGAGCAGTGCATGTCTACCATTGCTACTCTTGGAGAGAAGTGTCAGTGACATGTTGGTTTGTGCGGTTAAGGTGGAGTGTTATTTCGGTTCCATCTAGAAGATGCAAAAGAACAAGCTCGAATGACAGATCCTTCCATTTTTCAATCCATTTCTATCCCTTTACTCAGTTTTGCTGTGCTCCAACATCACTATATAAGAAACTGTGCCATGGTACAGTACCTATATAAATAACTATAGGCATAAATATAAATAACTACAGATATTTAAAACTATTCATTCACAAAATGGTCCTTGAAGTGTAATTTAATATCCCCAATAGTCATTGCGTGGACTGCCTGGATGTCCAGACAAGGCATGAACTGTAGTCTGTGCATTCTTTTTTTTAATACATTTAGATTACCCAATTTTTTTATCCAATTAAGGGGTAATGTAGCGTGGCCAATCCACCTATGCTGCACATCCCCGGGTTGTGGGGGTGAGATCCGCACAGATACGGGGAGAATGTGCAAACTCCACATGGACAGGGAGCCAGGGCCGGGATCGAACCAGGTCCTCGGCGCCGTGAGGCAGCAGTGCTAACCACTGCACCACTGTGCCGCCCCAGTCTGTGCATTCTTAACTGACCCTAAACAGGGAGGCAAAGGTGGCAGAATTTATTATAGTGTTCCCTGGATAAGGAGAGAAAAATCAGTTAGCTGAAAGGGCATGCATATGTGGGTAAGTTAGTTTAGCAGAGTCCATCTCAAGTAAAAGGGCAAAAACACTTCAGTAATATTATGAACATTCATACAGCGGGACATAGTAGGATTACCAGTAATTGGTTTGTCTTATGTACAGTAAAATGGGTGCGAATAACATGGAACACAACATCATCACCACCACAAGTGTAGCCTACAAATAACTGAGAAGTGAAAATATCGAAGGCTTGTTGCAGCTCAGCCACATGGAGCCAGCTGAAAGCAACATTCTGTACTACCTCAAACCTATCTAACATTACAGAAGTTTTGTGGTTAATTTCTGATTTATATCTTTCTGAACCACTCTATTTCTGCAGTGTAATAGTATTTGCAAGATATTGCAGGAAATCCTGTTTTCTGAGGGACAGGAGCATGATTCCATGTAATACAGGATGGATCATTCTGCTGTTAAGATTCAGAGTAGGCAACTGTGACGTGGGTGGACCAGAATTTTACACCCCCATTTGTTAGCGAGCTGGCCGGCCGAGTTGTGTACAATCAGTTGGTATGTCAGGGTGCCATGCCAGCAAACTGATGCTTCCGCTGGTAATTTAATAGGTGTGACGTGACCTATCTACCCTTACACCAATTGAATCTCTTAAATGGCCAAGCCATTCACCATGTGCCCAACAAAGCTCACCACCATCCCATGGTATTCCCTGCTCCCGTTTGTTTTCCCCTCACAATGATGCTCCCCTCGCCGCACCCCTGGGTGCTGGGCTGACAGTGCCCGGGTGCCAGCGGGACTGCCACCCTGCCCTGTTTCCGACCACCCGGGGGTCTCCAATGGCCTTGGAGTCCTCACTCCGCCCCAGGTGCTGTTACATCTGGTTCACATTTGTGTGGACCAGTACTAAATACGCCATGTCGAGATCTTGCAGCTGATGGGTCCTGGGCATTGGATGAATTCAGCATCCAGGTATTTGTGCGGCTCATTTAAATATGCAGATCTGGATCTCGCCTACTGAGAGCAAGATCCAAATCATGCCGGGCGGATTGAGTCGGGTGACTCACAATCAGCCTGGCGCAGAGTCCAACGTTGGGCTTGCGCACAATTCAACCGTTGTGCCCGGATTCACACCGGGCGCAATGTGGCCGCTAAATCGCACCCAATGTCTCTAATATACTGCTCCCCAAGGAATCCCAGAAATCATAACAGAATCCCATTCGGCCTCTCCTAAAGTCTGTCTGTCTTTTAAACCAGGATTAAAAATAAATATTACTGCAGCAGATACACACCTTAACCCAGACCTTTAAAAACATTACTGCAGATATGTAGAATACAATATATATATATACCAATTTCTTACATTCCTCACAATCGCCCATTGGTGCTACCCTTGTTGTAATATGAGGCATGATCCAATAATGGAATAGGAACCTTGCCAGCTCGTATTCTGTTTCACCAAGCTATTCTAGGATGGGTGTTATGGAGCAGGCTGGATGTGCCTTACTATGCGGCACGTATAAATGATTGGAATTCCTGACTAATGAACAGGATCCCATTGTCCATGACCTGTACGTCCGGTATCTTGTGGGTGCTAAATGGTTGCCATAATTTCTCCACTGTAGTCCTTGAGGTTGAGGTGAGCATCCTGTGTATGCCCAGCCACTTGGAGTGGGCATCTACGAGGACCAGAAACATCAACCCCATTAATGGCCAAGCAAAGTCACCATGCAAACGCACTCAAGGGTGCCCTGGCCATTCTCAGGGATGAAGCGAGGCTAATGGGGGGAGCTCCTGGAGCTCCTGACATGCCGGGCACCATTTTACCACGCTCTCAATGTCACCATCAATTCTGGGCCACCACACATTGCTCCTTGCCAGCATCTTCACCTTCGAGGTCCCAGGATGTCCACTATGCAGGTCCTAAAAGATCATCTCTCGACACAGCCATGAGACAAGCACATGAGCTCCCCAGAGGAGGATGCCATCCTCCACACTGACCTCCTGCGGCTTCATTATATAGCGCTGTAGCTTTGCCGGGGTTTTTCCCTGTAACCCACATGCAGGACGATGTAGCGTAGTTTTGCCAAAACAGGCTACCTCTAGGTCCACATACGGATCTGCACAGCCATCACAGGCAGAGTGTCCATGCAGTTCAGTAACTGGTGTAGAGGGGGGTCATAGACTGTGGTGATATGCATCACTGTAGATACACAAGGGGTTAATGTAAGTACACATAGACTAGCTGGACACTAGAGGGAGCACAAGAGACATGACACACAGATACTCAACCAATAGGTCAGTAAGATAGGACACGACCAATGGGCATTCACGATACCACAGGGGGGCTTTACACCAACCCATATATAAAAGACACAGCACACATGATCTTCCTCTTTCCAGTGGAGAGACTCAGTGAGTACAGACACAGGGTTGATTCAACATCACACCCACCACGTGGACTGTAGCAGACTGGTTCGTCAGTCTGAGTAGCTATAACAGGATTAATAAATGTGTTGAAGTTATCTCCACTTCTGAACCTTCCTTTGTCAGAGTGAACATCAAGGAAGCAGCTTATGCTACGCCAAAAGCATAACAAGACATGGTACCAGTTGAGTGACTGTTTCAATCCATATAGTTACAACTCAGCAAACAGTGACAACCAGCAACAACAGCCAGGCAAGACAATGTTTGGGATTCCGGTTCCACAGCAGCTCAGGTACCAAGGCAATCTTAGTGAAAACTGGCGTTGGTTCAGGCAGAGATTCGAGATCTACCTGGTAGCGTCCGAATTAGATGGCGTGGCGGATGCAGAGAAAATAAAGCTTCTACTCACCATTGCGGGTCCAGAAGCAGCAGAAATCTTCCAGACCTTTAAATGCTCAAAGGGGCAAAACAAGAGCGATTTCCAGGCAGTCCTGGACAAATTGCAAGAATTCTACAAGGGACATACAAGAACAAACGGCAAAAGAGGCGCCAAAACTCACCACGAGGTAGGCTTGCAGCAGAAATCTGCAGTTTTGAATTGCAGCCATCTTGGTAAAGGTGCTGCACATGCGCAGTTGAGAAAAAGGCCCCAAGTAAAGCAACAGTGATCTGAGCATGCCCAATCGCTTCCTACGACCTACGTCACACGCATCATGATGTCAGAGGCCCCAGGTCACGCCCACTTAAAGGGGAAATGTCACAAAACACGATAAAAACATTTTAAAGCTGTAAAACCCTGCTGGAACGACAGCACAATGCTTGAAATTCGACCAGTAGCTGAAAGTAACCTCCTCAGAACCCTGCAACAAGCAGTTAGCACCGCCCCAAAGAGATGATACAGTCCTTAAAATACAACGACTCCGACCTTTATTTCTTCTTTGGACATCGCGAGCCCAATGCCAGCTCCGACACAAACAGCGATGACATGGTCCTAGAAGACTACGACTCAGACAAAGGTGTTTTCATTAGAGATGGCGACCCCAGTACCAAATCCGAAACCGCAACAAGATATGTTCTACAGTGAAGAATCCGACACAGATGCGGATGTGTTCTTCAGATTTGAGGATCTTCAGCCCAGCATGTATGACATCCCGACTCGTGAGTGCAGGATTATGCTGCGACCTGACACCGAGAGACAGA
The DNA here is from genome assembly GCF_902713615.1 of Scyliorhinus canicula. Lineage (NCBI taxonomy): Eukaryota > Metazoa > Chordata > Chondrichthyes > Carcharhiniformes > Scyliorhinidae > Scyliorhinus > Scyliorhinus canicula. Next base: position 106,341,159 of record NC_052146.1, on the reverse strand, counting down.
GAGCGGTACAATCCCACAGAGAGCGGCCTGCTGCCACACAGAGAGTGGTCTACGCACCTCAAAGGGTCCCCGACTCCACACCGAGATGGTCCACGCACCACAAAGGGTCCCAGCCTCTACACAGGAAGCGATGAAAGACTCACCAGCGAGTCAACTGCACGTCTCCACACTAGAAATGACTCGAGTGACACAAGCTTCCACAGCGAGCTCATGGACAGCCTCCACGATAGAAGCAATGCAAGACTTCAAAGCGCAGTCCTTGCATGAACAAGACCATGAGGGTCTAGCAACCTCCTCTGAGCAACCAGCAGCAGGCGATGCAAGTCTGCCATGCTCAAGTGAACAACAGAACGACTATGACAGTCTGCCATGCTCACGTACACAGCAAGAAGACTATGACAGTCTACCACGCTCCAGTGAACAGCAAGACGACTATGACAGTCTACCACGCTCCAGTGAACAACAAAGCGACTATGACAGTCCACCCACATTGTTTGAGCCACCAGAAGAAGACTCTGACAGTCTACCCAGCTCAAGTGAACAATAAGAAGCTACTGAGGCTCTATCCACTGTATGTGAGACAAGTGACGACAGCATCCCACTTCCCATACAAGATGTGCAATGTGACAGACCTCAGCTAATGTGTACAGAGGCACACGATGATCACAGTGAGACCATTGGTGACTCCGGTGACACCACGTTACTTCAAACCACATTCGCTCGAGCCTCTCCACAAGCAAATGCATTCCTGAATGTTTTGACTCCAGACATGGAGCATCAAGAAATCTCAGCCGACTCCAGTGAACCTGCTATGACTCTGGACGGGGAGCATCGACAAACCAACACTGACTCAGGTGAAACAGACCAGACTCCAGACGGGGAGCATCGACAAACCAAAACTGACTCAGGCGTAACAGACCAGGCTCCAGATGGGGAGCAACCAAACACCAAAACTGATTCAAGTAAGCCGGACATGACTCCAGATGGGGAGCGCCGCAAACTCAGTGACGGCACGCTCAAGAAAACAGCAGATGCCACAAAGCACGCTGACACGGGTAACTGTGTGAACGACTCGTGTGGTCCTTGAACACAGCGAACACAACAACAGAACCATCCAACACAACATCACAACCTATGAAAACCATATCAAAGACAACGACACGACGCGTACCAAAGGCAACATCATCGACAGCAAACACGACAAAGACTACACCAATGGATCTACGACTGGTACGACATGGTACAACTCTACCCATGAGGAACACTGTTACTGCTCAGCTCAGTACAATGACATACCATGGCAGGACGATGCATCTTCCCAATTCACATGTGCTGCACTACCAACAGGCAACCTGGCTTTCAGGACAGATGCCATTCAACTTCACTATCACAAGCATCGGAAGAAAAAAAGACTCCAAATCAGATAACAAAGTGATTTGACCACTTCTTGGTTCCTTATGCACAGGGACACTGATGGCGTTCACAAGGACATGCCACCATCAAAATCACCAACTCACCAACATAACAAGAAAGACATTCGACCATGATAATTGATGGGTTTTGGACTCATACATATGAGTTGGACTTATTGTTTAATGATCACTGTTATCATAATTTGTACAGAGCATCGCTTATCTACCTGTCTTTTTGTTCAATTTTCTTTACCAGTGTACAGAAAATATGCAACACGAAAAAAGGGGGCATGTGGTGATATGCTTCAATATAGATACACAAGGGGTTAATGTAAGTATATGTAGACTAGCTAGACACTAGAGGGAGCGCCAGAGACATGACACACAGACACTCAACCAATAGGTCAGTAAGATAGGACACGACATTACCACAGGGGGGCTTTACACCAACCCATATATAAAAGACACAGCACACATGATCTTCCTCTTTCCAGTGGAGACACTCAGTGAGTACAGACACAGGGTTGATTCAACATCACACCTACCACGTGGATTGTAGCAGACTGGTTAGTCAGTCTGAGTAGCTATAACAGGATTGGCGAACCCGAGTAGGAGAATTGTAAATAGTTTAATAAACGTGTTGAAGTTATCTCCACGTCTGAACCTTCCTTTGTCAGAGTGAACATCAAGGAAGCAGCTTATGCTACGCCAAGAGCATAACAAGACATAGACAACTTATCGAGTCAACTGAAGGAATCAGCATTTGCTATCTGTATACCTGGTCAATTCTCAAACCTGTACTCATAATCTGCTAATAACATTGGCTTGTGCTGGATCCTGGCTGAGACTATGGGATGAATCCCTTTGTCCTCCTTGAAGAGGCCCAGTTGGGGCTTATGGTCAGTGATGACAAAGAAGTGGTTCCCGTAGATGGAATTTCTTCACCGCATATACCCTGCCAGCCCTTCTTTCTTTGTCTGAGTGCAGCAATGTTCCGCATTGGCCAGCATCCTAGATGTGTGTGTTATTGAACGTTCCAATCTATCGTCCCACCAATGGACAATATTGCTGAAATGCCATATGGGGAGATTTCGCATGTGAGGTTGAGCAGCCTTGAAGAGTCACAATGTGCCAACAGCTGGAAGGTAGTGGGCACCATCTAACAGCCTTGTTGCGCCAGGCACAAATCCGAGTGAGCCAGTTAGATCGAGTGAAAGGCCGAAATCGGAAACCATGCCAGGCGCCGATTGGTTTCCGATCTAACCAGCCCACTCCCATTAGCGAGATCCGGATCCCATGGCAATGCGGCGAGAAACCAAGAATCACCAATTAAGGCCACTCTCCATCCCATTAATGGGAACAACCTTCCATGGTGAACTGGCTCCCCAGCGAGCAGAAACATGAAGCTGGCACAATGGCTACTCTGGGAACCAGAGGAGGTGAGTAGCCGTCTTTGAGACCAGACAATCAGCCCAGGACACTGGGACTTCTGCCCCAGTGCCCAGGGTGGGCGGGTAACCCACCAGGAGGAAGGGACCTTCGGGGGAGGTTGGCCCCATCGGTGGGGGAGGGGGGGGGGGGGGGGGTCGCCTCTGGGCTGGGGGGGGGGGGTGATGGGCTCAGCGCCAGTAGGTCCAACATGCCACCCCCCGATAGTGTATACCCATACAAGGGGCAACTTCAGGTGCTGCCTGTCCATCCCACCGAACCACCGAACACCTCCTGAGCAGAGCCCTGTCTGCAGTAATATGGTGCAAGTTACTTTAACTCCCGCTGACCATGGCAGCCTCTGGCTGCACAGCTGAAGGTTATTGCTAATAGGGAATTGGCAATGTTAGTAATGTGAGCACTTTCCAGCTGCAGGTTGTGTTTGCTGCATGCTGCATGTGGTGACCTGCAAATGCCTGGAGGGTGCTGTCGCTGGGAGTTTGCTTGCTGTTTGCTGCTGCCTTTTCTGTTTGCCCGCTGTCTCGTCCTATTGGGTTTACTTGCTGCTTTCTGGATGAAGAGAAAGAAGAAAGAAGGTAGTTGTCTTTCGGTCTCTTTTACCTGGAGTGCGGCAAGGGGACGATTTTGGTGGGTCTACTCGTCAGCTGAGGATGTAGGAGGACTTGCTCAAGCAGCCTACGGATGTTTTTTTTAAAAATCATTCCAATTGAGGGGCAATTTAGCGTGGCCAATCCACCTACCCTGCACATCTTTGGGTTGTGGGGCTGAGACCCACACAGTCTGTGGATGTTTTTAAAGGTATTTTTTTGTGTATTCTGTTCTGGACATGTGGGTCACCTGTTAATGCCACCTGTGACCCGGTCGTCGGACAGGGTGGTGATGAAAGATCAGACACCAATACTCAGGAGAGGAAAGGCGTTGGCCCGGTTCGAGTGCGAAACCCCGCGGTTGTTGGGACACGTTTTTTTTAATTTATAGTACCCAATTAATTATTTTTCAATTAAGGGGCAATTGAGCGTGGCCAGTCTATCTAACCTGCACATCTTTGGGTTGTGGGTGTGAGACTCATGAAGAGACGGTGAGAATGTGCAAACTCCACACATACAGTAACCCGAGGCCGGGATCGAACCCGATTCCTCAGCGCCATGAGGCATCAGTGCTAAACACTGCACCGCCGTGCCGCCCTCGTCGGGACTTTAATGGACTACTGGCGACATTTTATGTACAGTTGACATCTGCTGCTCCAGTTATGGGAGCCGTGCTGGTCGCTGGTGTTCCTTGTTTTCCTTTTGCACTGTGTTCGGTCTATGTCTATGGGGCGGGGGGAGTTGTTTGATGAATACCATGTAACTGCGGTATATTTTTGTCGCCGGTTGCAGCCACTCCTACCTCTGAGGCCTGGGAGTCGATGGTAGACATTGCCAGTGCTGGAGAGCTGGTTTTTGCATTCTCTCCCTCCACTGCTATGCTCCATGTCAGTGCAGCCTTCCAGCGGTTGGCTCGTCCAGCAGCTTTCCACTGATGCAGATCGACTGTAGGGGCGAGGGAGGGGCGGGCAGGTAGGGTGTCATTTTTGCACTGTTGGCAATGTGTTGCTTTTTGTCTGGCAGCTGTGTGCTTGTCTGCTGCGATACTTCTTGCTTCTATTGACACATGGCAAATTACCAATGCTGAAGAAGACATGGGGTGTTCTCTTCCCTTCTTCCGCTGCGCCCCGTGTCGTGTGACCTTTTCCAGTGGTCTTTGCTGCTCGTTGCCGCGAGCGGAGAGGGGGGAGGGATGTGTGTGTGCACGGACTCGGCAGCTGGTGGTATAGTTTTTTTTTGTCTCTTGTCTCGATTTTGTCTTTGTACAGCTGGTATCCTCATTATATTCCTGCCTGTTTTGTGTTTTCCTTCGGTGCCGCTGCCGATGCTGGTGGGGGGTGGGGGAGGATGCACGCACTGATGTTCACAGAAGTACTTTCCCCTACACACTTTGGGCAATTTTCCGTGGAGGTCTGCTGCGGGGACGGGTGGGGGTTGTCCTCATTGTATTGTCTTCTGTATTTTGATACTGTCAATAAACTCAATCAGGTTGTGTTTGCTGCTTGCTGCTGCTGGTGGCTGCAGAAGCCTAGAGGCTGCTATTGCTGTTTCCTTCTTTTTCCGTGGCTTGAAGGAAGGACAGTTTTTTCCAAGATATCGGGCTCACGGAGTATCTGGCCAGCGAAGAGATGGGACGCCAGCAATAATGCCCTCAAACTGGTCCCTTTACATGAGGCTGCCTCCACCTGCCCACACACCGACCACTCCTCCAATGCCCATTTACTAACCATTGCAATGTTTTCTGCCCAACAATAGTTTTGCGAGCTCGGTAATTCTAAACCAGTCCACAGCCCAGCTGCCACCGATCACTCTCCAAGAACACCCTCCTAGCCCATGGAGCCTTACCCAATGAAAAAGTGAGACCTCTTAATCAATCCATTCAACCCTGAACGTTCCACATAACCAACCAGGTTGTGGGCTTCCCCCTCCCTCCCCATTCAGCCATAGCCCCTCTTTACCCAGCTCCCCCTGGTCCATGCCTCACTCACCCTCCCCAAGATGTCCGGCGCCAACACATCTTAACCAACAGCGCCACACCAACTCCCCTCACGTCAGCACACCCATCCCCCAACCCCCCCATAAACAAATTTTAAAAATCTAATTGGTGGGCCCCGATCGCGAGCCAGGCCACCATGTCCCACCCCACCCCCCCCCCCCCCCCCCACCCCCTTCCAGGACAGCCCCTGCAGACAAACCTTCCAGCTCCCGCCGTGTGGGACCTGAGTAACCCACGCCGGCGGGACTCGGCCACATTCGGCAGCCACTCGGCCCGTCGGGGTCCGGAGAATCGCCGAGGGGGGCCGCTTTCAACGGCCCCTGACTGATGCGCCGGGAATCCCGCGGGCGCCTGAGATTCGCCGGGGAGAATCGGGAAGTCGGCGTCAGGGCGGCGTGGCGCGATTCTCGCATCCCCCGGGGATTCTCCGGCCTAGCGCGGGGTCGGAGAATCCCGGCCATTGGCTGGACTCTGCGATTACGCCATTTTTGAGGCGGAGGAGCATCCAAAAAACAGCGCCGTCCCCCGATTGCGGCGTAAAATCGGATTCTCCAGCCAATCGCCGAACTCGATTTCAGCATCGGCAATTGGAGAATCCAACCCGTTGTCTGGCCTGATAAGTGTTTTCCATCATATTTTGTTCTGACTTATGGAAAATCTTTAATGATTTATTTATATATCATATATTTTAATTTTCTGATTTGCTCTGTTCTCCTCACAGTAATTGCAATGTAACAAATTATTTTTAAAAACATTTATTCATAAATTTGCAAGTTTAAATCATAAATTACAAATAAAAATGGTTGAGCAACATTCGTTATGAATAAACACAAACAATAGTACAGAGAATGAGTGCAGAGTTTCTAAAGGAGTCTTTCTATGATCTGCCGAATCTGCGCATCATTGGTCATCGGTTTTTCACCAAGTCGATGTACACATTATTGCAGTGCAGTCTCTGTCTGGAGTAGTTTGTTCTGTGGGAGATGCACCTCTCGTATTCCCAAGGCATCCCCTTCTACCACTGCACTGACTTAACATTGATATTCATTCTTCCTTCAGCTGTGGCTCCTTGTCACTCTTTCCCTCAACAAAGAAGTGTTGAGATATGTTTCATGAAGTCACTGGATGATTTGCCACATGATACATTCATGTACAGGGATGGTCAATTATGCACACTTTGGAAGTGTCTGCTGTTTGGGACATGGAAGGTCCATTTTATGATAGTTCGTGAGATTTATGAGACAGGAGACATCAAAGACCTTGGATGAATTGCAGAAATGGTCCAAATGCATGTTTTTAGCAGGGAAATTTTCAAAACATAAATTTAGATTACCCAATTCATTTTTTCCAATTAAGGGGCAATTTAGCATGGCCAATCCTCCTGCCCTGCATATCTTTGGAATGTGGGGGCAAAATCTACGCAAACACGGGGGGAATGTGCAAACTCCACACAGACAGTGACCCAGAGCCGGGATCGAACCTGGGACCTTGGCGTTGTGTGACAACAGTGCTAACCAATGTGCCACTGTGCTGCCCTCGTTAGCGGGGAATTTAATAGTCTTTAGTGTCACAAGTAGGCTTACATTAAAACTGCAATGAAGTTACTGTGAAAATCCCCTAGTCTCCACATTCCTGCGCCTGTTCAGGTACACAGAGGGAGAATTCAGAATGTCCAATTCACCTAACAAGCACATCTTTCGGGACTTGTGGGGGGAAACCGGAACACCCGGAGGAACCCCATGCAGACACAGGGAAAACGTGCGCACTCTGCACAGACAGCGACCCAAGCCGGAATCGAACCTGGGGACCCTGGAGCTGTGAAGCAACAGTGCTAACTACTGTGCTACCGTGCCACCATGCTTCATCTGAGTGAGTAAACACCACAAAGACACCTTGAATATTATCATTCTGAAGGCCACTGCCTCCTTTGCAGATGTGCTTAATGGAAAGACAAACAAAAGCTTTTGATTTCCTTGATGCAATATGGGTGTCCAGTTTGGGCATTAAGTCCTTATAATCACCAAAAAGAAATTCAACTGTACATTCACTGGGCCAAGCAGAATTCTCTACTGAACGTTTAGACAAGCTCACAATCTGTACTCAAGCACAAGGACTCTATTTAATTACAGTAAACATTCCCTCAAAGGGATTTTTATTCAATCACCTGAATTACTATCCAGAAGAGAAAATAAGAAGACACCTTCACAGCTCTAATAAGGTAAGGACATGATTAACAGTAGGCGATTTGGATTTAATTGTGTCTCAAAGTGGAAACCATTTGGCTCACCTTGCTTGTTATCCAATGACTTGGAGTTCCAGACTCTTTCCGCAGATTTTTTTTTTCCTTTTCACTTAACCTACACTTCAATCTGCATTCAGGAACTGCATTGCGGTTGAAGGCTTCACATCCCTGCCAATATTCTTCCCTTTTTTGAGGAGAAGGTCAGGCTGCCCGGGGCACGAGATTTACCCAAGTCATTTCTTTATTAGCGTACTACTGTAGGTGGGAATGATTGCTGCCAGTCCCTCTGCTTCTGCCAATCATTTGGTTCTATTGTAAAACTACATCCAGCTGCTTCAACTAAGAACCGGCAAGGCTCAATAAATGATGGAAGTCGTTGCCAAATCTTCCTGACAACTTTAAAACATAGCTGTCTTACCTTCTAGAAAATTGTTTTTTATCCTGTCTTGAAATAATGTGCCTTCAACACAATGGCAGGAAATAACACTTGAGGAAACTTCCAGGAACAATCATTCATCTCCAATTAATCTAATACCCCGCTCATTTAGATTACTCACTTATCAGAACAGTAGCCTGAAAGCCCAGGCGAGATTTCCAATAAATATCACAGAATTTGAGACTATACCATGGGTGCTATTTACAGGTTGAAATTCAAGCTCTTCATTCTAGATGTCAGCTCGCTGTGGGTTTTGTGTGAACGTGTGCCTGACTGTCAGCTTTGTGAATAGAACGGACAGTTATTTAACCTCAAGAAGATCCCATAACTGGTATTGCAAATATTTATTTATTTATTTTAAAAAATAATTTTTATTGAAAAATTTTGAATTTATACAACAATAACGCACCATAGTAAAATACCAAAAATAACAATAATATTAACAATCATAAACATTCGCCCCACCCCCATGCACAACACAGCATTTCAATAACAACGCAAATTAACACAATATAAAGTTACAGAATAGAAACTACAATAAGGAACACCCCCCCCCCCCCCCGCCGCGCCCCCCCCCCCCCCCCCCCCCCCCCCCCCGGTTGCTGCTGCTATTGACCAAGTTACCTATCTTTGAGCCAGGAAGTCCAGAAAAGGCTGCCATCGTTTATAGAACCCTTGTACTGATCCTCTCAGGGCAAATTTGACCCTTTCCAGTTTTATAAATCCCGCCATGTCACTGATCCAGGTCTCCACACTTGGGGGCCTTGCATCCTTCCACTGTAGCAAGATCCTTCGTCGGACTACTAGGGACGCAAAGGCCAGGACACCGGCCTCTTTCGCCTCCTGCACTCCCGGCTCTACCGCAACTCCAAAAATCACGAGTCCCCACCCTGGTTTGACCCTGGATCCCACCACCCTCGACACCGTCCCCGCCACCCCCTTCCAGAATTCTTCCAGTGCTGGGCATGCCCAGAACATATGGACGTGGTTAGCTGGACTCCCCGAACATCTGGTGCACCTATCCTCACCCCCAAAGAACCTACTCATCCTAGTCCCGGACATGTGGGCCCGGTGCAGCACCTTAAATTGGATGAGACTAAGCCTCGCACATGAGGAGGAAGAGTTGACTCTCTCCAAGGCCTCCGCCCAAGTCCCGTCCTCTATCTGCTCCCCGAGTTCCTCCTCCCATTTAGCCTTCAGCTCCTCCACTGACGACTCCTCCACCTCCTGCATTACCTTATAGATGTCAGACACCTTCCCCTCTCCTACCCACACCCCCGAAAGCACTCTGTCCATCGTCCCCTGCGAGGGCAGCAAAGGGAATCCCTCTACCTGTCGCCTAGCAAACGCCTTTACCTGCAAGTATCTGAACATGTTCCCTTGGGGAAGGCCAAATTTATCTTCCAGTTCCCCCAGGCCCGCAAACCTCCCGCCAATAAACAGGTCCCTCAATTTGCTGATGCCCGCCGTTTGCCACCCCCTAAATCCCCCATCCTTGTTCCCCGGGATGAACCGATGGTTGCCACCCAGTGGAGCCTCCATCGAGCCCCCTGTTTCCCCCCTATGCCGCCTGCACTGTCCCCAGATTCTTAGGGTCGCCGCCACCACTGGGCTCGTGGTAAACCTCTTAGGGGAGAGCGGCAACTGCGCCGTTACCATGGCACCCAGGCTCGTACCTCTACATGACGCCATCTCCATTCTTTTCCACGCCGCCCTTCCCCCCTCCATCACCCATTTACGCACCATTGACACATTGGCCGCCCAATAGTACCCCAGAAGGTTGGGCAGCGCCAGCCCGCCTCTATCCCTCCCTCGCTCCAGGAGGACCCTCTTCACTCTCGGAGTCCCATGCGCCCACACAAAGCTCAGAATACTGCTAGTCACTCTCCTAAAGAAGGCCCTGGGGATAAAGGTGGGCAGGCACTGAAAGAGGAACAAGAACTTCAGAAGCACCGTCATTTTGACGGACTGTACCCTCCCCGCCAACGATAATGGCAGCATGTCCCACCTCTTGAACTCCTCCTCCATCTGATCTACAAGTCTGGTGAAATTATGCTTGTGAAGAGTCCCCCAGTCCCTGGCCACCTGCACCCCCGGGTACCTAAAGCTCTCCCCTGCCCGCCTAAGCGGGAGCCTACCAATTCCTTCCTCCTGGTCTCCAGGGTGCACCACAAACACCTCACTCTTGCCTAAATTTAATTTATAACCTGAAAATGTCCCAAACTCAGCTAGCAACTCCATCACCCCCGGGCTGGTTTGGCTCACCAGGCTAAATCGCTGGCTTTTAAAGCAGACCAAGCAGGCCAGCAGCACGGTTCGATTCCCGTACCAGCCTCCCCGGATAGGCGCCGGAATGTGGCGACTAGGGGCTTTTCACAGTAACTTCATTGAAGCCTACTCGTGACAATAAGCGATTTTCATTTCATTTCATTTAATTTCCCTCCCACCGGGTCCGCCACATACAGTAACAGGTCATCGGCATACAACGACACCCTATGTTCCTCTCCACCTCGCACCAAGCCTCTCCACCTCTCTGAATCCCTCAACGCCACCGCCAGCGGCTCGATTGCCTGTGCAAACAACAAGGGGGACAGGGGGCAACCCTGCCTGGTCCCTCGGTAAAGCCGGAAGTACTCCGACCTCCTCCTATTCGTGGCCACACGCGCCATCGGGGCCTCATATAGCAGCCTTACCCATCTAATGAACCCTTCACCAAATCCAAACCTCCCCAACACCTCCCATAAGTACCCCCACTCCACTCTATCGAAGGCCTTCTCTGCATCCAGCGCCACCACTATCTCTGCCTCCCCCTCAATCACCGGCATCATGATGACATTCAACAATCTCCGCACATTCGTGTTCAGCTGCCTTCCCTTCACAAAACCTGTCTGGTCCTCGTGCACAACCCCTGGCACACAGTCCTCTATCCTGGTGGCCAGGATTTGTGCTAGCACCTTAGCATCCACGTTGAGGAGAGATATGGGCCTGTATGAACCACACTGCTGGGGGTCCTTGTCCCTCTTTACAATTAACGAGATCAGCGCCCGCGACATCGTCGGGGGCAAAGTCCCCCCTTCCCGCGCTTTGTTGATTGTCCGCACCAGCAAGGGGCCCACTAGGTCCACAAACCTTTTATAAAATTCCACCGGGAACCCATCTGGCCCCGGTGCCTTCCCTGACTGCATCTGCCCGATCCCCTTAACTAGCTCCTCCAGCTCAATCGGCGCACCCAACCCCTCCATCTTCTCCTCCTGCACCTTCGGGAAAGAAAGCCCGTCGAGGAACCTCTCCATTCCCCTCCTCTCCCCCGTTGGCTCCGACCGGTACAGTTCCCCGTAAAAGTCCTTGAAGACCTCATTCACCTCTACCCCCTTCCGCACCACATTCCCACTCTTGTCTCTCACTCCAGCAATTTCCTTAGCCGCATCCCGCTTGCGGAGCTGATGAGCCAGCATCCTACTTGCCTTTTCACCATGTTCGTATACTGCCCCTTGTGTCTTCCTCCACTGTGCCTCCGCCTTTCTAGTGGTCAGCAAATCAAATTTAGCCTGCAGGCTGCGCCTCTCCCCCAACAGTCCCTCCTCTGGTGCCTCTGCATACCTCCTGTCCACCTCCAGAATCTTTCCCACCAGTCTATCCCTCTCACTCCTCTCGCTCCTCTCCCTGTGTGCCCGGATGGATATCAGCTCCCCACGAATCACTGCCTTCAGGGCTTCCCAGACCATCCCCACCTGAACCTCCCCCGTATCATTCACCTCGAGGTACCCCTCAATACTTGCCCGGACCCTCCTACACGCCTCCTCCTCCGCCAACAACCCCACATCCAACCGCCACAACGGGCGCTGGTCCCGCACCTCCCCCATCTCCAACTCTATCCAATGCGGAGCGTGGTCGGAGATTGCAATGGCCGAATACTCGGCCTCCTCCACTCTCGGAATCAGTGCCCTACTCACCACGAAGAAATCTATCCGAGAGTAGACCCTATGTACGTGGGAGAAGAAAGAGTACTCGCGTGCCCTCGGCCTCACAAACCTCCATGGATCCACCCCACCCATCTGGTCCATAAACCCTCTCAGTACCTTGGCCGCCGTCAGCCTCCTACCCGTCCTAGAGCTGGACCGATCCAGTGAAGGATCCAACACCGTATTAAAGTCCCCCCCCATGATCAGACCTCCCGCCTCCAGATCCGGGACCCGTCCCAACATACGCCTCATAAAGCCCGCATCGTCCCAATTTGGGGCATACACACTAGCCAGTACCACCTTCTCTCCTTGTAGCCTGCCCCTAACCATGACATACCTACCCCCCTTATCCGCCACCACCTCCGATGCCTCAAACAACACATTTTTCCCCACCAGAATCGCCACTCCCCGGTTCTTCACATCCAACCCAGAGTGGAAAACCTGCCCCACCCATCCCTTCCTCAGACGGACCTGGTCCGCCACCTTCAGGTGGGTCTCCTGAAGCATTGCCACATCTGCCTTTAGCCCCTTCAGATGAGCCAGTACCCTTGACCGCTTCACTGGCCCATTCAACCCTCTCGCATTCCAGGTGACCAACCGGATCAGAGGGCGTCCCGCCCCCCCCTCCCATGTCGACTAGCCATAGCCCGTCGACTGCCCGCCCCAGGCCAGCACCCCCTGCCCGACCCAGTTCCCACGGCGACAACACCTCCCCTCTGTCCCCCCAGCCCCCACCAGCTCCTTCCTGACCCTACCAGCAGCAACCCGGTATTCCACCCCTCCCTTCCCCCCCAGGCTAGGAACCCTCCTAGCCGCGAATTGCAAATATTTATTAGCCAACATTTTTTAAGTCAACGATTTTCATCTGTTGCCTTCAAGGATAAGCTGTCTGGCTGAGTCTCTGAAGACAATAAGATAAACCAGACAACTTTAATAATTTGGTGAAGGGAGCATTAAAAACCAATATGAAAAAACACTTTACGGTTGGAGTGTGGAGCTGTAATTATTTTCGATTATACATAGCATCAGCATAGAGCAAAACCTTTGTAAACGTGTACGCCAAGTTTCTGCTCTTATTAGCTTGTTTAACGACTGTCTAATCAATTTGCTATTTAAAGCCTACAACAAGATCCACAGCAGGATCTTCCAGTCTGTTAAAGGTGGAGGTGACCCCCCCTCCCCCACCATGGTGGGTTCCCCAGCGTTGGTACAGGCGAGCCACACAAAACGTTATAGACCGGAAGATCCTGTTGACAGCCAATGACGAATTGCCTCCGCCACTGGGAAATACCCATATATTAAGTCACGTTCTCTGACCTACATTGCATTTGTTAGCCGGTCCTCGACTTCAAATCCCTCCATCCCCTCATACCATCTCCATCTCTGCAGATATTCTGCTTTATCCTCCATATTCACTCTTCCAACCTTTCGTCATTTGATTTTTGCCTTTTATGCATCGATTTTCACATTCACCTCAGCAACAGTGGTCAAAAGTTCAATCACCTTGTTCCTGGTATTTAGGTCTCCCTCGCTGAACCTTTAAATAGCTCCAGTTCCCTTTCTAATCTTTGCAAAGGTTCTCAAAACGCAATTTCTTTGGCAAAGGTTTCAGACGCCACTCTTAATTTTAGGTCGCTTGACTTATGTACCTTTTCTCCCCGTGAGACACTAATGGTGCTGTAAGTTGTAATTGAAAGCTAAAATGCATAGCCACCTAAATCATTTTTGTTAAATAATTGAAAGTGGACAGTTTATCCATGGCGGAGACTATTGTCTCGTGACATTAAATAACATGATGCTCATATTTAACAACTGTAAGTTCAAAAAGAAAGAAGTAAAGATAAATGGCACAAGTCAAGAAAAGTCAACATTAATTTGGTCCAATCAGCAACTACACTTAGATGAGTTGCCAGTGTTTTGCAAAACTATCTCTCCATCCACATTAGTTTCCGTGGAGATGGTCCTAATGCTCCTCCGAGTACTTCTCCATCGACTGAGACGCTGTGTCAAAAATCTCCTGAATTTCTTGGTCAGGAAGCAGTATATGATGGGGTCCAGTGTACAGTTCAAGCCCATCAAACACAGCGTGATCTGGTGGGTATCATTCAGTGCGCGCCTGAATGCACAGTCATCCTTCCGCCACAGTTCCAGGACGGTGAGGGTCCAGGGGCCGTGGACCAGATGATGGGGGACGAAGCAGATGCAGAAAACGGTGATGACCGCGCACACCATGCGGAAAGCTTGTTTCTTCACCTTCTCACTCCTGGTCGGCTGGCCTGGCTGTGAAGAAAGCAGTTTCAGGATGCACAAGTTGCAGGCGATAATTATAAGGAAGGCAAGGAAGAAAGCTCCAATCAAGATGAAGTGAATGATAACCACAGGCGTGGATGAGTCACCGTCATATCCTTCAAAGCATTGAGTAACGTTGCCAACTGGGTTTGTCCCTTGTTGGAATAGGAAGGGGGATGCACCCCCAATGATTATTAACCAGATGACTGTTGATATAACGAAGCCTCGCTTTCTGCCATTCTTCTGAACTGTTTCAATGGGATAAGCTACGGCACAGAACCTGTTATAACTGATCACTGCCAGAAAGGCAATAGAACAGTAAGTGTTGATAAAAAATAGGCAGCCAGCCACCCTGCAAAGAATTTCAGAAAAGATCCAGTCCCCTTTGGTGCTATAGTACACTATCCAAAAAGGGAGGGTCAGGATAAAAAGTAGATCCGTCACACTCAGGTTCACCATGAAGATTTTAATCTCAGTCATGCTCTTTGCTGGGGTCATCAGTTTAAAGACCCACAGCACGTAACAGTTCCCCAAAAGTCCGAATACGAAGATGAGACTGTAGACAATCGGAAAGAGAATATATCTGAATTCAGCATCAACCTGGCAGCTGCTGTTGCCCTTGTAGGAGAGGCCAATGACAGCCGCATAGGAGATGTTATTGTCTGGTAAATCCATCACTGAACTCTACTGAGCCCAAATCTTGTAGAAAATATGAAGCGTTTGCAAATAGCACTGGTACCTGCAAAGAAAGTAAAAACAAAGGTGTGACATTTTCAAGTCAGTCGCACAGCCCAGAAATGGCCCTTTGGCCAATCATGTCTGCGCCAGTCAAAAACAACCACCTAACTATTTTGATCCCATTTTCCAGCACTTGGCCCATAGCCTTGTATATCTTGGGATCGCAAGTGCCATCTAAATACTTCTTAAATGTTTTGAGTGTCTCTGCCTCCACCACACTTTCAGGCAGTAAGTTCCAGACTCCCACCACCCTCCGGATAAAAAAGTTTTCCCTCACATGCCCTCTAAACCTCATGCCGCCTGCCTTAAATCTATGCCCCCTGGTCATTGATCCCTCCATCAAGGGGAAACGTTTCTTCTACTCTATTTATGCCCCTCATAATTTTATGCATTTCAATTTTGTTCCCCCTCAGTCTTCATTGCTCCAAGGAAAATAATCCAAGTCTATCCAATCTCTCTTCAGAGGTAAAACTCTCAGTGATTTAGTAACGAGAGCATATAGGGTTAAGATTATTATCAGAAAAGTAAAGCTTAGGGACATATTGGGAGAATTTAGTTTCCTCAGACAGTTATTAGAACATGGAATATCCCAGCAGAAACATTGAGGGAGCCACATGCTCGATAGTTTTTCAAAGGGAAGAGGAAAACATTTTGAAAAGATATGTGGAAAAGGGAGGGGAATGGGGCAAAGTTGACAGATAACATCTATCTCTGCATTACTAAAACAGATTATCTGGTCACCATTTGATGCTGTTTGTATGGGGGACTGGGCAAATTGGCTGCCATTTGACCTTTCTTTCAAGGGAGTGGAGTATAAAAGTAAGAAATTCTTACTACAACTGTACAAGGTGAGCCCCACCTTCGACTAGTGTGCTATTTAGAAAGATTCACATTGCACAGACCAAAAGTTGTTAACTGCAGCATTCTTAGAGCTCCTAAACATTCTGTGATGATCCATTGAATTAATCCCCCTCCCTGGCCTCTGCTAAGGCTGAACCAAACTGTTTGCCACCTCTACAAGGTAGCACAGTTGCACAGTGGTTAGCATTGTTGCTTCACAGTGCCAGGGTCCCAGGTTCGATTCCCGGCTTGGGTCACTGT
The DNA here is from genome assembly GCF_902713615.1 of Scyliorhinus canicula. NCBI lineage: Eukaryota > Metazoa > Chordata > Chondrichthyes > Carcharhiniformes > Scyliorhinidae > Scyliorhinus > Scyliorhinus canicula. Next base: position 106,324,947 of record NC_052146.1, on the reverse strand, counting down.
CTGCGGAGTCTGCACGTTCACCCTGTGTCTGCGTGGGTTTCCTCCGGGTGCTCCGGATTCCTCCCACAGTCCCAAAAGACATGGGGCGCGATTCTCCGCAAATGCGGCGAGTCGTAAAGGCTGCCGTGAAACTGGCCATGTTTCACGGCAGCCTCCGCGCCCCCCCTCCCGGGACCCAATTCTCCCCCCCGTGCGGGGCTAGCAGCGGGGCCCGTGAAGCACGGCATCGCGGCCTTAGCGACCGTCGCTAAGTCCGCGCGCCAAGCGTCACGATGGCTGACGCGCACGATGACGTCAGCCGCGCATGCGCGGATGACGTCATCACGCAGACGCGTCAAACCCGAGCATACGCGGGCCGTCATGCCCCTCAGCCTCCCCGCGGACTGATCCTGTGGGGCGGCGGAAGAACAAATAGTGCGCGGGTATCGGACCCGCTGCCCGCGATCGGTGCCGACCGATCGCAGGCCCATGCCACCCTTGGCACGGCCGTGGTACGGCCATGCCAATCGGTGCCATGGTTGTCTGGGACGGGCTCTTTGCGGCCATTTTCACAAACGCTGAAAGCAGGTGTGATCGCGGCCGCGAAAACGGCCGTAAACTCCGCGGTATTCGGCCCATCGGCCTACGGTGAATCGCTGTTCGCCGTAAAAAACGGCAAGCAGCGATTCGTGTCGGGGGTCGGCCGGAGGGGGGGGGGGGAGAATAGCGGGAGGCCGTGAAAATTGTCGGGAAGGCCCTCCCACTATTCTCCGACCCGTCGTGGGCAGCGGAGAATCGCGCCCATGCTGTTGGTAATTTGGACATTCTGAATTCTCCCTCTGTGTACCCGAACAGGCACCGGAATATGGCGACTAGGGGCTTTTCACAGTAACTTCATTGCAGTGTTAATGTAAGCCTACTTGTGACACTAATAAAGATTATTATTATTATTGAACAAGAGCTGAGCTTCCAACCCCAAATCTTCTCCAACACCTACTGCGTACTTCCACCTTTATCCCATTGTCCATCACCATTTTGTAATTTCATATCTCAGATCTATGAATAGATGACACACCAATTTAAATGTGCGCAGGAACTTTATTTACAATGCTTTAAAATGTCTACTCCACCTACCCTGCATATATTTTTGGGTTGTGGGGGTGCGACCCATGCAGACATGGGGAGAATGTGCAAACTCCACATGGACAGTGACCTGAGGCCGGGATGGAATTCGGGTCCTCAGCGCCGTGAGGCAGCGGTGCTAACCACTGTGCCACCCGTCATCTCAGTGCTCACTGACTTCCATCGGTTCCCGGTTAAACAACGTTTCATTTTCAAAATTCTCAGCCTTGCTTTCAAATCTCGACATGTCCTTGCCCTTGTTTGTCTCCATAACCTCCTTCAGCCCAACAACCCACAAAGAACTCTTCACTCCTCCAATGCCGGGTGTTTCTTCTACATCTTTGATTCCCCAGCCCTACCATTGGTGGCTGTGCCTTCTGCTGCCAAGGCCCTTCGTTCTGGTAGTCCCTCCCCAAACCCCTCCACCCCTCAACCACTCTCTCGCCTCCTTTCAACCTGTCTCTTTGACCAAACTTTCGGTCCTCTGTCCTATTTTCTCATTCAGTGGCTCAGTATCAAATTTTGTCTGGTAACGCTCATGTGAAGTGCTTTGAGATGTTTAACTGTTAAAAATGCTAGTTGTTGTTGTAGAGAAGTAACATGCAAAGTGTGAAAGTAACCTTTTCCACTGCTCCCCCCATTCTTTTATTGCAGAGAATACTGAGTTCACTTGCACTGACATTACCTGAGTGTAAGATCAAAGGCCAGGCAGCCACAAATGCCTAATGGATGTCACAGGGGTCGACGGTGGCCTCACAGAGCTAGGGACACGAGTTCAATTCTGACCTTGGGTGATTGTGTGGAGTTTGCACATTCTCCCGGAGTGTCTGATTTCCTCCCACATTGCAAAGATGTGCAGGTTAGGTGGATTTGCCAGGTGGAATTGCCCCTTGATGTCCAAAAGGTTAGGTGGGGTTACTGGGTGGGGTTACAGGGAAAAGGTGGGGGTGTCGCCTAGGTAGTGTGCCCCTTTGAAGAGTCAGTGCAGACTTGATGGGTCAAATAAACTCCTACTGCACTGGCGGGGTTCTATGACTGATATTTTTCCCTCCTTAGCCGAGGATCATTAAGCTAATTGTAATGTCCTTCCTATCGAAATAATCTCATTCCCCGCAGTTTCCTTTATAAAACTTCTGAAGATCCCTAATTGCTGGTGCAATGCTTCTGTGTTTCCCTAGTAACTTTTCCAAATGTTCAATCAAATGCAGTTGGGTGAGGAACTAAGTGAGTTTTTTATTGTGTCTGAACTTCTGACACACCGATTAGATTCTATGAAATATGTCCCTTCCTTCCTTAGGGTGGTGTCTTATGTAGTGTGCCAGAACATTGAAATAAAGCCACCTAAATTAAAATAGTCAAATGTTACCATTAAAAATGGTCATCTAGTTCTCAATTCAAATTGCCATCATCTTTAATACTCACAGCGGCAAAAGATTTTTTTTCCCCCCTGATTGGTTGTTTTCTTTACCGTTAGGAAGAAACCGTTCACTCAATCAGCATATAATTCGCTAAATAAGAGCACCTTATCCCAGCCAAATATTATTTCTTCAGATACAGCAAACAATTGAAAATACTCACCCTTTCCTGAAAACTGCCGAACAATGTAAATGACAAATAAGAACTCAGGATCTCAGTCTTCAGCGATCCCTCAAATATATGAAAGGACTCCGATGAAAATTACAAACTTCTGGTACGACATTGCAGTTAGAGTGTTTGTTAGTCATGTACGAGGGACTATTTCCTGCTTTGCTGTTCATGAATCTCTTGAGCAATTACATGACAAAATACAGATCTGTGAAGAGGAAGTAACCGGGAAGGATACTGGAGTCCGCAAAACGTTTATGTTTAAGGCTGAAGTAGTGCCATTTATGACACTGAAAATCTGTGTAGTTTTACAAAACCCACCGTATAACAGGAATGCCGGATTTTTAAAGGGATCAGAAATAGCACAATAGGCTTTTCTCTTTGGACTACCCGACAGGAGCTTGAAATAGTGACACACTGTTCTTACCTCAGGCACACTGTTCTTACTTCATTCAGAAATGCCTTCTCACAACAACCCTATTGCTCAAATCTAAAAGTTCCACAACTTGTTAGAATTTCTTTTTTTTAATTTAGATTACCCAATTATTTTTTCCAATTAAGGGGCAATTTAGCATGGCCAATCCACCTACTCTGCACATTTTTGGGTTGTGGGGGCGAAACCCACGCAGACACGGGGAGAATGTGCAAACTCCACATGGACAGTGACCTAGAGCCGGGATCGAACCTGGGACCTCAGCGCCGTGAGGCGGTTGTGCTAACCACTAGGCCACCGTGCTGCCCCCTTGTTAGAATTTCTGTTGGTGAATAAGCTTTGCATAGGCATAGATCATAAGGCATGTGGGTGACTCAGCAAAGCAGGATTGTCCATGGCATAAATGGTATGCGATACCCTAATACATAGAAACATACATAGAAAGATAGAAAATAGGAGCAAGAGTAGGCCATTCTGCCCTTCGAACCTGCTTCGCCATTCAAGGTGATTATAGTTAATCATCCAACACAGAAATCTATACCTGCTCCCCCCCCCCCCCCCCCCCCCAATCCTCTGATCCCTTTAGCCCCAAGAGTTATATCTACCTCCTTCTTGGAAATATACAATGTTTTGGCCTCAAATGTTTTCTGTGGTAGCGAATTCCACAAGCTTACCATCACCTGGGTGAAGAAATTTCTCCTCATCTTTGTCCTACATGGTCTACCCCGTTTCCTCAGATAGTGACCCCTGGTTCTGGACTCGTACACCATTGAGAACGTCCTTCCTCCATCTACACTGACCAGTCCAGTTAGAATGTTACAGGCTTCTGTGAAATCCCTTCAGTCTTCTAATATATTCAACAAATATAACCTCTATAAGGTGAGACTCAATTTCTCCTCATATGTCAGTCCCACCATCCCAGGAATCAGTCCGATGAATCTTTGCTGCACTCCCTCTGTAACAACATCATCCTTCCTCAGATTTTGCACACAACATTGAAAGTGTGGTGTCACTATGAAGACCAGCATACCATTTGCTTTCTTTACTGCCTGCTGGACCTGTATACTTGCCTTCAGTGACTGGTGTACACAGACACCCACATTTTGTAGCACATTCCCCTCTCTCAATCTGTAGCCATTCAGATAATAACCTGGCTTCCTGTTTTGCTACCACATTATACTGCATCTGCAATACATTTGTCTCACTCACTCAACTTGTCCAAATCACACTGAAGCATCTCTGCATCCTCCTCACAGCTCACCCTCCAACACAGCTTTGTGTCATCTGCAACTTTGGGGATATTACATTTAGTACCCTCATCTAAATCATTAATATATATTGTGAGGTAACTAGCATTGATCCCTGTGGTACCCCACATGTCACTGCCTGCCAATTGGAAAAGTACTTGTTTATTCCGACTCTTTGTTTCCTGTCTGCGAACTAGTTTTCTATCCAACTCAATGCACTACCCACAATCCCATTCACCTTAATTTTGCACGCTAATCTCCTAAGTGAAACTTTGTTGAAAGTCCAAATAAATAACAGCCACTGGCTCCCCCTCATCAATCTGCCAGTTACATCCTCGAAGAATTCCAATAGATTTGTCAAGCATGATTTCCCTTTCTAAATCCATCCTTACTCTGTCCAATCCTGCCATTATTTTTCGAGTGCTCTGCTATCAAATCTTTGATAATGGATCTGAGCATTTTCCCTAATGCCAAAGTCAGACTGTCGTAGAAATATAGAAAATAGGAGCAGGAGGAGGTCATTCCGCCCTACAAGCCTGCTTCGCCATTCATTATGATCATGGCAGATCATCAACTCAACAGCTTAATCCCACTTTACCCCCATATCCTTTGATCACCTTCGCCCTAAGTGCTATATCTAACTGCTTCGTGAAAACATAAATGTTTTGGCTTCAATTACTTTCCATGGTAATGAATTTCACAGGATCACCACTCGCTGGGTGAAGAAATTTTGCCTCATCTCTGTCCTAAATGGTCTACCCTGCAGCCTCAGACTGTGACCCCTGGTTCTCGACACTCCCACCATTGGAAGCATCCTTCTTGCATTTACCCTGTCTAGGCCTGTAAGGATTTTATAGGTTTCGCTGAGATCCCTCATTCTTCTGAACTCCAGCGAATACAACCCTAACCGACCCAATTGCCTCTCATACATCTGTCCTGCCTTCCCAGGAATCAGTCTGGCAAACCTTTGCTGCACTCTCTCTAGAGCAAGAACATCCTTCCTCAGATAAGGAGACCAAAACTGCACACAGTATTCCAGGTGTGGCCTCACCAAGGCCCCGTATAATTGCATCAAGACACCCCTGTTCTTGAATCCTATCGCAATGAAGGCAAACATACCATTTGCCTTCTTTACTGCCTGCTGCACCTGCACGCTTACCTTCAGTGACTGGTGTATGAGCATACCCAGATCGCGTTACACATTCCCCTCTCCTAACTAATGGCCATTCAGATATTAGTGTCCCTTTCCATTTTTTCTATCAAAGTGGATAACCTTTCTATTTATCCAAATTATACTGCAATTTAGACTGGTCTATAATTCCCTGTTTTCTCTCTACCTCCCTTTTTAAATGGTGGGGTTACATTATCTACCCTCCAATCTGTAGGAAATGCTCCAGAGTCCATAGAATCTTGGAAGAAGACCACCAATACATCCACTATTTTTAGGGCCACTTCCCTAAATGCTCTGGGATGTAGATTATCAGACCCTTGTGATTTATTGGCCTTTCCCCAACACCAGTTCACTACTAATACTGATATTCTTCATTTGCTCCCTCTCACTAAACCCTGTGTTCCCCAACATTTTTGGTATGTTATTTGCGTCCTCCATTGTGAAAGCAGAACCAATGTATGTATTTAGTTGGTCAGCTATTTCTTTGTTCCCCATTATAAATTCCCCTCTTTCTGACAGTAAAGCAACGATTTTTGGCTTCACCAATTTTTTTCTCTTCACATATCTATAGAAGCTTTTACAATCAGTTATGTTCCCCACAAGCTTGCTCCTGTACTCCATTTGCAGCTTCTTTTTTTAAAAACGTATTTATTCAAAGTTTTCAATAAGTTTACAAAACCCACCAAAAAGGAAAATAATACAAAGAAAGAAGGGCAACATGCCAACAGAACAGAACAACTTAACCCTCTAAACCAGTGGTTCTCAACCGGGGTCCACATGGGGGTCCATGTAACATTACTGGGGGTCCACACAAACAAAATACCGAATTGGGGGTCCACGGTGATATTTGTGGTCCATGGAGCAATTCTACTTCAGAACAATTGTTATTACTGAGAATCAAGTAGAAGAAAAAAATGTTTGTTTTCATGATGAATATTCACATTTCTCCCTCTCTCTCTCTAGAGTCTAAACGATAAACAGTTTAGCAAATTAACACCCAATTCAAAACAGGATAGAGCATGCGCCCCTTACAAAGAGCAAAATAAATCGCCCCCCCACCCCCCCCCCCCCAACCAGGTTGCTGCTGCTGTTTTTTTTAATTAAGGTTTTGCAAAATTTTCCATATTAAACAGTAATAGTCTTAACACAGCAACTTAGTGAACATTAATCTAGTGCATAAAGAGAATATACATCAGCAATCCACTAGACGTTACCCCACGCGCCTCAATCCTCCAACCCCCTCCCATCGGGCACTCTCCCCCCCCCCCCCCCCCTCCCCCCTTCCCCTCCCATGGGTCGCTGCTGCTGCTGCTGCTGCTGAAGTGTTAATTTTCCTGGCGAAGTCAGTGGACGGTATTGTGCCCCTGCTCAACAGCGGCAGCTCTGTACCCGTGGCAAAGTTATTTACACACATATGTAGGCATCCGCTCGTGGTGTTGTCCCTTGCTTCTTCCGGACGGATTTCGCTGACGTTGTCGTCCCGTGCGCACTTCTGCTCCTGCGGCCCTCCCATCTTCCCCATTTTCTCTGTTCCTGTGGATGCCAAGTTTGTTAACGTTTCCCTGCCTCCCTCCTCCCCTTCCCTGGCTCTCCTCTATTGTTCCCTGTCTCTCCCCTCTGCCCCCCCTCCCCGATTCTGCCCCCCCCCCCCAAGCCCTGTGGTTCGCCTTTCCTTCCTCTTAGGTTTAGCTGCTGACCGCCAGCTAAACAGGATTCTACGGCGGGCAATCAGGGAGGCAAAGGCAAGGGCGTCCGCCCTCCTTCCCAGGAATAGATCTGGCTGGTCTGAAACCCCGAAGACCGCCACTATCGGGCATGGCTCCACCCTCACCCCCACCACTTTGGATATAGCCTCGAAGGCGGCTGTCCAGTACTCCACAAGTCTGGGGCAAGACCAGAACATGTGGGCCTTGTTGGCCGGGCCTCTTTGGCACCGTTCACATCTGTCCTCCACCTCTGGGAAGAACCTACTCATACGGGTTCTTGTTAAGTGGGCTCTATGTACCACTTTTAGTTGCGTCAGGCTGAGCCTTGAGCACGTGGAGGTGGAGTTGACCCTATGCAGTGCTGCATTCCAGAGTCCCCACCCTATCTCAATCCCCGGGTCCTCCTCCCACTTCCTTCTTGTTGCGTCTAGTACGGTGTCGGCCTCTTCTACCAGTCGGTTGTACATGTCACTACAGTTTCCTTTATCTAGTATGCTTGCGTCTAGTAACTCTTCCAGTAGTGTCTGCCGTGGTGGTTGTGGGTATGTCCTTGTCTCCTCTCGTAGGAAGTTTTTTAATTGCAGGTACCTTAGCTCGTTCCCCCTGGCTGGCTGGAATTTCTCTGTCAATTCGCCCAGTGTTGCGATCCTGCCGTTTGTGTATAGGTCCCTGACTGTCAGTGTCCCCCCGTCCTGTCCCCACCTTTTGAAGGTGGCGTCAGTCAGAGCTGGCGTGAACCTATGGTTGTTGCAGATGGGAGCTTTACCTGACATTTTGGTCAGGCCAAATTGCTGCCGTAGTTGGTCCCAGGATTGTAGGGTGGCTATTACCACCGGGCTGCTGGAGTGTTGTTTGGGTGGGGATGGGAATGCCACCGTGGCGAGGGCCCGGATTGAGGTCCCCCAAAAGGAGGTCTCCTCCGCGCGCACCCACCCAGCTTCTGGCTCTTTGATCCATCCCCTTACACACTCAGCCGTCGCCACCCAGTGGTAGAAAATGTAGGTTTGGGAGGGCTAGCCCCCCCCCCCCCCCTGGATTTTGTTTTTTGCAAGACCTTCTTTGGGATCCTAGCATTCTCCCCCCCCCCCCCCCCCCCCCCCCCCCTTAGTTTGTCTAGTGCTTTGAAAAAGGCCTTGGGGATGTAGATCGGGATGGATCTAAACAGGAAGAGGAACCTGGGCAGTACGTTCATTTTGATCATCTCGACTCTCCCCGCGAGGGAGAGTGGGAGTGTATTCCATCTTTGCAGGTCCTTTTTTACTTCCTCTGTCAGACTGGTGAGGTTCCATTTGTGGATCCCTTTCCAGTCATGGGCTATTTGGATCCCCAAGTAACGGAATTTATGTCGGGCTTGTTTGAACGGCAGCCCCTTTAGTGCTGCCGCCCCCCCCCCCCCCCCCCCCTTGCTGGTGTACTGGGAAGATCTCGCTTTTGCTCATGTTGAGTTTGTAGCCCGAGAAGGCACCAAACTCTTTCAGGAGCGCGATGATTCCGTCCATGCTGCTTTGTGGGTCCGAGATGTAAACGAGCAGATCATCTGCATAGAGTGAGACTCTGTGCTCTCTGCCGGCCCTTTGGATCCCCCTCCAGCTTTTTGCTGCTCTGAGCGCAATTGCTCGTGGCTCGATCGCTAGACCGAACAGCAGCTGGGACAGTGGGCATCCTTGTCTGGTGCCCCTGTGCAGCTGGAAGTATCGAGAGTTGGTATTGTTTGTCCGTACGCTCGCCATGGGAGTGCTATATAGGAGTTTTACCCAGGAGGTGAACCCTGTTCCAAGCCCGAACCGCTCCAGTACCTCTATGTGGTATTTCCATTCGACTCTGTCGAAGGCCTTTTCTGCATCTAGGGAGACAATCACCTCTTGTGTTCTCTCCCCGGATGGGGTCATTATCACGTTCAGCAGGCGCCTAATGTTCGAAGTAAGCTGTCTACCTTTGACAAAGCCCGTCAGGTCTTCTGCTACCACCTCTGGCACGCAGTCTTCCAGCCTTTTGGCTAGGATCTTGGCCAGTATTTTGGCATCCGCGTTCAGTAGTGAAATTGGTCTGTATGACCCACATTCCGTTGGGTCTTTGTCCTTCTTAGGTATCAGCGAGATTGAGGCCTGTGCTAGCGTGGATGGCAGTGTGCCCCTGGCTAGCGAGTCTGTGAACATCTCCCGCAGGTACGGGGCCAGTGCTGTCGCAAATTTTTTGTAGAAGTCCACCGGGAACCCGTCTGGTCCCGGCGCCTTCCCCGCCTGCATGGAGCTAATGCTGTCCATGATCTCTCCCAGTGCTTCCAGGCCCTGTTTTCTGCCCTCCCCCACGACTGGTATGTCCAGTCCATCAAGGAACCGTTTCATCCCGGACTCCTCCCTTGGGGGCTCTGAGGTGTACAGCCCTTGGTAAAAGGCCCTGAATGCTCTGTTGATCTTTTCTGGTTCCGTTTCTAATGTGCCCCGAGTGTCCCTGATTTGTGCAATTTCTCTGGTGGCCGCCTGCTTTCTCAGCTGGTGTGCCAGCAGGCGGCTGGCTCTGTCTCCGTGTTCGTATAGGGTCCCACGTGCCTGGCGGAGTTGATGCACTGCTTTCCTGGTGCAGAGCAGATCAAAGTTCCTTTGTAACTCTTTCATCTTCGCCAGCTCTACGGCCGGGGCCTCGGAGTATTTGCGGTCTACCTCCAGTATGGAGTTGACCAGCTGCTGCCTAGCCGCCCTTTCCTCCCTATCTCTTCGCGCTTTGAAAGCGATGATTTCCCCTCTTATTACGGCCTTTAGTGCTTCCCAGAACGTGGAGGGTGAGACTTCCTCGTTCTGGTTGTTCTTCGTGTACTCTGCTATGGCCTGCGATATCTTTTCATTGAAGGCCTTGTCTGCTAGTAGGGTAACGTCCAACCTCCATGTGGGGCGTTGGGCCCTGCCCGCCTCCAGCCTCACGTCCATGTAATGTGGAGCGTGGTCTGATATCACAATTGCGGAGTATCCCACTTTGTCTATCCCTGGAAGCACCGTTTTCCCCACCACAAAGAAGTCAATTCTGTTGTATACGTTGTGTACTGGGGAGAAGAAGGAGAATTCCCTCTCCCCTGAGTGGGTGAACCCCCAGGGGTCCACTGCTCCCATCTGCTCCATAAAGTGACTGAGTTCCCTTGCCATGCTTGAAGTCTTCCCCGTTTTGGGGTTTGATCTGTCAGTCGTTGGATCCTGTACACAGTTGAAGTCCCCCCCCCCCCCATGATTAGTTGGTGCGTCGCTATGTCCGGGATTTCCGCCATGGTCTTCTTGATGAAGCTCATGACGTCCCAGTTGGGCATGTACACGTTAACTAGTACTACCGGGCCCCATCCAGGGCCCGCTGACCATGACATATCGCCCCCCTGGGTCCGTAACCGTCTTTGTCGCCTTAAACATCATCCATTTGCTGATCAGTATTGCCACCCCCCTGGCCCTCGTCCTGTAGCAGGAATGGTAGTCTGTCCCACCCAGCCCTTTCTTACTCGCAGTCGGTCCTGCTCTCTCAGGTGCGTCTCTTGGGAGGAAGATTATGTCGGCCTTCATATTTCTTAGGTGGGTGAGGACTCTGGATCTTTTCATGGGCCGTTGAGTCCCCTTACGTTCCAGGTGACTATCCTGGTGGGGGGCTTCTGCCCCCTCGCTCCTGTGGGATCAACCATATTTACCTGGTGGACGCGTCCCTGCCCTCCGGGGTTCCCCTTTGTCCAGGATGGCCACTGTTGCTGCTCTCTCCATGCGGTCGGGCCCCTGCGCTCTGGGGTTTCCCTTTGTTAGGGGGCCGTCCAGGATGGCCGCTGTCACTGCTCTCTCCATGCAGTCGGGTCCCTGCGCTCCGGGGTTTCCCTTCGCCCAGGGGGCACCCGACATGGCCGCCCGCTGTTCGACTGCCACGCGGGTAGTCCCCTGCGCTCTGGGGCCTCCCTTCGCCCAGCGACCGTACTGGGCGGATGCTTGCAGCCATTCCTAGATCCGAGCCCTCTGTTGTGGCACTTTGTAGCCCTATTGTTGTTCCTTTTCTAGCCATGCTTGTCCCTCCGTCCCTGCGTTCCCCATCCCCCGGGTCCTTCCCTTCCTGTGCCCCCTCCTCCCCGGTCCCTCCCTTTCCCCCCTTTTATCCCCCCCTCCTGTATATCCCTCCTTTGTCCTTCTTTCCCCTGCTCCTATCCCCGTTTGTTCTTCCGCCTCTGTTGAGTGGTCCCCCCCCTCCCTGCCTGGCGCCTTCCCCCCTATTGGGGGCGCGTTGCGGCCCTGCTTTGCTGCATGTCCCCAGCGCTAGCTTTCTTGCTAGTGTGGTGACCCCCCCTCTCGGGAATTTCTGTCACGCTTCTCCTTTGCCCAGCCTCTGCGTTTTTCTGTCTGCTCTTCCCCCATCCTACTCTGCGCTCTCCTCGCTTGCTCTCCCTTCTCCGCTGCTCTCGTTCCCTCGTGCTGGGGCCTGGTCTCCCAGCCGTGGTGATCCCTCAGGTAGCGGTTTCCTCTTTGATCAGGGTGCGCTCGCCCTGATGGGGGGGGGGGGGCTGGTGTTGCCTCACCCCTCCCCCGTCGGCGTGCTGTTGCCCCTTGCCTGGGGCCCCGTATTTCTACTCTCGCTGCTGTTTTTCCAGCCCACGTTCCTCGATAAACTGGTTTGCTTCGGCAGGAGTTGTGAAGAAGTATTCTCTTTTTTGGTATGTGACCCAGAGTTTCGCTGGGTACAGCATACCGATACGCACTCTGCTCTTGTGAAGAGCTGCTTTCGCTCTGTTAAATTCGGCCCGTCTCCTGGCGAGGTCTGCCCCGATGTCTAATTCTAATGACGTGTCCTTCCCATTTGCAATTTCTGTTCTCCCTGGCCCAGCGCAGGATTGTTTCCCTGTCTTGGTACCGGTGCAGTTTAGCTATAACTGCCCTCGGGCGGTCCCCCACCTTGGGCTTCGGGCGTAGCGACCGGTGTACTCTGTCCATTTCTGGTGGGTCGGGGACAGTTTCCCTCCCCACTAAGTTGCCCCAGCATCTCGGCCACATAGGCAGTGGGGTTTCTACCCTCAATCTCCTCTGGCAGGCCCACTCTCCTGACATTTTGCCTTCTCGGGTGGTTTTCCTGGTCGTCCACCCTGCCCTTCAGGCTCCCCTGCGTTGTGCCCAGTCTCGCCGCCTCTCTCTCCAGGGCCATCATCCGGTCGCTCATGTCAGTTGCGGCCTTTTCCACTTCCTTAATGGTTGCCCCTTGGGCTTCCAGTTTCTTGTTTTGGGCTTCCAACTTTTTCTCTTGGGCTTCCAGTTTCTTCTCTGCTATGCCCAGGGTGAGCTACATCTCTGCCAGGGCCTTGGCCATTGCTGCCTGTACTGTGGCCTCCATGTCTGCTCTGGCCTCTGCCTTATTTCTCTGCTGATGCTCCCTCAGCGCCTCGGCAAAGGCTGCCTTCCAGTACCCCTCTGGCCCAGGGGGGAAATACTCCTGTCTGACCAGGTCTTTTTGTTGCAGCGTGGCTTTGGTTCCCCCACTTCATGTGACGGTTGGCTCATCTGGACGGGCTCGCATAGTATCGTCCCGTTTGCTTTTGGTGCCTCTTCTCCCTCTGCTCTGGCTCCCTTCTAGCATTTTCTTTAGGTAAGTTTTTTTTTTAAAAGAGGTTGGAGAAAAAAAAAGTCGGGAAAAAAAGGACAAAAAGAGGAATTCTTGTTTGTTTTTTTTTGGTTATTTACCCCCCTTCCTCCAGAGGTTTTCTTTCCAAAGTCTTTGTTGGTTTTTTTTGTTATTTTTTTTTGGTGGGGGGGGGGGGGGGGGGGGGAGGTCTTCTTTTCCCTCTCCGCTCCTCACTCACCAGGGTCGGGAGAGAGAGAGGCTTCTGGTCGGGTTAGGGCTTCTTTGTTCTGCCACCTGCCTCGTGGTGGTTGTGTGGGGGGGGGGGGGGGGGGGGAGGGGCTCGGTCGGGCCGGCTCGCAGGTCGGCGCTCCAGGGCACTTGCTCTGCTGGGGGTGGGGGGGGGGGGGGGGGGGGTGTGCTCGGTCCGGTCGCCGTTCTTGCTTCGCTGGGGGGGGGGTCCTCGGTCCGGTCGGCGCTCCGGGGCACTTGCTCCACTGGGGGGGTGCGCGGTCCGGTCGGCATTCTTGCTCCGCTGGGGGGGGGGGGGGGTCCTCGGTCCGGTCGGCGCTCCGGGGCACTTGCTCCACTGGGGGGGTGCTCGGTCCGGTCGGCGTTCTTGCTCCGCCGGGCGGGGGTCCTCGGTCCGGTCGGCGCTCCGGGGCACTTGCTCCGCTGGGGGGGGGGGGGGGGGGGGGGGGGTTCGCCGCTCTTTTTGCAGAAAAATCCACGGGGAACCCCCGAAAAAGATCGCGGACTGGCGGGAGCCTCTTCTGAACGCGGCCGCTCCGTTCACAGGCGCCACCGGAAGTCCATTTGCACCTTTTTAATCATTTGCTGTATTCTAAACTGCTCCCAAATCTCAGTTCTATTATTTTTCTTGGCCTATTTGTATGCCTCTTCCTTGGTTCTAATAATACCTCTAATTTTCCGCGTAAGCCATGGTTTGGCTGCATTTCTGGCTTTATTGCGCCAGACAGAAACAAACGATTGTTTTAGTTCACCCGTGCGCTCTTTGAATGTTTGCCATTGCCTATCCACCGTCATCCCTTTAAGTAACATTTCTCCAATCCATCATAACCAACTCGCACCTCATACCATCATAATTTCCTTTATTAAGATTCAGGACCCTAACCTCAGAATCAACTACATCACTCTCCCTCTTGATCCAGAATTCTAACATATTACGGTCGCTCATCCCCAAGGGGCCTCGTACAATTAGATTGGCAATGATTCCTTTCTCCTTGCAAAATACCCAGTCTAGGATTGCCTTTTCTCCAATTGGTTCCTCAATGTATTGGTCCAGAAACCATCCAAATACACGCCAGGAATTCCCCCTCTGTAGTATTGTTACTAATTTGATTTGGCCAATCTATATTAAAATGACCCACAATAACAGATGTTCCTTTATTGCATATGTCTCACATTTTCTGTTGAATGCCATTCACAACATCACCACTACAGTTTGGGGGTCCATATACAATCCCCAGTAATGTTTATTGCACAATATTGTAGATGTGAGACAGTTATGATGAGGATAAGGTGATATAGATTAGATGGAATTGTGTCTGATACAAATGATAAGGGATTTTGTGTGATTCAGAATAATATGGGATGACAAATCAGTTAGTTAATTGGGAATAGGATGCTATGGACCATGGCAGCCATGTCAGGATCAATAAAGCGTGGCTGGGCTCCCGGCACAATTCATGGTGGTGTGACCGGATAAGTAAGATGCAAAAATAGAAATCAGCTGACATTCCTGGTCCTGATCAATATCCAGGGATTCTTGCTGGAAAGGAAATGTCATTATCAGACGATTTGACATCTTCTGCATATACAGGCAGGATTATTAATACCGTTCATCTTCTGAACCTGCCGATGACGCACTCCTGCCGCAGGTTTCCCTGAGGGGTGCATTCAACGAGAAACCCCGAGATATCCCTGGTGTCCTGACCAATATTTCTCCCTCATTCAACATAACATGAAGAGTTTAACTAAATACTGATTGTGGGATCTTGTTGTCTGCAAATTGGCTGCCGAATTTCCTGCATTACAGCGGCAACTACACTTCAAAAGCATTTAGTTTTCTGTGGCGCGCTTTGGAACGCCCTGAGGTCATGAAAGGCGCAATATAAATACAAGTTTTTCTTTATTGCAGAGAGAGGGAAAGACCTAAATCAGGGATGTGGAACGGGCCCTGCACATGGGCTGCCGCCTTGAGCCTCCGTTGGCACTGCTTCCGCTGCCTTCTCCAGCGCCTGGGCGCCTGGCCTGCCAGCAACACCGCAAGGCAGCTGCTGTGGGATCCACAATATCATCTGTAATGTGATATCTGTAAGTTATTGGAGAGGGTGAGAGACCGGCAATCAGTTAGGGCTTCCACCCCAGGATTTTCGGGTCCCCCAAGCCTCCCTCACCCGCCCCGAGCTGATTGTCTGTTTGCCAATTTTAAATAGATGTGCCCGCATGGCCGCTCACTGGGGAGCTGGTTAGATCACGGGAGGATGTGAGATAGGGCGTCCGTCCCATTAAGGGGGTGGAGATTGGCCTTAATGGGTGACAATTGGTTCTGGATCTTGCCAATGGAAGACGGGGGTGGGATTCTCTATCCCGCCAGACCCGTTTTCTGGCGTGGTATGCCCCTACCGGCAGCGGGATCCTCCATCTCGAAAGCCGGCCAAGGAAATTCCCATTGTGGCCACCTGCACGCTGTTGGTAAATCTACGGCTGAGTGTGCTGCCGGTGAAGTGGAGGATCCCGCTGATGGAGAATCCCGCCCAGGATGTTTGAAAAAGAATATGCGTTTTACTTTCTCTCACCCTTCATTTTACTTTTAAGCTGCATTTCGGAGTGAAATAATTAAAACAGCAAAATATCATGTGTTTCATAATACAAACATAGAACCCTATAAATACTCAGCAACATGTTCAGTGATATGACAGAAATGGCTGAACATTTATGGTTGATGGCTTTCCATTACAGCCATCAGGTGCTGCCTGATCTGCTGACTATTTCCAGTATTGTCTGTTTCAAATTCAGGTACTTTGCATCTGGGAGTCGATTAACTCAGTTGTCCTGTTCTCACTCAATTCTGACGTAAAATCAATCCACCAGGTGTGGGTCCTGAAGGCCGGCTGGTGTGGGTCCTGAAGGTCAACCAGTGTGGGTCCCAAAGGTCAGCTGGTGTGGGTCGCAAAGGTCAGCCGTTGTGGGTCCTGAAAGCCGACCTGTGTGGGTCCCAAAGATCGGCTGGTGTGAGTTCCAAAGGTCGGCCGGTGTGGGTTCCAAAGGTCTGGGGGTTTGGGTCCCAAAGGTCAGGGGGAGGGTGGGTCCTGAAGGTCGACCCGTTGGCAAAAGTGGGTCCCTGTGAAAAACATTGATCCAAACAATGCCTCATCTTGAGTCAGTGCCTTCAAGCAATGGAGAAGAAGGAATGAGGAATTAGAAAAGAAAAAGTCATATAAGCATTGCTGAGTTTGCAACATTTCCACAAAAAAACTTAAATAAACTCCTCAACCTCCACCCCCACAGGCATCCATCACTTAACAATTACCAGTTAGATAATAAAATACCGATGACTTCTGGTGACGGGGATGTGCTGAACAGTCGCACATCAGATGGCTCTCCTCCAGAAAACAGTAAAATTGGCACTTTTGGCCACATTTAGCCCCAAAAATCAGACTCATTCATCCCCTGGCCCACAAAGACAACAGAGAGGAAAATAATGCAAAGAAGCAGCAGGTCGAGAGGCCGCAGAGAGCCAGAAACCGCGGAAAAAGGGCAGGAGCAGCGAGCAAGCGGGTCAGTGGACCCACGAGGTGAGAGCACCTCAGCCACCCCAGATAGAGAGAGACCAGTGACCCGGACCGTGGGCTCCCCCCCCCCCCCCACCCACACCACCCCACTACCCCCAACCAGGAGATGGTTGGAAGAAGTTCCTAACTACGGAACTAACCACAAAAAAGGACGAGATTAAGGCAGAGATTCAAATGGCAGCCAAGGTGGCAGTGGCGGTAGAGCTGGGCGGCATGCAAATGGCGCTCTCTGGCATGGGATAGGAGGCTGGAAGCCCAAGGGAAAACAGTGCAGGAATTTGAAAAGGCTTCGAAAAGGATCCACTCCCATTTGGAAGCAAGTGGTCATATTAGCGAGAAGCAGCACGGTTTTGTGAAGGGGAGGTTCTGTCTCACTACCTTGGAAGCAGGGACAATAGTAACGTTTAAGGGGCATCTTGACAAATACATGAATAGGATGGGACTAGAGGGCTACGGACCCCAGAAGTGTAGAAGATCTTAGTTTAAACGGGCAGCATGGTCGGCGCAGGCATGGAGGGCTGAAGGGCCTGTTCTTGTGCTGTACTTTTCTTTGTTCTTTGTTCTAAGACCATGGCAGACATTCCCGACATAGACACACACCGACTGATTATGGAGGAGGTGGGTACTATAACTGTGAACAGGACTCACTGATGGACAGATCAAACCCCAGGACAGGGAAATTGGCAGGCATGGCTTAGGAACTGGGAACGTTCATGGAGCAGATGGGGGCAGTGGACCCATGGTGGTTCATGCACCCAGGTGAGAAGGAATTCTTGTTTTACTCACCAGTGCACAAGGTCTGCATCCGCGTCGACTTCTTTCGAGAAATAGTCAGAGCGGAATGCTCTGCGATTGTAATCTCCACATTATATGGATATGAGGCTGGAGACGGGCCGTGCCCAGTACCCCACATGGAGGCTAGATATGAACCTCTTGTCCTACAAGTTCTTCTGCCAGAAAACATCACAGGCAATAGGTGAGTACGTTATGAACAACCGGAATGGGGAAGTGTCGCCTTACACATTCTGGGAGGCACTGTAGGTGGTGATTAGGGGAGAGATCATAGCCTACAAGGCTCGGAGAGTTAGGAAGAGAGGTCGGCTAGGCAGCAACTGATCGACTCCATACTGGGGGTCAACAGAAGGTGCTCCGAGGCCCCGACCGTAGAGGAGACCATGGAGGAGAGGAAAAAGCTTCAAATGGACTTTAACCTACTGTCCACCAGGAAAGCAGTGTACCAACACCACCAGGCACGTGGGACCTTTTATGAGCTTGGAGACAAGGCTGGTCGTCAGTAGCTCACCAGCTGAGAAAGCAGGCAGTCACGAGGGAAATAATCCATGTAAAAGACAGCAGAATCAGACTGGTAGCAGAACGAAAAATGGTCAACGAAGCATTCGAGGCCTTCTACCGGATACTGTACACCTTTGAGTCCCTGATGGGTTCCTCAATGGACTGGACATGCCATTCATGGCAGACAACCGATGGAGGGAGCTGGAAGCACCACTAGGTCTGGATGAGGTCATGGAGAGCATCAACTCCATGCAGGCGGAGAAGGCAGATGGGTTCCCAGCAGACCTTTGCAAAACATTTGTGCCAGCACTCACCCCGCACCTACGGGAGATCTTCACAGACTCACCAGCGAGGGGCACCCTGCCTCCAACGCTAACACATATCGCTGATACCCAATAAAGACAAAAACCCAGCGGAATTTGGATCATACAGACCCATTTCACTGCTCAATGTGGGCACGAAAATAGTCACAAAAGTCCTGGCCAAGAGACTTGAAAACTGCGTACTAGAGGTGAGAGCAGAAGACCAGACAGGCTTTGTTCAGGGTAGACAGCTAACTGCGAACATCAGACAGCTGCTGAATGTAATAATGACTCCATCCGGGGAGAGAACATCAGTGGTGATCACCTCCCTGGACGCAGAAAAGGCCTTCGATGGAGTTGAGTAGAAGTACCCCCTCGAGGTACTGAAGCGTTTTGGGCTAGGGACATGGTTCACCTCATGGGTGAAACTCTCTTGTTCGTCCTGGCAATTGAGCCGCTGGTGATCACCCTGCAGGAGGCTGCAAGGGAATCCAAAGTAGGGACAGAGAGCACAGTCTCACTCGATGCGGATGACCTGTGCCTCTACATCTCGGACCCGCAGAACGGCATGAAAGAAATCACGAATCCTGGGAGAATTTTGAGCCTTCCCGGTCTACAAACTCAACCTGGGCAAGAGCAAAATATTCCCATTGAACTCGAGAGGGGGAGGGGCAGAGCTGGAGGGTATACCATTTAAATAGCTCAAAGCAAATTCCGCTACCTGTAGATCTAGCTAGCACATGAATGGACACGGATCCACAAGTGGAACGTGACCAGTCTGGCGGAGGAAGTTAAAAAGCACCTACAGAGATGGGAGGCACTCCCGCTTTCCTGGCTGGGGGGGTGCAGATGATCAAGGTGAACGTACTTCCAAGGTTCCTCTTCCTGTTCAGATCCGTACCAATCCACATACTCAAGATCTTTTTCAGGCAATAGACAGAATTATTATGGTGTTTGTACTGTGGGGGGGGGGGGGGGAATCCAAGAATCCCAAATCAGCCCTACAAAGGAGGAGAAGGATGGGGGGGCCTGGCCCTCTCCCGTACTTGCAATACTACCACAAGGCAGCAGAAAGAGGAGTTGATGGATGAAGGAATCGAACACAGGATGGGTGAGGATGGAGGAGTCCTCTTGTGCAGGCACAACCCTCCGGACCCTCGCAGTGGCAATGCTCACATCCTTGACAACAAAGCACTCAACAAACCCAGTGGTGGTAGCAACCCTGAGAACCTGGATCCAGATGAAGCAGCAGTTCAGTCTGACCGAGGTATCCACCATGGCCCCCAACTGCGGCAACCAGAAGTTTCCACCGGCCGTGCTAGACGCCACCTTTAAGAGGTAGAGACAGGTCGGGGCAGACACTGACGGTTAGGGACTTTTACACAGGAGACAGATCAGCGACCTTAGAGGAGCTGACGGAGAGACTGCAACTACTGAACGAGAACAAACTCCAACATTTGCAGGTCAAAAACGTTCTCCGCAAGGAGACAACAATGTCCCCAAGGACCCCGAGATACACAGTGTTAGAGGAGGTTCTGAGCGTTGACAGTCTAGGGAAAGGCAACTATGGGCACACTCCCCACTGGACGAAATGAGGGAAAAATGGGAGGAAGAGCGAGGGACACAAATAGGGTGGAGACTCTGGGGCGAAACAGTGAACAGGGCCTCCTCCTGGAACTCCACCTCCTCATGCATAAGGCTAAGCCTCATGCAGTTCAAAATGGTGCACAGAGCACACCTAACCAGAACCTGAATGAACAGGTTCTTCCCGAAGATGGAGGACAAATATGAACGGTGCCAGGGAGGCCTGGACAACCATACCCACATGTTCTGGGCCTTCCCCCAACTTGTAAGATTCTGGACAGCCTTCTTCGAGGCAATGTCCAAGGTTGTGGGGGTAAGGGTGGAGCCGTGCCTGAGTGGTAGTCTTCGGGGTATCGAACCAGCCAGAACTACACATGGGGAAGAGGGCCGATGCCCTTGATTTTGCTTCCTTAATCGCATGCCGAAGAATCCTGCTTGGCTGGCGATCAGCAACACCATCCACAGCTGCAGATTGGTGGCAGACCTGTCAGAATTTCTCCATCTGGAGAAGATCAAATGCACCATCCTAGGGTCAGAGGATGGCTTCCACAAAGCGTGGAGGCCATTCACTAACTTGTTCCAAGACTTGTTCGAAGGCAACAACCAACAGAGTGGGGGAGGGGGGGGGGCACACAGGAGACAGCGAGACCACGGGGAGCAGACAGAAATTGGAAGGGAGGAAACGGGGGAGGGGAGACCAGAGGAAACAACAAGGGAGAGGCCGGAAAGCAGCCAGCACAAAGACTAGAGCGGCCAACACAAAGCCACATGAAAGAGAAACCTCAATTGCAGGCCGACAACAGGATGGGATGAGGGGAGAAGAAGGGGGAGGCCAAGCAATAGGAAGGGGGAAGAAGGAGAAGGAGGGCACTGCCTACAGATAAACATCAGACATTTCCCATGGTGAAGTAAAAGGCCAAGGAAAGGACCCTATAATAGCCAAAGAAGGGATACGTGTCAATGGGGGCAAGAGGGGGGAGGAGGGGGAGCAAATGAGGGGGGGGGGGCACACTAAAAAAGAACAACTTATAAATTATAACCGTTGCATTTATCTTTAATGAGCGTACAGTGTATAAAATGTAAAAACTTTAATAAAAATGTTTTTTTTTAAAAAGAAGAAATTAAGGTACCTCTAACCTGAGGTACTTTTGGTGGTATTCCCTCACAGCAGCTGAAAGTTGCTATAGGCCGGGGGGACCACCTGTAAACTGGGCTGCAGCAAGGTCAATTTACTTTTTTGTGAAATCCTCAGAAATGGCTTTAAGCTTCTTTCCAAATTTTTTGCCTCTGTTGAATTTTGGCCACAGACACAGATAACATTCCGACATATTGGTTTGTAACTTATCACGCACCATCACATTTTGTTTCATATCAGCTGTCAGCTTCTTTTCTTCGGGCTAAGTTAAGATGGATATCATGTGGAGTTGGTGAGATTGCTGACTATATTACGTTGTGGTGTGTCAAATCTGCTCACCGTTTTAATTGTCAGCTTCCGGGTTCTGGGTGCTTATCATTTAAATTCTTTGCCTCACTCTGACCTTTCACTCCTTGGCCTCCTAACACTATTCCAATGAGACTCAATGGAAACTGATGTGTTGGGTAAGCTGGGTCTGCAAGGACTGCGTTTCCCACAGCAGTGAGAGAGAGACAGGCTTCCAACACTTGAATAAATGCAACTCTATTTTATTGAACTCTTAACTATTAAACATACTTTAACTATGGGTTGACACTATGCTGAGTTGACTGGAGCCCTGAGGCTAACCTGACCAGACTATCTTACTAACACATGGTGGATGTTCTAGTTGTTGCTCACGAGCTCTGACTGTCTCAGAGGCTGCATCCCAAGAAAGCGGTAAAACTAGTGCCCTCTGGCTTTATAGTGGCCGTGTCCTGTCTGGTGATTGGCTGCTGTGTTCTGTGTGTTCATTGGTCATCCGGTGTGTCAATCAATGTCTGTCTGTGCACCATCATATACTTGTGTGTATATAATGACATCTCCCCCTTTTAAAAAATGTGTATATGTCAATAAATAGTGAGTGTGAATGAGCCTGACTATGTACAAAGTATGTGAGCATATTTACATGAGTAGGAGCCTGACTATATACAAAATGCGTAAACATATTTACATCGGCAGGTGTCTAGTGCAGATAGAGTGCACATAACAAATTAGGAAGAAACAATATATACAGATGTGTAAACGAAGCACAAGGCAATGAAACATTCAGTCTATAAATTCAGTCTCTGTGGCGGGCGACGAATTCTGGTTGACCGAACAAGCATTTGGCTCTGTTGAGTCGGAGGCCATGCTCGTGGATCCTCTGGACACTCAGTTGAGGCGATCGATGTGTTCCTGCGGAGTCATGGACCAGACAATGATGTCATTGACGTACACTCGCGCTCCCTTGATGCCCTCCATTATTTGTTCCATTTTACGGTGGAACATCTCCGAGGCGGAGATGATGCCAAAGGGCATCTGGTTGTAACAATAACGACCAAATGGGGTGTTAAAAGTGCAGAGCTTTCAACTGGATGCGTCCAGTTGTATCTGCCAAAACCCCTTGGAGGCATCCAGCCTCGTGAAAACCTTGGCGTGAGCCATTTCGCTGGTGAGTTCTTCGCGCTTAGGGATAGGGTAGTGTTCCCTCATGATGTTACGGTTCAAATCTTTGGGGTCGATACAAATGCGAAGTTCGCCTGACGGTTTTTTGACACAAACCATGGAGCTAACCCAGTCCTTGGGTTCCGTGACCTTAGAAATGACGCCCTGGTCTTGGAGGCCTTGCAGCTGCTGCTTGAGGCGGTCCTTAAGGGGCGCCGGCACCCGACGGGGTGCATGAACCACAGGTGTGGCATTCGGTTTCAGAAGAATCTTGTATGTGTCAGGGAGTGTGCCCATACCCTCGAAGACTCTGTGGTATCGTGTCATGATGTCACTTAAAGGGTGGCCTAGTGGTTAGCACAGCTACCTCACGGCGCTGAGGTCCCAGGTTCGAATCCCGGCTCTGGGTCATTGTCCGTGTGGAGTTTGCACATTCTCCCCGTGTTTGCGTGGGTTTTGCCCCCACAACCCCAAAAATGTGCAGAGTAGGTGGATTGGCCACGCTAAATTGCCCCTTAATTGGAAAAAATAATTGGGTAATCTAAATTTTTTTTAAAAAATGATGTCACTTAATTGGATTTGGAAGTTTGCATCTGGCGAGGCTGATGCCTCAGCGGGTGACATGGAGTGAACCCGCTGCACAAGATTCAGGAATTTGCAGGCCTGAGCACTGAGCAAGGAAGCTTTGTTGGACGCTACAATTTCAAAACGCAGGGTGGCTCTTGAAGAATGATGAGATACCACAAGCTGGCATGAGCCACTGGCAGCAATGGCACTGCCATTGTAGTCGAGAAGCTGGCAGGCCGATGGAAGAATGTTCAGCTTGACGTGGATGTTGTCCAGGTCAGACTGCAAAATGAGGTTGGCTGAAGCGCCGGTGTCCAGCCTGAAGCATATGCGAGATTTGTTGACCGTAAGGGTGGCACACCACTCGTCGTCCGGATCAATGCTCATCACTGAGAGTGGTTTAACCTTTTTTGCGGAAAGCATCATATGCTTGGTGATGATGCCCACCCGGAATGGGGATGTGAGATCCTCAGTGTCAGGATCTGGAACCATATCGGAATCGGAGTCTGCAACGGGTTGCCGCACTGATCGGACGTTCCTGCGCTGCTGCTGGGATCGCTGTGCGTTGGTCAGTTGAGCAGATCTGCACAGGGCTGCGTAGTGGCCAAGCATGCCACACTAGAGACAGCATCGAGATTTTGCGGGACATTGCCGCTTTAAGAGGGCGGAGCCACAGTTGCTGCTGTCATGGCGCCAATGTCAGGACACTCCTTGCGCCACCGCGCATGCGTGATGCGGTCGAACGATGTGCGCACCTGCGCAGTTCGGTCCTCGGCCTCGCCATCCCCTCGGTCATTGCGCACATGCGCAGGAGCCTGGGAAAAGTGCGTGAAATGGCTGCCTTCATCCAGACTCAAGCCCTGGAGCTGTTTTACGGCCTGCACCCGCTCCGCATCGTGGGGGCGTTGCCGCGCCATCTCTGCCGCCTTGATATGGGAGTACCAGTCATTAGCGTGCTCATGTAGGACGCAGGTCTCGATGGCAATGGAGAGGGTGAGCTGCTTCACTTTAAGGAGCTGCTGGCGAAGGGGGTCGGAGTGGACCCCGAAAACGATCTGGTCGCGGATCATGGAGTCGGAAGTGGAGCCGCAGTTACAGGATTGCGCGAGGAAACGGAGATGGGTTAAGAAGGACTGAAAAGGTTCATCCTTACCCTGAAGCCTCTGCTGGAACACATAGCGTTCAAAGCTCTCGTTGACTTCAATGTCATAGTGGCTGTCGAACCTCATCAGGACTGTTTTGAACTTTGTCTTGTCCTCACCTTCAGCAAAGGTGAGGGAGTTAAAGCTGTGGATAGCGTGATCCCCAGCTGTAGAGAGGAAGAGAGCGGTCTTTCTGGCATCCGATGTGGCTTCGAGGTCGGTGGCTTCAAGATACAGCTGAAACTTCTGCTTACAAATCTTCCAGTTGCCACCGAGGTTGCCGGCGATGCAGAGCGGCGGGGGGAGGGCGG
This sequence comes from Scyliorhinus canicula, assembly GCF_902713615.1. Classification (NCBI taxonomy): domain Eukaryota; kingdom Metazoa; phylum Chordata; class Chondrichthyes; order Carcharhiniformes; family Scyliorhinidae; genus Scyliorhinus; species Scyliorhinus canicula. The sequence goes on along the minus strand of NC_052146.1, from coordinate 106,300,530 downwards.
ACGCTGTCCATGTTACCGGATGGCTGATCGCTGGTCAAAGGCAGATTATCTCAAAGTAGGTCCGTCAAACTCTAACATGACTCACTGGTACCATGATGTGTTGGGTAAGCTGGGTCTGCGAGGACTGCGTTTACCATAGCAGTGAGAGAGACAGGCTTTCAACACTTGAAGAAATGCAACTCAATTTTATTGAACTCTTAACTATCATACATACTTTAACTGTGGGTTGACACTATGCTGAGTTGACTGGAGACCTGAGGCTAACCTGACCAGACTATCCTGCTACCACATGGTGTATGTTCGTGTTGTTGCTCACAGGCTCTGACTGTCTCAGAGGCTGCATCCCCCAGAGAGCAGGAAAACTAGTGCCCTCTGGCTTTATAGTGGCCGTGTCCCGTCTGGTGATTGGCTGCTGTGTTCTGTGTGTTCATTGGTCATCCTGTGTGTCAATCAATGCCTGTCTGTGCACCATCATATACTTGTGTGTATATTATGACAGTAACCATGAGAAAAAGCATCTTTCAGTTCGGGACGTTACACACTTGCAGACTTACATGTTCAACATTCCAAGTCGTACTCAAAATTATAATTTGTTTTTCAGACAGCAGCCTTTTGTTATGAGTCAAATATTCATCCGATTGCTTTTTCCCTTTCACCAAATCATAAAGCTTGCACTTTTGGCCTCTCCTCCCCTGTCCAAGCCCTCCTCCCTTGCCGTTGCACATGTTTAAAACCTTTTATACCTGCAATATTCTTGAGCTGATGACAGGTCATTGTGTGAAACGTTAATTCTGTTTCTGTCTCCACGAATGCTGCCAGACCTGTACTTCCAGCATATTTATCATGGTTCTTCTGTCTTTGCAGCTTAGTCACTACTTGAAACTCCTCACCTAATTGCACCACAGGAACATTATGAGCACAATGACTCATAATTCAGGGAAAACCAACACCACCTCAATCTTGCCCAGATCTTGAGCATAAAGGGCAAACCGCAATGGTGACGCAAGGCTAGTCAACCAACCCATTAGGAAATACAGAGCAGGGAACGCACTGTCTTCATTAACAAATTTCACAATGCCTAATGAGGCTTGTACAACCAAGCAGCGTAAATCTGGGCCTGGATTCTCCGTTTCTGGGACTAGGTCCCCATACCGTCGTGAAAACTGTGGTCTTTTACGCCAGGAAAACTGGCGTCAAAAGGCACAGATTCACAGCCCGGCAGGGGGCTAGCAGGCAGCTGTCATAGTGCTCGCAGCCCCAGCTGCCGATACGCCCCGCCCCCTGCCCCCCCCCCCCCCCGCCCCCCCCCCCCCGCCCCCCGCCCCCCCCCCCGCCCCCCGCCCCCCCGCGCACTTCCAGGTCAGAGGCCACGCATGCACCCAGCGGCGGCCTCCAGGGGCCACGCCTTGCTCCATGGCGGACTCAGCCCACGGACCTGGACTGCCAAAATAGTGCCCCCGATCGGCGGCTCGCCCGCCCCGGAACGCCCACACACATAGCCCCCTGTTCCGAATGAGGCAGGACCACATTAGAAATACACCGTGGGGAATTCGGCCGGTCGGCAATGGCCTCAGGTGGTGGATACGCGGCACGGCATACTCCCCAAGTACACCGCTTTTCAGGGGACGGAGAATTGCGGAACCGCTGCCTGTCCCGATTTCTTGCGGGAAAACAAATCCTCCGTCCCGTCGCCGAACGCGATTTCGGTGTCAGGGTGCGAAGAATCCAGCCCCAGAGAGGTGTAACGCAGGCTGTCAAAACGCTATCTTCCACTGCCGATTCAAGCCATTTCAATACTGCGAATGGGTGGGTGATATCGAATTGGCTGCCCATTAGATATCATCCCCCTATTTGCAGACAGCAAAATGAAAAATTGGGTGAGCCACACAACAGGCAATTCGGCCAATTCTCCCCACCATCAATGCTAATATGGTCTTCAACACACTTTTTGAAGTGCTTATCTGCTAAGTGCTATTAAAAAGAAAACCAAGATCGCTTTGGACGCGGAACAGCAGACTCAAGTTAAAGGCCGCTGAACAACGTGTTTAGCCGGGTGTTTCTCAGTGCCTGCAGCCCCAAGGCAGCCCCAATCTTTCGACTCCCCACTGTGGCTTCAGGACCTCCAACTTACCTCTTCTGGGTTACTCGGGCAAGCCCCCCCCCCCAGCATGGGCAACCTGGGAACCTGGCCACTGATAGCATGGTAGTGCCCATGCCAGTCTCACAATGCCACCCAGGCACCCTGGAAGTGCCCGGACAGCACTACCAGGGTGCCCAGGTGGCAGTGCCAAGGTCCCACACTAGCAGTGCTGAGGGGCCAGGTTGACGTTTCGAGCATGGCAAATCTCGCAAGAGGCTTCTTGCGAGATTCAGTGGCCTCGTTCCGACTTCAAGTCGGGCGCGATGAGGCCACTGAATCATGCCCTTTGTGTATTTATAAACACTTACTTGGATTGTAACTGTTGTTTGCAATCCAACATATTTGTAATCAATTGATCAAGTGACTCAGCACAGTTGTTGTTGACTGATGATTAATGAACACCTCACTCTTTCCATTTATGTTAGGGTTCCCAATAATTTGAATCAAGTCACAGTTGTGACTTGGCTGGTTTAGCACAGGACTAAATAGCTGGCTTTTAAAGCAGACCAGGGCAGACCAGCAGCACAGTTCAATTCCCATACCAGCCCTCCCGAACAGGCGCCGGAATGTGGTGACTAGGAGCTTTTCGCAGTAACTTCATTTGAAGCCTACTTGTGACAATAAGTGATTTTCATTTTTCATTTTGTGCTTTCGTTAAACTCTTCCCTGCAGCTAAGAGAAACCATGGGCGCAATTCAGTGGCCTCGTTGAGCTTGAGCTAGAGCACGACGAGGGCGGTGAACAGCGGGAGTGGCCAAAAACGAGAACTACGCCAGGCGCCAAGAGGTTTGGGATGTAACCGGCCGCTCCTGTAAGCAAAATCAGGATCCTGCCGTAGCACGGCGAAAAACCAGTTATCACCACTTAAGCTCTAGTCCATGCAATTAACGGGAGCCACCCCAATCCAACGGTCTCCCGTGACCATCCCGCCTCCCCAGCAAGTGGTGATGCTGGCGCTGATTTATACCCCTTTTTAAAAATGTGAACCTGGCGGAAGGGCTGCTGTGGGGAGCAATGAGTCCAGGGGTGCTGGGCTTGGAGGGGGGTAGGGGGCCAACTGTGGGAGGGGGGGGGGGGGGTCCACCCTCAGTTGAGGTTGTCAACCCATAACCCCCAGTGTCCACAGAGGCCATGGCCGTGCAGCTGAAGGCTATTGCTAATACGGAATTGGCAATCATGGGTAAGTGAGCACTTCACACAACCCAAGTGGATTCCCATGAGTGGGCGAGTCATGTAGAAAGTGGAAGTCATTACCTAAGCATCCCAATCAAATGGTGAAGCCTGGACACTGCTGAAGGCAACACCACACACGCTGCAGCCAACATCCGAACACCCAGGGGATGGGACACAGCTCCAGGGAGATGTCCACGGCCGGATGGTGGGTGAGTGCATTGGGGAGGGGACCAGCACCCAGCCCAGGTAACGTTATGTGCTGGTGTCAGGGGTACAGGATCCGGGAATCGGTGAGCCCCCGCCGTGGCTGGGTGATCATGGGTAGGGCATTCCGGGTGTTGGGGGGGAGGAATCAGTGAAGAAATGGAGGTTCCCGTGTGGAAGACATCGCTGTTCATAAGTCTTACACCCTCTCCCAATTCCTTACAGATATTGAACGGTATGGACAATATTTTGAACCCCGCGGAACTTACCCTCGTGGTCCTGCTGGCAGGCCGGGCGGCCAGGCAGTTCAACAGAGTCTCAAGGTGACAGCACATGTGCAGGGCCCAGCCCCACATCCAGAGGACCCAGCTGCCCATCAGGCCAAGGTGAGACCCAGAGGGGGAGGCCCGCGACAGCCCCGGGTAGACAAGCTGATCTTTCGAGCAAATGACAGACAGCGTGTGCCACAGGACGCTCCACCTCAACTAGCAGATGGTGCGACCCCTGTACCATGTCCTTACGGGCTTGGCACCATGTGGAGGAGGGGGACACCTGCTCTCTGTGGCCATCAAGGTCACCACAGCCTGTTGTGTTCTGTGTTGCAACCATTGTAATGATGTACACAGATCATATAGATGTCTAACTATATAAATAATTAATTAATAGATGCATGGAAAAGATAACTAAGGAACTACAATACAGACGCTGGCTACTAAATGAATTCAGTGAATCCTCCTGGAGCTACTCCACATGCAACTGTTTTCTTGGACATTTAATACCAACTGGTGAGTGTCTTGCGTCACGTGATGGATCTCTATTGCCATCAACTGGCTGGAGGTCGCATTACTACCTAGATGCAGAACTGCGCACAGAATTATCACAGGCATATCACCACAAGCCCTTAACGCCTCGGGATCATTCCAGGGCTCAAGTGGGGACTTGTGTGGCATCTCACAAGCTACAGCCCACCGGTGCTTCCGACAGCACACTGATGCCCTATTTGCCCGGGCAGAAATTTTGTAAACTTTCACATGGACCAAGCCCAACAAGATGCCTGGCAGCAGGCTTTTCCACCATCGCCGGGATGCCCCAGGACCAGGGACTGATAGACTGTACGCATGTCGCCTTGCACTTACTGGGCCATCAAGGAGTGCCCTACATCAACAGAAAGGGGTTACACTCCCTGAACTTCCAGCTGGTGTGCACGTGTGTGCATGCTTCCCAGGGAGACAGCTACATCCTGGGGCAGTCGGACATCCTCGGCCTCTTTGAGGACCACCCTAGGATGGCTGGCTGGCCCTTGGGGGATAAGAGGTACCTGCTGAGCACCTTGCTAATGCCGCCAGTATGAAGGCCAGTGAACGATGTGGAGACCCGATATAATGAGGCCCATGTGGCTACCCGGGCTGCCAGAGAGTCGCCTGCTTTGTGGTGGTCTGCTGTGTCCTCCAGAAACTGGCACAGCAGTGGGACGAAGTGCTGCAACCTATGCCCAGGTGACACTGGTGCCCTGTGGCTCACCCTCAGGGACCCTTGGGAAACAGGACATCCCTCCTGGCTTCGACCGCCTCTAGGAGCCATGCCAGGTCTGCATCCCTGAATTATGGGGCCGGTTGTCTTGGCGTTATGGATGCGAGCTGAGTGGGGTTGGCTGTGCAACAGCAGTTCAAGTGCTGCTCTACATTGTTAGCGGGGGGCTGGTGAGCACGGTCCTGGCAAATCGACTGGCGAGCCCTCTGTGGTGAATGTGATTCACACCGGATTATAATCTGTATATACATGTGTCTATATTATAAGTGCAGTTGCACTACCTGTCCTCCAGGGGGAGTAGCTCTGGGAATGCTCGAGTTGTACGGGGCTTCTCCCTTGGCTCTGCCCAGGACTCCTCCCCCGGAAACTGCTGTATAAAGATTAGGGCCACATGGTCAGCCGGCCAGTTCACCGAAAGTTCAATGGCTAATAGGCTGGCTCTGTTGTGAGTATACTAAAACCGCTATTCTAATCCTACAAGCATGTGTCCGTAGAATTGTTGGTTCCAACACCCTCATTTGTGGCTTGTAGCTCATGGGCCTCCTTAAGTGGGCCAATTAATGTTGTATTGCGGTGACGGACTTGCCGGGCCGAACGTCAGGAAACTTGTGGCAGTTCCTGCTCGCACCACATTTAGAAACCCTTTGGAAGAATCGGGTCCCTCGTTGATAACCTCAGGAAGTTTGCGTGTTCACAGTGTTAGGTTTATTATCAAAGTGGTTGCAGCATTTTATCTTAGTCTTTAGCCCTGTGTTGATGGAGAAAGAAACTTTCACTTTGCAAGGCAGTATATTAGCCAAGCATTACATTTAAGGCTTGCCTTGTTTTAGTTGTTTGCTATAAATCTTAACACAAGAAGCAGACTTGTCCTGCAGCATGTTCTAATTTCGCGCCTCTCTGCCAGAGGTAGCTTAGCCAACAGAGATTAGTGCTGGAAAAAGGCTGATATTTTACAATGCAGCTGCAGGACACCTCCCTATGCAAAGGTACAAATTTCCACATCTCAGTTCCCTATGCTGACTGCCAACTTGAGGGGACAATACACATCAGCGTTGTGAGAATCTATTAAAAGTCTCCCTAAACTAATTCTTTCCATGCTGTGCTCGCTGCTACTCTCCACTGACACACTGGTAAAGGGCCTGAACCAAAACTTTGGGTGGGATTTTCCGGCCATGTCCTCCTGGCAACCGGAGAATCCCACCCGAGATCAATGGGTGTTTCCATTGTCTGCAACTCACCCATGGCAATCGTGCGGCAGGCGGGACGGAAGATCCAGCCCTTTATTTTCAGCCTTTATTTGATTGTGGGACAAATTGTTTACTAGCGCCACAGTTTCACTTCCCCTCACTTCCAATTGTATTCATAGCTGCAGTTATACTTTTGTGTTATACAATCATCTGGGGCTGGATTCTCTGATTCCAGAACCATGGGCAGGATTCTCCGAGCCTCCAAGCCGAAATCGCAATCGGTCCCCAGAGAATCGCTCCCGAATCGAGCGCGCGCAAACTACACGACGCGAGTAGGGGTCCATTGATAGAGGCCCCCCCGCGATTCCCCGAGGAAAACTGGCCAGGTTCCCGACGGCATGGCTCAAACCATCTATCGGCCGTCGGGAATGGTCGATTGTGTCTGCAGACTTAGTCTGCGGCCGCCCTGGTGGGGGGTGGGGGGATCGATCACTGGGGGGGGGGGGGGGGGGGGGGGGGGCCTCATGGACGGCCAGGGGGACGATCGGGCTGACGGACCCATGGGCACGCGCGACCTCCGGGGGGGGGTTGGGGGGGGGGGGGGGCTTCATTTCAGGTGCCACTCCGAGGGCTGAGTCCGCCATGTGCCATGGGGCGGCCGCTGCCGGCCACCGCTGTGCGCATGCGTGGACTCCTGGCCGGAAATGCGGGGCCCCTTATCCGTAGCCAGAGCTGCGAGAAGCACTCCAGGGCCTAGTAGCCCCCTGCAGGTAAGAGAATCACTCAGAACTTTCTTCAGGCGTGGGGACATAGCCCCATTATTGGAGAATTCCGCCCAGTGTTTCTCAGCAGTGTGCCATTCGCTGTCTGTACAATTCTATATTCCTGCCTCTTATCAATGGGATTTCCCATTGAAACCACCCCATGCCGCCGGGAAACCCACAGGCGAGGGGTGCGCTGATGGCAAGAAAAGAGAATCCCAATGGCCGAAGGATTCTCAGCTATACGAGACCTTCCTTGGGAAGGCCTCCTCGCAATCTAGGCCCTGAAACTACACGTGGCACTGAGAGATAAACCCAGTGTCCATCAGAACCACAAGAGGCAGATCAGGGCTTACTTTATCGATTCACGTAGCTTCAGAAGGCAGATGCTCCTGAAAACAGTTGAAATTGGCCAGCTTTATACAGAATTCTGCACGTTTGACCCCAATAAATAAACTGTGAGCTGTGTTGTGTAAGACTGCATCCCAAGTGCAACACGAGGTTTTTGTGCTTTTTCTCGTGAATTTGGTGGTGCAAATCGAGCTGAGTCTTGGGCTGCGCTGGGGTCGCTCAGCATTCATCTGCAGCTCTCCCCAGTTTGAAGTAAATCAAGTCCAAGATCAGGTGGGCTTCAGGCCTGTTTGTTTTAGCACAAGGCACAAGCATTACACTCATAGCCCCATCAATACCCATTGTATCCTCATGCCATTGACCCAGGTAAGTTTCAGACTGTTCGGGAAACTCATGCGCTGGCAGTTAAAACCAGAATTCAGGGTTACCTTTGTCCAATTGTCTTATACATATTTCAATGTCAAATCCCCTATTCCCACAGGGCTTCCCTCCAAATACACCCTGGCTAAATGTCAAAATGAGCAGGAATATGCTGGGTTTCCAACAAGCCGGTATTTTCTGATGTTTTAGCCCTCCGTCCACTTGCAGCAATCCTTGCCGCAACCATGAACCCAGCCCTTTGCCACGCCCCCTGCCATTGGGATAACAAAGGAACAAGGGTGTCTGTAGCAGATCGGCTCTTGTGAGAAAGAAGTTGGGTAGGGCTGGCATTGTTATTATGATTAAAGTTTTTGCAAGGGAGGCGAGGAGAGGGTGAAAGCTCTGCTTGGCATCAGAGAGAATGACACGATTTTGAACACGCTGGGCTGAATTTTCCAGGGCTTTTGGGAGGACTGGGAGGCAGAAGGACTGACAAAATGATAGGGGAGGCATTGGAAGAGGAGACAGACCTCTTCCCTCCATTCCTGCTGTATTTCCAGCAGCAGGAAAGTTAAGGGCATTCTAACTAAATGCATGTAGCATTTGCAATAGGGGAGATGATTTGACTGCACAGTAGAGGTCAATTGGCATGTTATAATTGCCACTATGGAGATATGATTATCAAGTGTCCGACAGTGGGAACTGAATATTCAAGGATATTCATTATTTCGAAAGAACCGGTAAAAAGGAAAATTAGGTGGGGTAGCGCTGTTAATAAGAAATGGGATCACTACTGCGTGAGAGGCACATGGGATTGAGAGTAATATACTGGCATGGATTGAGAATCTGAATATTAATGATATCAAGCAATATGGGGATAGCGCAGGAATAGGGTACATGACCAGCCATGATCTAATTGAATGGTGGAGCAGACTCGACAGATTAAATGGCCAACTCCAGTTCCTATGTTCCAATATTCCTGAGAGTAAGTGAAGTCCAAGAGCCAACTTGAAACAGTGAAGCCCAGGAACTCAGAGAATGAGGTATTTTTAAAATTGTTACCTTTTTGTGGTGGCAGAGAGCACTGGATTGTCCAACAGCAGAGCGCGATGTTACAGCGGGGATCCCAATGTGCAGCAAGGCACATTGATCTGGAGAGAAGCGATGGGATGAAAAGAAGTTCTGTTGATTTCTCACAGACTTTGACTTCTGCCTTTGTTACGCGCAGAGCATAATGTTTTGACGTGGGAATCACCTATGAAATTTGAGTTTCCAGTTAAGAGCATGTGAATTTGTTGTTGCAGCATGATCACATATATGTCTGTACGTGCGTGGGCTCTTGTAGCATGCCTAGTTTTGATTCAAGTCCCAGAACTACATTTAAGCTTGCTTACTTGTGCAAATTCCAGTCCCACCCACATAAGAGCCAATATTAAAACTGGGAATGTCCGCAAAGAAAACCTGATCTGTCACATTGTAGGCATGTGCAGTTTAATGCGTAACCTTTTGTGCTTCATTGTGACAGAGATAAAATGCAACCACAAAATGTTAGCAGAGCTCCCTACATGGCACACTAGCTTATGTGTTACTGCAGCAGATTGTTCGCCTGATCTCGTTGCTACAAGTGCTGACCTATTCTTTTATCTGATAAGCGGTTAGGATTTAGCACAGTTTAATTTGGTGGCATATACAAGATTCATCGGTAACCTTTTTGTCATGATCTCGGTAGAGAACAGCAAGCAACATTTCTTTAGACAAAATTCATAATCCCATTTTACTTTCTAAAAGAATGAAGCCTCACGATTTCACAGTTGAAAACAGAAAATGTTTTTATTATGCAATAGTGAACAAACCAAACACAATATACTACCTATCCTCAGCTCTAATATCCAGAATTAACGTTGGAAGCATTAACATCAAAGAAAACACAGATTCTCTCACACCTTCAAAAGGGAATTGGATGAATACCTGAATGGAAAACAAGTTGCCATGATATCGAACAAGGTGCTGGGGAATTTGACTAATTCTAATGCCCTTCAAACGAGTCGGTGCGGACACGATGGGCCAAATGGTCTCCTGTGCCGGACTGTTCTACGATTCTAATGTGCAATGTAGCCACTGTAGCCACCTAAAATGGACACTGAACCAAACAAAATGGAGAATCGCTAAGACTGTAGGGAAAAACAGTTTAGCCAAGGCAAACAACCTGCAAACACTCATTAGCATTTTGCAAGCAGCAAAACCAGTTTCTGGCCAGGTGGAAGATCTCCAACCAAAGGTGATAATGGCAGAACGTTCTACATACTAATGAGGCAGTCCAGATCTAGGCACACACAATGGCAACATTTGGGTTTGAATAAGATACTTTAAGTGGATGTCCAGACAGAGCGGCACCAGAAGTATCCACTATAGAAACCGCCCCCACCATCGAGAAAGACCCTTACATTGGAGGAATTCAAAAGATATCGATTGGAAGCTATCCAATCGATACCTAAAGGTAAAGCCCGCCCAGGAAGAGGGAAGGACATTGGGGACCCCTATAAATATAGACCCCCACACATGGTCCTGTCTGTTGTTTCGTGCTCCGGCTTTGACCAAGACCTCCAACTCGTATCCTGACTCCAGCCGTTGAGCACCAGCCGCCGAACCGTAAGTGCCAATACGACGCTCGCTACGCGAACCAAGCCCGCTAGACCCCCAGTGACCAGCACGCTTTCTGAAGGTTGCAGCCCAAGACCGGGACGAAGGCCTCGCTCCCTGACCTTGCCTGTTCCTGTGTAGTTAAGTATTCTGTTTGCTTAGTTTAGTCATAGCTTAGTCCCTTAGTGTGTGCATGCGTATTTATTATAATTGTATAATAAATATTGATCGTTTGGAACTTACTAATCGGTGTATCGTTTTATTACTTTGAACCTGACCTTGAGATATCTGTGAGTTGTCTATATGGCAACTGGCGACTCCTGAGCTGAAAAATACATAAGACAGAGCCTAGTGGTGTTAAGCACACAGCCTTTAACACAGGCAAGTTAATGCACCCCAATAAACGCGTTCTGCGCCCATAGCAAAACGTGCAACACCTTCAAACGAGTCGGTGCGGACACGATGGGCCAAATGGTCTCCTGTGCCGGACTGTTCTACGATTCTAATGTGCTAAAGTACAGCTCCCCCAGTTGCCAGAAATTGTTCACTTAAGTGGCCATTTATTTCCTCCAAGACTGTAAAGTAAATGTCAGCAGGCTATTTAGCTATAGGAATAGTGTCGGACCATTGCAACAAAAGATGATCTTGGTGTTATTCAATTTTTCTAATATAGTCCCAGGGCTTACTGCAATTACCTAGGGCCTTGGTGATACCACACCTGAAGTATTTTGTACGGTCTTGATCTCCTTCGAGTGCACGTAACGACAGTTCAGTCGACTGATTCCAGAGACGAGGGGGGTTGTCCAATGAGGAAAGATTGAGTAGCCTAGGCCAGAATGTAGAAGAATGAGAGATGGTTTCATTGAAACATAACATTCTTATGGGGGCTTGACCGGATAGATGCTGGGAGGATGGAGCCCCTGGCTGGGAAGTCCAAACCAGGTGACAGTTTCAGAATAAGGGGTGGCCACTTAGGAATGAGATGAAGAAAGATTTATGCAACCAATGGTCTTTGGAATTCTCTGTTGCTCTCACGTTGAGTATTTTAAAGACAAGAATTGATAGGATGTAAGATACCAAGGTAATTAAGGTATATGGAGATAGTGCAGGAAGATTGAGTTGAGGTCGAAGTTCAGCCATAATCTGATTGAAAGGGTGAGCAGTATAGAAGGGCCAAATGGCCCAGAGGTAAAAGTATACCAGCTGAACCATGGTTGACGCAGGCACGCAATTAGAACAAAGAACAAAGAAAAGTAAAGCACAGGTACAGGCCCTTTGACCCTCCAGACCTGTGCGACCATGCTGCCCGTCCAACCTAAAACCTTCTGCATTTCTAGGATCTGGATCCCTCTATTCCCAACTGTGGTGAATGTGATTCACACCGGATTGTAATCTATACATACATGTCTGTATTGTAAGTGCAGTTACACTACCTGTCCTCCAGGGGGAGTAGCTCTGGGAATACTCGAGTTCTATGGGGGCTTATCCCTTGGCTCTGCCCAGGACTCCTCCCCCGCAAGCTGCTATATAAATGTCACTGCCACATGGTCAGCCGGCCAGTTCACTGAAAGTTCAATGGCTAACCGGCTGCGTCTGTTGTGAGTATATTAAAACCGCTATTCTAATCCTACAAGCACGTGTCCGTAGAATTGTTGGTTCCAACAATTTAATATACTCAGGAAACAGTCGAAGAAATCATGGAAGCAGCCCTCAAGCCCGGACGCCTAGAACTCGACCCAGAGGATGCAGAGGCTAAGGAAATTTTTTCCCACTGGCTGAGATGTTTTAAAGCCTACCTGGCAGAAGCCAGCACCGCCGGAACAACGGAGGAACAAAAACTCAGCCTACTGCACGCGAGGGTAAGCCACAGAATCTCCACACAGCTAAATCCGGCCGGTTCTTACACCACAGCGCTGGCAATATTGGACAAAATGTACGTTAGGCCCATTAACGAGGTTTATGCACGCCACGTGTTTACGACCCGCCGTCAGTGGCCTACAGAAACGCTAACCGAGTTTGTAAGGGAATTGAACAATCTTTCCAATTACTGTAATTATCAAGCCGTTACCGCGGCTGAACATAGGGAGCTTGCTGTGCAGGACGTTTTCGTGGTGGGCCTCAGATCTAACTATGTGCGCCAAAGACTGCTAGAAAAGGGGGCCCAGGACTTAGACACTACTGTGGAGGCTGCTACCACTATGGAAGTTTCCTTCCGCAGCCTCACCTCGTTTCCCGCGGACCCCGCGACCTCATCGTGGACCCCCGACCAACAGTCCCCCCAAGCCTGTGCCGCATGGCCCCCCAGCTACCGCGCTGCCAAAGCCAGTTACTCTGCTGCCTCAGCCAGCTACTCGGCTGCTTCAGCCTGCCATTTCTGTGGCCAAAGCCAGCACCCGCGGCAGCACTGCCCGGCCCGTAACTCGACCTACAGCAGCTGCGGGCGAAAAGGACACTATGCCAGAGTGTGTCTGGCGAAGAAAGCCCCAGCCTCTAACCCTCCCACGGCTCAAAGCACTCGTTCCCTGAATTCACAGGCCTGCAGGCCCCGAAATGCTGCAGCCTGTATGCCGACTCCGCCCCCACCCGACATGTGCGACTCATGGGGGCGGCCATCTTGGCAATCCTCCTCCATGCGGCCGGCCATGTGCGACTCATGGGGGCAGCCATCTTGGCAATCCTCCTCCATGCGGCCGGCCATGTGCGACTCATGGGGGCGGCCATCTTGGGATCCATCCCATTCAAACTCTGAAACTCACCTCGACGACTACGAACTCAGAGGGCAGTCATCACGGGGCCACTCCAGCTCAGCTGATTGAGCCGCCGACTACCCGCAACTCAGCTCAGTCACCCTGGATCAATCCCGCCCCAAGCACCTACGAAGTTCGATGGCGGAGGTCCAGATCAACGGGTACAGCACGCCATGCCTCTTTGACTCCGGGAGCACCGAGAGCTTTATACATCCAGAGCTGGTAAGACGCTGTTCGCTTTCTATTTTTCCGGTGAGCCAAACTATCGCCCTCGCTTCGGGCTCCCACTCAGTCCAAATCCAAGGACGCACCATTGCTACGCTCGCAATTCGAGGCGCTAGTTATTCTAAATTTAAACTTTATGTCCTGCCCGACCTCTGCGCGCCACTCTTATTAGGCCTGGATTTCCAGTGCAACCTCAAGAGCCTCACCCTCAGCTTCGGCGGGCCCCTGCCCGCACTCACTATCTGCAGCCTAACCATGCTGCGCATCTCCCCCCCTCCGCTCTTCGCCAATCTCACTCCAGATTGCAAGCCAGTAGATACTCGCAGCAGGCGATACAGCCTACAGGATAGGGTCTTTATCCGATCGGAGGTCCAACGGCTGCTCAATGAGGGGATCATAGAGGCCAGTAATAGTTCCTGGAGAACTCAGGTGGTGGTCGTCAAGACCAGGGGAAAAATTCTGCATGGTCGTCGACTATAGCCAGACCATAAATCGCTTTACGCTCCTAGACGCGTATCCCCTCCCCAGAATTGCAGACATGGTTAATCAGATCGCCCAATATCAGCTATTTTCCACGGTGGATCTGAAGCCTGCATACCACCAGCTCCTAATCCGCCCGGAGGACTGCCACTAGACGGCATTCGAGGCCGATGGCCGCCTCTTCCATTTCCTCCGGGTCCCTTTCGGCGTCACTAGCGGGGTTTCGGTGTTCCAACGAGCAATGGACCGAATGGTAGACCAGTACGGGCTGCAGGCCACATTTCCGTATCTGGACAATGTTACCATCTGCGGCTATGACCAGCAGGACCACGACACCAACCTCCACCGTTTTCTCCAAACGGCACAGAAATTAAATCTCACTTATAACAAGGAGAAATGCGTTTTCCGCACAAACAGACTGACCATCCTCGGCTACGTCGTGGAGAACAGAGTCCTGGGCCCAGACCCGGACCGCATGCGCCCCCTCTTAGAACTCCCCCTCCCTCATTGCCCCAAGGCCCTCAAACGGTGCTTGGGGTTCTTCTCATACTACGCCCAGTGGGTCCCTCAATATGCGGCAAAGCCCGCCCACTCTTTAAGGCCACACGATTTCCCCTGTCAGCTGAGGCGCGCCAGGCCTTCAGCTGCATCAAGGAGGACATCGCCAAAGCAGCCATGCGAGCGGTGGATGAATCCACTCCCTTTCAGGTTGAGAGCGACGCCTCAGAGGTAGCTCTAGCAGCCACTTTAAATCAGGCAGGGAGGCCCGTTGCATTTTTCTCTCGTACCCTATCCGCTTCAGAACTCCAACACTCCTCAGTCGAGAAGGAAGCACAAGCCATCGTGGAGGCTGTTCGTCACTGGAGGCACTACCTCGCAGGTAGGAGGTTCACCCTCATCACCGACCAACGATCGGTTGCCTTTATGTTTGACAACTCGCAAAGGGGCAAAATAAAAAATGATAAAATCCTCCGGTGGAGGATCGAACTCTCCACCTATAGTTACGATATTAAATATCGACCGGGGAAGCTCAACGAGCCCTCGGATGCCCTGTCCCGCGGGACATGCGCCAGCGCGCAGATCAGCCGTCTGAAAGCCATCCACGTGGACCTCTGCCATCCAGGGGTCACCCGGCTCGCCCACTACATCAGAGCCCGAAACCTGCCTTTCTCCAACGAGGAGGTAAAAGCGGTCACCAGGGACTGCCCAATCTGTGCAGAGTGCAAACCGCACTTCTATAGACCAGACAGGACCCACCTGGTCAAGGCTTCTAGGCCCTTTGAACGCTTTGCGATCGATTTCAAAGGGCCACTCCCCTCCACTAACAAGAACATTTATATCCTCAACATCATCGACGAGTTCTCCCGATTCCCTTTTGCCATTCCATGCCCTGATATGACCTCCCACACAGTCATTAGGGCCCTGCATAGTGTCGTCACCCTGTTCGGTTTCCCCACCTACGTGCACAGCGACCGGGGTTCGTCCTTTATGAGCGACGAGCTGCGTCAGTACCTGCTCGACAAGGGCATCACCTCGAGCAGGACTACCAGTTACAACCCCAGGGGGAACAGGCAGGTGGAGAGGGAGAACGCGACGGTCTGGAACACCGGCCTACTGACCCTCCGGCCTAGAAAGCTCCAAGTCTCCCAATGGCAAGAAGTCCTCCCAGACGCGCTCCACGCAATCAGATCCCTCCTCTGTACAGCTACAAATCAAACCCCTCACGAGCGACTCATCATTTTTTCTAGGGGCACCACCACGGGAGTCTCACTTCCAGCGTGGATGAGGACACCAGGCCCGGTCCTCCTGAGGAAGCACGTCGGGGGCACAAAACTGACCCCCTTGTTGAAAAGGTACACCTCCTCCATTCCAACCCCTAGTACGCATTTGTGGAGTTCCCGGATGGTTGCCAGGACACAGTATCCCTTCGGGACCTGGCACCCGCTGGATCCAGCCCCCCCCCCACCCCTGCTGAGGAACCCCTTACCCCATTCCCTATGCTGCCGCCCCCTCGCGCCCCCGATTCCGCAAGCTCACCCCACCGGTTCCACGAGCCAGATCCAGCCTGCCCCCAGTCTCCGGTAGAGCCAGAGGTGTATAAAGTTCGGACGGGACCCACCCCGGAGTCTGCCATCGTACCCCAGCTCTCAACACCCACCCAGCCACCGCAAGAGGCTGCAACCCCGGTGCTCCGCAGATCGAAAAGAACAATTCATCCACCGGACAGACTAAATTTGTGAGCCACCACCCCCGCTGGACTCGATTTTTTTTCGCAGGGGGTGAATGTGGTGAATGTGATTCACACCGGATTGTAATCTATACATACATGTCTGTATTGTAAGTGCAGTTACACTACCTGTCCTCCAGGGGGAGTTGCTCTGGGAATGCTCGAGTTCTATGGGGGCTTATCCCTTGGCTCTGCCCAGGACTCCTCCCCCGCAAGCTGCTATATAAATGTCACTGCCAAATGGTCAGCCGGCCAGTTCACTGAAAGTTCAATGGTTAAATGGCTGCGTCTGTTGTGAGTATATTAAAACCGCTATTCTAATCCTACAAGCACGTGTCCGTAGAATTGTTGGTTCCAACACCAACGCATTCAGGTATTTATCAAGACGCCCCTTAAACGTCACTATCTATCATATCCTGATTCCACCACCTCCTCCGGCAGTGAGTTTCAAGCACCCACTACCCTCTGCTTTAAAAAAGTGCCTTGCACATCTCCTCTAAACGTTGCCCCTCGCACTTTAAACCTATGCCTCCTAGTAAATGATTCTTCCACACTGGGAAAAAGCTTCTGACTATCCACTCTGTCCATAATTTTGTAGACTTCTATAAGGTCGCTCCTCAACCTCCGTTGATCCAGTGAGAACAAACCGAGTTTATCCTATCTCTCCTCATATCTAATGCCCTCCATACCAGACAATATCCTGGTAAACCTCTTCTGTACCATCTCCAAAGCCCCACACCCTTCTGGTAGTGTGGCACCCAGAATTGAGTACTATATTCAAAGTGTGGCCGAACTAAGGTTCTATACAGCTGCAGCATGACTTGCTAATTTTTATACTCAATGCCCCGTCTGATGAAGGCAAGCAGCCGTATGCCTTCTCGACTACTTTTTCCACCTACGTTGCCACTTTCAATGGCCTGTGTACATGTACACCCAGATCCGTCTGCCTGTCAATACTCTTAAGGGATCTGCCATTTATTGTATATTTCCCACCGTATTAGACCTTTCAAAATGCATGACCACACATTTGTCTGGATTGAACTCCATTTGCCATCTTTCCGCCCAAGTCTCCAACCGGACTATAACCTGCTGTATCCTCTGACAGTCCTCATCGCTATTCGCAATTCCACCAACCTTTGTGTCGTCCACAAACTTACTAATCAGACCAATTTATGGAAGAGATGGGGGATTTTGCTGTCACACTTTATCAAAATACAGTTCTGGTGCTGGATGTTAATGTGGAAAGGAAAAATGTACTCTTTGCATTTGCAGCATCCCCTGCTTTTATTTCAGACCTACAAGTGCAGGGTTTTAAAGACTCTTCCTGCTCTGTTCACCATTTAAATTCTTTATACTTCTTTAGTTCTTTTCATGTCTTTCTATTGCTTAGATTTTTTACTTGTTCAATTTCATATTAAGAATCATTAAGGGCAGCACGGTGTCGTAGTGGGTTAAAACTGCGGCCTCACGGCACCGAGGGCCCAGGTTCGATCTCGGCCCTGGGTCACTGTCTGTGTGGAGTTTGCACATTCTCCCCGTGTTTGCGTGGGTTTCGTCTCCACAACCCAAAGATGTGCAGGGTAGGTGGATTGGCCACACTAAATTGCCCCTTAATTGGAAAAAAATTTGGGGGCAGCACGGTAGCATGGTGGTTAGCATAAATGCTCCACAGCTCCAGGGTCCCAGGTTCGATTCCCGGCTGGGTCACTGTCTGTGTGGAGTCTGCACGTCCTCCCCATGTGTGCGTGGGTTTCCTCCGGGTGTTCCGGTTTCCTCCGACAGTCCAAAGATGTGCGGGTTAGGTGGATTGGCCATGGTAAATTGCCCGTAGTGTCCGAATAGTAAGGTTAAGGGGGGTAGTTGTTGGGTTACGGATATAGGGTGGATACGTGGGTTTGAGTAGGGTGATCATTGCTCGGCACAACATCGAGGGCCGAAGGGCCTGTTCTGTGCTGTACTGTTCTATGTTCTATGTTCTAAAATGAATTGGGTACTCTAAAATTAAACAAAAGAATCATTAATAATAAAGATGGTAGTTTTTTATTGATTCTTTTATCTGCCCTAGTGAGCAGAATATTTTAAAATCCTTTTTGTGCTTTCCTGTTCAACATTTTGCAGGTCATTCAACACATTGACGTCTGTATCTGCTGTTTCTTTACTCCCCGCTCCCTGTAAATATTCACAGTTGGAGACAAGCCTATTGTCTCTGGCATTTTCTCTGCGTGTTTCAGATTTCCAACAGTTGAAGATTTGTCCATCTGCACGTACTTTCGAAATGAATGAAAGCTTTTGGGAGTGGCTGTTCCAGGAACTCACCCTGACCTGTGTAACAATAGCACACCTTTAATCTTAGTGACAGAAAATGCCTGGCATAGAATGAGGCCATTGAGCTCATTGTGTCTGTGCTGGCTGTGAACAGAGCAACCAGCCTAATCTCACTTTCCAGCTATTTGCATAGCCCTGAAATTGACAGCATTTCAAGTGCATCTGCTCGTGTATTTTTAAATCCGATCATGGTTGTCACAGTGCCAGTGCAGGTGCGATGGACCTAATGGTCTCCTGTGTTGCATTGTTCTACGATTCTATGGCGTGCTACAGCACAGCTCCCCAGATGCTAGAAATTGTTCCCTCCAAACCTGTAAAGTGGATGTCAGTGGGCTATTTAGTTATGTGAATAGCAAAAGGTGATCTTGGTGCCGAATGTCCTCCTTCTGCACTGTAAATTCTACGATTCTATGATTCAATGGACATGGCCACATATGCTTCTAATATAGTCCCAGGATTTACTACAATGATGCAGGGCCCTGGTAAGACCACACAGTGCCCCACCACTCTTTCGGTCAGTGGTTCCAGAACCCATCACCCATTGGGTGAAAATGTTTCTTCTCAATTACCCTCTATTCCTTCTGCCAATTACTTTAAATCCATGTCCTCTGGTCATTGAGCAGCAGACGAGGTCCTCCCTATCCATTCTATCTAGGTCTCTTATAATTTTATGCACCTCAATTAAATCTCTCTGCAGATTCCTCTGTTCCAAAAAGAACATCCCACAAGACCATAAGACAAAGGAGCAGAATTAGGACATTTGGGCCATCGAGTCTGCTCCGCCATTCAATCATGGCTGTTATGTTTCTAATCTCCATTCTCCTGCCTTCTCTTCATACCCTGATCCCCTTATTAATCAAGAAACTTGGGTTGGATTCTCCGCGCCCCCGCGCCACATTTCTGTTTC
The DNA here is from genome assembly GCF_902713615.1 of Scyliorhinus canicula. NCBI lineage: Eukaryota > Metazoa > Chordata > Chondrichthyes > Carcharhiniformes > Scyliorhinidae > Scyliorhinus > Scyliorhinus canicula. Next base: position 106,281,273 of record NC_052146.1, on the reverse strand, counting down.
ACCCCGTCGGCAGGATGTTCCGTCACATCGGCCGGTCAATGGGTTTTCCCATTGTGGGGCAGCCCCATGCCGTCGGGAACCCCCCCCCCCCCCCCCCCCCCCAAGCTGCCGGCAAAATGGAGCATCTTGGTGGCGAAGAATCCAGCCCCTTTATTTCCTTGTAGTTAAAATTCTCCATTCTCAGCAAGATCCTCATAAATCTCTTCTTCTACCCTTCTTAATGGATCACATCTTTCCTGAAAGGTCCTTAGAACAGAGCAATCTGGTCCTACTTTCTTCTTTTGCAATTATCCACATCACATCATATGAAGGGCAGCACGGTAGCACAAGTGGATAGCACTGTGGCTTCACAGCGCCAGGATCCCAGGTTCGATTCCCTGCTGGGTCACTGTCTGTGCGTTCTCCCCGTGTCTGCATGGGTTTCCTCCAGGTGCTCCTGTTTCCTCCCACACTCCAAAGACGTGCAGGTTAGGTCGATTGGTCCTGATAAATTGCCCTTAGTGACCAAAAAAAGGTTAGGAGTGGTAATTGGGTTACGGGGATAGGGTGGAAGTGAGGGATTCAGTGGGTCGGTACAGACTCGATGGGCCGAATGGCCTCCTTCTGCACTGTATGTTCTATGACTATAGCTCAGTTAATGAGCTCATTATCTGTGCTTTACTGGGGGCGGAAGCAGGATGGCACCAAGGTCATAAACTCAATAGGTTTTGATCTTTATCTGTTTAATAAATGAAACCAGGGGCACGTTGGCGTCTATCATTCTTCGTCCATATGCAATGGTGCAACTTCTCTAACATCCTGTGTCACAATGCAGGAAACCCTTTCAAGAACCCACGTCTTCAAACAGCAGTAAGACCAAATGAAGGTACACGGTCAAATGTATAGGGACTTCTGTGACCTATCTGGAATTTCCATGATTTTCTGCAACAGTAAAAAAAACCCTCACATACATGACTGAGCTTGTTGCACCCCATAATGTACATTAGATAAACAACGGGCGCAATTCTCCGCACTCACGACGGTGCGGAGAATAGCGGGGTTCGTAAATTTTTACGGCCACGCTAGTCTGACGCCCTCCCGCTATTCTCCCCCCCCCCCCCCCCCCCCCCATGACCGACTCCCGACACGAATCGCTGCCGCCGTTTTTTTACGGCCAGCAGCGATTCTCAGCTGGCCGATGGGCCGAAGTCCAAGGCCCTTTACGGCTGTTTTTACGAACGGCAAACACACCTGGTCTGGCCGTTCGTAAAAACGGCCGTAAAGTCCCGATTTTGAAAACCATGGCACCGATTGGCACGGCAGTACCACGGCCGTGCCAAGGGTGCCATGGGGCTGCGATCAGTGGGCACCGATCGCGGGAAGCGGGTCCGATTCCCGCGCACTCTTTGTCCTTCCGCCGCCCCGCTGTATCACTTCGCGGGGCGGCTGAGGGGCATCCCGGCCCGCGCATGCGCGGGTTTCGCGCAAATGCGCGATGACGTCATCAGCGCATGCACGGGTTGGAGTTAAGATTCGTTAAGCCCGCGATGCCGGAGTTCACGGCCGCGGCATACTAGCCCCAACCGGGGACCAGAATCGGTTCCCGGTCGGGAAGGGGGAGGCTGGCGACGCAAAAACACTCATGAAGGTCTTGGCCAAAAGACTGGAGAGCTGCATACCAGAGGTGGTCGCAGAGGACCAGGCAGGCTTAGTCAAGGGTAGGCACCTCACTGCGAACCTCAGGCAGCTGATAAATGAGCATCCTCCCCCTGGCTGATATTTTCTCATCCCCATCCTCCTGCCTTCTCCCCATAACCCCTGATCCCCTTATTAATCACAAACCTATCTATCTCTGTCTTAAAGACACTCAGGTGAATTGGCCTCCACAGCCTTCTGCGGCACAGAGTTCCACAAATTCACCATCCTCTGGCTGAAGAAATTCCTCCTCATCTCTGTTGTAAAGGATCGTCCCTTTAGTCTGAGATTATGCCCTCTGCTTCTAGTTTTTCCTACAAGTGGAAACATCCTCTCCACATCCACTCTATCTGTGCCTCACAGTATCCTGTACGAACTGTGCCCCTGGCACTGACCCCTGTCCCACAATCCTGTAACCCTACTCCACCCCGGAGGGTAGCCGAATCCCCAACCTGCACAACATGCCGGCACCCTACCGGCCGCCATGACCAAGTACCCTGACCATTGAGACCACCAGGTACCCACCCCCTGGGCTACATGCATCAGACTATCACTGTCATTTTCTGCTTCCCCCCCCCCCCCAGAAGAAGGCCGCTTTTAACCGCCGGAAGCGAGAGAAAACTGGGGAGGCACCACTGGACCTGCGGCCCCTCACCGTGGCTGAGCAGAGGGTCCCTGGATGTGGTCAGCGGCACAGAGGAAAGGGAGGTCGGTGGGATGGAGGTTGGCCATGGGCGAGGAATTGAGACCCTGCTGAGTTGCGGTTCCCCATGACACCTGTGACAACAACCCCCCCCCCCCCCCCCAACACCACCCTCACTACCCCCTCACCCCCACCCTCACCCCTTCACCACCCTCACTCCCGCCCTCACCCCCACCCTCACCCACACACCATACTCACCACCCTTCCACGCCCCACACCACCCTCCCCAACCACCCACATCACTCTCACCCTCACCCCCCCTCACCCCACACCACCCGCACACACACACACACACACCCCCCCCCGAGCCTGCGGTCTAATCATGCACCTTGTCTTGCGTTTTGCAGGGCCTGCTGGTGACGGGGTAGTCCCCCGCCCCCAGCCAGTGACACAGCCGGAGCCCCCATGAGCCGAGCACTGATGTTAAGAATAGGTCGAACAGCAAACCACCGCCCAAGATGCAGGACACCCCGGGGTTTGAGTCTGAGGATGACACGGATTTCCGTCTCCAGCACTCCACCATCCCAGACACACTCACCTCGGTTGGGCATGTTAGTGAGGAAGCTCCTGGGACACTTTCTGATGTGCACCACACAGCTGCTCCAGTACAGCACTGGGAGGTAGGAACTCCAGAGGGGGCGGGCGGTCGGAGGGTGAGCCAGTCCCAAAGACTAGCTGCCGTCCAGACAGGTTTCAGACTTCTGGACTTAGGTAGGGTTACTGGGTTATGGGGATAGGGTGGAGGCATGGGCTTAAGTAGGGTGCTCTTTCCAAGAGCCGGTGCAGACGCGATGGGCTGAATGGCCTCCTACTGCACTGTGAATTCTATGATTCTATGGACAGTCCCATCAATTGTGGAGATGCAATCACAGAGCCAAGGACTACATGAGGGGTTGTCGGCGAGCATCCAGCACCAGCAGATGCAGTGGCTGTTTAGCACAGGGCTAAATCGCTGGCTTTGAAAGCAGACCAAGCAGGCCAGCAGCACGGTTCGATTCCCGTAACAGCCTCCCGAACAGGCGCCGGAATGTGGCGACTAGGGGCTTTTCACAGTAACTTCATTTGAAGCCTACTCATGACAATAAGCGATTTTGACTTTTTGACTTTGAGGTGGAGGAGTCCAACCTCGTGCAGCAGGAGGAAGGGGTCACCCAGGCCAACGCCGCACAGGTGGTGTCCGTAGTGGAGACCTTGGGGCCGATGGTTTTGGATATGGATCTGTGTGTCCAAGGCCTGGGACATTCTGTGCAGGTGCTGGCCGAGACCCATGACAAGGTTGCCACTTCACAGGCAACCATGTGTCAGAGCCACCTGGAGATCGCAGTGGCACTTCTGAGCATGGCCCAGTCACAGCAGGCCATAGCTGGGAACATTGGCAGCATTGCCCGGCGTTAGCTGATGCAGACACAGAAAAGGTGGCCCAGTCCCAGAGGGAGATGGCGCAGTCACTGGCTGATGTGACACAGACCCAGAAGGGGTGGCAGAGTCAAAGGGTGATGTGGCGAACTCCCAGATGGAGATGATCCACTCCCTGTCCTCCATGGCCGTGAGCATACAGACCCTGATCAAGATCAGAACGGGCCTCCAGGTTTGACAGCGCCAGATGATGGGGAAGCCTCAGGGCATAGCTCCACCCGCATCCCCGTCCCATGGATTAGCACGGGGGTCATCGGGTACCCCGAGGGTGGAGCCGGTTGCTCCCGCAGGGTAGATGCCAGAACACCGCAGTGCCTCGGACTCCCCCCCCCCCCCCCTCCTGTCCCTGGCGCATCAGGTGGGCAGCGGGCAAAACAGGGCGGCACCATGCTACCTGGGACACCTGAGCAGCAGCCAGGCCCATCCAGACTAGGTCGCCCCAGAAGACGGCAGCCAACCAGGTCACAGGGCAGGAATCGCAGCAGGCTGCTTCCACTCCTGATGTACCATCTGGGGATCCAAGATGTAGTGTTAGTGTTAGGTGGACGCTGTAGGTCCAAAGGGACCATGTACTGGAATGACCAGCACGCATGCAGGGATCACCCAGGTTGATGGTGGAAAGTGCTACTGTGGGCAGGAGTAAGATGTTGTCAAACAATGCGGCGCACCAGAGCTCAACGCAGAGCAGGTTGTCACCATCCTCTATCCCATAGGCTATTGTTAGTGCCAGCTCAGGGCCCGCACCCTGTAGTGCGGCAGGTATGTATCACAGAAGGGGTTGCTGGCAAGGATGGGGAGGAGGAGGGGGCAGGGAGACCGTGGGGGGGGGGGGGGGGGGGATGCACTGTCTGTGCCCCTGGCAAGTTTCTCCCCCCCCTCCCAGTCGGTGAACCTGACGCTGATCAGAGCATCCTGTGTGCGTTGGCCGTGGCGCACATGTCATGCGGCTTCCTATGCCTGCCTGGGCCCCATGTTCTGCCCATCCTCCCCCCTCCCCCGCATCCCCCTCGTCAGATGGCGCCTGGTAGCACGTCGCCGCCCCCCCTCCCCACTGCGCGATGTTGTGGAGGACGCAGCAGGCAACCCTCTCAGCACTATACTGGAGGGCACCTCCAGAGCAGTCCTGGCACCTGAATCGCATCTTCAGGAGGCTGAAGCACTGCTCGATCATGCTCCTGGTCGCTGCATGTGTTTCATTGTAGCAAGTCTCGAAGTCGGTCTGTGCATCCAGGTAGGCATCATCAACCATGACTCCTGTCGCCGAGGAGCCAACCTCCCAGCCGGGGGGGGGGGGGGGGGGGGGGGGGTCTCGAATATGTCAGGAATCGTAGAGTGTGCCAGATGTGCACAGTGCCCGGGTATCGGGTGCAGACGTGCTGGATGCGCAGCTGTACGTTTATTGAGTGGAACCATTTTTGGTTTGTGAAGAGCAGCCTGTCAGCTGCAGGGGCTTGTAGGGAGACATGCATCCCGTCAATCACCCCTGGACCCGGGGCATCCTGGCGATGGTGGCAAACCCCGATGCCCTGGCATCCTGGTGGGCTTGGTCCACATTGAAATGGATGTATTGAGCTGACTGAGCATATCGGGCCTCCACGACGGCGCGGATGCAGCTGTGTACCAAGGTCTGTGAGATCCAGGCGAAATCCCCACTCGGCGCCTGGAAGGAGCTCATTGCCTAGAAGGTCAGAGCCACCATCACCTTGACGGCCATCAGGAGGGGGTGTCCTCCCCAACACCCCCGCAGTGCCAGGTGTGCCATCATCTGGCACATATGTCGCATAAACTCACTACTCAACTAGAGTCTTCGACGGCATACCCGGTCCGGCGAGTCCTCAAATGACAGGTGCTGCGGATACATGCGAGGCCTCATATGGCACCTCCTTGGCACCTCCTCCTCCTCAGCCTGTTGGGCGGCCAGCTGTCCATCCTGGGCGGCTGCCTCCTGTTCCACTGGGGCAGGTTCCACTGCAGTAGCTTCCTCCTCCTGGAGCAGCTCCAGCTCGTACAGCCGCGGGGCATCACCCAGGGCTGTGGCGACTGGGAGGAAGGTCACCATTGCTGGTTGAATTCCAATATCCACTGTTTGCAGGGGTGAATAATAATAATAATCTTTCGTGTCACAAGTAGGCTTACATTGACACTGCAATGAAGTTACTGTGAAAATCCCCTAGTCGCCACATTCCGGCGCCTGTTCGGGTACATTGAGGGAGATTTCAGAATGTCCAAATTATCCAACAGTACGTCTTTTGGGACTTGCAGGAGGAAACCGGAGCACCCGGAGGAAACCTACACAGATACTGGGAGAATGTGCAGACTTCGCTGTTGACGTGACAGATTTGCCATCAAATCGACATCCACTGCAATTTTGGCCTCGGAACCTATTCACCGCCCAATCACATTTCTGATTTTGGCCAACGGAGAATTCCCCCCCAAGCTGTTTTTCCTTCCAGCCACATGGCACTATTACCTCAGGAAGTCTGGAGATGGTTGCCATAGTGGATAGTCGTGGATAGTAGTCAGTAGATTTTAGTAGTTTTCATATTGTTATCTGACCCATGTTATTGTTTAACAATAAATATTCAGGGCAGCATGGTGGCGTAGTGGATAGCACTGCTGCCTCACAGCGCCGAGGTCCCAGGTTTGATCCCAGCTCTGGGCGACTGTCCGCGAGGATTTTGTACATTCTCGCCGTGTTTGTGTGGGTTTCGCCCCCACAACCCAAAGATGTGCCGGGTAGATGGATTGGACACGCTAAATTGCCCCTTAATTGGAAAAAATGAATTGGGTACTCTAAATTTATTTTTAAAACAATAAACATTCAACTAGTCATGAACTAGATGTTCTCTAGTGCTCTGATTCTGTCTAGCCAAGCATGAGAACATAACATGGATTGGTTCTGAAGATCTAAAAGACCAAAGATTAAGATAACAAAAACAAAAAAATAGATAGCAAAGAAAAGAAGAAAGAAAATTTCTACTAACCACGAAGAGGACTGACAGAATATAGTTGGGGACCCACTGGGCGTAATAGGAAAAGAACCCGAGGCGCCTTTTCAGGGCCTTGGGGCAGTGGGAAAGGGGGAGTTGCAGGAGGGGGTGCATACAGTTGGGGTAGGATCCTAGAACCCCGTTTTCCACAACGTGGCCGAGGTTGGCTAGTCTGGTTGTGCGGAAACCGCATTTCTCCTTGTTGTAAGTGAGATTAAGGGTTTGGGCGGTTTGGAGAAATCTCTGGAGGTTGGCATCGTGGTCCTGCTGATCATGGCCGTAGATGGTGACGTTGTCCAAGTACGGAACTGGTCCAACATTCGGTCCATGGTTCTTTGAAAGACAGAGACCCCGTTTGTGCCGCCGAAGGGGACCCGGATGAAGTGGAAGAGGCGGCTCTCTGCCTCAAAGACCGTGTAGTGGCGGCCCTCCGGGCGGATTGGGAGCTGTTGGTATGCAGACTTCAGGTCCAACGTGGAGAACACCCGGTAGTGAACGATCTGGTTAATCATGCCTGCGATCCGGGGATGGGGGTAGGCATTAAGGTGCGTGTACCGGTTTATGGTTTGGCTGTAAACTACAACCATCCGGTTCTTTTTCCCAGTCCTGACGACCACCACCTGAGCTCTCCGGGGGCTATTGCTGGCCTCGATGACTCCTTCCCGCAAGAGACACTGGACCTCGGACCTGATTAGAGTCCTGTCCTGAATGCTATACCGCCTGCTTCTGGTGGCGACTGGCTTACAGTCGGCGATGAGATTTGCGAAGAGCGGGCGAGGGTTGACTTTTAGTGTCACGAGGCTACATACGGTAAGTGGAGGTAGGGGGCCGCCGAATTTCAGAGTTAGGCTCTTGAGGTTACACTGGAAATCCAATCCCAACAGGAGAGGAGCGCAGAGGTTGGGGAGTACATATAACTTAAAATCGGCGTACTCGGCGCCTTGTATTGCTAAGGTTACGATAGTGCACCTCCGGAACTGCACTAAGTGCGACCCAGAAGCGAGGGAGATGGTTTGTTGCGCCGGGAAGATTGGGAGCGAGCAGCGTCTTACCATGTCTGGATGAATAAAGCTCTCCGTGCTCCCAGAGTCGAACAGGCAAGGTGTTTTGTGTCCATTTACCTGGACAGTCATCATAGAGCTCCGGAGGTGTTTGGTTCATGACTGGTCCAGGATGACCGCGCTGAGTTGCGGGTAGACGGCGTAATCGGAGGTGTTGGGGTGGTCCCAAGATGGCTGCCCCTGTCGGTCGCACGTCTTGGGCGACGTTGCAGATTGCGGCCAAGGTGGCGGCCCCCGACGGTCGCACGTGTCAGGCGGCGAGGAAGATGTCGTCCAAGATGGCGGCCCCCACGAGTCGCACGTGGCGGGCCGCGTGGGCAAGGATGGCCAAGATGGCGGCCCCCCTGAGTCGCACACGTTGTGCGGGCTTGGAGATGGCTGCCCCCACAGTCAGCACCCGGCCGATGACGCGTCCGGGGGTGGGACCGACCGATCAAACCCCAGAACGGGGAAAAGACAGGCATTGCTAGGGAACTGGGAATATTCATGGAACAGATGGGGATAGTGGAGATTCCCATGGAGGTTCCTGCACCCCGATGAGAGGGGATTCTCGATCTTCACACCAGTCCACAAGGTCTACACCCAGATCAACTTCTTTGCAGTGGGGAAATCGGTGCTTCCAGGAATAGTAAGAGTGGAATACTCCACGATAGTCATCTCCGACCACGCTCCGCACTACATGGATGTGAGGTTGGAGATGGGCCGTGCCCAGCATTCCACATGGAGGTTGGACATGGACCTTCTGGCCTACAAGGCCTTCTGTCAGAAAACATCACGGGCCATAGGCGACTACGTGACTAACAACCACAACGGGGAAGTCTCACCTTCCACATTCCGAGAGGCACTAAAGGCTGTAATCAGAGGGGAAATCATAACCTACAAGGCACTCAGAGACAGGGAAGAGAACGCGGCGAGGCACCAGCTGATTGACTCCATCTTGTTGACAAAAAGTACTCCGTGGCCCCAGCTATAGAGCTGCTGGCGGAGAGGAAAAAGCTACAAATGGACTTTAACCTGCTATCCACTAGGAAAACAGTGCACCAATTCTAGCCAGCCCTGCACCCACATTTAAGGGACATGTTCGTAGACTCACCAGCGAGGTGCACCCTGCCTCCCACGCTAACACAGGCCACGATATCGCTGATACCCGATGGAATGCGGCTCTTACAGATCCATTTCACTACTGAATGTAGACGCAAAAACACTCATGAAGGTCTTGGCCAAAAGACTGGAGAACTGCATACCAGAGGTGGTCGCAGAGGACCAGGCAGGCTTAGTCAAGGGTAGGCACCTCACTGCGAACCTCAGGCAGCCGATAAATGAGCATCGCGGGGCGGACCTCAGGCAATGGCCTGAGGCCGTGGATACTTGGCGCGACGCACTCTGCTTTTCAGGGGGCGGAGAATCTAAAAACTGGTGCCACCCCCGATATTGGCATCAAAACGGATTTTCCGCCCTGTCGCCGAACGCGATTTCGGCATCGGGGAGCGGAGAATCCAGCCCCATAGCTTTTGCTTGCCTAATTATACGCCGGACAATCCTGCTTGGCTGGCGATCAGCAGCACCACCCACACCTGCAGACTGAGTGGCAGATAACATAGGAACATAAGAACTAGGAGCAGGAGTAGGCCATCTGGCCCCTCGAGCCTGCTCCGCCATTCAATGAGATCATGGCTGATCTTTTGTGGACTCAGCTCCACTTTCCGGCCCGAACACCATAACCCTTAATCCCTTTATTCTTCAAAAAACTATCTATCTTTACCTTAAAAACATGTAATGAAGGAGCCTCAACTGCTTCACTGGGCAAGGAATTCCATAGATTCACAACCCTTTGGGTGAAGAAGTTCCTCCTAAACTCAGTCCTAAATCTACTTCCCCTTATTTTGAGGCTATGTCCCCTAGTTCTGCTGTCACCCGCCAGTGGAAACAACCTGCCCGCATCTATCCTATCTATTCCCTTCATAATTTTAAATGTTTCTATAAGATCCCCCCATCCTTCTAAATTCCAACGAGTACAGTCCCAGTCTACTCAACCTCTCCTCATAATCCAACCCCTTCAGCTCTGGGATTAACCTAGTGAATCTCCTCTGCACACCCTCCAGCGCCAGTACGTCCTTTCTCAAGTAAGGAGACCAAAACTGAGCACAATACTCCAGGTGTGGCCGCACTAACACCTTATACAATTGCAACATAACCTCCCTAGTCTTAAACTCCATCCCTCTAGCAATGAAGGACAAAATTCCATTTGCCTTCTTAATCACCTGTTGCACTTGTAAACCAACCTTCTGTGACTCATGCACTAGCACACCCAAGTCTCTCTGAACAGCGGCATGCTTTAATATTTTATCGTTTAAATAATAATCCCGTATGCTGTTATTCCTACCAAAATGGATAACCTCACATTTGTCAATATTGTATTCCATCTGCCAGACCCTAGCCCATTCACTTAACCTATCCAAATCCCTCTGCAGACTTCCAGTATCCTCTGCACTTTTCGCTTTACCACTCTGGCAGAATTTCTCCACTTGGAAGAGGTTAAGTGTGGCGCTAGCAATTACACACAAAGACTCAATTCGGTACAAGAGAGGCTTTATTACAGTGAGATGCTATTCCTTCGGCTGCAGCTGTACAATGGCATCTCTTGGGAACTTATGAATATTTATACTTCTCCTAGTGGGCGGAGCTAGCCGGCAGGGGCTTACCAGAAAACCTGTAATAAAGGTACTGTCATACATCCCCTAATGCAAGCACACACATATATACAGTGGTAGAGATCACCACATTCACCCCCTGTAAAAAATGAGTCCGGCGGGGGTGACGTGAAACTATAATACATAAACGTGATCTATTTACAGAGGGGGGGGGAAAGGAACCAAGTGTCCATCGGGCAACCCGGTGCCCGTCAGAGGTTGAGTCAGACCGGCGGTCGGACGTTCCGTTGAGAGCGACGCAGCAGTGGTGGCGACGTCTGCACAGGCGGTGTCGGCGACGACGGCGTAGGTGCTGGCGGTGTTGGTGCTGGCCAGTGGTGGGATGACTCTGGGAGCGAGCCGAAATCTTCCATGTCCTCTAGTTTGGGCAGGGGAACGAGGGATTGACCTGGTGGGGCTGAATTCAGGGGGCGCCGGGGAAAAGGAGGGTGGCGCCTGGGTAGGGAGGAGTGTGGGCATGGGATCGGCACCCGAGGGAGCCAGGTCCCTGAGCGAGACTGTATCCTGGCGGCCGTCGGGGAACTCCACGTAGGCATACTGGGGGTTCGCGTGGAGCAGGCGCACCTTGTCCACCAAGGGGTCTGCCTTGTGGTGCCTGACATGCCTACGAAGGACTAGCCCTGGAGCTGCGAGCCAAGTCGGGAGCGACAATCCGGATGTAGATTTCCTAGGGAAGGCAAAAACACGTTCATGGGGTGTGTTATTAGTTGCGGTGCACCGCAGTGACCGAATGGAATGGAGCGCGTCAGGGAGGACCTCCTGCTAGTGAGCGGCTGGGAGGTTTCTGGACCGTAGGGCCAGCTGGACGACCCTCCATACCGTCCCGTTCTCCCTCTCCACCTGCCCGTTTCCCCGGGGGTTGTAGCTGGTCGTCCTGCTGGAGGCGATACCCCTGCTGAGCAGGAACTGACGCAGCTCATCGCTCATGAATGGGGATCCCCTGTCACTGGATGTAGGTGGGGAAACCGAACAGAGCGAATATGGAATCAAGGGCCTTGATGACTGTGGCAGACGTCATATCCGGGCATGGGATGGCGAAGGGATAGAGAATTAATCGACCACACTAAGGATGTAGGTGTTGCGGTCGGTGGAGGGGAGGGGCCCTTGGAAATCCACACTGAGGCGTTCAAAGGGGCGGGACGCTTTCACCAGGTGCACGCGGTCTGGCCGGTAGAAGTGCGGCTTGCACTCCGCACAGACCTGGCAGTCTCTGGTGACTATCCATACTTCCTCGACTGAGTAGGGCAGGTTGCGGGCTTTGACCAGATGGTACAAACGAGTGACCCCCGGATGGCAAAGTCTCTCGTGCAAGGCACGGAGCTGGTTCACTTGTGCGCTGGCACATGTACCTCGGGAGAGGGCGTCTGGGGGTTCGTTGAGCTTGCTGAGGCGATACAAGATCTCGTAATTATAGGTGGAGAGCTCGATTCTCCACCACAAGATTTTGTCGTTTTTGATCTTGCCCCGCTGCGTGTTATTAAACATGAAGGCTACCGACCGTTGGTCAGTGAGGAGAGTGAATCTCCTGCCGGCCAGGTAATGCCTCCAGTGCCGCACCGCTTCAACAATTGCCTGGGCATCCTTCTCAACAGAGGAATGTTGGATTTCGGAGGCATGGAGGGTGCGGGAAAAGTATGCCACGGGTCTGCCTGCCTGGTTTAGAGTGGCAGCAAGGGCGACATCTGAAACGTCGCTCTCTACTTGGAAGGGCAGTGTCCCATCTACTGCGTGCACCCCGGCCTTGGCTATGTCTGAGCGAATACGAGCGAAGGCCTGTTGTGCCTCGGCCGTGAGGGGAAATTGTGTGGACGGGGTCATTGGGCGGGCCTTGTCTGTGTATTGTGGGATCTACTGGGCGTAGTAAGAAAAGAACCCCAGGCAGCGTTTGAGATCCTTGGGGCAGTGGGGGAGGGGAAGCTCCATGAGGGGGCGCATGCGGTCGGGATCGGGCCCCAGTAGTCCATTTTGGACTACGTAGCTGAGGATGGCTAAGGGGTCTGTGCGGAACACGCACTTCTCCTTGTTATAAGTGAGGTTGAGGAGAGATGCGGTGTGGAGGCCTCACGGTAGTATGGTGGTTAGCATCAATGCCTCACAGCTCCAGGGACCCAGGTTCGATTCCCGGCTGGGTCACTGTCTGTGTGGAGTCTGCATGTCCTCCCCGGATGTGCGTGGGTTTCCTCCGGGTGCTCCGGTTTCCTCCCACAGTCCAAAGATGTGCGGGTTAGGTGGATTGGCCATGCTAAATTGCCCGTAGTGTAAGGTTAATGGGGGGGATTGTTGGGTTACGGGTATACGGGTTACGTGGGTTTAGGTAGGGTGATCATTGCTCGGCACAACATCGAGGGCCGAAGGGCCTGTACTGTTCTATGTTCTATGTTCTAATTTAGGGCAGCAGGGTAGCATGGTGGTTAGCATAAATGCTTCACAGCTCCAGGGTCCCAGGTTCGATTCCCGGCTGGGTCACTGTCTGTGTGGAGTCTGCACGTCCTCCCCCTGTGTGCGTGGGTTTCCTCCGGGTGCTCCGGTTTCCTCCCACAGTCCAAAGATGTGCGGGTTAGGTGGATTGGCCATGCTAAATTGCCCGTAGTGTCCTAATAAAAAAAAAAGTAAGGTTAAGGGGGGGGGTTGTTGGGTTATGGGTATAGGGTGGATACGTGGGTTTGAGTAGGGTGATCATAGCTCGGCACAACATTGAGGGCCGAAGGGCCTGTTCTGTGCTGTACTGTTCTATGTTCTATGTTCTATGTTCTATGGAGAAATTTAGCAAGGTTGGCGTCATGGTCCTGCTGGTCGTGGCCGCAGATGGTGATATTGTCTAAGTACGGAAACGTGGCCCGCAGTCCGTACCGGTCAACCATTCGGTCCATTTCTCGTTGAAATACCGAGACCCCGTTAGTGACGCCGAAGGGAACCCTAAGAAATTGATAGAGGCGACCGTCCGCCTCGAAGGCAGTGTAGGAACAGTCCGATTTACGGATGGGGAGCTGGTGGCACGCGGATTTAAGGTCAATCATTGAGAAGACCCGGTACTGTGCAATCTGATTGACCATATCAGATATCCAAGGGAGGGGGTACGCGTCGAGCTGCGTGTACCGATTGATGGTCTGGCTGTAGTCCACGACCATCCTGTGTTTCTCCCCAGTTTTAACCACCACCACTTGGGCTTTCCAGGGGCTGTTGCTGGCCTCGATAATACCCTCCCGAAGCAGCCGCTGGACCTCGGACCTGATGAAGGTCTTGTCCTGGGTGCTGTACCGTCTGCTCCGGGTGGCGACGGGCTTGCAATCTGCAATCAGATCGGCAAAGAGGGAGGGAGGGTCAACCTTGAGGGTCGTGAGGCCGCAAATGGTAATGGGAGGTAGGGGTCCGCCGAATTTGAGGGTGAGGCTTTGAAGGTTACATTGGAAGTCCAGGCCCAGTAAAAGTGTCGCACAGAGGTTGGGGAGAACGTACAGGCGGAAACGGTTGAAGTCAATGCCCTGTACGGTGAGTTTGACCAGACAGAAGCCCCGCATCGGGACAGAGTAGGATCCGGAGGCCAGGGAGATCCGCTGGTTGGCGGGATGGACCGCGAGGGAGCAGCGCCTTACCGTATCCGGATGGATGAAACTGTCCGTGCTCCCGGAGTCAATGAGGCAGGAGGTCACGTGGCCATTGACAAGCACCGTCGTAGAAGCGGTGGCCAAGTTGCGAGGACAGGATTGGTCAAGCGTCATGGAGGCGAGTAGCGGGCGATCGACCAAAGAGTCCAACGAGTCCGATGAGTAGCGGCTGCGACCCGAGTCCCATGGTCCCGTTCCGAGGGGAGGACAAAATGGCGGCATCTGGAGTACCTGCGAGGAAGAAGATGGCGGCGCCCATGCAGCGCACGTTGCGGGGGAAGGGCAAGATGGCGGCGACCATGGAGCGCACATGGAGTCGGAGGATGAAGATGGCAGTGCCCATGGTGCGCACATGGCGGGGGCGGCGAAAGATGGCGGTGCCCACTGATCGCACGTGGAGTCGTGGAAAGAAGATTCCGGCGCCCACTGATCGCACGTGGAGTCGGGGAAGGAAGATTGTGGCGCCCACTGATCGTACGTGGCCCCGGGGGCAGTGGACGGCAGGGCCCATTGCGCGATTGGCTGAGCCGAGGGGCGCAGTTCGGGCGTGATAGCAGCAACTGCACGGGATTGACACACCGCTGCAAAGTGGCCTTTCTTGCCACAAGAGTTGCAGGTCACGGTGCGGGCCATGCAGCACTGGCGGGGGTGCTTCTGCTGACCGCAGATGTAGCAGCGGGGAACCCCAGGGTGCGCGGTGCGGCGAGCAGCGCAGGCATACTGCGCGGGAGCGGCCCCAGTCGGGGGGGTTGGTTGCGGGGTCCATGAGAGGTAGGATGGGTGGGCCGTGCGGTTGGCGGGGTAGGATTGCACATTACAGGAAGCAGCCGTCATTGAGAGCGCTAAGGTCTTTGTTGCCGCAAGATCGAGAGCGGCCCCTTACAGCAGTCGTTGCCGGGTGGGGTCCGATGCAATACCCATTACAAATGCATCCCGCATGAGTAGATTCGTATGTTCCGTCGCCGAGACAGCCTGGCAGTCGCAGTCCCGTACTAGGGGGATAAGGGCCCGCCAGAAGTCCTCAATCGACTCACCCGGTTGTTGAGCGTGAATGGAGAGTACATGTCTCACAAACAGAATGTTCGTCGACTAATTCTCTTTGAGCAGTTCCATGGCCCGGGCGTAAGTAGGCGCGTCCTGAATCAGCGGGAACACGCTGGAGCTCAACCTTGAGTAAAGGAGTTGTACCTTCTGAGCCTCCGATGGTGCAGGGTCCGCTGAGGTGATGTAGGCCTCGAAAACAGCCAGCCAGTGGTTAAAGTCTTTCCTGGCGTGTGGCGACTGCAGATCCAGCTGCAGGCGATCAGGCTTAATTCTGATGTCCATGATGTTGGAAAATCTCACTGTAATAAATTGTGGCGCTAACAATTGCACACAAAGACTCCATTCGGTACAAGAGAGGCTTTATTACAGTGAGATGCTATTCCTCCAGCTGCAGCTGTAGAATGGCATCCCAGGGGAACTTATGAATATTTATACTGCTCTCTGTGGGTGGAGCTAGCCGGCAGGGGCTTACCGGAAAACCTGTAATACAGGTACTGTCATACATCCCCTAATGCATGCACACACATATATACAGTGGTAGATCACCACATGAAGTATACCATCCGAGGGCCAGAGGAAGGCTTCCTCAAAGCATGGGGACAATTCGTCGGCCTGTTCCAGTACCTGTTCAAAGGCAATAGCGACTAGAGCAAAAAGTAAGTGATAGGAGAAAACCGACAGGAATACACAACTCTGTGGGAGGAAGACAGGGGGGAACTCAGAGGAACTGAGGGGAGAGCCACGGAGGAAGGGGGAGGAGGCAGGAGGCCCCCCCCCCCTCCTCCCCAAACCCACAAAGCAAGCAGCAGAAAACACAAAGGGAAGCGGGTGGAAGGGGAAAATAGGAGCCGGGGCAGTAGACCCTGAACGAAAAAGGGGGATACCAAGGAGGAGCGGGGGGGACGGGGAGGGGGAGAAGGGAAACGCGGGGGGGGGGGGGAGAGGAAGGCGCATTAAGATAGACAATATCAATATGTATATAAGAACCACACGTACTGTAAATATTAAGTGTTGCTGCGTATAAATTGAAAATCCCAATAAAAATATTTTTTTTAAATGTCATTGAAGTATATTAGAGTATCTTTAGAGTATATCACGTTGTCAAGATTTTTTACGTTTTTGGCTTGTCATTTTCTCAAACAAAAACAAAGACGTTTGGTGAGTTACGCTTCTTTCCTGCTCCACACTTCTCACTGATTACGAGGTTATTATTGTGCAGATAATCTTCCAATTTTTTTCTGACAACCAGTACCATTATTTAACCTATGGCTCTATAGTTACTTGAGCCTCTTGCTTTGTTTGAATATTTGAACAGGCACTTAGGTCAGCCTGTGGTAGACCCTAATTAACTGGTAACTCCAGTGACTTCCCCATACCATTCATGTGTTAGCATTGATAAGGACTGTTGCTAGGCTATGAGGCTATCACAGTCTAATCTCAGCCAGCACTTACACACGCACTCTCAGGAATCATCAGACAATGAACAAGAGAGGAAACCGTAGCTCTGTAAACTTGTCAAACCTGCATCTTAAATTGCATCAGGTACTGTTCACGCATGCCCCCGTGCTCAGTGATCTAAATTTGTTCCTGCTCAAACAATGCCTTGATTTTAACGTTTGCACCCTTGTGTTCAAATCTCTCCATGTTCTCTCTCTCCCCCCACCCCTTTCCATGTAATCTCCTCCTGCCCCAAAACTTTCTGAAATTGAAAATAAATCTTCTTTTGCAAGATGTAGGCAACACAGGCTCGGTCAGTATTTGTTGCATGCCTCTTCTTGCTCCAAAGTTGTCTGCAATCTTCTAATTCTGGCCTCTTGAGCATCCCTGACCTTAATTGGCCCACCTTCGGTAACTGTGCTTTCAGCTTCCCAAATTCTATCCTCCCTACACCTCTCTGCTTCTCTACCTCCCTTTCCTCTTTCAGATGCTCTTGAAAATCTCCCTCTTTGACTGAGCTATCATTGAATGTAATGCTTCATTGCCCAAGCAGAGATCAGTAAATTCAACTCAGACTAGCAAACAAATCCAACACCAACTTGCCCCAGAGACACGTTAGCCCCCCCCCCCCCCCTCCCCCCCCCCCCCCCCCCCCCCCCCCCCACCCCCCGACCCCACAATGATTATTCTGAAAACTTTTATTTAAAAATAATCATACCAGGAATTCTGGAATCCCCTGCTCCTATTCAAGTGTAAAACGTCAACACAATAAAAGGGGCAGCACGGTAGCATGGTGGTTAGCATAAATGCTTCACAGCTCCAGGGTCCCAGGTTCGATTCCCAGCTGGGTCACTGTCTGTGTGGAGTCTGCACGTCCTCCCCGTGTGTGCGTGGGTTTCCTCCGGGTGCTCCGGTTTCCTCCCACAGTCCAAAGATGTGCGGGTTAGGTGGATTGGCCATGCTAAATTGCCCGTAGTGTAAGGTTAATGGGGGGATTGTTGGGTTACAGGTATAGGGTGGATACGTGGGTTTGAGTAGGGTGATCATTGCACGGCACAACATCGAGGGCCGAAGGGCCTGTTCTGTGCTGTACTGTTCTATGTTCTATGAAGGTGAAAGTGATCGCTAAATTATGCGGACACTGATGGGAATGTAGTAGACTGGCGTTTCCGTTAACTCTGACGGTGGCACGGTGGTGCAGTGGTTAGCACTGCTGCCTCACGGCGCCGAGGTCTCAGGTTCGATCCAGGCCCCGGGTCACTGTCCGTGTGGAGTTTGCACATTCCCCCCATCCCATGTCTGCATGGGTCTCAACCCCACGACCCAAAAGATGTGCAGGGTAGGTGGATTGGCCATGCTAAATTGCCCCTTAATTGGGGGAAAAAATTGGGTACTCTAAATTTATTAAAAAAAGAACAAGCTAAGCACCGATTTTTAAAAAATTGTTCCCTTAAAGTGATAAAAGGAAATGCTTGTCGTTCTCTTGTTTTCTGGAGTGTGTCTTCTTGCTCCATTTTTTATTGCACAATTGATCTTGCTGAGGTATTAGAAGTGAGATGTCACGCGAGATTCATGGAAGTCACATTTGGACCAGACAAGGTGGGCATCATAGTTTCCTTTTTCTGAAAAACATTAGTTAATCAATCGGGTTTTCTGACCACACAGTAAATCCCCTCATTAAGAAAGCAGTGAATCACAAATTTACATTGTTATTTTGTGTTGCTAAAACGAACCTGCCATCTGCTTTGGCTGAAGGAACTTTAGAATGACTTACGCCACACACTGACTGAGGAGAGAGCTGGTGAGAGCCATCTCCTCCAATCTAATTGCCTGTGTCATTGAGAACTGAAAATTAATCCTTGGATTTATGTTGGACAAATGCGTGGGTTGAGATTATTTACTGGGGTAAGTTTTTTCCAGGAAGCTGTACATAATCGCAGGATAAAACGGTTATGTTTTTCTGATCCAAGAACCTGCCTATTTGCTCTGTATTGTTACAATTTGAGGATGCGTACTGCTGAAATACACAGAAAGCCTTAATAGCTGTTGTGTAGACAATAAAATAAATTTTATAAATGAGTCTTCAACATTGTGCCTGTCACAAATTTCTTTTTTTTTACAGACAATTTTATTGAGGTATTTTTTGGCATTGTAAACAGTAACAATATACATTAGTGTGCAGATACCAATTACAAAAACATAGTGCAAATAACAGTACCACTTGTTATGTTTCTTAAAAGAATGCTAGAAGTCGTTCAGAAGTTGCAGGATGGTTTATTGTGCTCCACAATAAATTACTTCGTTAGCTTTTACTTACAGAATGGCACTTGTAAAGATACTGCTTTTCTATGCTCTGCAACTAGGCCTAACCACTTGCAGCCCTGAGCTCAACTTCCAACCTGTCCTGCTCCCTTGCTCCTCCGGCCAAAGTGGGCGAGGGCGGGCCTTCGGCGTCACTCTTATATGTCCCCGCGCTGCCACTTGGTGGTACTTCCATTTCCCATCAGCCCCTTCTGTACACACTCAGGCGAGCGGGTTCGAGAGAGCGGGTCCGAGAGAGCGCGTGCGAGAGAGTGAGCGCGAGAGAGCGGGCCCGAGAGAGCGGGCCCGAGAGAGCAAGCGCGAGAGTGCGGGTCCGAGAGTGCGGGTTCGAGAGAGCGGGTCCGAGAGAGCGGGTCCGAGAGAGCGAGCGCGAGAGAGCGGGTCCGAGAGTGCGGGCCCGCGAGTGCAGGTTCGAGAGAGCGGGTCCGAGAGAGCGGGCCCGAGAGAGCGGGCCCGAGAGAGCGAGCGCGAGAGAGCGGGCCCGAGAGAGCGGGCCCGAGAGAGCGGGCCCGAGAGAGCGAGCGCGAGAGTGCGGGTCCGAGAGTGCGGGTTCGAGAGAGCGGGTCCGAGAGAGCGGGTCCGAGAGAGCGGGTCCGAGAGAGCGAGCGCGAGAGAGCGGGTCCGAGAGTGCGGGTTCGAGAGAGCGGGTCCGAGAGTGGGTCCGAGAGTGCGGGTCCGAGAGTGCGGGTCCGAGAGTGCGGGTCCGAGAGAGCGGGTCCGAGAGAGCGGGTCCGAGAGAGCGGGTCCGAGAGAGCGAGCGCGAGAGAGCGGGTCCGAGAGTGCGGGTTCGAGAGAGCGGGTCCGAGAGTGCGGGTCCGAGAGAGCGGGTCCGAGAGAGCGGGCCCGCGAGTGCGGGCCCGCGAGTGCGGGCCCGAGAGAGCGGGTCCGAGAGAGCGGGTCCGAGAGTGCGGGCCCGCGAGTGCGGGTTCGAGAGAGCGGGTCCGAGAGAGCGAGCGCGAGAGAGCGAGCGCGAGAGAGCGGGTCCGAGAGAGCGGGTCCGAGATTGCGGGTTCGAGAGAGCGGGTCCGAGAGCGGGTTCGAGAGAGCGAATGTGAGAGAGCGAGCGTGAGAGAGCGGGTCCGAGAGACCGGGTCCGAGAGAGCGGGTCCGAGAGAGCGGGTCCGAGAGCGAGTGCGAGAGAGTGAGCGCGAGAGAGCGGGCCAGAGAGAGCGAGAGGAGACGCTGAGTCCGGGAGAGCGAGAGAAGGGGACGCCGAGTGAGGTTAGCAAAGAGTGGAGGTAGGGTCCGCCGAAGCTGAGTTTGAGGCTCTTGAGATTACATTGGAAGTGGAGTCCAAGTAAGAGTGGGGCGCAGAGTTCGGGGAGTACGGTAGTAGCCCTTGTATGAGGACAGAGTGTGAGCCCGAGGCAGGGGAAATAGTTTGCCATGCAGGGAAGGCAGGGAGCGAACAGTGTCTTACCAGGTCAGGATGTACGAAGCTCTCAGTGCTCCTGGAGTCGAAGAGGCACGGTGTCCTGTACCCGTTGATTTTAATGGACATCATCGAACTCTGGAGGTGCTTCGGACGCGACTCGTCCAACGTGACTGCGTTGAGTTGCGGGTAGTCGGCGGCTCGATCAGCTGTGCTGGAGTGGCCCCGTGATGACTGTCCGCTGAGGTCGTAGTCGTCGAGGTGAGGTTCGGTTGATGGCCAAGTTGGAGGCCCCTGTTGATCGCACGTGGCGGGCGATGACGAAGATGGCGTCCAAGATGGCCGCCCCATGTATCGCACGTGGCGGGCGGCAAGGAAGATGGCGTCCAAGATGGTGGCCTCCATGACTCGCACGTGGCCGGCCACGTGGGGGAGGGTTGCCAAGATGGCGGCCCCCATGAATCGCACATGTCAGGTGGAGGCGGAGTCGGCAGACCCGCTGCAGCATTACGGGGCCCGCGGGCCTGTGAGTTTGGGCAGTGAGAGCTCTGGACTGCGGGGGAGTTTGGAGTTTTCGATCTTGCCAGGCATACTCGGGCATAGTGTCCTTTGCGACCGCAGCTACTGCAGGTCGCGTTTCGTGCCGGGCAGTGTTGCTGTGGGTGTTGGGGCTGTCCAACGCATACATCACGGACAGCGAGTTCCATATGCTGGGCGGCTGTTACAGCCTGAAAATTGCAGTCCCGAGCAAGGGTTTTAAATCGCGCAGAAAGTCTTCCAGCGACTCCGCGGTGCGCTGGCTGCGGGTCATGAAACTGTGCTGCGCGTAGACCTCGTTGATGGGTCGCACGTACATTCAGTCGAGCATGGCCAGGGCCTCCGTATATGAGGTGCTACAGTTAAGTTGCGTAGAGATACGATGGCTCACCCTTGCGTGCAGTAGGCTGAGTTTCTGCTCCTCTGTAGCTTTCTGAAGTCCTTGATTCAGCCAGGTAGGCCTTGAAACACCTGAGCCAGTGTAGAAAGATTTATTTCGCCTCTGCAGCCTGCGGGTCGAGTTCTAGTCGGTCAGGTTTGAGGTCTGATTCCATAGTAGTTTTCTTCAAATTTTCTAAGACTATTAAATTGATGAGACTATCAATTCACAAGACACGTGATTGGAAGTAAACAGTGGTTTTAATAGTCTTACAACTAAGCCAGCCCGCGACCAGAGGAACTGAGAGCAGGCTGACGGCTTCTGTGCTTTATACTTCCGGTTAGTGGGAGGAGCCATGGGCGGAGCCACGGGTGAAGCCCAGTACAAACTCCTCATCTCCCCCTATGGGCAGAGCCGCGCAACGGCTCACATACAGAGCCCACAAGGACACAATACATGCAAGGCAATACAGTGTGAATTACAAGGCATATAATTCACCACAGGAGGTAGGTATGTGATGGTGAGTGGTAAGCTGCAGGAGTGCAGGTGGTTTTGGTAAATGTATACGACCCGAATTGGGACGATGCGGGGTTCAGGCGGCGCATGTTGGGCCCGGACTTGGAGACAGGGGGCTTGATAATGAGGGGGGGGGGACTTCAACACGGTGCTGGATCCGGCATTGGATCGCTCCAGGTCTAGGACGGGCATGAGGCCGGCGGCGGCCAAGGTGCTGAGGGGGTTTATGGACCAAATGGGAGGAGTGGATCCATGGTGGTTTGCGAGGCCGGGGGCCAGGGAATTGTCATTCTTCTCCCATGTTCATAAGGCCTACTCTCGGATTGACTATTTTGTAATGAGCAGGACGCTGATTTTGAGGGTGGAGGACACGGAGTATTCGGCGATAGCCATCTCTGACCATGTCCCGCATTGGGTGGACCTCGAGCTGGGGAAGGTGAGGGACCAGCTGTGGCGCTTGGAGGTGGGGTTATTGGCGGACGAGGAGGTGTGCGGGCGGGTCCGGGGGAGTATAGAGAGGTACCTGGAGGACAATGATAACGGGGAGGTGCAGTTAGGGGTGGTCTGGGAGGCGCTGAAGGCGGTGGTCAGGAGAGAGTTGATCTCCATCAGGGCCCACAAAGAGGGGAAGGAGAGGAGAGAGAGGGAGAGGCTAGTGGGGGAGATGGTACGGGTGGATAGGATGTACTCAGAGGCCCCTGAGGAGGGATTACTTACGGAGTGGCGTAGCCTGCAGGCCGAGTTTGACCTGTTGACCACCAGGAAAACGGAGGTGCAGTGGAGGAACGCGCAAGGGGCGGTGTATGGAGAGAAGGCTAGGCGGATGCTGGCACACCAGCTTCGGAAGCGGGAGGCAGCAAGGGAGATGGGGGGAGTGAGGGAGGGAGGGGGGAGCACGGTGCGAAGTGCTGTGGGTATTAATGGGATCTTCAGGGACTTCTACGAGGGACTGTATCGGTCTGAGCCCCCATCGGAGGAGGGGGGGAAGGGTCCCTTTCTGGACCTGCTGAGATTCCCGAGGGTAGAGGAGGGGCAGGTGGCGGGGCTGGGGGCACCGGTTGGGTTGGAGGAACTGGTCAAAGGACTAGGGAATATGCAGGCGGGGAAGGCACCGGGGCCAGATGGGTTCCCGGTGGAATTCTATAGGAAGTACGTGGACCTGTTGGGCCCGCCGCTGGTAAGGACTTTCAACGAGGCAAAGGAGGAGGGGGTCCTGCCCCCGACGATGTCTAGGACGCTGATTTCTCTAATTCTGAAGCGGGACAAGGACCCCTTACAGTGTGGGTTGTATAGGCCGATTTCATTCCTTAACGTGGATGCAAAACTACTGGCAAAGATATTGGCCATGAGGATCGAGGACTGTGTTCCGGGGGTCATACACGAGGATCAGACGGGTTTTGTGAAAGGGAGGCAGTTGAATACCAACGTATGTAGGCTCCTGAATGTAATTATGATGCCGGCAGTGGAGGGGGAGGCGGAGATAGTGGCGGCTATGGACACGGAGAAGGCCTTTGACAGGGTGGAGTGGGAGTACCTGTGGGAGGTGTTGAGGAGGTTTGGGTTCGGGGAGGGGTTCGTCAGCTTGGTGAGGCTGCTGTACAAGGCCCCGGTGGCGAGTGTCGCCACGAACAGGAGGAGGTCGGAACATTTCCGGCTATACCGAGGAACGAGTCAGGGGTGTCCTCTATCCCCCCTGCTCTTTGAGCTGGTGATTGAGCCCCTAGCCATAGAACATAGAACATAGAATATTACAGCGCAGTACAGGCCCTTCAACCCTCGATGTTGCGCCGTCCTGTGAAACCCCTTTAAAGTCCCTCTACACTATTCCCTTATCGTCCATATGCCTATCCAATGACCATTTGAATGCGTTTAGTGTTGGCGAGTCCACTACTGTTGCAGGCAGGGCATTCCACGCCCTTACTACTCTGAGTAAAGAACCTACCTCTGACATCTGTCCTATATCTATCTCCCCTCAATTTAAAGCTATGTCCCCTCGTGCTGGACAACACCATCCGAGGAAAAAGGCTCTCAATGTCCACCCTATCTAATCCTCTGATCATCTTGTATGCCTCAATTAAGTCACCTCTTAACCTTCTCTCTAACAAAAACAGCTTCAAGTCCTTCAGCCTTTCCTCATAAGATCTTCCCTCCATACCAGGCAACATTCTTGTAAATCTCCTCTGTACCCTTTCCAATGCTTCCACATCCTTCCTATAATGTGGCGACCAGAACTGTACGCAATACTCCAAATGCAGCCACACCAGAGTTTTGTACAACTGCAACATGACCTCATGGCTCCGAAACTCAATTCCTCTACCAATAAAAACTAATACACCGTACGCCTTCTTAACAAATCTCAACCTGGGTGGCAACTTTTAGGGATCTATGGACATGGACACCGAGATCTCTCTGCTCGTCCACACTACCAAGAATCTTACCATTAGCCCAGTACTCTGTCTTCCTGTTATTCCTTCCAAAATGAATCACCTCACACTTTTCTGCATTAAACTCCATTTGCCACCTGTCAGCCCAGCTCTGCAGCTTATCTATGTCCCTCTGTAACTTGTAACATCCTTCTGCACTGTCCACAATTCCACCGACTTTAGTGTCATCTGCAAATGCCATGGCTTTGAGGAAGTCTAGGAGCTGGAGGGGGTTGGTGCGGGGGAGGGAGGAACACCGGGTATCTTTGTATGCGGACGATCTGCTATTGTATGTGGCGGACCCGATGGGGGGAATGCTCTCTTAGGGAGTTTGGAGGGGGAGGGGGCTGCATGGAAGAGGTTGGAGATGGCGTCCTGTGTGGGCACGAGCCTGGGGGCGCTGGTGACGGCACCTCTGCCACTCCCTCCGACGAGGTACACTACGAGCCTGGTGGTGGCAGCGACCCTCAAAATCTGGGGGCAATGGAAGCGTCACGGTGGGAGGTGGGGGCTTCGGTGTGGTCCCCGATACGGGAGAACCATTGGTTTATCCCGGGGAAAACGGATGGGGGGTTCCGGAGCTGGTATAGGGCAGGTATTAGGAGAATGGGGACCTGTTCATTGACGGGAAGTTTGCGAGCCTTGGGGAGCTGGAGGAGAAATTAGGGATCCCCCCTGGAAATGCCTTCAGGTACATGCAGGTAAGGGCGTTCGCTAGGCGTCAGGTGGTGGAGTTTCCGCTGCTGCCTGCGCTCAGGGTCCTAGGGCGTCTAGGAGCTTTCGGGGCTGTGGGTTGGAGAGGGTAGGATCTCGGCAACTTATCAGGTGATGCAGTAGGAGGAGGAGGCTTCCGCGGAGGAGTTAAAAGGTAAGTGGGAGGAGGAGCTGGGGGAGGAGATCGACGAGGGTATGTGGGCGGATGCCCTGGGAAGGGTAAACTCTTCCTCCTCTTGCACGAGGCTCAGCCTGATACAATTTAAGGTGCTGCATAGGCCACACATGACCGGGGCATGGCTGAGCCGGTTTTTTGGGAGTGAGGACAGATGTGTGAGGTGTTCGGGGAGTCCAGCAAACCACGCCCACATGTTCTGGGCATGCCCAGCGTTGAACGAGTTCTGGGGGGGCGTAGCAAGGACGGTGTCAAGGGTAGTGAATTCCAGCATTAAGCCAAGCTGGGGGCTTGCAATATTTGGGGTGTCAGATGGGCCGGGAGTGCAGGAGGCGAAAGAGGCCGGTATTCTGGCCTTTACATCCCTGGTAGCCGGACAAAGGATTCTGCTTCAGTGGAAGGATGCGAGGCCCCCAAGTGCGGAGGCCTGGATTAACGACATGGCAGGGTTTATTAAATAGGAGAAGATTAAATTTGCCTTAAGGGGATCTGTGCAAGGGTTCTTCAGGCGGTGGCAGCCATTCCTAGACTACCTGGTGGAGCGTTAGGAGATGGTCAGCATCAGCCCGGGGGGGGGGGGGGGGGGGGTTTGTTCGTGTTTGGTTGGAGATTTACTATTGTTTACTGGTTAACGTTTATTTTTTTATCAGTCCAGTTTTGTTCTTGTTGTTTTATTATTTGTGTAAAGGGGCGGGGTGGGCGGTTTCTATTTTTCCTTTCTGTTATTTATAATATGTGAAAAGTTTGAATAAAAATTATTTTTTAAAAAACAACACTGGTCCCAATATCCCCGAGAACTTTTTATAGAACTCTACTGGGTACCCAACCAGACCCGGGGCCTTACCCACCTGCGTGGTGTTATGGGTCAGGGTTTAGAGAACCCCAAAGTGTATCATGGAGTAACCTGACCCACAACTTTTAATAGATTGTGGTACGGGGAGCACACGACCCACTCTACAGGTGTGGTACAGCAGAAATGGATGAGTGACTTTTAAAACAAAGCAATGTTTATTCTATGAACTCAAGTTAACCTTTTAAAAACAAACAGTGAATATCTTAGCATCCAGTAAATCAAGTACACCCCCCAAAGAATACAACACTAAGTAATCTGTATGCTGTTCTTTTAACATGCAAAAGACTTAACAAACCTCTAAACAGAAGCACATCAGGGTTTACATTCAATGATGAAAAATTTATAATTCTGAATTCACCAAATGATTAAGATAGTCTTTGGATGGCAGACTTCAGATGCAGCTCACTGAAAAACACAGACACACCCAAGCTTTTTCTCACACTGAAACTAAAAAGCAGAAGTAGAGCTCAGCTCCACCCACACTCTGACATCACTCCAGTAACATGAGCAGTCCTGTTTCTTAAAGGTACATTCCTTAAATACCCATTTCTTACAGGTACTCTCACAAGACAATGGCCCTCAAACCCTCCACTATCTCTTCCAGCCCAATTGGGGCCCCCAGCCCTTCTACGCGCTCTCCGTCCACCGTTGGGAAATTGAACCCCTTCAAGAAGCACCTCATCCCCTCCGGCCCTACAGGGGATTCCGACCTGTAGAACCCGCTGTAAAAATCTTTGAATGCCTTATTCACACCTACCGAATCACCAACCAAGTTCCCCTCCTCTGTCTATCAATACATTTCAGGGTTCTGTCATTTATTGTATATTTCCCATCTCTAGTAAACCTTCCAAAATGCATTGCCTCACACTTGCCTGGATTAAACTCCATTTGCCATCTCTCTGCCCAAGTCTCCAACCGATCTATATCCTTCCGTATTCTCTGACGGTCCACATCGCTATGCGCAATTCCAGCAACCTTTATGTCATCTGCAAACTTACTATGGGCGGCACAGTAGCAGTGTGGTTAGCACTGTTGCTTCACAGCACCAGGGTCCTAGGTTTGATTCCAGCTTTGGTCACTGTGCGGAGTCTGCACGTTCTCCCTGTGTCTGTGTGGGTTTCCTCTGGATGCTCCAGTTTCCTCGCACAAGTCCCGAAAGATGTGCTGTTAGGTAATTTGGACATTCTGAATTCTTCCTCTGTGTACCCGAACAGGTGCCGGATTGTGCCAACTAGGGACTTTTCACAGTAACTTCATTGCAGTGTTAACGTAAGCCTACTTGTAACAATAAAGATTATTGAATTTAATCAAACCAGTTATATTTACCTCCAAATCTTTTATATATACAGTACTACCAACAGCAAAGGTCCCAGCACTGATCCCTGAGGAACACCACAAGTCACGGCCCTCCATGCAGAAACCACCCTTCCACTGCTTGCCTCTGTCTTCTATGACTGAGCCACTTCTGTGTCCATCTTTTTTTTAATTTAGAGTACCCAATTATTTTTTTTTCCAATTCAGCGGCAATTTAGGTGTGGCCAATCCACCTAACCTGCACATCTTTGGGTTGTGGGGGTGAAACCCATGCAGACATGGGGGGAATGTGCAAACTCCACACGGACAGTGATCCAGGGCCGGGATTCGAACCTGGGTCTTCAGTGCCGCAGTCCCAATGCTATCCACTGTGCCACATGCCGCCCTTTCTGTATCCAGCTGTACCCTGACTGTGTCATTCTTTGCTAACGGTTGCAGACATCTTGTTGATCTATCATAATATTTCTTCTGCCTCCTCCTTTGAAATGTGAGCTTCTTCACAAGTTTCCAATTGGTTAGTTCCTGTGAAATATATGGGAAGGTAATTCTGAGTTGTCGATTGATTAACAATTGTGAAGGTGATTACCCATTAATCAATGGTGCTGCTTTATAGCTAAGTAACACGAGATATGGATCTTCCCGACTGTCCATTGCTTTGTGGGTAGCCGCTTCACAATGTGAACAGCTTTTTCAGCCTTCCATTGGATTGCGGATAAAGAGGACTAGAAGTAACGTGTTGAAAATCATAGCTTTTTGCGAATTCTGTCCACTCATTGTTGCTAAAACAAGGGCCATTGTCGCTCATGACAACATGTGGTATTCCACGGCGAGCAAATATATCCTTGGTATGTTTGATGACACACCTGGTTAATGAGTTGACAAGTTCATAGAATAGATCATAGAATTTACAGTACAGAAGGAGGCCATTCAGCCCATCGAGTCTGCACTGGCCCCTGAAAAAGCACCCTACCTAAGCCCACGCCCTCCACCCTATCCCCGCAACCCAGGAACCCTACCTCACGTTTGGACACTGAGGGCAATTTAGCATGACCAATCCACCTAACCCGCTCATCTTTGGACTGTGGGAGGAAACCGGAGCACCCGGAGGAAACCCCGCAGACACGGGGAGAACGAGCAGACTCTGTACAGACAGTGACCCAAGCCGGGAATCGAAATTGGGTCCCTGGTGCTGTGACGCAATAGTGCTAACCACTGTGATACCGTGCTGCTAGCTGTGCGGATCCGCCATGTTGTGCAGCACTGGTGCGCAAGCGGCTGCCGCGTGCATGCACGGACCCGTGCCGAGCAGTGCAGGGCCGCGGACGGCAGCTGGAGCAGCGCATAGCACTCCAGTGCCGCGCTGGCCCCCTGTGGGCATCAGAATCGCTGGGCCTAGAGGCCCGTTGATGCCGGCGTGAAACACTCCGGTGTTTACGCCGGAATCAACACTCGGCCGCGTTTTCAGAGAATCCCGGCCAGAATTTCTTCAACACCAAACTGGCATTTGGCTTTATTCAACCTGAGACCATAGGCGGGATTCTCCGTTGCCTGACTCCGAAATCGGGAACGGCGATCGGGCGGTGAATAACTCCTGACGCCGAAATTGCGGCAGACGCCGGTTTGATGCCGAGTCACGATGCTCCACCCCTTAATATCGACGTCATCGAGACGCGCGGCGCGTGCAGTCACAACCCCGTTTGAATATCATTATCAGGTCCACCCATTATGCTCCGCCTCCAATGGGCCGAATTCCCGACGGCGCGAGCCACGTGTGAACTCAGCAGTCGTGACACTGGCGTGGCAGCTGCGGAGAGAGAGAGAGAGGGCGTGCGGACAGTGTCCAGCACCGCCATGCTCCGCCTTGAGCCATGCCACTGGCCAGGGGGCTTCTGCCAGGGTTGTGGAGATTCGTGTGGGGCAACCAGGAGGTGAGCTGTGGAGTGAATGGATATGCAGTCCAGCACAACCGGCGCCATCTTTCTCAGCACAATAGGTGCGTGTGTGAGTGGTGTGGGCATATGCGCGGCTGCCACTTGTCAGCCCTGTGCATGTCCAGCACGGACCCAGTGATTCTCCCACCATTTTGTCTGTGTTCCGCGGGTGTTTCACGCTACAACAACGCTAGCCGCTCACCAGTAACAGAATCGGTGTGGGTGTGGTTCCGATTTTTCCATCTGGAAACACCACGGATCTTCCGTTGGAGTCAGTACTTAGACGCAGTAATGGAGAATCCAGCCCATACTTTTTTAGGCTTCTCAACACTTTGATGAGCCTATCGTTGTGCTCTTCCTTTGTTGAACCCCAAACGATGATATCGTCTATGTACATGCTAAGCCTTGAAGTTCTTCTACGACGTGTTTCATTGCCCTATGGAAAATTGCAGATACTGAGTTTATACCAAATGGCATTCTGAGAAAACAGTATCGCCTGAATGGAGTGTTAATGGTGCACAGCTATGTGCGTTCCTCATCCAACTTGAGTTGCCACAAATCCTGCAATGCATCTGGCTTGCTCAAGCATGTCACTCCTGACATCTAACACGTAATCTCTCTCATTTCAGAATTGGATAATGTTCTCGCTTTATATTTAAGTTGAGGTCTTTAGGATCCATGCAGATTCTCAGGTCATTGCTTCGATTCTTCACGTAAACTATGGAGTTCACCCAATCCGTTGGTTCATCGATTTGTTTTATCACCCCCAGATTTGTAATCCTCTCCAGTTCATTTTTCAGTCAATCCTTTAATGGAGCTGGTACTCGCTTGGTGCATGTCTGACTGGTTGCGCATTCTCTTTCAGTTGGATCTGATACGTGAATGGCAAAATTCCAAATCCTTGAAATATTTCTGGAAATGCTTTAATGATTGAATCCACTGATATACTGTGCGTGGTTACAGCACAATATATTCTTTTTATCAATTCAAGCGCTTCACAGGCTTCCTGTAGTGATTCACGTTCAGCTTCCACAATCGAAAACTTCACTTTACACATCTTGGGTTGGAATCTCCGATTTGGAGACTATGCCCCCAAGCCGGCATGAAAAAGGTGGGAAAACTGGCGCAAAACAGCCATCGATTCCCTGTTTTGCTGGGGGCTAGCAGGGAGGCATCATAGAGCACCTGGCTTGGCTGCCGATACAGCCTGGAGAATTTCTGGGTCCGTGGCCTCGCATGCACATGGTGGCGGTCTGCAGAGGCTGCGCCGTGCTTCATGGCGGAGGCTGCCCGTGGACCCGGCCCCCGAAATAGCCCCCCCCTTCGACCGGCTCGCGTGCCCCGGATTGCCCCACCTCAGTGCCCACAGCCCCGAATATGTCCGCCCCTGCCCAGGGATCGACCCTCCCCCGACTTTGGCGGCGCTGGACTGAGTCCACAGCCACCACGCTGAGTTCCCGAAGGGTGAGACCACACTATCCCACGCCATCAGGAACTCGGCCAGTCGGGGATGGAGCATGGC
Organism: Scyliorhinus canicula; assembly: GCF_902713615.1. NCBI lineage: Eukaryota > Metazoa > Chordata > Chondrichthyes > Carcharhiniformes > Scyliorhinidae > Scyliorhinus > Scyliorhinus canicula. The sequence goes on along the minus strand of NC_052146.1, from coordinate 106,250,574 downwards.
AGGCAGGCCTCAGCCAACCTACGGAGGCCGTGGATATGGCATGCGGCGAACTCTGCGAATACGCCGCTTTTCAGGGGGCGGAGCATCCCGAAAGCGGCACCGGCCCCGATTTTGGCGTCATCGGGGAGTCTCCGCCCCGTTGCCAAACGCGATTTCGATGTCGGGGAGAATCTCACCCATTATTCTTCACACTTTCATGTGAGAGTACCTTTAAGAAATGGGTGTTTAAGAAATGTACCTTTAAGAAATGGGTGTTTATCAGAGATGTCAGAGTGCAGGTGGAGCTGGGCTGTATGTCAGCTTTTTACTTTTGTTTTAGGCTGTTCGCTGCAGGTTGTGTTTTAGTTTCGTTTTCAGAGCTGGATAGCTGCAGTCACAGCCAGAAGGGGTATTAGTCTCTCTCTCTGTAATCAAAAGATTGCAAATCGATTCTTTGGCGATTTAAAACTAATAACTGCTCTCAGTAGTGACTTTAACCTGATGTGCCTCTATTTAAAGTCTTATGGATGTTCAAAGGACAGCTTAAGGATTACTTAGTGTTGTATTCTTTGGGGGTTGTATTTGAATTAATGGTTGCTAAGATGTTCACTATATGTTTTAAAAAGGTTAACTTGAGTTCATAGAATAAACATTGTTTTGCTTTAAAAAATATGTTTCCTTTTCTGCTGCACCACACCTGTACAGTGGGCCGTGTGCTCCCCATACCACAATCTAGTAAATGTTGTGGGTCAGGTGAACTCCATGATACACTTTGGGGTTCTCTAAACCCTGGCCCATAACAACACTGACATCTACTTCGCAGACTACAAAAGTGTTGTCCTTTTACCTTCAGAATCCTTCAAGAGTACTGTTTTATTCAAGATGTGCGGTCCAACTGTGGTGAACGTATTTCAGTAACCATTCACCATGTATGTAACTGTACCCTGCTATTGCCCATGAGGGCTCCACCTATGGACCATTGTAAGGTATTACCTATGATGTATCATGTTGGTGCCCTTGTCGGCTCCGCCCCTGGCTCCGCCCCTTGAGCGGAGGTACAAAGCCCTGTAGGCGGCTCTCAGTAGCAGAACAGTCGCAGGCAGGCACTGTTCTAGTCGATTAAAGCCACAGTTTACATCTACTCTCTGTTTCGCGTGAATTGATAGTCGCATCAATTTAATCGACTACAACACCACGATGGAATCTGCCCTCAAACCTGACCGACTGGAACTCGACCCACAGGCCGCGGAGGCAAAAGGGATTTTTTGCACTGGGTCCGCTATTTTGAGGCCTATCTCGCCGCCTCCTCCTCGCCTTCCATCTCCGACGATCCGATGATCAGAAGCTGAGCCTCCTCCACGCCCGGTGAGCCATCGAATCTCTGTACAATTCGAGAAAGCCTCCACTTACAAGCAATAACATTTGAAGAAAATGATATGCTTCAACAGCAAACAAAAATCTCACCCAATTTCAGTATTGAGGCAGAAGCCCTCGCGATGCTGAAGTGCCTATATGTAAGACCCATGAATGAGGTGTACGCGCGGCATCTCCTCACTACTCGCTGCCAACGCCCCCGGGAATCGCTGGAGGAGTACCTACGCGACCTCAAAGTCTTTGCGCAAAGTTGCAGCTACCAGGCCGTTACGGCCACTCAACATATGGACCTCGCAGTCCGGGACGCCTACGTGGCTGGAGTCAGGTCCAACTACGTGAGACTTGAGGAGGTTGCCTTGGACCCGGAAGAGACAGTAAAGCTAGCCTCCTCCCTAGAAGTAGCGTTCCAAAGCCTCAACGCGTTCCCGTCTGATCATGCGACCCCCTCATGGACCCCCGACCAAAGAGTACCCCAGGCCTGTGCCGCGTGGCTGCCCGCCCAACATGGGGGCTACCCTGCTATTTCTGCGGCCAGCATCATCACCTCAGGCAGCACTGCCCGGCCCGGAATGCGAACTGCAGCGACTGCGGGAAAAAAGGACATTTTGCTAAGGTTTGCCTGGCCAGGTCCAAACCCTCAAAATCACAGGCCCGACCCTCAGACTCACAGGCCCGCAGATCCCGCAGTGTAGTAGCTTGCCTGCCGGTCAGTGGGTCCTGTGCGCAGTTAAAGTCACCCCCCAGAATCAGTCAGTGTGTGTCAATATCGGGGATTTCCGCCATGGCCTTCTTTGTGAACTCTGTGTCGTCCCAGTTGGGCACATACACATTTACCAGCACTACCGGTGCCCCATCTAGGACACCGCTGACCATGATGTACCATCCCCCTTGGTCCGTAACTGTCTTGGTCTCAGTGAACCTCGTCCTCTTATTGATCAGTATGGCCACTCCCCTAGCCCTCGCCCCGTAGTATGAATGGTGCGTCTTTCCCACCCAGCCATTTCTTACCAGCAGTTTGTCCTTTTCCCTCAGGTGTGTCTCCTGCAGGAAGATTATGTCGGCCTTCAGGCTTCTTAAGTGGGCGAAGACTCTGGATCTTTTCACCGGACCGTTAAGTCCCCTTACATTCCAGGTGAACTATCCTGGTGGGAGGTTTCTGACCCCCATTCCTGTGGGATTAACCATACTTACGTTGTGGACGCGCCCCTGAACTCCAGGGTTTCCCTTTCTTAGAGTCCATTCAAAATGGCTGCGGTCACCGTTCTCACCTTGACGTCGGGCCCCTGAGCTTCGGCGTTTCCCTTTGTTTAGGGACCCTCCAAAGTGGCTGCTTGCGACGCCATCTTGATTCCTCGACCTGCTCCCTGCCTGCTCAAGCCAATCCTTCTACTAACTCTTTTTCCCCGTTCTGTCCTCTTCCGTGTTCCTCCCCTGCCCCCCCCAATGTTCTGTATCCCTGCCGCTGTGCGCACCACCCCCCCTTGGCCAGGCGCTCCCTCTCCTCCGAGAGGTGCGCCACAGCCTCCCTTACTGCCTCTCTTTCCATGATAGCCCTCCCTGCTAGTACGGTGGCTCCACTCCCAGGGCAGGTTCAGCCCTTTACTTCAATGACATTTGGTGAAGTTTCACATTAATTTTTTTTTTTTTAAATAATTTTTATTGAAGAAATTTTTCAAAATACAAACATTTTAACCCCCCCCCACATTTACATTTAAATTATAACAAAACAAAGTCAAAACCCCCCTACTTAACAAAAACAAAGAAAAAAGTCCCCCCCCCCCCTACTCGCGCGTCCCCCCCACCCCCCCCCCCCCCCCCCCCCCCCCCCCCCCCGCCGGCGAACCGACAGTCAGACCAACTTATCATTTCTAGCAGCGTCCTCGGGCAGGCCTTGCCCGTGCCACCACCGCTACCGTACTTCCTTCGTCTTTGTCCCCCCTCCCCCCCCCCCTCCTCCCCCCTCCCTCCCGCCCTCCCCTCCCCTCCCGGGTTGCTGCTGTCACGGCCTCAGTTTCTATCTCTGATCCAAGAGGTCTAGGAAGGGTTGCCATCGCCTGAAAAAACCCCTGCACCGACCCTCTCAGGGCGAATTTGATCCTTTCCAATTGGATGAAGTTTGCCATGTCGTTTAACCAGGTGTTAACACTCGGAGGCCTTTCGTCCCTCCACTGAATCAGGATCCTCCTCCGAGCCACCAAGGACGCAAAGGCTAATATTCCAGCCTCCCTCGCCTCCTGTACCCCCGGTTCCACCCCAACCCCGAAGATCGCAAGTCCCCATCCTGGCTTGACCCTGGACCCCACCACTCTCGACACCGTCCCTGCCACCCCCTTCCAGAACTCCTCCAGTGCCGGACATGCCCAAAACATATGTGCATGATTCGCAGGGCTTCCCGAACATCTAATACACCTGTCTTCACCCCCGAAAAACCGACTCATCCTTGTCCCCGTCATGTGGGCTCTATGCAGTACCTTAAATTGAATGAGACTTAGTCTCGCACATGACGACGACGAGTTGACCCTCTCCAGGGCGTCTGCCCATGTCCCGTCCTCTATCTGTTCCCCCAGCTCTAACTCCCACTTATCTTTCAGCTCCTCTACTGGTACCTCCTCCACCTCCTGCATAATCTTATAGATGTCCGAGATCTTCCCCTCCCCGACCCAGACCCCTGATAGCACCCTATCACTCACCCCCCTGTCGGGGAGCGCGGGGAACCCCGCTACCTGTCGTCTGGCAAATGCCTTCACTTGGAGGTACCTGAACGTGTTCCCGGGGGGAGCCCAAATTTCTCCTCCAGCTCTCCCAGGCTCGCAAACCTCCCCTCTATAAACAAGTCCCTCAGTTGTCTAATACCCGCCCTCTGCCAGCTCTGGAATCCCCCTCCTGTGTTTCCCGGCGCAAATCTGTGGTTCCCTCTTAGTGGTGCCCCTATCAGACCTCCCACTTCCCCCCTGTGTCGCCTCCACTGCCCCCAGATCTTGAGGGTGGCCGCCACCACCGGGCTCGTGGTATACCTCGTGGGAGGGAGCGGCCATGGTGCCGTTACCAGTGCCCCTAAGCTTATGTTGCCGCAGGACGCCCTCTCCATGCGCTTCCAGGCTGCCCCCTCCCCTTCCATCATCCACTTTCGTACCATCGATGTATTTGCCGCCCAGTAATATCCTGAAAGGTTGGGTAACGCCAGCCCTCCACTATCCCTACTCCGCTCCAAAAAGACCCTTCTAACTCTTGGGGTGCCATGTGCCCACACATACCCCATGATACTACTCGTTACCTTCTTGAAAAAGGCCCTGGGGAGGAAGATGGGCAGACACTGGAACAAAAACAAGAACCTCGGGAGGACCGTCATTTTAACTGACTGCACCCTCCCTGCCAGCGACAGCGGCACCATGTCCCACCTCTTAAACTCCTCCTCCATCTGTTCCACCAGTCTGGAAAAGTTCAACTTGTGGAGGGTCCCCCAGTTCTTTGCCACCTGCACCCCCAAATACCTAAAACTTTTAACTGCTCTTTTGAAGGGGAGCCTCCCAATTCCCTCCCCTTGGTCTCCCGGGTGTATTACATAGACCTCACTTTTCCCCAGATTTAATTTATATCCCGAAAAGTCCCCGAACTCCGCTAGTATCCCCATTACCTCCGGCATTCCCCCCTCCGGGTCTGCCACATACAACAACAAATCATCCGCATAGAGCGAGACCCGATGTTCCTCCCCTCCCCTTGTCAGTCCTCTCCACCCCCCTGAACCCCTCAGTGCCATCGCCAACGGCTCAATCGCTAATGCAAAGAGTAAGGGAGATAGGGGACATCCCTGCCTAGTACCTCGATGGAGCCCAAAATATTCTGACCTCCTCCCGTTTGTTACCACACTTGCCATCGGAGCTGAATAGAGCAGTTTTACCCACTTGATAAATCCCTCCCCAAACCCAAACCTTTCCAACGTCTCCCACAAGTATTCCCACTCCACCCTGTCAAATGCCTTCTCCGCGTCCAGCGCTACCACTATCTCCGCCTCCCCTTCCACTGCTGGCATCATAATCACATTTAACAATCTCCGGACATTTGTGTTAAGTTGGCGTCCCTTCACGAACCCCGTCTGGTCTTCATGGACTACCCCTGGCACACAGTCCTCTATCCTGGTTGCCAGGACCTTTGCTAACAGCTTGGCGTCAACATTCAGGAGGGAGATGGGCCTGTAGGACCCGCACTGGACCGGGTCCTTGTCCCGCTTCAAAATCAAGGAGATCAGGGCCTGCGACATTGTTGGGGGCAGAACCCCCCCCTCGCGCGCCTCATTAAAGGCTCGCACCAGCACTGGACCCACCAAGTCCACAAATTTCCTGTAAAACTCCACCGGGAACCCATCCGGCCCCGGCGCCTTCCCCGCCTGCATCTGACCTATCCCTTTAATTAGCTCCTGCAGCTCTATCGGCGCCCCCAACCCTTCTACCAGCTCCTCCTGTACCTTTGGGAACCCCAATTTGTCGAGAAAGTTCTTCATTCCCCCTCTCCTCTTCGGCGGTTCAGACCTATACAATTCCCTATAGAAGTCCCTAAAGACCCTATTCACCTCTTGCCCCTTCTGCACTACGTCCCCACCCCTCTCTCTCACTCCCCCAATCTCTCTGGCTGCATCTCGCTTACGAAGCTGGTGTGCCAGCATCCTGCTCGCCTTTTCCCCGTACTCATACGCCGCACCCTGCGCCCTTCTCCACTGCATTTCCGCCTTCCTAGTGGTCAGTAGGTCGAACCTGGCCTGCAAGCTACGCCGCTCCCTTAATAGCCCCTCCTCTGGTGCCGCCGCATATTTCCTATCTACTTCTAGGAGCTCCCCCACCAGCCTCTCCCTTTCCTGCCTCTCCTTCCTCTCTCTGTGTGCCCTTATGGAGATCAGCTCTCCTCTAATCACTGCTTTCAAGGCCTCCCAGACCGTCCCCACCTGCACCTCACCTGTGTCATTCGTACCCAGATAGTTCTCAATGCCCGTTCTCACCCTTCTGCACACCTCTTCGTCCGCCAACAGCCCTACATCCAGGCGCCACAACGGGCGTTGGTCCCGCGCCTCCCCCATGTCCACGTCCACCCAATGTGGTGCATGGTCCGATATCGCAATGGCCGAGTACTCCGTGTCCTGCACTCTCGGTATCAGCCCCCTGTTCAATACGAAAAAATCGATCCTAGAGTACACTCTGTGGACGTGGGAGAAAAAAGAATACTCCCTCGCCCTAGGCCTACCAAATCTCCATGGGTCTACCCCTCCCATCTGCTCCATGAACCCCCTTAACACCTCTGCCGCTGCCGGCCTCCTATTCGTCCTGGAACTCGATCTATCCAGCCCAGGGTCTAACACCGTATTAAAGTCCCCTCCCATGATCAGGCCCCCTGCCTCCAGTCCCGGGATGAGGCCCAGCAGGCGCCTCATAAAACCCGCGTCGTCCCAGTTCGGGGCATACACATTTACCAGTACCACATTCTCTCCCTGCAGCCTACCCCTCACCATCACGTACCTGCCCTCCTTGTCTGCCACCACCTCTGCCGCCACAAACGACACCCTCTTTCCCACCAAAATCGCCACCCCCCGGTTCTTGATATCCAAGCCTGAGTGGAACACCTGTCCCACCCACCCCCTTCTCAGGCGGACCTGATCTGCTACCCTCAAATGAGTCTCCTGCAGCATTGCTACATCAGCCTTCAGTCCCTTCAGGTGTGAGAAGACCCTTGATCTTTTGACCGGCCCATTCAGCCCCCTTACGTTCCACGTGATCAATCGGGTCGCAGAGCGACCCGTCCCTACTCCCTGTCGATTAGCCATGTCTTGTCCCTTGCTCGCCCCGGGTCATCCCTTCTTTTCTGACCCGCTTCCCATAGCGATGGCCCCCCCCCCACCCCCCCGGCTCTCCCCTTCTCGTCCCTGGTCTTTCCAGCAGCAACCCGGTGTCCCCCCCCCAGCCCCCCCCCTTCCCCCCCCCCCCCCCCCCCTGGCTAGGACCCCTCCTAGCCGCGATGTACCCCACATCGTACTCCCGAGAGTCAGCTGGTCTCCGCTGACCCGGCTGCTCCTGCCACATTCCGACTCCTCCCGGTTCACCCCATCTGCGCCCGTGAAAGATCCCCTTAAAACCCCAGAGAAAGACCCGCATAATCAACCCGCTCCCCCCCGTCCCGTCTGAAGTTTCACATTAATAGCTGTCAATTTCAAACAAATCTGTTTGGAATTTAAGTTAAATTTTAGGAAATGCTAAAAAATTAGCTGAAGGTGAGAAGTAATGGATACTATCAGAGGAGCAATGTCCAGTTGGAGAGACTCGGGGATCAGTGTTGGAACCACTACTGTTGAAATTTATGTAATGATTCTGACTCTAAAACTCATTGTGCGTTGTCCAAATATATATGCAATTGAGATATAGGAAGGCAATACATGGACTGAAGCCGGTGATATGTAACATCAATGCTCTGTTTCAAACCTCGGAGTTGATCCGTCATGACTTCCACTTCTGCAATGTTGCCCATATTACTCAACCCCAACCACCATTGAAAGCCTCAGTAATGCTATTATCAGCTCTGAGTTTGAGTAGCATTCTCTTGGTTGGCCTCTTACATGCTTTCTTACAATAGGCTGCAACACAGAATCACAGAGCAGTTACAGCACAGAGAAGGAGGCCTTCATCTTGTTACGTCTGTGCTGGAGCAATTTATCCAGGCCACACCCCAGCCTGCTTCCCTAGGCCCTGTATGTTCCCCTTTTCAAATAATGACACAATTCCCTTTTAAATTTCTCGATTGAATCTGCCTCTGCCACACCCTCAGGCAGTGCATTTCAGATCCTGGGTGGAAATGTTTTTCCTCTTGTCTCCAATGTTTATTTTGCCAATGTAAGACTTAGACCAGACCTTTGAGATTGACCAATTGTAATACGAGTTCCCTGATTAGTGGGCCTATCAGGGAAGCCCTTTCTCTGTATATAACAGGGAGTGTCTGATTCTCTGCACTTCCAGTGTAGGCAGTAAGCTGAATGCTCATGGTTGTACTGCTGTTGATTTTGTTAATTTCTGGTGAAGGGACTTTGGCTTCTGTGGACTTATTACACTTAAATCTGTGTCCTCTTGTTCTTGATCCTTCTACCAATCTGCTGGGTCCAGGCCTGCCTCATGAACCAATCCAGAAGTCAGCAACTAATACGCACTCTGTCTACCCTCCTTTCAGCTTTAACACCTGACCCTCAACTTGTCAACTTTAAAAAGCTGGTTTTCCTCTGATTTTTCATAGCTTCATTCTTCCTTGCCAATGCAACCCTCTGATTCCAAGGATGTGCCCTTTGCTCTTCCAACTCTGGTCAGGTATGGTCCCTCTTCCTTAGCCACTGATGGCAATGCCTAGTCATTGTGCCCTGTCCTGATCTCGATGCTTCCCACCTTAAGCTGCCCACCTTCAAAGGCACTTTTCCGATTGTAACACAAAAATGTATGGCAACATGTCTCGCTTTTGCGCATAGTGTCTTGAGATGGATAGAAAACTGGTTAACAGACTGGAAGCAAAAAGTTGGAATAAATGTATTGTTTTCTGATTGGCAGGCAGTGACTAGTGGTACTGCCTGGATCTGTGCTAGAATCGCAACTGTTCACATTATATATTAATGATTTGGTCAAGGGAACTAAATGTATTATCTCCAAATTTGCAGATGATACAAAGTTGGGTGAGCTGTGAGGAGGATGCAGAGATGCTTCAGTGGGATTTGGACAGACTGAGTGAGTGGGCATATGCATGGCAGATGCAGTATAATGTGGACAAATGCAAGGTTTTTCTCTTTGGTAGAAAAAGTAGGAAGGCAGATTATTATTTGAATGGGTGTAAGATGAGAGAGGTGGATACTCAGTGAGACCATGGTAACCTTGTACAGCAGACAGTAAAGAAGGCAAATGGTATGTTGGCCTTCATAGCAAGAGGATTTGAGTACAGGAATAGAGATGTTTTACTGCAATTATGTAGGGCATTGATGAGGCAGCATCTGGAGTATTATGTGCAGTTTTGGTCTCCTTATCTGAGGAAGAATGTTCTTGCTATAGAAAGAGTGCAGTGAAGGTTTACCAGACTGATACCTGGGATGGCGCGACTGTCTTATGAGGAGAGACTGATGCCAAGTTGTTCACCAAGTTGGGCGCCTCTAAAGGCTTATGGCAGCTCAAACTCGATGTTCAAAGCCGAAAGCTCTGCACATTCGACAGGCCTTTCAGAAGATATTGCTTCAATCGGCTACCGTATGGAATAATATCGGCATCTGAAATCTTTCATAGGGCCATGGAGACTGTAATCAAAGGGATTCCAGGTGTAAGGATCTATGTTGATGACATCATCCAGTCCAACACCCCAGAACAACATTATGATAGACTCAAGAAAGTGTTTGACAGAGTTCAGCACTATCGTCTTAAATTGAATCGTCACAAGTGCCAGTTTGAAATCCACAAATTGAACTTTTTAGGCGATATCATATTGCAGGAAGGAATTCAACCGGATCCAGACAAGATCAAGGCCATGGGGGAAATGCCGGTTTCAACGGACAAGAAGGCGATTCTGGGAATGCTCGGTGTGATGAACTTCATGGGGAAGTTCATTCCCAACTTATCCAATCGTACACTGGCTCTTATAACCTTATAAAAAAGAATGTTGATTTTAAATGGGCACCTGAACACGCAGCTGAGTGGCAGGACATGAAGAATGTTCTGACCACTGCTTCACTGTTAATGTTCTATACTCGACTAAGGAAATGAAAATCTCCACTGATGCCAGAAAACAGGGTATTGGCACAGTTCTTCTTCAGAAGGATGATCAGGATTAGTGGAAACCTACTGCATATGCATCTCGATAGATGTTTCCCAAGGAGCAGAGAAACACGCAAATTGAGAAAGAGTGCCTTGGCCTCATAACGGGCATCATTAAATTTCACAACTATGTTTGTGGGTTGCAACATTTCAACGGCAAAACTGATCACAGGCCATTAGTTAACATCATCAAAAAAAGGTCTCAACGAGATGTCTCCACGGCTTCAGAGGATGATGATGAAGCTCAGGCGCTAGGATTTCACACTAGTCTATACACCAGAGAAAGACTCTGTTGTTGCTGATACCTTATCAATGAGCTTTCACTGATACTGACACCTCAGATACAGGCACAGTACACATTGTAGAAGCACAAGCCTCATATATTGCCGAGATGCAACCAGTGTTTGACCGAAAACTACAAATCATCAAAGAAGAAACAGAAAAGGATTTGACGCTCCAGAGGGTAATCAAATACCTCAAAGGAGGATGGCCCAATGGATGTTGCTCTGCCTTTCGCAGTATCAAAGATGACCTCACAGTAACTGATGGATTCCTACTCAAAGGAAACAGGATAGCTATTCCTGCATGCCTCCGACAAGGAATTCTGGAACATATACACGATGTTCACCGAGGTATTGAAAAATGTCGTAGGTGAGCAAGACAATCTATGTACTGGTCTGGAATCAACAAGGATGTGGACAATCATGTGCAGGAATGCAGCATTTGTCAATATGCATCAATCTGTGCAATGCAAAGAAAGTATGGAAGAAAATGAACTCCTCACCAAACCATGGATCAAAGTTGGTAAGGATCTGTTCCACATTAAAGGTCATGACAATCTAGTCATCATTGACTATTATTCCAAATATCCCAAGGTGAAGACAATGAATGATTCAACGATAAGATCTGTAATACGTGCAGCGAAATCCATTTTTGCTCGTCATGGTATTCCATTACGCGTTGTCTCTGATAATGGTCCTTGCTTCACAAGCTGGGAATGGACACAATTTGCAGAAAAGTACAATTTTAATCACATCCCATCAAGCCCATTATATCCTCAATCAAATGGCAACACAGAGAAAGGTGTAGGAATAATAAAAATATTGTTCTATAAAGCAATCAATGACAACAAAGATTTATCTTTGGCACTGTTGATGTACAGAGCAACACCACTGTCATCTGGATTATCGCCAGCTCCGATGCTGATGGGTAGTACAATTCGCACCATGTTACCTGAGATAACTATTCCAGATATGGATCATCAAGAGATACACAACCGTATCAGATTACGAAAACAGAAACCGAACGAGAACTACGACAAGCAAACAAAACTTCTATCAAAGTTAAAAGAAGGAGACTACGTTTGTATACAAAATCGTGATGGTGGGAGGCAACACATAGCTAAAGTTCTAAGACAAGTCACACCCAGAGCATACTTAGTTCAGACTGAACACGGCTCCATGTTCAGAAGAAATAGAAGAGCACTGTTGCGAATAAAACATGTTTCGTCTCAATCTCAACATATTGATCAGGATAATTTCTTCAAGGACATGGAATATCCTAATCCTTCCTTGTCACCATTGCAGCAAGACAATATGGAAAATCAATTGAACACTTTGACGAACCATTGAGAAGATCAACTAGAACGAGGAGATGACCGAACAGATTAAATTTGTAATGACTGTTATAACTACTCGTATATCAACAATGTGATGTAACTGTTATTTTGCAACTAAATGTAAAAATAATCAGTTCATGATTCATGCTCGCTCATGTAATGTTCAAAGAAAATATGTGACAAAGTTTATACATTTCTCTTTTCCGAAGAAAGGGGGATGTGGTATTATCATAAATGTAAGAACTGCAAGGGTTAATGAAATGTCTAGATCAGCCACTAAGGGAGTGAGAGTAACAAGTATATAAGACATTGATGCTAAGTCTTGTGGGGAGAGAAGTGAAAGAGGTAACTAGAGTACAGACTGAAGGAAAGTTAGTGTGAGTGAAAGCAGATCATTGTTTATTATAGTGTAGAGATGGACTTCCGGTTGCGGCTATGCGGAGCTAAGCCGCACGTTCGGCAGCTCCCGCTTTAATAGGACTTGTGGGCTCTTTTAAGGGCCCCAAACGGCGCTGATTCGACGATTCCCGGTGGATAAAGGGGTCTGGAGCAAAACCCCCTGGGATTTATGGTGCGGACTCAAAGTGGGGCGAGGAGAAAAACGGCAGCAACTCCCCTGGAAAAACGGGGGATGGTGGACAAAATGGTGGCCGGTGGAGCCCCTGAGGAGTGGAGGCAGTGGGCTGAGGAGCAGCAGGCGGCCCTTCTGCGCTATTTCACGGAGCTGAAAGGGGAGTTGTTGGAATCCCTGAAGGTGACGACGAGTAAGCTGTTGGAGACCCAGACAACCCAGGGTGCAGCGATACTTGAGTTGCAGCAGCAGGCCTCTGAGCGCGAGGAGGAGGTTTCGGCCCTCAAGGGGAAGGTGGAGATACACGAGGCGCTTCATAAAAAGTGGCAAGATCGGTTCGAGGAGATGGAGCTTCGGTCACGGAGGAAGAACCTGCGGATCCTGGGCCTCGAGGAGGGGCTGGAGGGGTCGGACCTGCCGGCCTATGTGGCCGTGATGTTGAACTTGCTGGTGGGGGCAGGATCCTTCCATCTGCCCCTGGAGCTGGAGCGGGCCCACAGAGTACTGACCAGGCGGCCTAAGGCGAATGAACCCCCGCGGGCGGTGCTGGTGCGGTTCCATCGGTTCCGTGACTGGGAGTGTGTTCTCCGATGGGCCAAGAAGGTGAGGAGTAGTAAGTGGGAGAATTCGGTAATGCGTATCTACCAGGACTGGAGTGCGGAGGTGGCCAAGCAGAGAGCCGGGTTTAACCGGACGACGGCGGTGCTCCATGGAAAGCAGGTGAAGTTCGGCATGTTGCCGCCTGCGCGCCTGTGGGTCACCTACAAGGACCGGCATCACTACTTTGAGTCCCCAGAGGAAACGTGGGCCTTTGTGCAGGCTGAAAAGCTGGACTTGAACTAGAGATTGGGGGCTGTGGGAGTTTTTCTATTCTATTCATGTATCATTGTTTATGCTGTAGCGGGTTATTCTGTTTGTTTCTGTTTTTTCTCTCGCTTTCGGATGATGTGGGTTATGGTTTTGTGTTCTAAGGGGGGTAATGGGGTTTTTGGTTGATATGTGTCTTTGTTTGTATGGAGTTGGTGGATGGGTTGGGACTGCGGTTTAGGAGCTGCGTTGGTGGGGTGGGGCAGTGTGAAAGCGCGGGCTTTTCTCTGGTTTCCCGCGCTGCGGGACGAGGGGGTGGAGCTGGTGGCGAGGGGCGTGGTTATTAGACCGGGTTTCCCGCGCTGAAGCGGTGCCCAGGAGCTGATGCAGGGGAGGAGGAGGGACCTCATATCGGGAGGGGTCGGAGTTAGAGCGGGAGCTGCCGGGGTCAGAAAAAGTCAGCTGGCTCACGGGAGTACAGTGGAGGGAGTGTCGTGGCTAGGAGGGGTCCTAGCCTGGGGGGGGGGGGGATACCGGGTTGCAGCTGGATTGGCCAGGGAGGAGTTGGGGGGGGTCGGGGTGAGGTTCTATCGCCGTGGGAAACGGGCCGAATGGGTGATGGCCAGGGGCGAGCAGTCGATGGGTTATGGCTAGTCGACGGGGGGGGGGGGGGGGGGGGGGGTGTGCCCCCTGATCCGGCTGATTACTTGGAACGTGAGGGGGTTGAATGGGCTGGTTAAGCGGGCCGGGGTGTTTTCGCATCTGAAGGGGCTGAAGGCGGACGTAGCCATGCTCCAGGAGATCCACCTGAAGATGGCGGACCAGGTCCGTCTGAGGAAGGGGTGGGTGGGGCAGGTTTTCCACTCAGGGCTCGACTCGAAGAACCGGGAGGTGGCGATCCTGGTAGGGAAGAGGGTGGCGTTTGAGGTGTCTGAGGTTGTGGCTGATAGTGGCGGCAGATATGTGATGGTGAGCGGTAAGCTGCAGGGGGAGAAGGGTGGTGTTGGTTAATGTGTACGCCCCAAATTGGGATGATGCTGGTTTCATGAGGCGTATGTTGGGCCGCATTCCTGGCCTGGAGGTGGGGGGGCTTGATCATGGTGGGGGGGGACTTCAATACAGTGCTGGATCCCCTACTGGATTGTTCTAGTTCAAGGACAGGCAGGAGGCTGCCGGCGGCCAAGGTGTTGAGGGGGTTTATGGACCAGATGGGAGGAGTGGATCCCTGGAGGTTCGGGAGGCCGAGGGCTCGGGAGTACTCTTTTTTTTTTTTTTTTTTTTTCTCCCATGTGCACAGGGTGTATTCCCACATTGATTTCTTTGTTTTGAGTAGGGGACTGGTCCCGAGGGTGGAGGAGGCCGAGTATTCGGCTATTGCGATTTCGGACCATGCTCCACATTGGGTGAATCTGGAGATGGGGGAGGTGCGGGACCAGCGCCCGCTTTGACGTCTGGACGTGGGGTTGTTGGCTGATGAGGAGGTGTGTAGGAGGGTTCGGGGATGTGTCGAGAGGTACCTCGAGGTCAATGATACTGGAGAGGTCCAGGTGGGGATGGTGTGGGAGGCTCTGAAGGCAGTGATTAGGGGGGAGCTGATCTCCATACGAGCCCATAGGGAGAGGGGGGAGAGGAGGGAGAGGGAGAGACTGGTTGAGGAGCTGTTGAGTGTGGATAGGAGGTACGCGGAGGCCCCGGAGGAGGGATTGCTGGGGGAGTGGCGTAGCTTGCAGGCCGGGGAATGGAAAGTTTTTTGGACAGGCTCCGATTTCCAAGGGTGCAGGAGGAGCAGGTGGAGGGACTAGGGGCGCCGATCGAGTTGGAGGAGCTGGTCAGTGGGATTGGCCACATGCAGTCGGGGAAAGCGCCGGGCTGGGATGGGTTCCCGGATGAATTTTATAAGAAATATGCGGACCTGCTGGGCCCCCTGTTGGTTAGGACCTTCAACGAGGCATGGGAGGGGGGTGTTCTGCCCCCGACGATGTCTCAGGCGCTAATCTCCCTGATCCTGAAGCGTGATAAGGACCCCTTGCAGTGCGGATCATACAGGCCGATTTCACTGCTGAATGTAGACGCCAAGTTGCTGGCGAAGATCTTGGTCACTAGAATAGAGGACTGGGTGCCGGGGGTGGTACATGAAGATCAGACGGGTTTTGTGAAGGGGAGGGAGCTGAACACTAACGTGCGAAGGCTGCTAAATGTGATAATGATGCCGGCAGCAGAAGGAGAGGCGGAGATTGTGGTGGCATTGGATGCGGAGAAGGCTTTTGACAGGGTTGAGTGGGGGTACTTGTGGGAGGTGTTGGAGAGGTTCGAGTTTGGGGTGGGGTTTATTAAATGGGTGAGGTTGCTGTACGAGGCCCCGATGGCGAGTGTAGCGACAAATGGGAGGAGGTTCGAGTACTTCAGGCTCCACCGTGGGACAAGGCAGGGGTTCCCCCTGTCCCCCTTGCTTTTTGCCCTGGCAATTGAGCCTCTTGCCATGGCTCTCAGGGAGTCGAGGAGGTGGAGGGGTCTGGTGCGAGGTGGGGAGGAGCACCGAGTGTTGCTGTATGCGGACGACTTGCTGCTGTTTGTAGCAGACCCGGTGGGGGGGAATACCAAAGGTGATGGAGATTCTTGCTGAGTTCGGGAGTTTCTCGGGATATAAATTGAACCTGGGCAAGAGTGAGCTGTTTGTCGTACACCCGGGAGATCAGGAGGAGGAGATTGGTAGGCTCCCGCTAAAGAGGGCAGTGAGGAGTTTTAGGTACCTGGGGGTTCAGGTGGCTAGGAGCTGGGGGACTCTGGACAAGCTCAATTTTACTTGGTTGGTGGAGCAGGAATTTAAAAGGTGGGACATGCTGCCGTTGTCGTTGGCAGGTAGAGTACAATCCGTTAAAATGACGGTGCTCCCGAGGTTTTTGTTTTTGTTTCAGTGCCTCCCCATTTTCGTTCCGAGGGCCTTTTTTAGGAGGGTGAACAGCAGCATTCTGGGATTTGTTTGGGCGCACGGGACTCAGAGGGTAAGGAGGGTCTTTTTGGAGCGGGGCAGGGATAGAGGGGGGCTGGCGCTGCCCAACCTCTCTGGGTACTACTGGGCGGCTAACGTCTCGATGGTACGCAAGTGGGTAATGGATGGGGAGGGGGCAGCATGGAAACGGATGGAGATGGCGTCCTGTGGAGGCATGAGCCTGAAGGCACTGGTAACGGCGCCGTTGCCGCTCCCTCCAACGAGATACACTACGAGCCCAGTGGTGGCGGCTACCCTCAAAATTTGGGGGCAGTGGAGGCGACACGGGGGGAAGTGGGGGGCTCGGTGGAGGCCCCTCTGCGGGGGAACCACTGGTTTGTCTCAGGGAACATGGATGGCGGGTTCCTGGGGTGGCACAGGGCGGGCATTAGGAAGTTGGGAGACCTGTTTATCGACGGGAGGTTCGCGAGCCTTGGTGAACTGGAGGAGAATTTTGAGCTCCCCCGGGGAATATGTTCAGGTACCTTCAGGTCAAGGCGTTTGCTAGGCAACAGGTGGAGGGGTTCCCTTTGCTACCCCCGCGGGGGGGTAAGGGATAGGGTGCTTTCGGGGGTGTGGGTCGGGGATGGGAAGGTGTCTGACATCTACCAGGTAATGCAGGAGGTGGGGGAGGCATCGGTAGAGGAGCTGAAGGCTAAGTGGGAGGTGGAGCTGGTGGAGCAGATTGAGGAGGGGACATGGGCAGACGCCCTGGAGAGAATGAACTCCTCCTCTTCATGTGCGAGGCTTAGTCTCATCCAGTTCAAGGTGCTGCACCGGGCCCACATGTCCGGATCTAGGATGAGTAGGTTCTTTGGGGGCGAAGACCGGTGCATCAGGTGTTCGGGGAGTCCAGCGAACCATGTCCATATGTTCTGGGCATGCCCGGCACTGGAGGAGTTCTGGAAGGGGGTGGCGAGGACGGTGTCGAGGGTGGTGGGATCCAGGGTCAAGCCAGGCTGGGGACTCGCGATATTTGGGGTTGGGGTGGAGCCGGGAGTGCAGGAGGCGAAAGAGGCCGATGTTTTGGCCTTTGCGTCCCTAGTAGCCCGGCAGAGGATCTTGCTGCAGTGGAAAGATGCGAGACCTCCGAGCGTGGAGACCTGGATCAATGACATGGCGGGATTCATTCAGCTGGAGAGGGTCAAATTCGCCCTGAGGGGGTCGGTACAAGGGTTCTTTAGGAGGTGGCAGCCTTTCCTCGACTTTCTGGCTCAACGATAAGATACTAGGTCAGCAGCAGCAGCAACCCGGGGGGTGGGGGGAAAAAGGGGGGGGGGTTTGGGGGATAGTGTTTAAGTTAATTTGCTTATTGTTAATTTATTTTGTTGTTTATTGGGGTGGGGTTTGTTATATGCGTTGTTATGGGTGCCGGGGGGTGTTTATTACTATTATTGTTATTGTTATTATTGTTTTGTTGATATATATTTTTCAAAAAATTCCAATAAAAATTTTTTTTTTTTAATTATAATGTAGAGATTAATAGTAGATGAGTGTAGATTACTTGTTAATTATCAACTGTGTACTATATAGGAGTAAGTGTCAAGTCCAAATTAGTAGTGTTAAGAAATTTATAGCTTTGTTCAAGTTAAAGCTATTTTGTGGTCTTTGTGAACACAGCGCCAACCATCCTGAATTTAGAAACACAAAGAACATCACATCCGTGTTCGTAGAAGGTACCCCATGTCTGGCGGAGTTGGGTACACTGCTTTCCAAGTGGATTTGTAACTTTTTCCTCTCCACCAGCTGCTCTATGGTCGGGGCCCCGGAGTACTTTCTGTTGACCTCCAAGGTGGAGTCAATCAGCTGTTGCCTGGCCACCCTCTCTTCCCCATCTCTGAGTGCTTTGTAGGCTATAATTTCCTCTCTGATCACAGCCTTAAGTGCCTCCCAGAATGTGGAAGGTGAGACTTCCCCGTTCCGGTTGGTAGTCACGGAGTTGACTTTGGTCTTTGATGTTTTCTGGCAGAAGGCCTTGTCGGCCGGGAGATCCGTGTCCAACCCCCATGTGGGGCTTTGGCTACAGCCCGTCTCGAACCTCACATCCACATAATGTGGACCATGGTCGGAGATGACTGTCACGGAGTATTCCGCTCCTACTATTCCTGAAAGCACCGATTTCCACACTGCAAAGAAGTTGATTCGGGTGTATACCTGATGTACCAGCTAAAAGAATGAGAATTCCCTCTCAACAGGGTGCAGGAACCTCCATGGGTCCACCGACCCCATCTGTTCCATGAATGTTCTCAGTTCCCTTGCCATGCCTGTCTTTTTCCTCGTTCTGGGTCTTGATCGGTCAGTCAGTGGGTCCTGTACACAGTGGAAGTTGCCCCCCCCCCCCCCCCCCCCCCCCAATTATCAGCCGGTATGTGTGGATGTCGGGGATTTCCACCATGGTCATTGTTATAAAATCTGTGTGGTCCCAGCTGGGAGTGTACGCGTTTACTAGCACTACCGGTGCCCCGTCTAGGGCAATGCTGACCATAATACACCATCCCCCTTGGTCCATAACCGTCCTGGTCTCTGTAAATCTCGTCCTCTTACTGATCAGTAAGGCTATCCCCCTAGCCCTCGTTCTGTAACCTGAATGGTACGTATGTCCCACTCAGCCTTTCCTTACCAGCAGTCTGTCTTTCTCCCTCAGGTGTGTCTCCTACAGGAAGATTATGTCGGCCATCAAGCTTCTTAAGTGGGCGGAGACTCTATCTTTTCACCGGACCGTTAAGTCCCCTTACAGTCCAGGTGACTATCCTGGTGTGGGGTTTCTGCGCACACTCCCTTTCTTCCAAGAAGTGCCCCGCAGCACCCCCTACTATCTGTCTTCCCGTTCTCACCTTCCCTGCTAGTACAGTTGCTCTCCTCCCAGGGCTGGTTCAGCCCTATACCTATGCCGTCTGACTGCCTGCATTCCTCTCTCTGCTCCCTCACCTGCTTTCCCTGTCCCCACTTCCTTCTCTCTGTATTCGGACTCTTTGCTCATGTGTCCCACGCAAACACATAGTCCAGACAGTAGTTTCTAGTTTCAACATTTTCTTTCCCTCTGCAGTCCTTCCCCGGCACGCCTTTACCGCTGCCAAGATTGGTGTCTTTCCAGGTCGTTGGTTTGCACAAATAGGTTCGCCTCTGCCTGGGTATTAAAATAATGTTCTTTACTCTGGTATGTAACCCAGAGTCTGGCAGGGAACAACATGCCGAACCGCACCCCACTTTTGTAGAGCATCGATTGAATTGAATTCGGCCCTTTTTTATTACCGAGGTCTGTCCCAATGCCTTGGTAGACCCGGATTCTGTGTCCTTCCCACAAGCTCACTTTTGTCTGCCTGGCCCACCTCAGGATCTTTCCCGGTCATGGTGCTAGTGTAGCTTTGTAATGATCGCTCTCTGCGATCTCCTGTTTTGGACTTCGGCCCAAGCGACCTGTGTGCCCTGTCTAGTTCTGGGTGTTGGGGAAGCTGTCCCTCCCAACTAGGTTACCCAGCATTTGGGTGATATAGTCTGTTGGGTCCCTGCCCTCGATGCCTTCCGGCAAGCCCACAATCCGAAAATTCTGTTGCCGAAACCTATTCTCCTGGTCCTCGACCTTCCCCTTCAAATCCCCCTGGGCCGACACCAACCTTTTCAATTCTGCCTCCAGAGCCACAATCCTGTCGCTCTGGTCCAACAGAGCTTTTTTCAGGTCCAGGATTGTTTTCTCCTGTACCTCCACTTTCTTCCTCAGGCCATCAATCGTGTGCTGGAGGGAGGCTATTGCCTCCGTCACCACCTCCTTCACCAGCACCTGGATCTCCATTTTTATTGCCTCCTTCATGGCGGCCAGCTCCTTTTTTTTTCTTTTTTTTAAAATTTAGAGTACCAATTATTTTTTTGTCCAATTAAGGGGCATTTTAACATGGCCAATCCACCTATCCTGCACATCATTTGGGTTGTGGGGGCAAATCCCATGCAGACACGGGGAGAATGTGCAAACTCCACACGGACAGTGACCCAGGGCTGGGATGCAATGCTAACCACTGCGCCACCGTGCTGCCCGCCAATTCCTTTTTTAGGAAGTTTCTCCACCCATCCCCTGGTAGTGAGGGGGAGGTTGTTGTTTGTGTCGGCGCCAATGCACGGGTTTCCGGTCTTCCCGGCTCTTGGGCGGCCGGTGCTTCCACCTCGCCTCATGGGTCCACCTCGCACTACTGGTCGCCGGCATCCTCTTTACCATTGTTGGCCTTTTGCTTTGGAAGTTCTTTCTGTTGGCTTTTCAGGTCAAATTTCTCTAAAATTAACTCTTTTGCTTCTAGTTGGGAGGAGAGTCATCTGATATGCGTCCGTTCAGCACATCACCATCACTGGAAGTTGTGATTCTGAGTGTCCACCAACAAGTTTCGGGCAGACTAAACGGCGCCTTTTACTGAGCTGATGGTCCTCCAGCTGCAACTGATGGATTTGTCTTGCTGTACATCCCTGGGAACAGCCCGTGGAGCACAGAGTCTAGTATTTCCTCTGAACAGTTGCTCGCAAAACATTCCTATATATCATTAGGCTGTTCAGTTTATACTACAGAGCTTATTAAGATGCTGTCCACATTCATCTCAAAAGTGGTGTGGATAATTCATCACCTGAATTATGAACTACATACCCAATCTTCAAAGTAAGTCATTATGTTAACTCTGACTATGGGGAGCTTAGAGAAGGCCTTAATTATATGATTTAAATTTATGCATAGAACCAGCCTACATTCTATAATAATATATCAGGAACATCTGGCTGTGCCACTGTGAAATCATGATGTTTAATTTAATTTATTTTTAGTCCAAACTGTAGCTATTCTTTCTTGGTTCGTGAGGCAGATAATGCCTTCAAGGATGTTTTGGCAGAGAGTGTTCATTGGATATTGCTGCCGGAAGGTGACTAGACAGGAAAACCATAGAAGATTAGATGTTGAGATCATTAAGAAGTAAATTATGTTTTTTTTCTAATTTATTTTTAATTTCCTTCATATTTGACCTGTATTGGTTCGCAGTTGTGTGTTATATGTGGAGTACCTGACCAATTGCTAGCAGGACAATCATTTAGCAATGGTGACCAAAGATGAGCAACTCACCTGGGAGTGGGTCAAAGTATTTGGATCTATATTTTATCATCGGTTCTCAGGCTTTGCATTTCCCCTCACATGCTTCAATCCTCCATCCCTGGTCTTTCGTATCTTCCCTCCCATTGTATCACCAATGACTTGGCCAATGTGTGTCCCTCACCTCACATCACAAGGACAGATTTACCTCACTGTGATTTGACAGAAATTGCTGTGCGCAATTTGGCTCACCACTTTTTCCTACAATACACTTTGAAAGTAATTCTTTGGCTGCTGTCATAACCCCCACGGGGAACCCATCATTGATCTTCCCGTGAGTCTCATGGAATACAAGCTTACCAGATTGGGGGTGGAGGCCACACACCTGGGGCTTGTTGTGGACTGATATAAAAGCTGGTCCAGAAGACGGCCTCGACAGACAAGGCTACCCAGCAAGGATTGTACTGGGAGCGGGATACTGCTTCGTGCAAAACTTTTCTATAGTTAAAATAAATGAACGTTCAATTTTCACCTGCTTCCTCAAGGGGCAGCACGGTAGCATTGTGGATAGCACAATTCCTTCACAGCTCCAGGGTCCCAGGTTCGATTCCCAGCTTGGGTCACTGTCTGTGCGGAGTCTGCACATCCTCCCCGTGTGTGTGTGGGTTTCCTCCGGGTGCTCCAGTTTCCTCCCACAGTCCAAAGATGTGCAGGTTAGGTGGATTGGCCATGTTAAATTCCCCTTAGTGTCCAAAATTTCCCTTAGTATTGGGTGCGGTTACTGGGTTGGGGATAGGGTGGAGGTGTGGACCTTGGATAGGGTGCTCTTTCCAAGAGCCGGTGCAGACTCGATGGGCCGAATAGCTTCCTTCTGCACTGTGAATTCTATGAAGTTACTAAAGTTACAAAGGCTGCAAAATACTCTGAGAGGTCCCGAGGTATTGAAAAGCATGATACAAATTTATGCACAATTAATTTTTTATTTCATTGTGATGGTCAGTGAATTCGCTATTGCATTCAGTTTCCCCCACATGTACCCACTGAGTACCTACAAAGACAAAACACTTAGACGCTCCTAATGTTGCTGAAAAAGCTTTGAGTGATGCAATAACTAATTTTAGTCTGAGGAATAGCAGAGGGAATTAAATATGAGAGTAAGTAATGACAATAAGAGACAAATGTGTGTGCGTGGTCGATAGGATAGGACTGTCTTTCAGGAACTGTCATGTGCAGCCCCTTCCTTTTCGTTCATATTCACTATAAGTACCTAATCTTTCTGCAAGAAATTCCTACATTCCAAACTATGTGCAATGCTTAATTAGAATTAGTAGAAAATTCAATTTTTATAGCCTGAATAGCATTGAAATATCAAGAATAGACAGTATCACAGTGCAATTCCTCTTAATCCTAATGGCATCACCATTTTGAACAACTGTCTGGGCTGGTTTAGCACAGTGGGCTAAACAGCTGGCTTGTAATGCAGAACAAGGCCAACAGCGCGGGTTCAATTTCCGTTCCGGCCTCCCCGGACAGGTGCCGGAATGTGGCAACTAGGGGCTTTTCAATGTAACTTCGTTGAAACCTACTTGTGACAATAAGCGATTATTATTATTATCTTCTCTATAAACAAAGTGGCGTGTACCTAAAATGTACTCCTTCTTTATAAATGCAAGGATTACAGCACATGAAGAAAACAAGGATAAATACTGCACAACTCGCACCTCATACTACAAACTCAGTAAGGCTTTTGCCATGACAAAATAACAAGAAGCCTCTGTGCTTGTATATCGTATTCCCTTGTCAGGAAAAAAGACAATACCATAAAATCAGCGGCATAGTCACAAGGGGATCAAGTTCAGGATTATTGATGAACTGCAGGATGCTCCCACGGAGCTGGGAAGGGCCAAAGCCACAACAGGAGTGTCGAGCAGCATCCAGGATTCATCTGGAGTTTCATCGAATCCCTTGCTCCTCCACCATGTCATCATCCCAAAGTCCAGGGAGTGAGCACCCTGAGCCCCACCACGTTCAGCCACCTCCAACTTTTCTCGATGAATATCAAAGACGAGGCAGCACAAGACGGACTCCAGATCCTGAAGACCGGATGCATTGTGCCCCATCAAACTCAAAATGCCAGCCTTCAAATCGAGATTGCAAAGGCATGGCAGCCAACTCTTAAATTAGTCGGGGAATTTGCCCCCGCTCCCCTCAACTGATCGGGCACACAAACACTCCCTGTCCGACCCCATCTCCCCAAATCGACCAGGTTATTCAACATACCATGCAACAGGATTTCCAAGGACTGATGGTGAGGAGACTTCCCTATCGAGTAACAGGATTCTCTTCTCCGCTTCATTCATTCTCTTTAGGAGATCTTAAAGTTCATCAAAGTGAGCGGCATTAACCTGCGCCCAGAGCCGAGACCATTGTCTACAACATTATTCATAAAGGCACCCATCATCTCGATACTGCCAAGCATAGGCCTGCTCACCAGCAAAATCGTCACTGCAAGCTAGGCCCACATTCGAACGCCTCAATCAAGCATGGAGATTTTGACTTAACTCAGCTTCCTGTGCTGTTCTTTGTGTTGCTAATTTTAGGATGGTTGGTGTAGTGTTCACAAAGACCACAAATAGCTTTAAATTGAACAAAGCTATAAATTTGTTAACACTACTTAATTGGATTCGACACTTACTCCTATATAATACACAATTGATAATATACATATAATCTACACTCATCTACCACCAATCTCTACACTATTACATTAACTATGATCTGCCCTCGCTCACACTATCTTTCCTTCAGTCTGCTCTCTAGCTTTCTCCTCAACCTCTCACCCACAAGGCTTAGCATCAATGTCTAATATACTTGTACATCTAACTCCCTCTAGTGGTTGATTTTAGACATTACATTAACCCTTGCAGTTCTTTACATTTATGATAATGTCACACTTCCCATCACCAAAATCTATCCAGGATCTTCCAAGATCATAGCAAGGGACATACAGACTGGGAACAAATAATTATGGGTTGTGCATCGAGATTTTAAAAAGGATTAAAAGATGAGTAGCACCAGAGCCTGTGAAAACGCAGCCGTTCCCTCGTTCACATCATGTGAACACCCCAAAATATTTTAAACATCCCTTCTACTCAACCATATTTCCTCAAATTGGCCTCATGCCTGTACAGTAAATTACATGGATTTGACAAAATAGGTTAGTCGTCCCAACTGGCCGATTTTGACATACCCCCTCCCAATCTCATGAGCTCTTCCTACTTTCTCCCCATGCATTAACTAATGGTCTCTGCTTCAATCCTTTCATAAGGCAGTGTACAATTTGTCACTAATTTTGATGTAATGAAACCTCGCCCATATGCTGTTTCGATAAGAGGATCTTAAATTTCTGCAGCATCTTTTAATTTAAAAAGCTGCGAGATACACGTTAAAGATGGGGCTCTTTCCAAGTCTCATCATTTTAACTTTTCTGTTTCTTCAACGCTTGCTGCATTCTCTTTTTTTTCTTGCAAAAATATGCTAAAGTCTGTTACGTTTTATAGCCTTTACTTAATCTATTCCCTGCTTTGTTTCCGAGAACTAGGTCCAGCTTTGCTTTCCTCCCAGTTGGACTAAAAGCATAGTGATCTCAAAAGATATATAGGTCCCCTCCTTTTCTTTGCCAAGTATATTGCTTTTATCCCAGTCTATCTTTGAACCAGACAGTTTGCAAACTCGGTGTCAAATTCGATCAATCCATTTTCAACATTAATAAAACTACACCAGGTTACTGCTCAAATAAATCAAGGCATATTTTACAAGGCAATTTTTAACAAATAGAATTCTAAAAGACAGGCCAATTTAAACAGCTTCTGGCAGATTTTGTTTGGCAATATTTTTTTTCCTTTATGGGACATGGACATCACAGGCTGTGTCAGCATTTATTGTCCTTGAGGGGACAGTTAAGAGTCAACCACATTGCTGTGAGACTGGAGTCACATGGAAGCCAGACCAGGAAAGGATGGCAGATTTCCTTCCCTAAAGGACATTAGTGAACCAGATGGGTTTTTACTATGCATGGTCAACACTAGACTTTTAAATCTAGTTTTTTATAAAATGTAAATTTCACCATCTGCAGTGGCAGGATTCGAACCTGGGTCTCTCCTTTTACTAGTAGAGTGACAATTCCATTACTCAACCACCTCAGGAAACACGTTTGAGCAGAAATTTGAGTGACCAAATCCACAAGTGCAATGTGTGCTGGATTGCGCCCAGAATGGAAACTCCCTGAGCATTTTGATGATGTTAAAGATTAAAATAAACGGTTTTCCCCCGGGAGTATGGATGGGGGGTTTCGAGCATGGCGGCGGGTGGGAGATATGTTCCTGGAAGGGAGCTTTGCAAGTTTGAGGAGCTTGGAGGAGAAATTTGGGCTGGTAAGGGGAAATGATTTTAGGTACCTACAGTTGCGGGACTTTGTTCGTAGACAGGTCCCATCTTTCCCACGCCTCCCGCCAATGGGGATCCAAGACAGAATAGTCTCTCGGGGGGAAGAAGGGGAGGGTACAGTCTCTGATATTTATAAGGTGCTCATGAGGGAGGAAGGGTCCCAGACGGAGGAACTGAAACTTAAATGGGAGGAGGAGCTAGGCGGGGAAATGGAGGACGGGTTGTGGGCAGACGCCCTGAGTAGGGTAAATTCGACCGCAACATGTGCCAGGCTCGGGCTGATTCAATTTAAGGTCGTTCACTGGGCCCACATGACGGTGGCTCGGATGAGCAAATTCTTTGGGATAGAGGACAAATGCGCTAGGTGCGCGGGAGGACCAGCGAACCACGTTCACGTTTTGGGCATGCACTAAGCTTAGGGGGTACTGGGAGGGATTTGCGGGCGTCATGTCCCGGGTGCTAAAAACAAGGGTGGCGATGGGTCCAGGGGTGGCAATTTTTGGGGTTTCGGGAGTCCAGGGGGAGAAAGAGGCTGATGTTTTGGCCTTTGCTTCCCTGATAGCCCGGCGACGAATACTATTTGCGTGGAGGGACTCAAAGCCCCATAAGACTGAGTTGTGGCTTGCGGACATGTCGAGTTTCCTGGGTATGGAAAAAATTAAGTTCGCCTTGAGGGGATCTGTACAGGGGTTCGCCCGGAGGTGGCAACCATTCATTGACTTCTTTGCGGGAGAGTGAGCATCAGCAGGGGCACTGAGGGACAATTTAGCAAGGCCAATCTACATAATCTGCACATCTTTGGATTGTGAGAGGAAACCAGAGCACCCAGAGGAAACCCACACAGACACGAGGAGAACGTATAAACTCCTCACAGTCACCCATAGCAGGAATTGAACCTGGGTCCCTGGCACTGTGAGGCAGCAGCGAAAACTACTGCGCCACCGTGCCACCCTCAGTCTTATCCATGCTGGGTCATTGTAAATGACTAATATTCACAACCTGTCATATCACACTGGCATTCGGACTTCTGGTGGCAGCCATGGATTGAGTAGTCGCACATTTGGTGGATCCGCCCAGGCAGATATTTTTGGCCTTTTCCCCACCCGAAGGGCAAAGTATTTGTGGCCAAAAGGTGCAGGAGTGCCTGGGGAAGGTCATACTCCTCTGGTGCGGTTGGTGGATGGATCAGTGGACAAGGAGTGTTGCAAGGAAGAAAGAGCACCGGGAGCAGAAGAGTCTTCGTGCTGTGCCACAGGAAAAGACAGCGGAGGACCACGAGGGAGGGTGGCCAATGGAGCAGTTGGTGGAGTTCTTGAATAAGTTTCAGCAACAGAGGAAAGAGGCCCTGGAAGACCGAGCCAAGGTGGTGGAACTGCTGATGTCTGGGATCGAGCAAGTGAAGCAGAGGCTGGAGTCCCAGGGCTGGGCGATCCAGAAAGTGGAGGAGGCAGTGGGGGAGCACAAGGAGCAATTGGCCTCATTGATGGCGGAGGAGGGAGTGAAGCGGAAGAGCCACAAAAAGTTGAGGGAGAAGGTGGAAGATTTGGAGAATCGCTCCAGAAGGCAAAATTTAAGGATTGTCAGGATGCCTGAAGACATTGAAGGTGTGGAGGCCATGGTGTATGTGTCAAGGATGCTGGAGAAATTGATGTGGGAGGGGGCCTTCGATCAGACTCTGGAGGTGGACCGAGCACACCAGTGGCTGAGGAGCAGGCCGCAGGCAGGCTAACCGCCAAGGGCAATGGTGGTGCAGTTGAACCGCTTTCTGGACAAGGAGAAGATACTTCGATGGGCGAGGCAGACCAGGAAATGTACCTGGGAAGGGAACAAGCTGCGGGTGTACCAGGACCTGGGAGCAGACTGGTGAAGAGGAGGGCCGGAATAAACCAGTATAAGGCTGCCCCCTTTAAAAAGGGGGTGAAGTTTGAGGTATTGTCCCGGGCACGCCTGTGGGTGACTTTTCAGACGTGAGCGCTTTATTTCGAAACCCCAGAGGAGGCGATGGAATTTATGAGGGGCAATAGACTAGGAGGAGTGTGAGGACGTTGAACTTTGGGGGAGTTTTGGGTGCTTTGTAAAGTGTTTGGTGGTGGGTTTTTGGGAGCAGATTTTCACGGGGGTGTAACGGTCGTGAGTGTGGCTTTTGTTACCCTTTAGGCATTAAGGGTTGGGTTGGTCAGGAGGAGGGGAACTGGAGGGAGGAAGTGGGCAGGGGCCACCATGCTAGCTGGTTGGGCTAGTTAACGGGAGTGAAGTGGGGGGGTTGCCAAGAGGAAGGAATGGGGGGGGGGGGTGGAGTTGGTGCTATGTTCGATGGCGGGGGTGGAGGGGTGGGGGTGGTTGAATGGGCCAGTTAAATGATCACGTGTGTTCACGCATTTGAGGAGTTTGAAGGTGGACTTGGCTTTTTTGCAGGACACACACCTGTAGCTGGGGGCCCAGATGAGGCTCAGAAACGGATGGGTAGCACAGGTGTTCCATTCGGGGCTGAATATGAAGATGAGGGGGTTGGCGGTTTGGTTAATAACCGGGTTGCGTTCAAGGTGGGGAGTATTGTTGCCAATACAGGGGGGAAGATATGTAATGGTGAATGGTAAATTGGAGGAGATGCCGGTGGTTCTACTGAACGTCTATTCTCCGAATTAGGATGATGTGGACTTTATGAAATGGGTGTTAGGGGAAGATTCCGGACTTGGACTTGGATCGGTTGAATTTGGGTGGGGGGTGGCCACTCGGGGGAAGGTGGAGCTAAACGACATGGGTGAGGTCATGGCCACCATGCTGTGGGAGGCACTCAAGGCAGTAGTCAGGGGGAGTTCATATCGATTTGGGTGCACAGGGAGATAATGGGGCTGGAGGAGAGGCCCAAATTGGTAGACAAGATTTCGAGGGTGAACAGGAGGTATTCGGAGGCAGTGTTGTTGACGGAGAGGCAGAGGATCGAGATCAAGTTTGGGCTACTTTCTGCAGGGAAAGTGGTGGGGCAACTGCGGAGGGACCAGAGGGACAGTGTATGAATACAGGGAGAAGGCAAGCAGAATGTCTAATAATAATCTTTATTATTGTCACAAGATGGCTTACATTAACACTGCAATGAAGTTACTGTAAAAAGTCCTGAGTCGCCACACTCCGGCGTCGGTTCGTGTACACAGAGGAAGAATTCAGAATGTCCAAATGATCGAACAGTACGTCTTTCAGGACTTGTGGAAGGAAACCGGAGCACCCAGAGGAAACCCAAGCTGGGGATCGAAACTGGGAACAGAGGGTTGTCAAGCAACAATGCTAACCACTGTGCTACCGTGGCCCATCAGTTGAGAAAGCAAGAGGCGGCAAGGGAGTTTGGCCTTGTTAGGGATAATATGAATAAGGTAGGGTGGACCTGGAGGAGGTGAATGGGGTGTTTGAGGCTCTACGAGTCAGAGCCCTGAGTTGGGGAGGAGGGGTTGCCACGGTTCCTGAATGGGTTAGAGTTTTCCAAATTGGAGGAGAGGCTGGTTCAGGGCTGGAGGCCCCAATTGGGCTGAGGGAGGTGATGGATGGGGTGCGGACAATGCAGGCAGGAAGGCCCTAGGGCCGGATGGGTTCCCGGTAGAGTTGTATAAAAGGTTTGGGGCGGACCTGGGGGCACTGAGTATATAATGAAGCAAGGGAGAGGTGGGAACTCACTTCACTCCCCCCCCCCCCCCGCCACCACCACCCCCTCCCTGCCACCACCACCTCCTCCCCCTCCCACATTGTCACAGGCTTCCATTTCGCTAATCATAAAAAAGTATAAGAATCCGGAGAAGTGTGGGTCATATCGATCTGTTACTGTATATTGCGGACTCAGTGGGCAGCATCGGAGGCATCCTGGGGGAATTTGGCCGGTTTTCGGAATACTAATTTAATATGTGAAAAAGCGAAGGTGTTCCCAATTGAGGCCAGACGGTAGGAAAGGAGATTAGGGAAGTTGCCATTTAGGGTGGTGGGGACAAGTTTCAGGTATTTGGGATCTCTGTTTTGCAGAGTTGCGCGCAGTTTCATAAACTGAACTTGGCTAGGCTGGTGGAGCAGATGATGAAGGTGGACTTTAAAAAAAAAATTTAGAGTACCCACTTCATTATTTCCAATAAAGGGGCAATTTAGCGTGGCCAATCCACGTACCCTGCACATCTTTGGGTTGTGGGTCCAAACCCACGCAGACATGGGGAGAATGTGCAAACTGCACACGGACAGTGACCCAGCACCAGGATCGAACCTGGGACCTCGGTACTGTGATGCAGCAGTGCTAACTACTGCACCACCGTGCTGACCCTGAAGGTGGATCAGAGGTGGGATGTGATGCTGCTGTCACTGGCAGGGCAGGTGCACTCAGTGAAAATGACAGGGCTGCCTAGGTTTCTATTTGTATTTTAGAACCTCACAAACTTTGTCCCCAAGTCTTTTTTTAGGAAGGTCAATGGGTTGATTCCAAGTTTGAGTTGGTGGGAAAGAACCCGCAGGTACAGCGGACTTTCTTGGGGCAGGGGGGGGATGCTTGGCACTGCCAAACAACAAACTATTATTGATCGGCATACACAGCGCTGGTGACGAAATGGGCATGGGGGAAAGAGGTCAATGTAGGGAGCAGGGCTACATGTTTTGTTTAAATAAATTTAGAGTGTCCAATTCTTTTTTTTAAGGGGCAATTTAGCATGGCCAATCCACCTACCTGCACATCTTTGGGTTGTGGGGGCGAAACCCACACAAACACGGAGAATGTGCAAACTCCACACGGTGACCCAGAGCCGGGATCGAACCTGGGACCTCGGCACCATGAAGCAGCAGCTCTATCCACTACACCACCGTGCTGCCCTCGGGGGTACATGTTTGCACAGGGCTGGAGGAAGTATATGAATTGGCCAGGGGAATTACTTCGGAACTTTGTAAGGAGGTGCCGTCCTTCCTTGGACTGCCACCCCTGGGGTTGCAGGATAAGGTGCTGTCGAAGGACAAAATAGATGGGGAAGGGGTCGGATGTTTATAAGGAGTTGAAAGAGTGGGAGGGAGACCTATTGGGGGGGGGGGGGGTGTTAAGAGGAAATGGAGCTAGGAGGGGAGGGCTGAGATGTGGGTGGAGGCCTTGCGGAGACTGAACGCATCCCCATCATGTGAGGTTAAGCCTCATTCAGTTTAACCTGGTGCATAGGGTTCATATGATGGTGGGATGAGTAGATTCTTTGAGGGGGTAGAGTGTAAGTGTGGCCGGTGTCCAGTTTGCGGGGGGGGGGGGTCCAAGATTGAGAGGATTCTGGCAGGGGTTCTCGGATATGATGTCCAAAGTGCTGACTGTGGAGGTGGCGTCGGAAGACCCGGGAGTCCAGGGGGTGATAGGCCGATATTTTGTTGGCTGTTTCTTGAATTACTTGATTGTTCTGATTTAGTTGAATATATGAAAATGCCTTGAATAAAAATGTTTTTAAAAAAAAAATCACACTGGCATTCAAATCATCAGTAATTTTCAGATATGATTCTTCATGAAAGACAAGATGATTCATGTCATAACTTTTGATAATGAATTAGGGTGTGCAGAGGCAGTATATTTAAAGCAGCTGAGTTATCAGGACATGAAACGTGATGATGATGGCCATAAGAACAACCTTATTTTGAAATATTGAATTTTAAATCGTACTGACTGGAAAATATTTTGGATGCAATCTTTATTCAAATTTTGCAGCATAGAACATAGAACAGTACAGCACAGAACAGGCCCTTCGGCCCTCAATGTTGTGCCGAGCCATGATCACCCTACTCAAACCCACGTATCCACCCTATACCCGTAACCCAACAACCCCCCCCCCCCTTAACCTTACTTTTATTAGGACACTACGGGCAATTTAGCATGGCCAATCCACCTAACCCGCACATCTTTGGACTGTGGGAGGAAACCGGAGCACCCGGAGGAAACCCACGCACACAGGGGGAGGACATGCAGACTCCACACAGACAGTGACCCAGCCGGGAATCGAACCTGGGACCCTGGAGCTGTGAAGCATTGATGCTAACCACCATGCTACCCTGCTGCCCCAGCATGTGGTGCTTTTTATTTATTTTTTTTTTAAATTTAGAGTACCCAATTCATTCTTTCCAATTAAGGGGCAATTTAGAGTGTTCAATCCACCTACCCTGTACATCCTTGGGTCGTGGGGGCGAAACCCACGCAAACACGTGGAGAATGTGCAAACTCCACACAGTGACCCAGAGCCAGGATTGAACCTGGGACCTTGGCGTCGTGGGACTGCAGTGCTACCACTGCGCCACCGTGCTGCCCATGTGGTGCTTTTTAAATGTAAAAGTGTAAGCAGCATTCTATTTAAATTGGAGAAAGCCAATCACATTCAAATAAGTCACTTCTGGGTATTAAATATCCATCCCGCATCCCTGTATTCATTTTAACGTATGTATTTTCCTTTAAAGATTTTTTTCTTGGCCAGCAGTCTTTTAAAAAAGAAAAGCATGGAACCAATCCCATCAGGATCTTTTATTTGTGGTCAATTTAATCAATCTACAATGTGTTTGCCCTGTACATCCACCTGCACTAGGGACTATTACAAATTTACTTCTTCATGACTGCTGTCAATTCCAATTAAGCAATTGTGACAACTGGAAATGGGCATGTCAAGATATTGTCAAGTGAGGGGGTCAAGTCAAGGTCAAGAGGGTCAAGTTTGCCCTGAGGGGGTCGGTGCACGGGTTCTTCCGGCGGTGGCAGCCTTTTCTTGATTTCCTGGCGGAGTGTTAGGGGGTGGTCAATCTCAGCGGCAACCTAGGGGGCGGGGGGGTGAGATGGGGAGGATTATGGGTTAAGGGGGTTTGTTTTTGCAACTATGTGTTTGTTACTTTCTTTTTTGTTATTAATTTATTACTTTGTATTTGGGGGGGGGGGGGGGAGGAGAAGAGAGGGGCTTTTCTTCCTGTTTTTTCTATGCCTTGTTTATTTTATTGTTGGGAGAAAATTTGTTGTTGAAAAATTTGAATAAAAATTATTTTAAAAAGATATTGTCAAGCATATTATAACTCAGATCTAGATTTAAAAATTGTAAGACGCTAGCCTGGAATTCCGTCCCTAAACCTCTCCCATCTTTAAGACTCGCCTTTAAACCTCTCTCTTAAAACTCCCTATCATCTCATGTGGCAGTGTCAAATTTGGCGTATTCTTCTGTGTTACATGCGCTATATGAAATGCAAAATTGTTGTTTTCTCGACTTTGAAGGCAACAGAATCATACTCTTGCTTGGAGGGGCTACCATTCGCTCAGAAAATTATAAAAAATAAGATGGGTGGGATAACGTGGAAAATTATATTTTGATACAGAAAATCCAGGTTTTTTGTTTTCAAACAAGTTTCTTGGAGACAGGCATTCATGCAAGTGTAATTGATCCATAGACATTAAATCATCAACAGGTTGAAAAGCGGGAGGAAAATTCAGCATTTTAGACCCCATTGTCATCAACTACTTACTTGATGGGTGTGCAAATTTCCAGAAACAAATTAATAGTATTTTGGTCAAGATATAAATTGAGATTTGTGGCAAACAGAAGGAGACAGTGAGATAAGAAAGATAACTTGCCACATCATTGGGTAATGGTAATTAGAACAGTAATATTTGGGCAGCAAAGGAGACTTCATGTTCTGGAAAAATCAAGCAATGAAGCAGAAATCAACATTGGCTGAACTCAATTGTGTTTTATTCACAAGTCTTTTACAAGCATTTTTTAATTAAAATTTCAGGTGGAGTACCAGAACTTTTTATGGACAAACAGGAGAGAGATTTGAGTTCTGAACGAAAATTTATTGAGCTGAAATGTTGCTCTGTACAGATGCTGTCAGATATGCTGAGTATTTCCACCATTCTTTGACTTTGTTATAGGAGAAAATTTGAATTGATTGTAGAATATCCAATAAGAAGCTAACCTCTCTATTGAATGATTCCACGAATTGTCCTCAGCCCACCCATAACCAACACCATGTGGTGAAGCGTAATTGCTGCCATCTTTAAAACTGCCGCCCCAACATTAAATAGCACTTACAGGAAAGGGTGAAAATTAGCAAAATCATTTTCCCATCTATGAATTAGTACCTCATTTTCAACGTTAATTTTTACAATTTTTTTCCCCCAGGAGTTTGAAATTGAAAGCATTTTAATGTTGCTCAACTTTAGTGTGTACTTCAAAGCCAAAATTCACTACATACTTCAAACAATGATGCATCAATCCAGTCAAACAATACATGGAGTCCATCAACTTTGAAAATAGAAAATGCATACTTCATTTTTTCCAAACACTTTTAATGATTACCTTTGATGGCTAAAGATAGACAAATTGTTCACAGTACAAAAAGGTTACAAAACGTTAAATTACAGGGCTTAAAAATTAAAAGTTTTCAAAAGGATATCAGGCCATTTTCAACCTCTTTTATACTGTACATTTACATCATATTGGTTTAGAATCAGGGTGCAGTGAAGCCCTGCTACATAGGTTATCAGGGGTGAAACTAAAAAATAGTATAAGCTATGACAACATGTACGAGTCAGTAGAATGGACAGGAAAAAAAACATTTCTGCCACTAAACTGCAAACACTACTCCTAAGCGAAGAACATGTTCTGGAGTAAACATTGCTATAGTTGTTTGTGTTTGTGATTTCCTATTTTACGTAAAATATTTTCAGATGGCTCCTATCGCTGTTCCATCTTAACCTTTGGTGGCTTGAGGAAACTCCTCTGTTTCTTTTCTTTCTTGCCTTTTTTATTGGCTTGGAAGTTTCTCCAGCTGTCAACACGGCCATCTCGGCTCTCCTGCGGTAACACATACACAGAATGACTGACATTTTAAAATAAAACGTACAGTAATTTCTTTCTTCAAATGTCACTTCTTATTACGTCAGCAAATTAACAACCTTTTCTTAAATCTACAAAAGGTACTGCCTGCCTTTTTTTCCCTGGAGCGTCGGAGGCTTAGGGGTGATCTTATAGAGGTCTATAAAATAACGAGAAGCATAAATAAGGTAGATAGTCGACATCTTTTCCCAAAGGTAGAGGAGTCCAGAACTAGAGGGCATAGGTTTAAGGTGAGAGGGGAGAGATACAGACCAGAGGGGAAATTTCTTCACAGAAGGTGGTTAAAATCTGGAACGAGCTGCCAGAGGCTATGGTAGAGGAGGGTACGATTTTGTCTTATAAAAAGCAGTTAGGTAGTTACATGGGCAGGGTGGGTATAGAGGGATATGGGCCAAATGCAGGCAGTGGGACAACCTTAGTGATAGAAACTGGGCGGCATGGACAAGCTGGATCAAAGGGCCGGTTTCCATGCTGTAAACATCTACGGCTGACTGCCTATGCAGAATTGAAGAAGTTACGATTCAGAATGGCCACAATGATGTCAGATATGGGAGAAAAATTATTATAATAGCACTGTGGTAGAGGACTGTGCTCTGCAGTTGAGAGGATGTGGTGGGTTCTGGGCACTGCATTCAATCAGTGCAAAACCTGGCACCAAAAAGTACTAGGCAAGGACAAAGTTCATCCAGTGTTTTCAATCGAGAGAAGAATACTGTCAGTTTACTTCTGGGACCCTAAATTGGTTGCAGCTTCCAGCTCGCATTGCAAGCACAAATCTTGAAGGTGGATCTTAGAGCAGCAGCAGCCTTAATAGCTCTTTTCTCACATGGGAACACTGATCTTCAGTAACTTATTGGCCCCAATATTTATTCCCCCAACACAGTGACCAAGGGTCAGAGATAAAAGGAGAAATGTGCTCAATAAACCCAACTCGCCACTTTTACTGCAGGAGAATATTGGCGTGTCAAAGTATCTGAGAGGCAGAAGACTAGGCCAGGAGGAGCAGGTGCTCACCTTAGCCCAAGCTTTCAGCCTTCCCCACCCCCAATTGCAGGCCTGCCTGCCCATTAGAGGCAGTCCTGGCTGTGGACTCCTGCCACTGGTGTTCCCTCCTACCCACTGACCAGGCCATCCATTTGGCCTGCTGCCAGGCAGAAGACAGAGCAACAAGACATTTATGAGGTTTTGCCATTAGGTCCAGCGGAAGCGTGTAGGGTTCTTTGGACATTTTCAGGCTCTTCACCCCCTCAACTTCCCTGTTAATTATGTGGCGCACCATCTGAAGCACTTCCATCTCTGGCTGGGAAAAATGACAGAGCAAAACGAGATCTTAAATCACAAACTTTAGACATCAGATTCACCAGCAAAGATGCTGTGGAGCAATGTATTCAACCAATGGGCAGAAAAAAAAACAATCAAATATTGTCACCAGGGTAATTTACTGCATGGAGACCAAAATGCGATAGGGAAAAAACAATGTGGAGTCAGCACAATTATTTTAAAAGACTCTGGAATCATCACTTCAACCTGATTTTCAAACAGTTCTAGCACACCCCACCTCCACTGCGTGAAACCAATAACCAACCCCCAGCATACCAAATTACTGTTAAGTACCCTCTACAGAAACGCACGTCCCAGTGACATAACAATATTAATCATGGAGGTATTTTGCACATTTCAAAAAAACTCCATATAAAAAAAATCAAATATCCAACATTAAATTTACAGAATTTCAGGAACTAAATCAGAAAAAAAAATAACGGTGGAGTCAAAGGAGCAAGATAGTTTTCCATAGTTTCAATCAATTTCGACTGAAAACATCCCACAATAAAAATTTCCATAAAAAGTGTCACAGAACTACAAATTTACTCAAAAAAGTTAGAAAGATGATGATTGCAAAAGATGAAAATTTTGTACAGATGCAGTAGAAAATGATCTTCTGAAGACTGAGGGCACATTAGTACAGCAGATTAGAGGGAGCTTGGTCTCGAACAATGCTACAACTGACTTCCATAACAAGAAGGCATTTGAAAATCTGAATCAGTGGCACACAGGACGAGTCTGGGACAAGGCAAGCACCAGAAGGCATAGGCTCACTTCCCATTCAATAAAACCTCAGGGGATTTCACACTGATCATTGCACAGAA
This sequence comes from Scyliorhinus canicula, assembly GCF_902713615.1. NCBI lineage: Eukaryota > Metazoa > Chordata > Chondrichthyes > Carcharhiniformes > Scyliorhinidae > Scyliorhinus > Scyliorhinus canicula. The sequence continues at coordinate 106,213,919 of NC_052146.1, read as the reverse complement.
GGGTCCATGCGACCAGAACCAATCACTATTTCAGAGTATGGGTGGGACCTCCCATTCTTTCCCTTATCCTCCACTCCTGTGTGCCATCTGGAATATCCAAGGAGTAACCCTATCAACATGTAAAGTAGTACAATAGATGTGTAACCAAACCTACAGGGCAATTTAAGCATAGCCAATTCTCCTAACCTGCACACCTTTGGACTGTGGAGGAAACCGGAGCACCCAGAGGAAACCCACACAGACAAAAGGAAGAAAGTGCAAATTCCACAGACAGTCACCCAAGGTCGGAATTGAACCCGGATCCCTGGCGCTGTGAGGCAGCAGTGCCAACCAGTTCCACCATGCCGTCCCCAATGAGATATATTTCTGTATTTATATTTGCTTCGCATATAACTGTCATTTTAAAAAGCTCATGAGAAAATATGACCTAGATTTGGAGCGGATATTCCATGTTTTCTAATTAGAATCCACAGTTCTTTGTAATTTAGAATCTGAAACAGATTATTTTTATGACTGTTTCATAGAACATAGAACAGTACAGCACAGAACAGGCCCTTCGGCCCTCGATGTTGTGCCGAGCAATGATCACACTACTCAAACCCACGTATCCACCCTATACCCGTAACCCAACAACCCCCCCCCTTAACCGTACTTTTTTTAGGACACTACGGGCAATTTAGCATGGCCAATCCACCTAACCCGCACATCTTTCGACTGTGGGAGGAAACCAGAGCACCCGGAGGAAACCCACGCACACACGGGGAGGACGTGCAGACTCCACACAGACAGTGACCCAGCCGGGAATCAAACCTGGGACCCTGGAGCTGTGAAGCATTTACGCTAACCACCATGCTACCGTGCTGCCCTTCAAGGCATACTATCAAGTTGACTATTCTGAATCACTCACTGGGCATCTCAGTGTCAAGGTAGTTCATAAAATAAATTGGCTTTTCAGAAGGAAACCATATTCAATATGACTGAAGAATCATAACCATTGTTCAGTATTCCACAAGCCACTCAAAACATGACAAGAATATTAGAAATTGGTAAATTAGAATTTCACAAACCTCAAAGTTTTTCTGCCACTCTTTATCACGTTTTGCTTTCTCTTCCTGCTCAATCTCTTCCTCCCTTTGCCGTTTCCTGGATTAAGAAGAATGGACAGCATGTGAAAATGTGCTCTTAGATGAGCATTCAGCTATCGCAATTGTTTTATTTGTACATGGATTGTGGGTCTTTTTAAAAACCCAGTGAATTAAGGGCGTTTCAAACTTGCACAGCCTGGGAGGCCCCCTTTACTTGTTGCCCTAGGATTGAAGAGCTGATCTGCTATCTGGAGGCCCACAAAACCAGTCTCCCCTTTACTAAATTACTACCTGCTGGTAAACCAAACATGAGTGATAACAGAGCTGGTTATAATTTTCACACCCCACACTTGGACCCAACCCCAAACTTGTTGCGGGGTATAAAAAAGCCAATTGTACACAGGCATAGCTCATAAATGAAGAGTGGCATTTGGCTAAAATAGCTGACAGATAGCTAAAATCCAAAGAACCACACCCCAGGGAATTTTGAAAATGGTGTAAACTTGAGAATGTGGAAGGGAGTGTCGGGAAGAGGTTTGATGAATAAATTACAATAGGTAAATGGCCTTTGGAAAGACCTCTTTGGAAAGAAAATAAGGCCACAATAAAAGACTGAAAATTTGAATTAATGTTTGAACCAAATACATTTGAATGAACAGATACTTAGAATGGCAAAGTATAAATTAACAATTTACATTAATAAAGCATCTATAATATAGCAAGACATCCCAAGACACTTCATAGATGGGCTATTAAATGAAATGACATTGAGCCACTTAAGGAGATATTAGCACAGATAGATGGCCAAAAACTTATGAAAGAACTAATTCCTTTAGAACACTTGAGAGGCAGAGAGATAAAGGGAGGAAATTTCTGAGCTTCATGGCCCAGGCAGCACAAGGTATGGACAATGGGTGACCAACAGAAATTGGGGATGAGCAAGAGGTAAGAATCAGAAAAGCACAGATATCTTGGGAGGTTCGAGGGTTGTAGGAAGTTACAGAGATAGAGGGGAGTCCATGGAGGGATTTGAAAATGAGGATAAGAAGTCTTTTTTTTTTTAAGTGACGTTCTCAGAACAGGAGCCGAAATTTAACAGAGTATTGGGGTGATCAGTATTTGGTGCAAAGTTCTCAAGTATTGGATAATTAAAATTGCTTTGAATTAAGAGCAGACTATCACAGCTTATTTTCCTCATCAAAAATTGACTCCCCATTTATAATAGGCATTGTTGTGCGTGGTGGAGGGAGATCAAAAGCAGAATGAATGGTACAATAGGTTTTAAGATCATTCCATATACCTCTCGTGCATGTCCTTGGCTTCACGCTCCTTCCTTTTAATTTCTAGTTCGGCAAATAGTTTCATTGTTTGTTTGTGCACCAACTGCTTGAACTAGTAAGGTTAAAAAGAAAGATTGATTCTGACATGCCTCAAAGCGCAAGTGAACAATAGATTACTGCACAACACTTTTTACAGCAATGACACAAATGGGAACACCGTCCAATTGACTTGAATCAGCTGTTGAGAATTACATTTCGTTATAAAAGGAGAAGTTCAATCAGAAAAGTTCAATCAGTTCCTTTCAAAGATTCACCACATTACTGCCCAACTGTACTGATCGTAAAACCCCTACAATCCCAGGGATTTATTTACAAAATATTATGGCACCTTTGACAGGGACCAGGGAAGGGTCCATGGGGGTCATCAGAATTCTACTATTAGAATTTGCCTGACTTTTAATGTTATTTCTCTTGCAGAACACTAATGAGAGTCCACTGCAGTTGGCAATTTTTTTCCAAAGTTGTTCCCCAGAATAATATTTGCAGCGACTTCAATGCACAATTCACAAAGATTCATAAACTATCACTACCATCTTAACTTCCAAGTATCTATGATGTGGAGATGCCGACGTTGGACTGGGGTGAGCACAGTAAATCTTACAACACCAGGTTAAAGTCCAACAGGTTTGTTTCAAACTCTAGCTTTCAGAGCACTGCTTCTTCCTCAGGTGAATGACCTCAACATAACTCTTCATTCACCTGAGGAAGGAGCAGTGCTCCGAAAGCTAGTGTTTTTTTTTGGAAATGTTTTTTTATTGAGTTTTAATATTTTATATCCAACAAATTATTAGAAAAAAAACACGCAAAAATTGACATGTATATTTACAGGTAAGCATCTTCATAATAACAACTGTGGCCGCCCCCTTTAACCGGCATACATATTTTACATTCCCCAATATGGCCGAGGCACATGTCTATAGGCATTTGTTTACAATTTGGTTTTGGGCCTTAGCTTGCCATCAGACTGTCGCTTGCGGCTTTGTCCTTCCTTTTTTTTTTTGGAATAATTTTTATTCCAAGTTTTCAACAACAAATTTTTATCACAACAGAGAAAAACAGTAACCCCTCCCCTCCAATACAAAAACAATAAATTGCTTTTATAAAAATACTAGTTCGGCATCAGCAATACTGAATTCTGGACACTTCGGAAGAATGTGAAGGCATTGGAGAGGATTCGGGTAAGATATATGGGGATTGTTTGAGGGATGAGGAACTGCAGTTGTGGGGATCAATCGAGAAGTTGGGATTATTCTCTAGGAAGGGAGTGAGAAGAGCTTTGCTAGAGGTATTCAAATCATGAGGGATCTGGTTGGGAGAAATTATTCCCATTACAGACGGGTCAAGAACCAGCGAACATGGATTTAAGGTGCTTGGCAAAAGAACCAAAGTGACATGAAGGGAAACTTTTTCACATTGAGTGATTAGGATTTGGAATGCACTGCCTTAAAATGTGGTGGAAGGCAGATTCAGTCAGGATTCTCGAGAGGAAATTGAATAATTTGACAAAGCCAGAATATTTGCAGGGCTACGGAGAAAGGATTGGGGAATGGGACTGGTTGAGTTCTTGCAGATAGCTAGCACAAACACAATGGGCTGAACGACCACCTCCTGTGCTGTAACCATTCTCTGATTCTATGACCCTGATCCTGTTTCTTATGTTCTAAATCCAGAGCCGACCGTTTTAAGGTTGATTCTCAGCCGAGGTGGTATTAACAATTCTATCATTGGCTCCAGCACTCTGGTCCTACAGTGAGTAAAATTAGATCAGGTGAATGGCCCTATTGAGTGGCTCCTGTTATATTACCCTCTTTGGTAATATATCGTCCCAGGTTCGATTCCCGGCTGGGTCACTGTCTGTGCGGAGTCTGCACGCCCTCCCCGTGTGTACGTGGGTTTCCTCCGGGTGCTCCGGTTTCCTCCCACAGTCCAAAGATGTGCGGGTTAGGTGGATTGGCCATTCTAAATTGCCTGTAGTGTCCTAAAAAGTAAGGTTAAGGGGGGGGTTGTTGGGTTACGGGTATAGGGTGGATACATGGGTTTGAGTAGGGTGATCATTGCTCGGCACAACATCGAGGGCCGAAGGGCCTGTTCTGTGCTGTACTGTTCTATGTTACTCTATGTAACAAGAAAAAGAAATAAGCGTAAAACCATGCGAACAAACCCCCACAACGAACCCGTGCCCCCCCCCCGCTACCTTCCCCCGATTCCCGTCCATTTTCCCCTGATTCTTAGCCACCCGACTATTCTTCCTCTTGTTCGTTGGCCACAAACAGGTCCCGGAACAATTGCATGAATGGCTCCCACGTTCTGTGGAAGCCGTCGTCTGACCCTCGGATGGCGAATTTGATTTTCTCCATTTGGAGAGATTCCGAGAGGTCGGACAGCCAGTCTGCAGCTCTGGGCGGTGCTGCTGACCGCCAGCCAAACAGGATTCTACGGCGGGCGATCAGGGAGGCAAAGGCAAGGGCGTCCGCCCTCCTCCCCAGGAATAGATCTGGCAGGTCTGAAACCCTGAAGACCGCCACTATCGGGCATGGCTCCACCCTCACCCCCACCACTTTGGACATAGCCTCGAAGAAGGCTGTCCAGTACGCCACAAGTCTGGGGCAAGACCAGAGCATGTGGGCGTGGTTGGCCGGACCTCTTTGGCACCGTTCACATCTGTCCTCCACCTCCGGGAAGAACCTACTCATACGGTTTCTTGTTAAGTGGGCTCGATGTACCACTTTTAGTTGCGTCAGGCTGAGCCTTGCGCACGTGGAGGTGGAGTTGACCCTATGCAGTGCTTCGCTCCAGAGTCCCCACCCTCTCTCAATCACCAGGTCATCCTCCCATTTCATTCTTGTTGCGTCCAGTACGGTGTCGTCCCTTTCTACCAGTCGGTCATACATGTCGCTACAGTTCCCTTTCTCTAGGATACTTGCGTCCAGTAGGTCTTCCAGTAGTGTCTGTCGTGGCGGTTGTGGGTACGTCCTTGTCTCCTTTCGTAAGAAGTTTTTGTGCTGCAGGTACCGTAGCTCGTTCCCCCCGGCTAGCCGAAATTTCTCTGTCAGTTCGTCCAGTGTTGCGATCCCCCCCCCCCCCCCCCCCCTTGCGGGTGTACTGGGAAGATCTCGCTTTTGCTCATGTTGAGTTTGTTACCCGAGAAGGCTCCAAACTCTTTCAAGAGCGCTATGATTCCGTCCATGCTGCTTTGTGGGTCCGAGATGTAGAGGAGCAGATCATCTGCATAGATTGAGACTCTGTGCTTGAAAGCTGGTGTTAAAGTGACTTTTAAAGTGACGTTCTCAGAAGAGGATTTCTTACTGTCCAAGTATCTAAACATTGTCTTGGATGCAAGATAAAATACACAAGTAAATCAACAAATCTGGAATAGTTAGAGGATGTAGAATACTCATGGCACTGTGTTCACAGTATATGTTTTACACATCTACAGATGTCTCAAGACCTGCACACCCCAATTTGTAAACTTCTGTCTTCTGGATGTTCAAAGGACTGACCAGCGCAGTTTTAAACCTTTAAAGACTGAAAGACGGGGAAGATGATGGAAAAGCAGACACCAGTTAGCACTCACACTGACAAACCCCCAACACAACACTTGGATCCAAGAAGAGGAGAAACACAATAGGGCAATAAACTAATGACCAAAGAGAATTAAAACAAATTCCCCAATTGTAAAATACCAGTCACTTTGGATTTCTTTACTTAAATAATAAGACCATAAGACATAGGAGCAGAATTAGGCCACTCGGCCCAACAAGTCTGCCACGCCATTCAATCATGGCTGATATTTTCTCATCCCCATTCCCCTGCCTTCTCCCCATAGCCCCTGATCCCCACCACATCCTTTTCATAAAAATAATTTAATCCGGGTGACTAAACTTTCAACACGATAAGAGTCATATCTATGCTATTTTAAGTGAACATTCCTCGTTTTTCACAAATCAATAAATGTTCACTGAAATCGCATTCACTCTGAATGCAAATGAGCAGCTGGAAGCAAATCTGTGCACATATGGCAGATGCACAGGTGATGTACAAATAAATGAAGACGACCCAGGCAACATAATGAACAGCAACACTGGAGATCTTGGTTTGGCTCATCAGAAAGATCAAAGTCATGGAACTCATAGAATATATTCCTTTTAAGCATCGAAGTAAAGTCTTAGGTCAGGCAACTATCTCTTGTCTCTCTTCAGAGAAAAAATCGTTTGAAAATCCTTCAGCAGAGTTTAAATTAAATTCACTGAACTCTCACTTCAAGTGACGACATTCAGCAATGGGTCACTGTGCTAATACAAATATGTATGTTGGCTGATTTGCTCATCATATTTATGAACTCTAACACTACAATGAGGCCAGCAACTATACAAGAGCTGCTAAAATGTGGAAAAATCCATCCTTTTGAGATCAGTTCAGAGTTATAAATTGGCACAGTGTACTTGAGAATAGAAGGACTTTAAGTGGACTGGCAGAACACCCATGGGACATGCTGGGATTATTTATACAAATGATTAAGTGCTTGCAATCATCTTTATAAACAATAATAGTCAAAAGAGGCAATACCAAGTGTGAAAGAACTTGGAAACCGTACATTTGGGTGTTATAACCCAACAAGCTCCAACACTGCATAGCTACTTTATGATTGAATATTTATTTGCTTAAGTTATGGCTTTACTATTGAGAAGTAGAAGATTAGTGAACTCTACAAGAAGTTCTCATACAGATTAATATCCTAACCCCTTTCCAGTTTCATATTTTGACATATTTGATGGCATACTACATTAATCCACAGAATCACAGGCTGAACATCAAGTTGCTTTCCACAATACAGCTGGGCTTTTGGAGAGAATGTTTCCTGAAGCAAGAGTGAAGGGAAGTTAACAAGTACCTATTTTTTTGTAGTTCCAGTCATTTGGTTTACAGAAATGATGGAAGTTTACAACTCTCACTTCCCTATTCAACTTTGTTGAAAAACAGGGAAGAGAGCGGGCGCAAGATTAAAAAACATTTTATAACACTGCTCGTGCCCCACACATAAGCCCAGTATTGAGTGTAAGCCCAGCATTTTTCTCAGTAACATTGGTGGGTTAACTGTAAAGACATTATCAGATTAAAACACTTCTGTTCATCACAATGTTCAGTTCACGGATTGGAAGTTGTTTCAAGAAGCATTAGCCAAAAACAAAGAGTGATTTGATCCAAGCTCCAGAGAGGATGATAGCTTCACAGGTTCCTCTTGTTAACTGCTCCAACATGGCTAATGACCATTAGCAAGGTGATTGAATGCCATTCCAAAAGGCTACACAATCTGACCACCATGGTTTCTGAAGGCAACAGCATAAAGGAGTACAAAATGTCACACATTTTGTGTAAGGTACAGTTCTAAATCTGTTACAATTTGTACCTCTAATTCTGTGTTCTGGATCCCTCATCTTCAGAAAGGGGTTTACTTCAATCTAGCCACCCAGTTCTTTATTAATTTCACTTTGACCACACTGCTCCACAGTCTGTATCATTTTGATGAAAAAAAGACCCAATTTTAAGTATTTTCTAATCTGCATTTTCTCATATCAGCAAATCTGCTTGTGCTTTAGCAAAAGCCTTAAGATCCTTCCTGTTGTGTGAAGCCCAATAGTGCATACAGTATTTTAACGGAGTTATTTATTTTACATTGGTACAACAGGTACAAAATACAAAAACCAAGAGATAACGATGAACCAGAGATCCCAGAGGTACATTATTTCTTTTTTGTTTGAAATAAACAGCCTCATTAACCTGAAAGTGGTGTCTTCTTTTTACTTTACAATATCACACATTAAAGTAGCTTAAAAAACAGTTTTAAGGGACTTCCGGTGGCAGTGATGTGCTGAGCGGACGCACATCAGGTGGCTCTCCTCCCAACCAGACCCAAATAATGAATGTTTTGAGATTTCTGGCTCAAAAAGCCACCCACAACTCTCCCAAACCCAGACGGGGCGAACAACAACAGAAGATGATGCCGGCAAACAGCAGTTCAAAGAGCCGACGAGAAGGCAGAAGTGGCGGAAAGGGGCAAGAGCAACAGGCGGACAGACCAGCGGACCCATAAAACAGGAGCATGGAAGACCGCGTCCCAGACGGTGGAACAAGAGCGAACGGTGACATCTCCTCCCCCACACCAGGGGACGGATGGAAGAGTTTCCTAAAAAAGGAACTGGACGCCATGTGGAAGGCGATTAAAATGGAGTTCCAGGTGGTGGTGAAGGAGCTGTGGATGGAAGCGATGGCCTCTCCCCAGTGCACAATGGACGGCCTGGGAAAGATGGTGGAGGCCCAGGAAAGGGCAATCCTGGACCTGGAAAGGGTGTCATCGGAGGCAGAGGTGAGGAGGTTGGTAGCGGCCCAGGAGAAGGCCGAGATCCAGGAAAACAGGTCCCAAAGGCAAAAAAATCCATATTGTGGGCTTACCAGAGGGCATTGAGGGAGGGGACCAATGGACTACATTGCCCAAATACTGGGCAACCTAGTCAGGAGAGACAGCTTCCTCAGTCCCCCAGAACTCGACAGAGCACATAGGTCGCTCCGACCAAAACCAAAAACTGGGGAGCAGCCGAGAGCGATAATCGCAAAGTTGTGCCGGTACCAGGACCGGAAAAGGATCCTGAGGGGGCCAGACAAACAAAGTCGTGCTCATGGGAAGGACATAGAATCAGGTTTACAGGGACATTGGACATTGTAAAAAGAGGACAGAGTTCAATAGGGCAAATTCGGCACTCTACAAGAATGGGGTGAGGTTCAGCCAGACTCTGGGTTACATACCAGGGGAAGCAACACTGCGTTGGCACCCCGGCAGAGAAGGAAGGAGAATACAGGAGGGGGGCAAGGAGGGGAGGGGATCAGGGACAGGGGGAACTCACAGAACAGACAGGGGTCAGAAAGATAGGAAAGGGTTGACAGCAAGACAGACACAGGCCTCGACAGGCATGGAACAGGCCGAGAAATCAAGATGGCGCCGCAAGCAGACACTTTGAAGGGTCCCTAAACAAAGGGAGACTCCAGAGTGCAGGGGAGCACCCACGTGGCGTGCACATAGTTGGTGGTCATGTTGGATGCCCCCTGGAGAAAGGGAAAGCCCGGAGCGCAGGAGCCCAACCTCATGGTGAGAACAGAGACTGTGGCCATTTTGGAAGGCCCCCTAACAAAGGGAACCCCGGAGTGTAGGGGCACACCCAACAGGCAAGTATGGTTGATCCTGCAGGAACAGGAGGACAAAACCTCCCACCAGGATAGTCACCTGGAATGTAAAGGGTCTCAGCACCCAGATCCAGAGTCTTCGCCCATCTGAGAAGCCTAAAGGCTGACATAGTCTACCTGCAGGAGATATACCGGAGGGAGACGAACAGACTACTGGTAAGGAAGGGCTGGGTGGGACAGACGCACCATTCATGCCATGGGACAAGGGGAGTAGCCATACTGATCAGCAAGAGGACGAGATTTACAGAGACTAGGACGGTTATGGACCCAAGGGTGATGGTATATCATGGTCAGCGGTGTCCTGGAGGATACAGAATTTATATAAAGGACCATGGCGGAAATCCCCAACATCGACACACACCGACTGATAATGGGAGGCGACTTTAACTGCATACAGGACCCGTTGACCGACCAATAGAACCCCTGAACGGGGAAAAAGGCAGACATGGCTAAGGAACTGGGAGCATTTAGGAGCAGATGGCGGAGCTGGACCCATGGAGGTTCCTACACCCGGGGGAAAAGGAATTCCCATTCTTTTCACAAGTGTACAAGGTATACACCTTTATAGACTTGTTTGCAGAGGGGAAATCGGTGCTTCCAGGAATTGTACGAGTGGAATAGTACGCGGTAGTCATCTCCAAACACACTCCACACTGTGGGGATAAGGTTGGAGACAGGCCGCGCCCAGCACCCCACATGGAAACTGGACACAGACGTCTTGGCCGACAAGGACTTCTGCCAGGAAACATCGCAGGCGACTATGTGAATGGTAATCGGAACAGGGAGGTCTCACCTTCCACGTTCTGGGAGGCACTAAAGGCTGTAATCAGAGGGGAAATCAAAGCCACAAGGCACATAGAGACAGGGAAGAGAGGGCGACCAGGCAACAGCTGATCAACTCTATCTTGGAGGTCGACAGAAAGTACTCCGAGGGCCCAACATAGAGCTGCTGGCGAAGAGGAAAAAGCTATAAATAGACTTTAACCTGTTCTCCAGGAGGAAAGCAGTGCACCAACTCCACCAGACGCGGGGCAACTTCTACGAACAAGGGGAAATGGCTGGCCGCCTACTGGCTCACCATCTAAGAAAGCAGGCAGTCACAAGGGAAATGCACAGGGATGACAGAGGCAGACTGGTAGCGGAACAAAGAGATCAATCCAGCATTTGAGACCGTCTAACGGGGACTGTACACCTCCGAGCCCCCCGACACAGGTATGAAACAGTTCCTCGGCGGACTGGAAATACCAGTTCTGGGGGGAAACAGACGGGGGAGCTGGAAGCACCAATAGATCTGGGATAAATCCTGGAGAGCATCAGCACCATGCAGGAGGGGAAAGCGCCAGGAGCCAACAGGTTCCTGGTGGACTTCTAGAAAAAGTTTGCGCCGGCCCTGGCCCCACATCTAAGGGACATGTTCACAGATGCGCTGGCAACGGGCACTTTGCCTCCTACACCAGCGCAGGTAAAAAAGACAAAGATCAAACGGAATATGGATCATATAAACCCATTTCGCTGCTAAATGTGGACGCGAAAATATCCACAAAAGTTCTTGGCCAAAAGGCTGGAGAGCTGTGTACCAGAGGTGGTCGTAGAGGACCAGGCGGGCTTTGTCAAGGGTAGGCAGTTCACTGCAATCATCAGGTGGCTGATGAATATAATAACGACCCCGCCTGGGAAGAGAACACCGGAGGTGATCGTCTCCCTGGACGCAGACAAGGCCTTCAACAGAGTCAAATGGAAGTACTTCCGAGAGGTACTGGAACGGTTTGGGCTAGGAGCAGGATTCGCTGCCTGGGTGAGACTCCTGTACAACACTCCCATGGCGGGCGTGCAAACCAACACCACTAGCTCTGAATACTTCCAAGTACAAAGAGGCCCAAGGCAGGGATGCCCACTGTCCCCGCTCTTGTTAGCACTACCAATCGAGCCCCTGGCGATAGCTCTGCGGGACGCAAGCAGCTGGAAGGGCATTGAAAAAAGAGACAGAGCACAGAGTTCGCTCTATGCCGATGGCCTGCTCCTATACATCTCAAAGCCACAGGAAGGACTGAAGACAATCATGCGGATCCTAAAGAGTTTGGAACCTTCTCAGGTTACAAACTCAACCTGGGCAAAAGCGAGGCATTCCCAGTGAACCCAAATGGGGGAGGGAAAGGGCTGGAGGGGCTCCCGATTAAAACAGCCCAAAACAGATTCCGATACCTGGGGATCCAAATAGCCAGAGACTGGTCACAGATCCACAAATAGCACCTGACAGACCTGGTGGAGGAAATCAAAACAGAACCTACAGAGGCGGGTCACAAACCAACTCGGAGTGGGTGCAGATGGAGGAGATCTCCTGCAAGGGGACGACCCTCTGGGCCCTAGCCACGGCAGCGCTTCCATCCCCATCAGCAAAACGTATCCAGCCCAGTAGTAGCGGCCACACTGAAAACGTGGAACCAATTAAGACAACACTTCGGGTTGACTAAGATGACCAGCTGGAGAAAATCAAATACATCATCCGAGAGTCGGAGGAAGGCCTCCTTTACTGCATAGGGACAATTTGCCGGCCTGTTCAAAACCTGTTTGAGGCCAGCAGCCAGTAGAGAGAAACTGGAAAGTAAAAAAAAGACGAAGAGTAATGTCAGGGACACACAACCCAAGGGAGGGGGGGGGGGGGGGGGGGGGGGGGTGTTGACTGAAGACAGCCTGAGAGGGACAGAAGAAATAAAGCAAGGGGGGGGGGGGGGGGGGGGGGGACCCCACCATGCCGAAAAGGGGGAGACGAGGAGGAAGGGGAAACCCCACCAAAACCCCACCCCCAAAACAAGCAGAGGGGGCATCAGGGGATGGGATTAGTAAGAAGGATTGTACGCCGAGCCAGACGGCGACAAGCTGTAAATAGAGAGACTGAAAAACCATTGTACTGTACAATAAACGAAAACGAGCGCCAATGTATATAATATTGAAAATCCCAATAAAAAGATTCATTTTTGAAAACAGTTTAAATATATTAAGAAAAGTGGTTTGATACTGATCTGAAGATGCAGTGTATATCAGCACATGGGTAATCATTGCTCAGAAAGGATTAAATATGTATTATTATACAGAAATGTAACACCACAGCTAAGTTGGTAGACTGTCAACTAATACAATAAAGAGACCTGGGATCCCACATAATGTGTTCCTGGTCTCTACTGGATTGGCTTAAAGTGCCTCCTGTTCAAAGTGACCTGCTGCTGTTGTACGTCTTCCAATGTGGTTTAAGGTATATGTGGTTCAAGGCATTACAAATTGAGCTTTTGCAGCGGGTCACCTACATTTGCCTTTTCTGAGCAAACAGGAAAGCTACTGCCTTTCTCTTTTTGAATTAAACTCCCTTATATTTTTTTTTAATAAACTTGCATAAAACCGTTTTTTTAATAAAATGTTTGAACTTGTATGTTTTTATAAAATTATAAAAGAGCTTTCAAAAATTTTACCCATGATTCGGTATGTCCACATTGACTCTTACCAATGTTTGCAGGTGCACCATAGAAAGCATCCTATCTGGCTGTATTACAGCCTGGTATGGGAACTGCTCGGCCCAAGACCATAAGAAACTACAGAGAGTGATGAACACAGCTCAGTCCATCACATGATCCCTCTCCCATCCACACCTCCCACTGCCTGGGGAAAGCGGGCAGCATAACCAAAGACTCCTCCTACCGGCTTACTCACTCTTCCAACTTCTTCCATCGAGCAGGAGATACAAAAGTTTGAGAACACACCAACAGATTCAAAAACAGCTTCTCCCCCGCTGCTACCAGACTCCTAAACGACCCTCTTATGAACTGATCTGATCTCTTCACACATCTTCTCCACTGAGTAGTACTACACTCCTCTATGCTTCACCCGATGCCTGTGTCTATGCATTTACATTGTGTATTTTATGTTTGCCCTATGCATTTACATTGTGTATTTTATGTTTGCCCTATGCATTTTCTTTTCATGTACGGAATGATCTGTCTGCACTGCATGGAGAACAATACACGTGACAATAAACAAATCCAATCCAATCATGTTATATATTTTTACCAAGTTTCATTACACTTTTTGGTGGAGCCATATTTCACCTAACATGTTAAAGGTCTAAAATTCATTTCAGAAAAGCACTCAAAAAAAGCAAACCATTTTAGTAAAAATCCAAGCTCGATTTTCTTCACAAATGGGAATACAGAAAGAACTGCAGAAAACATTTGGGCTACCATTAACTGTCTGCTCCAATGACAAATGGTTAGAAATAAATGCTTGCTACAATGTGCTGCTCACTTTGGCGTGCTCTCAAGAAGCCCATTACGGTGCAGCTACTGCAATGTGAACTGCCAAGTGTTCAATCTTTTTTAGTGCATAATTTTATTCCTAAAACACTACCAACACTTAAGCATTTTCCCCAGCTAAAATGCAAGACACAGATTCTGTGAGGCCCATTTCTGAAAAGGTTATCGGCCACCTTAACTGAAATCTTACCATTTCAGGATCATCCTCTTCCACAATGCAAGACTTTCCTTCTTTCTTCAATGCTTTTCTTTTTTCTTTCATCTAAGATAACAAAAAGCACACTTTTGAAGGCGCCACTTATAAAGAACATACTTGTTGCAGAATAAATTATAGATGACAGATTTGTGAATCATCTATGTTAAATTCCCAGAATTTTGTGGTAAGTGTGTAACACAAATATGGTACAATATTAATCTAAAAGATCATGAATGACCTGTTTTAATACTTTGTTTACAGTGAGTTAGTAGAACTAGACCACGGTAACAATTACAGTGCTACCAATTCACCAGACTAGGCAGGAGGAAGGGTAACAAAAAGTCATCCAGGATTAATTTGGCCAATTATGGTACTCCAGTGACATTTGCTAAGTGTCTATTGTAGATGCTGAATGGCATATACAAAGCGCACAATGTTTTAATAGCATGCAGTCAATAAGGCCAAGGGGCGGCATGGTGGCACAGTGGTTAGCACTGCTGCCTCACAGCACCAGAGACCCTGGTTTGATTCCAACCTTGGGTGACTGTCTTGTGTGTAGTTTGTACTTTCTCCCCGTGTCTGCCTGAGTTTCCTCCGGGTGCTCTGGTTTCCTCCCATAGTACTAAAGGTGTGCAGATTAGGCGGATTGGCCATGCAAAATTGCTTAGTGTCCAAACAAGGTTAGGTGGTGTTACGGGTTTGCGGCCTGTGGGCCTAGGTAGGGTATTCTCTCAGAGGGTCAGTGCAAACAGTGGGCCGAATGGCCTCCTTTTGCACAGTAGGGATTCTATGAAACTACCCGATCATCAGCCAACCTGTGAGAAATACTCAGATAGGAAGGCCAGACAAATACAAATATTAGTTTTGGCTGCGATGGGCTCCCAGTTAAACAGTCCAATGACACAAGTTGTGCAGGTTTATGAATTACATACATACAAGTATGTATAGCGGGAACTGTAAATGCAAACATTATAGACAAGGCAAAGTTTATGAACTACTTATACAAGTGTCAGAGTTAAATCAAGTGTTGAACTGATGAGCAGTTAAAACTAACTAGACTCAATGTAGACTTCTGTGCCAGATTGAAAGGACCATCAAACAGAAGGGTTCCATGTTCCATGAAGATCTGACATTTAAAATGTGCCAAAAATATGAGATGAATTTCAGTTTCCATCTGGGTCGTTAAATGGGCATCTCCATCACAGGGAGCAAAAATAGAACCCAACATCCTGTTATACAACTTCAACAGCTTAATTGCAGAGTAGTTTCGAGAACTAGGTAAAAGGCTCTCTGTGGCTCCGGGTGATAAAAGGCTAAGCAAGAAAACAGATAAAGCTTTGTCAGAATGAGGAAAGTTCCACAGGTCAATCAAATCCACTCGGCCTCCAAAGTTTGGTTTGCAAGATTTTAAACAGATATTTGCGAATTCACAAGTTTAATGAAAAAATTGAATTGGTTCAAGGTCAATTACTTAGAAGCCATAAATAATCATCTGATATTTCTGACAGCCCCAAGAAAAGCAATGCAACTGAAGTACCGCCAGATAACCGTTGCCAGTTTGAATTTCTGTCACCAAGCTTTGTACACAGTGCAACAGAGCCATCTAGGAGCAGAATGGAGTACTGTTGGCTTTTAAAACAAAAAAAAAATTAATGGTACAGAAAAAAAATTAAAAGTTCTCGATCCCAGTTACACAGCTATTTTCCCTTTATTTATTCTTTGTCTCTTCTAAATGCTGATCCCTGCTGCGGACAGCTCCATGGGCACCAGGTGCTCTACATTGACTAGCTAAATGGCTTGTCTTCATTGGATAACCTAAACTGCAGCTACTGGCAGATTATTTGATTGTGGAGAACCATCATCCTAAAGTCTGATCCCATCCTCTCACGTCGACCTGGGAGCATTTTCTACATATCTAACAGACGAGGCTTTCCCCTTTCTGGAACTATACACACTCTCTTTCCCCCTTGTCAAACTATGCATTTTCTCGCTTTTCCTCCATCTCAAGCTGTACCCTCTCTTTCCCCCATTCTCAAACTATATATGCTCTCTCTTGCATCTGTTGTTTTAATCTCCTTCGACATTCGATAAGATATGTCGTTTTTAATAAGGTCGAATCATAAAATCTAACACAGGGGCACAGATAAATTCTATTTGTAAAATAAAACTGAGCCATGGCAAAATAAACATCAGATATAGTTATAAACGTTTAACCAGATTGCTTCTTGGCCTTTTGGCTATCAGCCCAAGCCCATGATGAGGTGCAATGCCTTTTCTTGTCAGCTTGGATCTTGTATGCCTCTCTTGTGGAGACAATGAATTAGCTTCAATTGAATTGGTTTCTGGAGCAAGCAATGACATGGATTAAGGATTTGCCCTGTTCACTTTGAACACTGGCTTTGTAACTTTAAATTTGGGATAAAAAAATATTTGAAATAAATAACCGTTTAATGAGATTATACAATGGAAAATCAAATCTGACATTCAAGTTTCCAAAAAAATGAGTAATAAATTACATATTTGACAAAGTTTTTGATTTCAACTATATATTCATAGCAAGTCAATTGTGTCATGGCTAATACTGGACTGCACATTTTGAACCATCTAATCTCTAGTCTCCTTTTCACTGAAATTAACCTAACTGAATTCATCTAAAATGTGGAAAATAGCTCCTATACCATTCTAGTAAAATTGCTAAATTCGAAAGGTTGGATATCTTCAATCGTTCTTCAATTGTATAGGACACTGGTGTGACCACAGCTGGAGTATTATATGTAGTTTTGGTGCACTTATCAGAGGGAGGATGTTCTTGTCATGGAGGGAGTGCAGTGAAAGTTTACCAGGCTGATTCCCTGGATAGCGGGACTATCATATCAGGAGAGACTAAATTGGTTAGGATTATATTCATTGGAGTTTAGAAGAGGAGCGAGAGGGGATCTCATGGAAACTTGTAAAATTCTAACAGGATTAGACAGGGTAGATTCAGAAAGAATGTTCCTGATGGTGGGGGGAGTCCAGAACTAGGGGTCATAGTTTGAGGATAAAACCTTTTAGGATGGAGGTGAGGAGAAATTTCTTCACCCAGAGTGGTGAATCTGTGAATTCACTACTACAGATAATTGAGGCAAAGGCGTTGTGTAATTTCAAGAAGGAATTAGATAGTTCTTGGGGCTAAAGGGATCTGGGGGCGGGAAGAAAAGAGAGAGAGGTGGGATGAATGGCAGAGCAGGCTCGAAGGGCCGAATGGCCTGCTTCTATTTTCTAAGATTTTAAATTAGCAGCTGAAGTTTTTATCCCAGCATCATTTGACATTTTTAGTCTGTAGGCTTCAGTACAAACCAATTAAATATTGACCCAGAAATGTGAGAAGACTGCAATATACTGACTATAAATCAAAGAACAAGATGTTAGAATGTTTATCCACATTGTCCCCATGGTGTACTCACAGTACAATTAGGGAAAGAATTCCAGGATTTTGATCCAGCGACAGTGAAGGATCGTTGTTCCTAATGGAAGTTCCAAATCAAGATGGTGAGTAACTTGGAGAACTTCCAGCTGGTGGAGCTCCCATGTGTCTGATGCCCTTGTTCTAGTTGATAGTGGTTATGGGTTTGGAAGGTGCTGCCGAAGGAGCCTTGGCGACTACATCTTGTCGGTGGTATACACTGCTGCCACTGTTCGTCAGTGGTGAAGGAAGTGTATGTTTGTGCAAGATATGCCAATCAAGTGGGCTGCTTTATCCTAGATTAAGTTGTGCTTCAAATGTTGTTGGAGCTATACCCATCCAGGCATTCCTGACTTGTGCCTTGTAGGTGGTGGGCAGGCTTTGGGGAGTCAGGTGGCGAGTTACTTGTCACAGGATTCCTAGCCTTTGACCTGCTCGGGCTGCCATAATATTTATATGGCTAGTCCAGTCTGATCAATGGTAACCCTCAGGATGTTGATAGTGGGGGATTCACCGACTGTAACACCACTGAATGTCATGATGGGAATTGTTAGATCTCTCTTGTTGGATATGGTCATAGCCTGGATCTTCTGTGGGGCAAATTTTACTTCTCAGCACAAGCCTGGATATTGTTCTAGATCTTCCTGCTTTTGGACTTGGATTGCTTCAGTAGGAGAAGGAGTTGCGAATGGTATTGAACACTGTGCAGCCATCAGCAAACATCCCCACACATCTAATCTCTTGATGGAAGAAAGGTAATTGATGAAGCCGTTGAAGATGGTTGGGCCAAGAACACTTCCTGAGGAACCCCTGTATTGAGATCCTGGAACTGAGATAATTACCTCCAATTATTGAATACTAAGAATAGACCGATGGGACAGGAATTGGCCAGATTGGATTGGTTTTTTTGTGCACAGTGAAGCAGTGGCATAGTGGTAGTGTCGCTGGGCTTGCAATCAGAAGACCTAGGGTAATGTTCTCGGGATCCCGGTTTGAATCCCACTACGGCAGATGGCGAAATTTGAATTCAAGAAAAAATGTTAATCAATTAAGAAGTCTAATGAAGACCATGAAACCATTGTCAATTGCCATAGAAATCCATCTGGTTCATTAATACCCTTTTAAGGAAGGAAATCTGTCTATTGTCCTTACCTGGTCTATGAGTGACTCCAGATCCACAGCATTGTGGACTTGTAAATGCCCTCCGGGATGGCAATAACAATGCCTAGATCCTATGAATACATTTTTAAAACCCTGGGCAACTTTCAACATTGCTGGGTAGATACCAGTGTTGTAGGTGTAGTGGTGTGATTAGTTTTGGAGTACTATTGCTGGAATATTGTCAGGGCCTCTGGCCTTTGCAGCATTCAGTGCATTCAAGTAGTTTCTTGATATCATGTGGAGTGTATTGAATAAGTTGAAGACTGGCATCTTTGACCCTGAAGGTCAGCACTTCTGGCTGAAGATTATAGTAAATGCAGTGATTTGCTGGCTCCTTCTATCATTGGGGATGTGAATATTTGTGGAGCCTCTTCAGCCAAGGAGTTGTTTAATTGTCCACCACTGGATGTGGTAGGACTGCAGAGCTTAGGTCGGGTTTGTTGGTTGCGGAATGGCTTAGCTCTATTACTTGTTGCTGTTTGGTACGCAAGCAATCCTGCATTGTAGTTTCACCAAGTTGACAACTCATTTTTAGGTATGCCCTCCTACATTCATTGAACCAGGTTTGGTTGTAATAGTAAAGTGGGGATATGCTGGGCTATGAGGTTACAGATTGTGGTCGAGTACAATTCTGCTACTGCCAATGGCTCACAATGCCTCATGGATGCCCAGTCTGGAGTTACTCGATCTGTTCTTTGGCATGGTAGTCGTGTCATAAAACACAATGGAGGGTATCCTCAAAAGTGAAGATGGGACTTTGTCTCCACAAGGGCTGTGCAGTGGTCACACACGAACAGATGTAGACAGGTTGGTGGTGAGGAGGTCAATGTATATGTTTTTCGCTCTTGTTATTTCTCTCACCAGCTGCCGCAAACCCAGTCCAGCAGCTACATCCTTTAGGACTCAGCCAGCTCAATCTCTGGTGTTGCTACCGAGCCATTCTTAATGATGGACATTGAAGTCCCCACCCAGAGTACATTCTGAGCCCTTGCCTCCTTCAAATGGTGTTCAGCTGAGTGGAGTTTGCACATTCTCCCCGTGTTTGCGTGGTTTCGCCCCCACAACCCAAAGAAGTGCAGGCTAGGTGGATTGGCCATGCTAAATTGCCCCTTAATTGGAAAAAATGAATTGGGTACTCTAAATTTTAAAAAAGTAGTATGAATAGAAACATACAGGACCGGCCCCATTTGATTGCCTTGATAAAGAGTACAAGAGTGAAACAAATTCATGATGTGCTTTGCCAAGAAAGAAAAGGTAATCGGGTGAGTCAAAATGGACTGCCACATTTTGAACAGAACATTCCAATTCGGTAGCACTTGTTCAAGGCAAATGAGATCAGCATGTGCCTCGGTTCCAAAATTATTTTCTAAATTAAGGTCTAGTCTTAGCAAAATCATACTCCTCCCAGAATCATACCCCTCCTGAGGGAATCCAACAAGTAGTGATTCCCCAGTGTCAGTTATCAATTTACTAACTGTTGCATTTATCCCTATTAGGTCTGCATGGGCTCATTTGGCTGATAGGCCTGCTGTTTCTGTGCTATATATTTTAGATTATGGGTCCAACTGAGCCTGAAGGAATTGAATCACAAACTGTAACATCTGTACTTTCTCAATACCACATGGTTGCCCACTGTCTCTGGATTCCATGTTTCCAGGCTGAGCTTGCCATCGAGGAGTATGGTTTCCATCAGAATTGGTACCATTGTAACAGTCCCAGGCCAGCTCCACTATGCAGGCTCTACTGAGGAGGCATCCACATCTCTTGCCTGATAAAGGAAAGGGTATGCACCAAGAATGTTTAAATCGGGATGTGCAAGATTAATAAATTAATGTATAAACAGCTCATATTTATAAGAAAAGACAACTAAAAACCTTAGAATAGTCAAGCTGGAACGCACACAGAATATATCATAAGAGCTAAGAAGCCGAATGCAATAATTTGCTGACATAGGTTATGGCCTTGGGCAGTTCAAACAAGGGTCAAGAATATTGTGCAAAGCAACTCCATAAGAAAAAGCATAAACAAGACTATAAGAACTTGAATTTAAATGCTTGGAGGAAGACATAAGTGAGTGAGAGAGATGGGGTTATATTGTGAAAGGAAAGAAAGGTTATTTGGTTTCTGACATGAAATATTTCATTGTTCATTGATTTCAATTACCTGAGGCAACAGAAATTATTTTTCTAAAAAAATGTTTAAATGCAGAATGATTAAGTGGAATTCAGAGAATAGCATGAGCTCACCAATGAATGATTGCATCATGTGGTATGGCATTGCAGTAGAGAGAGATCAGCAAGGCCCCAGGTTTGAATCCTGATTTGTAATGAGGCTTGCCAAGCTCAAAGATGCAACTATCAGCATCCCTGGGATAGGGAGGGTCAAATGGAAACTATCAAAGCAGTCCACAGCTGATCCAACAAACACCATGAGGTGGTGGTGCTGGGCTCAGCTCTAATTGACCCATTTGAACAGCTCACACGCACTCACCACGTACCACAAAAAGGCACTCAGGTCGGACAAAATGCAGGAATCTACAGGTCTATCCCGAGCATATTGAGGAAGGAAAGGAACGATAAGAAAAACTGAAGTGAATGGTATAGCAATTAAATAAATTCCACTTCCATGATTCAATATGGGTTGCCTTGAAAAACAGAAGATGGGTATTTGAGGCAACATTCATAACACATTTTATCCACAAAATATCATCTATGTTCCATATTTAACATGCTTATTACAGGAACTTTTCCAGCTTTTTGGGAGTCAAGACACAGGTGATCCCACTTGGGCAGTTGAAACAAGTAAAACATGTTGATGGTACAAGGACTTGAATTCTCTATTCCTTTCATGTTTTGCTTTTTAAGAGATTCTCTAATTCTGAAACTGCACTAAAAAATCATTCTCTCCGTCCAAAGAGAACAGTTCCATCATTTGATTTTTTTCTGGGGGACCTGTACATGCCTTACACTTTTATAATGCAGTTCTTATTAGAATCATGTTGAATACCAGTATGAAGCACCACTGTAGGCAGGTTCTATAACAATACAATGCAGAAGTTTCTTGTGGCATCAACTAATGCAGTGTTTTTCAAACTTTTTTTCCAGCAACCCATTTTTACAAAATGGATGCCTCTCGCAATGCACGGCACGTTCACAATAGATTCTTCATAGTTACTTCTTCAAACATCACATTCATTGTTCTGTATTATCATTTCTGTATTATTAAATGTAAATAAATGTAAATACAAATATATTTTCTATTTTTGTTGTTGAGATTTATTAACCGGTAATAAAAATCTCTGCACAGATTAGTGTGCGAGTCTTTTCATCACAGAGTCCTGAGGTGTTTGAAGGGGAAATGAGGAATTTCTTTGAAACACGCTTGGATTTTGGGCTGATGGGGAAGGAAGGAGACTCACCACTGATCGCGAAGTCAGTCTCACTGAGAGAGCGACGGATCTCAGAAAGCGAGCGGAAAGCGGCTCCTAATTTAAAATACACATCAAACCCCTTGTGCACACACAATACGACTTTAAACATAGGTCTGATTGACAAGGTTAAGGGTAACCGCAACTCAACAGACATCAACAAGATTAACTGTCGCAGAAATTGAACCAGCACTAACAACGTTAATGGTAGCAGATATTCAAGATTAATTGACAATGGTAACAGTGGCAGACATTAAACGTGCATCCGATTCAGAATGTTAACCCTGAAGTCGGTCTCTTTGTGTGAGCTGTACTTGAACAGATGCATTTCCCGCCTGACTAGGATAGAACAAAGAAAAAAGAAAAGAAAAGCCCTTCGGCCCTCCAAGCCCGTGCAGACCATCCTGCCTGTCTAAACTAAAATCTTCTACATTTCCTGGGTCTGTATCCCTCTATTCCCATCCTATTCATGTATTTGTCAAGGTGCCCCTTAAATGTCACTATCGTCCCTGCTTCCACCACCTCCTCCGGCAGCGAGTTCCAGGCACCCACTACCCTCTGTATAAAAAACTTGCCTTGTACATCTCGTCTAAACCTTGCCCCTCGCACCTTAAACCTAGCCCCCTAGTAATTGACCCCTCTACCCTGGGGAAAAGCCTCTGACTATCCACTCTGTCTATGCCCCTCATAATTTTGTAGGCCTCTATCAGATCGCCCCTCAACCTCCGTCGTTCCAGTGAGGACAAACTAAGTTTATTCAACCGCTCCTCATAGCTAATGCCCTCCATACCAGGCAACATCCTGGTAAATTTCTTCTGCACCCTCTCTAAAGCCTCCACATCCTTCTGGTAGTGTGGCGACCAGAATTGAACACTATACTTCAAGTGTGGTCTAACTACGGTTCTATACAGCTGCAACATGACTTGCCAATTCTTATACTCAAATGCCCTGGCCAATGAAGGCAAGCATGCCGTATGCCCTCTTGACTACCTTCTCCACCTGTGTTGCCCCTTTCAGTGACCGGTGGACCTGTACACCTAGATCTCTCGGACTTTCAATAGTCTTGAGGGTTCTACCATTCACTGTATATTCCCTACCTGCATTAGACCTTCCAAAATGCATTACCTCACATTTGTTCGGATTAAACTCCATCTGTCATCTCTCCGCCCAAGTCTCCAAATGATCTAAATCCTGCTGTATCCTGACAGTCCTCATCGCTATCCGCAATTCCACCAACCTTTGTGTCGTCTGCAAACTTACTAATCAGACCAGTTACATTTTCTCCAAATCATTTATAAATACTACGAACAGCAAAGGTCCCAGCACTGATCCCTGCAGAACACCACTAGTCACAGCCCTCCAATTAGAAAAGCACCCTTCCATTGCTGCTACTCTGCCTTCTGTGACCTAGCCAGTTCTGTATCCACCTTGCCAGCTCACCCCTGATCCCGTGTGACTTCACCTGTTGTACCAGTCTACCATGAGGGACCTTGTCAAAGGCCTTACTGAAGTCCATATAGACAACATCCACTGCCCTACCTGCATCAATCATCTTTGTGACCTCTTCAAAAAACTCTATTAAGTTAGTGAGACACTACATCCCCTTCACAAAACCATGCTGCCTCTCACTAATACGGCCATTTGCTTCCAAATGGGAGTAGATCCTGTCTCGAAGAATTCTCTCCTGTAATTTCCCTACCACTGATGTAAGGCTCACCGGCCTGTAGTTCCCTGGATTATCCTTGCTATCCTTCTTAAAACAAAGGAACAACACCTGAGACAGTGAGGATCCAAAGATTTCCGTCAAGGCCTCAGCAATTTCCTCTCTAGCCTCCTTCAGTATTCTGGGGTAGATCCCATCAGGCTCTGGGGACTTATCCATCTTAATATTTTTCAAGACGCTCAACACCTCGTCTTTTTGGATCTCAATGTGACCCAGGCTATCTACACACCCTTCTCCAGACTCAACATCCACCAATTCCTTCTCTTGGTGAATACTGATGCAAAGTATTCATTTAGTACCTCACCCATTTCCTCTGGCTCCACACATGGATTCCCTTGTCTATCCTTCAGTGGGCCAACCCTTTACCTGGCTACCCTCTTGCTTTTTATATATGTGTAAAAAGCCTTGGGATTTTCCTTAACCCTATTTGCCAATGACTTTTCGTGACCTCTTCTAGCCCTCCTGACTCCTTGCTCAAGTTCCTTCCTGCTTTCCTTATATTCCACACAGGCTTCATCTGTTCCCAACCTTCTAGCCCTGACAAATGCCTCCTTTTTCTTTTTGACGAGGCCTACAATATCTTTCGTCATCCAAGGTTCCTGAAATTTGCCGTATTTCTCCATCTTCCGTACAGGAACATGCCAGTCCTGAATTCCTTTCAACTGACATTTGAAAGCCTCCCACATGTCAGATGTTGATTTACCCTCAAACATCCTCCCCCAATCTAGGTTCTTCAGTTCCCGCCTATTATTGTTATAATTAGCCTTCCCCCAATTTAGCACATTCACCCTCGGACCACTCTTATCCTTGTCCACCAGCACTTTAAAAAACTTACTGAATTGTGGTCACTGTTCCCGAAATGCTTCCCTACTGAACCTTCTACCACCTGGCCGGGTTCATTCCCCAATACCAGGTCCAGTACAGCCCCTTCCCTAGTTGGACTGTCTACATATTGTTTTGTATAGCCCTCCTGGATGCTCCTTACAAACTCTGCCCCGTCCAGGCCCCTAGCACAAAGTGAGTCCCAGTCAATATTGGGGAAGTTGAAGTCTCCCATCACAACAACCCTGTTGTTTTTACTTGTTTCCAAAATCGGTCTACCTATCTGCTCCTCTATCTCCCGCTGGCTGTTGGGAGACCTGTAGTAAACCCCCAACATTGTGACTGCACCCTTCTTATTCCTGATCTCAACCCATATCGCTTCACTACCCTCTGAGGTGCCCTCCCTTAGTACAGCTGGGATATTCTCCCTAACCAGTAGCGCAACTCCGCCACCCCTTTTACATCCCCCTCAATCACGTCTCAAACATCTAAATCCTGGAAATCATGGATGGAGTTCCCAAACCCACACCAGTGGCCCCAGAGCCGAGTTCAGAATGGGACAAACATAAAATCAGCATTGTGACAATGGACCAATTGAAAGGTGGGGAGATCCCCACAAGAATTATCTGTGAAATCCTATATATGGCAGTGCTCCAGCTAAGAGTTACTGACTGGGGTACTTGCGGAAACATATTCCAGTCAGCAGTCACTTGGTTTTGGGTGGGAGATGCTGGCCGGGAAAAACAAAAAAAGTGTGAAGCACTGCTGGAAACTGTGCAGGAGGGGTATCTGCAGGAAATAAATGTAAAAATAATTCATTTTTTTCTTTTGAACTCTTCGGTTGTAGGTGCAGGTGCTGACTAACCTGGATGATCAGCTATTGCAGAAACGGGAGTGGCTGCCGGAGGCTGTGTCGGTGGCAGCGACTATAAAAGAGTGACTCAGGGAGGCAGAAAGTCCATGGCACGGGCTTCTACATCAGCCTCATGTGGCCACACACTGTACTGCAGCCAGAATTCACCCAGGGAGAAAATGGGAAACACGTGCCTGGATTCTCCAAGCCTCCGCGTGCTCGGCGCGAGGGCGGAGAATGGGCGTCAGACCCGGGTCCAACGACGCTCCTGCAATTCTCCAGTGAACAGAGAATCGCCGCCAATGACGCACGGGCGACGCAGCGCCGGTCGGGGGCCATTGAAAGAGACCCCTGCGGCGATTCCGCGCCGACAACTGGCCGAGTTCCCGCCGGATTGGTTCACTCATGGTTCCACCCGGCGGGAGCTCGGAGTGGCGGCTGATGACTCAGTCCGCGACCGCCCAGGTGGGGTACGGGAGGAATCAGTCACCAGGGGGGCCTCCAGGATGGCCAGGCTCGCGAATCCCGGGGGATGGGGGCCTATATTGTCGGGGCCGGCCCGCAGTGTGGGCCCGCCATCTTGCACAGGGCCTCCGCCACGGGCAGCCGCCGCGCGCATGTGCAGACCCGCAGCCGGAAGTGCAGGTCCCCATATCGGCAGCCAGAGCTGCGAGGAGCACTCCCGGGCCCTGCTGGCCCCCTGCAAAATGGAGAATCACTCTGGACTTTCTCCAGAAAAGTCCAGAGTGATTTGTGTCGTTTTCTAACGGGCGTGGGGTCATAGCCCGTCCAAGGTCAGGCGATCCTCGGGACCATTTTTGCAGACCTTTTGGCGACCCATTTCACATCATCCCACGACCCACCCGAGGGTCACGACCACCACTTTGAAAACACTGATCTCATGGCAAGAACAAATCAAAATTCAAAAAATATATTTTACATTATTCAGAATATGATAAATGTGCTACTTAAATCCATAAGATATAGAAGCAGAATTAGGCCATTCAGTCCATCGAGTTTGCTCCGTCACTGAATCATGGCTGATAGGTTTCTCATCCCCATTCTCCTGCCATCTCCCCATAACCCCTGCTCCCCTTAAGGTTTCTCATCCCCATTCTCCTGCCTTCTCCCCGTAACCCCTGCTCCCCCTATTAAGGTTTCTCTTGGACAGGCACATGGACTGCAATAAATTGAAGGGGTGTACGTCAGGTTGACCTTAGATTAGGATAAATGGTTGGCACAACATTGTGGGCCGAAGGGCCTGTACTGTGCGGTACTATTCTATGATCTATGTTCTATGATCTATGATCCCCATTCTCCTGCTTTCTCCCCATAACCTCTGCTCCCCTTATTAATCAAGTTCTATCTATCTGTCGTAAAAACAGTGACTTGGTCTCCACAGACTTCTGTATTCTACAGATTCACCACCCTCTGGCTGAAGAAATTCCTTCTGATCTAAGTTTTTACAAATCGATCAGATGAGAAAGTTTCTTCTTACTTGTGACTAAGTTAGTCGAACATTCCATACTTTTAATACATTAAAGGTACTATGAGTACATAATGCATTGTAAATATCTGTTCATATCAACATGACAGGGCAATAGAAACAAAACGGGTCGAAAAAGGATTAGGGTGACAGGATCCAATTCTTCTATCCTCAGACACACTCGTACGCATAGGGATTTGTAGGTATTGCTGCCACAGAAGTATACCAACCTTGTTTGTCATTCAGGATCAAGCCCAAGTGATTAAAATTAATGCTTACATTGTGTTCTATTGTTTCCCTTGCTGCCTGTATCACATCGATAGCACGTTTCTTCTGCTCTGGTTCCAATAACATCTTGTGAGCTTTGTCAACAGCTACCGAGAAGCAAGAAAAGCTAGCATTTAATTTCTTCTACAACAAAGGAATCATTTCCAAACAAAATGTACATTCCCAGCTCCTCAGGTAGCCTGAGCAATAACATCATCAGTATGTCTTGAACCACACAGGCAAGAAGGCCCCAGATTTGTGAGATAATCTGTGCCAAATTAGCTGGTCTCAGTGATTGGGGTGTTTTGACACTACTGGCTTCTGTCTCTCCAGATGTGATGAGAAGATCTGAAAACACCCCAAAAAGTTTGCTTGTCGGCAAATCTGGGCACTGTGCGCATGTGTTTTTTTTAAATATTTTTTATTCTCCTCCTTTTTCACATTTTCTCCCAAATTTACACCCACCAACAATAAACAATAATCAGTAACAAATATGTCAATCCCCATATCAATAACAACGATCCCATCCTCCCACCAAACCCCAAACATTAGCCTGCATGTTCACATAAACAATTGACAAAAAGTAATCATGAATCATCCATAGTCACCATTAACACACAATGCCCCCCTCCCCCCAACACTGCCCCCCCCCCCCCCCCCCAACTAATGTTCGATGTTATCCAGTTCTTGAAAGTGCATAATGAATGATACCAATGAATTGTAGAACCCCTCCATCCTTCCCCTCAGTTCAAACTTAACCTTCTCAAAAGCCAGGATTTCCAACAGGTCCCCCCACCACACCAGGGCACAGGGTGGGGAGGTTGCGCTCCAACCCATCGGGATCCACCTTCGGGCGATCAACACGGCGAAGACTACATCTGCCTCCGCACCCATTTCCAACCCTGGCTGGTCCGACACCCCGAATATGGCCACCTGGGGGCCCGGGTCCAGTTTCACGTGCACCACTTTAGAAATTATCCTAAAACCCTCCGTCCAGTAATCCTCTAGCTTTGGACAGGACCACAACATATGAACATGATTAGCGCTGCCCCCCTTCCCCTGCCCCCCCCCCCCCCCCCCCCCCCCCGGCAATGTTCACACACATCTTCCACTCCCTCAAAGAATCGGCTCATCCTTGCTCTCGTGAGGTGTGCTCTGTATACCACCTTCAGCTGTATTAGCCCCAACCGCGCGCACGAGGTGGAGGCATTCACTCTCCGGAGCACCTCACACCAGAACCCCTCCTCCATATCCTCTCCCAACTCTTCCTCCCCCTTTGCTTTGATCCAGTGGTGCCTTCACCTCTTCCAACATAGCCCCGTAAACCGCTGACACTACCCCCTTCTCCAGTCCCCCTGTCATCAGCACCTCCTCCAACAATGTGGAGGCCGGCTCACCCGGGAAGCTCTGTATCTCCTTTCTGGCAAAATCTCGAACCTGCATGTATCTAAACATTTCCCCCTGCTCCAGCCCATACTTCGCTTCCAGCTCCTTCAGTCCTGCAAATCGACCCCTAAGAAACATATTTTAGTGTCTGAATGCCCTTCTCCTCCCATTTCCGAAAATTTCCATCCCACCTCCCTGGCTCAAATCTGTGGTTCCCCCGAATCTGCATTTCTCTTGACCCTGCCCCCAACCCGAAGTGTTGGCGAAACTGCCTCCAAATTCTCAATGAAGCTATTATTACCGGACTCCCTGAGTATTTCCCCGGGGCTATCAGGAGCGGCCCTGTTGCTAGTGCTTTCAATCCCGACCCCCCCCGCACAAACTCTCCTCCATTCTGACCCACTGGGAATCAACCCCTCTGACCCAGCTCCGCGCCTTCTCCACATTCGCCGCCCAGTAGTAATACATAAGTTTTGTAAGACCCAAATCCCCTGCCTGCCTTCCCCTCTGTAGCAGCACCTTTCTAACTCTGGCCACCTTCCCTCCCCATATGAACGACATAATCCTTCCCTCAATCTCTCTGAAAAAAAGCCTTTGGCAGGAAAATCGGCAGGCAAAGATAAACAGAAATCGCGGCAACACGTTCATTTTAACCGCCTGTACCCGACCGGCCAGTGACAGAGGGAGACCATCCCACCTTGCCAGATCAGCTTTCACTCCCCCCACCAAACTAGAAATTTTGTACCTGCGAAGCGCCCCCCCCCCAAACTCCCGAGCAACCTGCACCCCCAGGTACCTAAAGTGAGGCATATGTGTGTATTGTCCTTCCATCTTGCCACGGCAATATAAATCAACCGTGTCCCCAAACTACTGTTCCTGCTCAAGATCGGGGCACAGAGCAGAAATCAAATCTGGGATCTTCCTCATCTGTGTAACCTACAAGTGCACTATAAATCCAATAAGGAACCCAGGAGAAAATTTACTCAGAGACTAGAACTTGCTACCATATGCAGTAGTTGAGGCAAATAGTATAGATGCATTTTAAGGGGAATCTAGAAAAATACATGAATGAGAAAGGAATATAGTAGAATATGCTAATAGGATTGGTTTAGATGAAGAGAGGTAGGAGAAGGCTTGTGTGGAGCACACACCGGCATGGACCAGTTAGGCTCAATAACTTACTACTGAGCTGCAGTTTTAATATAGTTCTATGTAGATGGTGCCTTTATCAACTAGGGCAGGGGTGGGCAAACTTTTCCGTGCAAGGGCCGCATTCAGAAATTCACAATTCACAAAGGGCCGCATAGTATATTAAGTAAAATAATTACTTCACCCGGTTATGATTCTGGGCGCCTCACATAGAACATAGAACAGTACAGCACAGAACAGGCCCTTCAGCCCTCGACGTTGTGCCAAGCAATGATCACCCTACTCAAGTCAACGTATCCACCCTATGCCAGTAAGTAACCCAACAGCCCCCCCACCCATTAACCTTTTAAAAAAAAATTTAAAAAAAAAAAAAAAATTTTTTTTTTAAAAAACAAATTTTTTTTTTTTTTTAATGACTTGGTGGGCCGCAGAAATACCTTTGGCGGGCCGCATGCGGCCCGCGGGCCGTAGTTTGCCCACCCCTGAACTAGGGCATCACAGAAACTTGCTTCCTTGTATCTCTCTGTCCATGTGAATTTTCTACCTTTCCTAATTTCCCTTTCTTGAAAGCATTGACTCAGGTCATTAAACGTTGGGCATTCTTCAAACGTCCGTTAGTTATGCATCAGCACTGGCAGTATTGCAGGCTACTGGAAACTACAGAGCATCATATCCAAACTCAATTGCTGCCCTCACCTTAACATCCATGCTCATACATTTGCAGGAAGTGTTGCTGGACAGCCTGACTGACCCAGGGACACCAAGAACTGTAGCTCAAAGTGAGATCAAGCTAATCAATGTTTGCATTCAATTACATTTCAAACTATCTGGAATATCAGAAGGATAATTTTAATAATGAATTTGCCAGCTGACTTTTGTCTAGTTTCCAAATGTACATTATAAAGATCCATAGAAATTGTACTGTCGCATTGGGTCTTATTACTACCACAATTGCATTGACTTACCTTCAAAAGCCTTTTGCGCTCTTTCAGGATCATCTTGATTTTTGTCTGGATGGACCAAGATTGACAGCTAGAATTATAAAGAAAATCATTTATGATGAATGCATAATTAAATATATTAGAATGTTATAGAAATTACTAGTCTTGTAATTTTCAGAGGCAGAGGATATATTTCAATGTATGAAAGACTTCAATCCTTCTTGACAGAGTATTCCTAATATTTCCCTTTCTATTCTGTATCCTTTGCCTTCATTAAAATCCTGTCATTTTGCAGTTTCTTATTTACTCTCCATTTGCTCCATACCTTTCAACATTCAAATTTTAAATGTTAAAGTCCTTCCTGATTCTTTTCCTTTCCTACTTTTCCAGCTCAGTTGTTCTGAAAGGATCCAAAACACTCCATGTAGCTACTGAAATAAGGCTGGGGGGAAAAAAAGCTTTAGCTCAGGTGTGCTAGCAGCACACATCGAAATGGAAACGTGTACAATAAACTTGTGTTGAGAGAGCATTAAAGTAGTGCACTTAAATGTCAACCCATGGGAAGGATCAAATTGACACCATGTAAATGATTAATCCTACTACTGATCCCAATAACTCAGTCAGCAAATAAATGCCGTGGTACAGTACTGAGATCTCCACACCAGGAAGGCCCCAAATCTAATGCCTGGTTTGTGCCAAATAGGCTGTTCTGATCTGGAATTGTGGTACGGCATTAGAAGAGGCCTCAAGTGTGCTCAGATTAGGATAGCCTTTTTTTTTAAATCAGCCAGAGTTCTTGCTCCTGATCACTATTCAGTGACCACTGCCTGAAAGTACATACGTGTGGACGCTGGGTGAGGGTAGCCTGACGATACTCACTGTCTGGGCTCACAGCTGAAGAATGGCCACTTGGGCGAGGTACCGAAGGGCTGCTTGCACCCAGAGAACCATACCCCAACGTGAGTCAGCACCTTGAGGAAGGGAGAGAATTTGGAAAAAAAAAAGTGTCGATTTTCACAGGCTAGTAAAGGATATGCTATGTCTAGTGCATGATATGGCCCCAGTGAATTAAAATAAAAAACATTGCCAAATTTCTTTAATATGATAATTTACTTTTAATTCATTAAATGATAGAAAATTTCAAAGTAGAAATGTTTTTTTTTCACACAGAAAAGCAACAATAAGCATTAATGTCAATTCCTGTTAAGTGAATATCTTGGTTGCCCATAAAGATCTCCCTAAAGAGTGTGGTGAAGTATTAGTAAGGATTATTTGCCACACATTTTCTTTTGAAGGTGTTGACTCATGCTGGACCGTGGCGCCACAGACACCAACAGCTCTCCATATCTCACCAATGGCTAGCCTACACATGCAGGACTAGACGTCATCAAGCCCAATGGTGATCTACCTGACATCCTCACACGTGTGCACTCTCGGACAGGATCACTAAAGCACTAACTATTGCTCAGGCCGAGAATGCAACCTGCATTCTTCTGATCCGAATGGATCAGTAGCACCTGGACTTTATCAAAGGGACCATCAGTTGGGTGGGAAGTGGTGGGGGTTGGAATTGGTGGTGGGAGAGCACGGCGAACTTCATTGTCATTTCCATAAATTGTCTTACTTTGTATGGTAAAAATTGAACCAACTGATGCCATGCAACATATTATTACAGACAATAACTCCAGAATTTGGGGTCTAACCAAGGCAAAATTTGGGGGAAAATGTATTCACTTAACAAGAATTCTCAACCAAAACAACATTCAGTTAACAAAATGTAATGTATGTAGATAAAATGTTTTGGAATTTTCAATTTTTATTCACTCACTTAAATGACATCGACTGTACCTAAGGTGTTTGCTACCTTAGCCTGTAGTATGGCAAACAGAGATGTGTCTACCTGTCTGAACCGCTTTTTCAACTCTTCATCTGTTGCTTCAGGATCTATCTGCAATACCTGTGTAATAAAACATAATACTGCAACTACTATTTTGCACCATCAGGAAATTGCTATAACAGAGCGAGTTCGTAATATAGCGATGTAGTCCAAAAGTAAGCATGTTACAAATACTTCATTATTAATATTTATATACAAGTTACAGAATGGATTTTAATGAATGTAATGAAGAAAGCTGTTTGAATGTGCAAACAAAAGCAATCAGTCGCTTATTTCTAGATACATCTTTAAAACAAAATGGAGAGTTTTCATTAGGTTGCAATTGGCTAAAATAGACCAAACCAGTAAAAATGGCGCAATTTTTAGCACCACTAACAAGGAGCACAAATTGAATTCCTGCAACTTTTTTTTAAATTACCTTGGAAGTGGGTCCTCCCATAAACTGGATGTCCCCAGTCTGAATTGATGAGCACTGAGTTTTCCCAATTGCACCCCTCTGTAACCCTTCAACAAGGCTCTTCAGATTTTTGTTTTTCAAAAGGATGTGTTTTAGTGAACACACAACCATTTTTTAAAATGAAGGTAAATGTTAAAAAATATTTAATTAATTCAGAACTAACTATTGCACATAAATGGAACCAGTAAATGATTCGAAGATATTGATTAAAATGTGTATTTTTGTGATAATTTACTTTTCAGCTGTCATACCACCAGGCTATCACTCTTAAATATATTAGCTTTTCTTTAAAAGCACAAGGGAGAAAAATAAACTGTTACATTCTACCCAATTGCACTGGTTCATGCGAGATTTAGTTTCTGATATGCAAATTAGTTTGAGCAGAGGATTGAACCGTAACTTAAACTTTGGAAAACAGCTATAATTTTTAATGAAATTGTGCCTGACAGCGGAAACTCTACTACTTCATACAAACAATAACAACTTGGATTTACATGGGGAATAGAAAAATTCCCCAAGACACTTATACTAGGCCAAAAGTTTTCAACAAAGAGATAAAGACATTTAAAAATGTAAGTAATTGCAAGACAGGAAATCCATATACGTCTGCGAGCACAGGGGTGACTCGATGAATGGGACACGAGTCTGGTTAGAGGCAAAGCTTGAAATGCGCTAAAATTTATGACGGGTGGAAAATGGTGTTTTGGGGGGGGAATCGGCAGCATTGGAATAGTCGAATCCGGAAGCAATACCAGCATGGATGAGATTTTTGTCATTGGAGGGGTTGAGCAAGGGATGGAGACAACGATGAGACGAAATTCATTATCGCCTCCAATGTGCCACTTCAGTCTTTGGTTGCCTAAGGAAAAGAGTATTTGAGGGTTATGATTTAATACCCGAGACCATGGTTTACCAGATAGCGGTGATTCCTATCTGATTCTGAAACCTGGGCAACCTAAAGCAGGTACCTCAAATCATTACAGACGTACCATCAATGGTGCTTTCGCAAAATTCTCTAAATGCAATGGCAGGAAAGTCAGTCCAACAGCAGTGTCCTTTCCCAAGTCAATATGCCCAGCATCGAGGCACTAATCACTGAAAACATATCCGCTTGGCAGCACGTGTCCCTCATATGCCCAATACCAGACTCCCAAAGCAATTGCACAACATAGAATTTTGTCGCAGAGGACAACAAAATGATTTAAGAATGTCCTCAAAGCGTCTTTGCAGAGGTGAAACATTCTTGTTGTCTCATGGGAGCCCCTTGCTTGTGACTGACCAAAATGGAGCAGGCTCATTCGGGAAGGCACTAAACACAGAGATTTTGTCAAGAACACGCAGAGGTGAATTCAAGGAGAGCACTCACAAGCATCAAAACAACTCATCTACCCAACTCTTCCTAGCACTACCTGCCCCACTTGTGGTAGAGTCTGAAGATCGGTCATTGGACTTACCAGCCATCTCAGAACCCATTGAGCCAGAGTAGAAGGAAATCATCCTCGGTCCCAAAGGACTGCCTAAGGAGAAGGGACTACCTACAGGGAATATAGGGTGACGGAAGTAGGTGGATTTGGTGACAGAGGTTATAGGGTCAAGAGCTTGGGTCAAATAGGAAGCTATGATCATGGGAATCTGGTTTCGCCTGGGATGTTGGTTAAGAAGTGGGCTGGATTCTGGGGCTAATGAAGAGAGTTTCTGACAGTATCCAATATTTAAATGGAGGAATTTTATACTTACCCAGTGTAGCACAAGGCAGTAGAGGGTGTAAGGGAGGAGATAGTGGGTGAGATAGAGTTGGGTGTCATTTGAGTGCATGTGGAACCCGAAGCTGTGATGATGTCACCAAGGCACAGCACGTAGTCGAGAAATAGGAAGTGGCCAAGGATTCCAGGGGCAATGGAATCAGGGAAGGGAAGCCATTGCAGGAAGCCCTGTGGCTGCAACCAGATATACAGGAATGTAATCAGACAAGGGCAGTCCCACTAAGCGAGATAACAGTTCCAGTTAAGAGTCATATTGCATTCAAAATTTTAGTTCTGTTAGTCTCCACAAATGCTGCCAGATCCAATGAGCTTTTCCAGAACTTTCTGTTTTGAGAAGAGTGGTTTTGGAGGAGAAGAGTGTTGATGTCAGCAACCATGTCAACAGATGCAGAGATATTGAGACGGATAAGAAAAAAATAGTCACTTAGGATGTCAGGAATTCAGACATGCAACTGCCAAACAAAATTATATGTTGGCAAGAGACTTACTTCAAATGGATTTAGATTGATGTAGGTGGATCCAGGTCTCGTCAGTCTTTCAATTTGCTGTTTTGGGGTCAGAACAGAGTCCCTCTTTTCAATCTGCTTAACCTGCAAGAACAAAAAGATTGCTTTTACCAAATAGGACTTTTAAATTATTAATTTACTGATACATCATAAAACAAATTGACGACTAAGGAAGCCACCTTTGAAAATCTATACCAACAAACAACTTAGTCATATAGCACCGTTAATGTGCTAAAACATCCCATGGGGCTTCACAGGAAAGATACTAAACCACGAGGCAAGACTGCAATAAAGGGCACGGAGAGGCGAGACTTCAGTAAAGGTCAGAAAGAGGGAAGCTGGACTTCAATTAAGAACGGAGCGAGGCCGTAATACTGGATAGTAATAGTGGAGAGTGTATGGGTAGAATACTGAAACAGATAGTAAGCAACACCTAGAGCTGGAGTAGAGCCTACAAGGGAGAGCGGATTGGAAAGTGGGGTAGACAAGTTGCCTTTCTCCAATTTATAGCTACATTAAGTAGAATTCTAGCTTTTTAAAAATATAAAATTACATATTTCTTCTACTTGGAATAAATTTAATGTTGGGGTCTTATAACTTAAAAGTATGTCTGGGGATCTCAGTCCTATGCTTTGCACGGCCTGCAGTATGTGGGAATTCCTGGACACTCCATGCAGTCTGGATGACCACATTTGCAGGAAATTCCCCGGGTTTGACCAACTTGAAAACTGTATTTCAGAACTCGAGTGCTGGCTGGAGACAGAGCGGTGCAACCACGAGGCTGATACATTCGCGGATAGCACATTTTTAGACCTGGTCATCCCGCAGCTTCACGGAATGCGGTCAGGGCGGGAATGGGTGACCACCAGTCAGGTAATCAGGAAAGCCCAGGATACATCTCACTCAAGAACCATTTTTCTGTGTTGGAAAATAGCGAATGACAGTTCCTCTGGGGACTGCAGCCAGAGTTAAGTTCACAGCACTGTAGGTGGCTCAGCTGCAAAAGGGGTAAGAGTGAAAGAGCAAGTTCTAGAAGGCTCAATGTTGAGGGGTGCAGACAGACATTTCTGCAGCCACAGATGTGATCCCAGGATGGTGTGCTACCTCCCTGGTGTCAGGATCAGTGATGACACTGAACAGCTGCAGGGCATTCTGAAGGGCGAGAGTGAACTGTCAGAGGTTTTGGTACACATTGAGTTTTTTTTTAAATCTTTTGCCATTGCCATTTCTCATATTTATAAACAATTGCATATATATACACACACATCATATTTTTCTTACCCGCGTTAATTTACTTTATTGTACAGAAAGGTTTATTTCTTCTTTCTTTTAATTGGTCGGATATACATTTTGCTGCCCGTTGGAACGGTCTAAGGTCCCTCCCCCACCCCGCCCCTCCACTTCAGCTTTGCTTTGCTTTGATTTATTTGGGGGGGGGGGGGGGGGGGGGGGGGGGCACACCACCCCCTTCCTCTTCTCTTCTGTGGTTTCTCCACCTTCATTCCGTTCTTCTCTCCCTCCCCCCCAACCCAGGTTGCGCAGTCCTTTGGTTCCTCATCGATCTTGGTTTTTTTATTCTCAACTTACTCCTCATTGCTGGCCTTGAACAGGTTTTGGAACAGGCCAACAAGCTGCCCCCAAGTATCCAGGAAGCCTTCCTCTGACCCTCGGATGGCGTACTTAAATCTTCTCCAGGTGGAGAAATTCCAGGAGGTCAGCGAGCCAGTCTGCAGCTGTGGGTGGTGCTGCCGATCGGCAGCCGAGCAGGATTCTCCGGCGTGCGATTAGGGAAGCGAAAGCAAGGGCGTTGGCTCCCTTCCCCATGTGTAACTCTGGCTGCTCCGATACCCCGAAGATTGCCGCTATTGGGCATGGCTGCACCCTCACAACGTTGGACAAAGCCTCGGAGAAGGCTAGCCCAGAACATGTGCCTGTGGTTGGCCGGGCCCCTCTGGCACCGCTCACATTTATCCTCCACCTCAGGGAAGAACCTGCTCATTCGGGTTCTGGTCAGGTGTGCTCTGTGCATTAGGCTGAGCCTTGCGCAGGAGGAGGTGAAGTTAGCCCTGCTCAGAGTCCTCACCCTACCTCTGTCCCCAGTTCATCCTCCCATTTCTGTCTGGTCTTGTCCAGTGGTGTTTGAGCTCTGTCCAGTAGATGTCCATATATTTTCCCACATATATTTCCCCATATATTTCCCCCCCCCCACCTTGTTGCTTGTGCCTATCAGGTCCTCTAGTAGTGTGTTTTCTGGGTACCCGTGGTACCTACTGTCTCTGCGGAGGAAGTGTTTTATTTGGAGGTGTCTCATTTCCCGCCCTTTTGCTAGTTTCCACTTTCTCGTCAGTTCATCCAGTGTCGGCAGTCTGTGCCCTACGTAAAAGTTTCAGACTGTCACTGTGCCCATCCTGCCTCCATCTTTTGAAGGTGGTATCTAGCATGGCTGGGGGAATCTGTGGTTGCCGCAGGTGTGTGCCATTTTAGTTAGTCCAAAGTGTTCTCTCAGCTGGGCCCACGTTATCAGCGTGGCCTCTACCACTGGGCTCATTGTGCATCTTGTTGAAGATGGGATTGCTGCTGTAGCCAGGGCCCAGAGGGTCATTCCTTTACAGCATGCCTCCGCCGTCTGTACCCACTCTGTGCCGGGTTTGTGTACCCACCCCTCACTCTTTCTGACTTTGCTGCCCAGTGGTAATATTGTAGGTTTGATAAAGCCCCCTTTGATTTTCCTTCTTTCCAATGTTGGTTTGGGAATTCTCGGATTCTTATCCTCCCACACAAAGGCCATTTTGTCTACATTTTGGAAGAAGGCCTTGGGGATGAAGATCGGTATGGATCTAAACAGGAAGAGGAACCTCGGCAGTAGTGGTTCACATTGATACCAAAATAAAGAGGGATGAGATCCTGTAAGAAGAATTGAGAGCTGGGGAGCACAGTGGTGCAGTGGTTAGCACTGTTGCCTCACGGTGCCGAGGTCCCAGGTTCTATCCCGGCTCTGGTTCACTATCTGTGTGGAGCTTGCACATTCTCGCTGTGTTTGCGTGCGTTCCGCCCCCGCAACCCAAAGATGCAGGGTAGGTGGATTGGCCAAGCTAAATTGCCCCTTAATTGGAAAAAATTAATTGGGTACACTAAATTTTTAAAAAATTGAGAGAGTTAGGTAGCACATTGAAAAGCAGGACCTCAAAAGCAGTAATCTCTGGAATACTCCCAGTGCTACATGCTGTGAGTTTAGGAGGAGGAGGATAGAGCAGCTGAATGTGTGGCTGAAGAGATGGTGTAGGAGGGAGTGCTTTAGTTTCCTGGTCACTGGCTCAGTTTCTGGGGTAGATGGGACCATGTATATACAAGTCAATGGGTTGCAACTGAATCTGAAAGGGACTAATGTGGTGAGGTTTGCTAGTGCTGTTGGGGTGGGGGGATGGATTTAAAATAATTTGGCAGAGGGGTGTGGGTCACAGTGTGGAAGTACAGTAGGGGGCCATGAAAAGCCAAATATAAAA
This sequence comes from Scyliorhinus canicula, assembly GCF_902713615.1. NCBI lineage: Eukaryota > Metazoa > Chordata > Chondrichthyes > Carcharhiniformes > Scyliorhinidae > Scyliorhinus > Scyliorhinus canicula. The sequence continues at coordinate 106,174,975 of NC_052146.1, read as the reverse complement.
GAAAAACTCATGTCAGTATGGAAAGCAGAGCAAAGACAGACATGTTAAGGCTCAAGGGAATATGGTACGCTTGGATGGCATTTATTTTAATGCGAAGCGTCTTAAATGTAAGGCCGATGAACTGAGGTAGTTGATTAACACATGGAAGTATGCTATTATTGCTATCACAGATGTGGTTGAGGTGGGGGCAGGACTGGCAGCTCAACATCTTCGAGCGAGCCGAGGCAGGGTGGGGGCGGTGTCACAATATCGATCAAAGAGTCAATTACTGCAGTGAGGAGAGATGATATCTTAGCAAGTTCCTCGACTAAGGCCATATGGGTGGAACTTAACAATAAGGGAGCAGTCACACTACTATCAGTGTACTACAGGCCCCCAAACAGTCGGAAAGTAGAAGAGCAGATACGTAGGCAAATCTCAGTGCAAAACGAAAGGGTAATAAAAGTAGGTGATTTCAACTTCCCCAATATTAATTGAGATTGTCAGTGTGAAAGGCTTGGAGGGGACACAATTTTTAAAGTGCATCCAGGAGAGCTTCTTTGAGCCAGCATATAGAAAGTCCTACAAGCGAGGGAGCGGTACTTGACCTAATTTTAGGGAATGAAGCCGGGCAGGTGGTAGAAGTGTCAGTGACTTATGATGATAGTGACTATAACTCAGTTAGATTTACGGTAGTTATGGAAAAGGACAAAGATGGACCAGAATTAATGATTCTAAATCAGGGGAAAAGGCCGATTTCAACAGGATAAGACAGGATCGAGGCAAAGTGGACTGGGAGCAGCTACTTGTAGGACACTCCTACGTGAGAGCAGTGGGAGTCATTCAAAAACTAAATAGAAAGAGGGTGAAAAGCCGTCATGTTCCTGTAAAGTTAAAGGGTGGGACCAAAAAGTCCAGAGAACCCTGGATGCCCAGGGAATCACAGGATTGGATCAATGAAAAAGGGAGGCTTATGGCAGATGCAGAGGGTTGAAAACAGTGAATGCCTAAGGAGCATAGAAAGTGCAGGGGCTTCTTAAAAAAGAAATCAGGAGAATGAAGAGGGGGCATGAAAAAACACTGGCAGAGAATAAAGAAGCCCAAGGTATTTTATAAGTATATGAAGGGCAAGAGGGTAACCGGGGAAAGAATTGAGCCAATTAGGGACCAAAATGGCAACCTGCATGTGTGGAGCCAAATTACATAGGGGAGGTCTTAAATTAGTATTTTGCATTGTGTTCACCATGGAGAAGGACAATGTAGGTTTAGAAAGCAGGGAGGGGGACGATAATATAATTGAACAGATTAGCACTGAACGGGAGGAGCTCAGCAGGCTTAAAAGTGGATGAATCCTCAGGCCCAAATGTATCCCAGGTTGTGAGAGACAGGTGAGGAGATTGCAGGGGCTTGGACATAAATTTTCAAATCTTTTCTGGCCACAACAGCCGCCAGAGGACTGGAAGACAGCTAATGTGGTACAATAATTCAAGAAGGGAAAAACCAAGTAATTACAGGCCAGTGAGTCAGTAATAGGGAACTTATTGGGGGAAAATTCTGAGGGACAAAATTAATATCCACTTGAAAAGGCAATGATTAATCAAGGATAGTCAGCATGGCTTTGTCATGGAGAGCTCCTGTCTAACAAATTTGCTTGAATTTTTTTTGAGGTGACTTGGTAGATGAGAACAATGCAGTTGATGTAGTCTATGTGGACTTCATTAAGGCTTTTGACAAGGTCCCACATGGGAGACTCATCAAGAAAGATCCAGGGGGCGGCACGTGGCAAGCATTGCTGCTTACAGTGCTGAGGACCCATGTTCGAATCCTGGCCCTGGTCTGTCCATGTGGAGTTTGCACATTCTCCCTGTGTCTGCGTGGTCCTACAACCCCCACAACCCAAAGATGCGCAGGTTAGATAGACTGGCCACGCTAAATTGCCCCTTAATTGGAGAAAAAAATAATTGGGTACTCTAAATTTATTAAAGGAAAAAAAAGAAAGATCCAGGGCAATTTGGCAAATTGGATCCAAAATTGGCTTTGTGGCAGGACGCAGAGGGTGTTGGTCGAAGGACGTTCTTGTGACTGGAAGCCTATGTCCAATGGTATACTGCAGGGATCAAAACACCATAAGAAATAGGAACAGGAGGAGGCCGTTCGGTCCCTAGAGTCTGCTAGGTCCCCTTGTGTTTGTAGTGTACATTAATGATCTAGACAGAAACGTGGGTGGTATGATGAGTAAGTTCAGATGACACAAAATTTAGTGGCATGACAAATAGCGAGGAGGAAAGCCTTACATTACAGGGTGATGTAGACGGGCTGGTCAGATGGGCAAAACAGTGGCAGATGGAATTTAACCCCGAAAAGTGTGAAGTGATGCATTTTAGGAGGACTAACAAAGCAAGGGATAATGAATGGTAGGACACTAGGAAGTACAGAGGACCAGAGCCTTGGCGTGCATATTCATTGGTCCCTGAAGGTAGCAGGACAGGTAGATAAGATGGTCAAGAAGGCATATGAGATACATGCCTTTATTAACCACGGCATATAATATAAAGCAGGGAGGTTATGATGAAGCTGTATAAAACACTCGTTAGACCACAACTGGAGTTTGTGTACAGTTCTGGTAGCTTCATTAGAAGGGGAATTGCACTAGAAAGGGCAGCACGGTGGCACAGTGGTTAGCACTGCAGCCTCACGGCTCCAAGGTCCCAGGTTCGATCTCAGCTCTGGGTCACAGTCTGTGTGGAGTTTGCACATTCTCCCCGTGTTTATGCGGGTTTCACCCCGACAACCCAAAGATGTGCAGAGTAGGTGGATTGAAGACACTAAATTGCCCCTTAATTGGAAAAAAATATTTGGGTATTTTTTATAAAGTGCTTGCACTAGAAAGGGTGCAGAGAAGATTGACCAGAATGTTACCTGGGCTGGTCTGTTTCAGCTACGACAAGAGGGTGTTCTCCTTCGGGAGATTGATCTGTACAGAATTGAGGGACATAGATAGGGTAGATAGGAAGAAATCTTTCCCTTTAAGTGGAGGAGCCAATAACCATGGGATGTGGATTAGGTTATGGGCAGGAGATTTAGCGGGGGTTTGAGGAAAAGTCTTTTTCACCCAGAAGGTGGTGGGAATCTGGAACTCACTGCCTGAAACTGTGATAGAGGGGAAACCCTCACAGCATTTGAGGGCTGAGATAAGCACTTGAAACTGCATAGCATACAGACTACGGACCAAGTACTGCAAAAATGGGGTTAGAATAGATAGGTGCTAGATGACTGGCATAGGCATGATGGGCCAATGGCCCTCTTTCTGTGCTGGAACACTATATGGCTATTAATGTGCAAACAACTTTACACGACACGAATGCAGAACTGCCGACATAAGTTTTTTTTTAAATTTAGATTACCCAATTATTTTTTCCCATTAAGGGGCAATTTAGCGTGGCCAATCTACCTACTCTGCACATTTTTGGGTTGTGGGGGTGAAACCCACGCAGACACGGGGAGAATGTGCAAACTCCACACAGACAGTGACCCAGAGCCGGGATCGAACCTGGGACCTCAGCGCCGTGAGGCGGTTGTGCTAACCACTAGGCCACCGTGCTGCCCTTCTGCCGACATAAGTTGATGCAGTTTTCCAAACCATGTAGCCAACAAATCGTTTAATATCTACGACGAGCTCCTCGTTATTCAGAATTTTAAAATCCCACCACTACCACCATATTAATTTTGCTTCACCCGTGTATTATTACACAGAGTACTGACCATGCATACAAGATCAATCACCAGTTAATTATTGAGGGCTGGCTACATATTTAGGTTTACAGCTTTACGTTTTCTCTGGACAAGTGCTCTCTTTAGATGGAAACACAGAGGGTAGAGGTCACATGGCAACCTACTGCATTCTCATTACAAATGAAATGAAAAAATGAAAATCGCTTATTGTCACGAGTAGGGTTCAATGAAGTTACTGTGAAAAGCCCCTAGTCGACACATTCCGGCACCTGTCTAGGGAGGCTGGTACGGGAACAATACTGTGCATGAAAAACATAGCCACAGCTCCTAATAGAATCCTACAACAAGAGCCATGCTTTTATCAGTTGCATTGTACACCAACTCTGAACCCACTCCCCAGTAGGAAAGAAATGAGAAGTGGGACCATTTTGATTTTTTTTTGTATCTGATATAGTGCGACGAATACAGGAACATAGGAATTAGGAGCAGAAGTAGGCAATTCAGTCCTTTGAGCCTGCTCCGCCATTCAATTGCTGATCTCTTCTTGGTCTCAAATCCACCTCCCCACCTGTTGCCCATATACCTTTAACCCGTTTTTATAAAAAATGTGTCTTGAAACCATTTAACGACTCAGACTCCACCGCACTATGGGGCAGCGAGTTCCACAAATTCACCACCCTCTGCGAGAAGTATTTCCTCCTCATCTCACTTCTAAATCTACCGTGTCTCAACCTATATCCGTGACCTCTCTTTCGAGATTACCCACAAGGGGGACATCTGGTCTACATTCACTTATCACTCATTTAGTATTCTATACACCTTGATCAGATCCCCTCTTATCCTTATAAACTTCAGCGAGTATAAGCCCAAACTGTTTAATCTCTGCTCATAGTCAACCCCACCCTTTCATCCCCAGAATCAATCTAAAGATCCCTTTTTCATTCCAAGTTCCATATGGAGCAAGGACAGCCATCACTGGACCCCATAATCCTAAAATATCTGTTTGACTAAAATGGAATTACGCAGTGCCTGCATTTAAAAATAACTGTTGGCATTACAGAGGTTAGGATTTTAAAGGGAGAAACAAAATACTGCCACTACTGATGGCTCAAATAAAACAATTCCTTTTTACTCCTGAAATATCAAGATCACTGGACTAATACCAAATGTGCCAAAATGTTCTGCATCGTGCACACATTTTAGATAGTTAACTGCAGACAACAGCCAGTCAAAATCTAAACTAGAGTGAATAAAAACTTATTACTTAATCAGTGGGATGATACCCCATCATTGACATTTGCCAAGCTTCTTGAACATCTCGTCAAAGCACTACGTGACCAGCCTAACTTTCCAACACCCAGGTGGTTAAAAACCAAGTAGGTTCAATTTTGCCACAAATTAGAACATTTGAACAAGTCTTACAGTCAGAATACCATCTGGTAGGGGAAAGGTGTTTACAAATTTAAGTTGAAAATAAATAACACTCATTCCAATGTTCACATAGGGGAAACCCCTGGTGAATAAAACTCTAAATCAACAAGAAATTTTTCTATAAATACTACAATCTGTGTTCCACTCACGAAATTCTATGACCCAAAAGTTGGGTTTTCCTCTTCAATAGCACCATGCAAGCCTCAAAAGAATCAGTAGGCTCACTTACTGTAGGTATCAGATAGTACATAATAAATGCTGATCAATTTCACAAAAGGAAACTGAACGATTGTGTTTAACTGACAACTGTCCTGATATTGAGAACCGATGTATATTGATCCATCAATTGATGAAATCGCCTATGAAAGGTTCTAATTTTAAACGGGCTGCTGCAATTGTCTCCACAAGAATGAAAGCTGTTCAAAATAAGTCAGTGATTGTGAGCCTCAAGGGCATGTGCAGAATGTGATAAGATATTACATAAATGCAACATTTCATTATTGTAGGTGGATGCATGGGAATCTGTAAGACGTTAAATGCAAATAGGTCAGCCATTGCAAGCACAATCAACTGTGCTGGTAGGAATCCTGCCTTCTGGTAGAAATCAGAGCTTCCAATTATAATTACAAAGAAATGGCTGTTTTGTTCTACATAGGAACATAAGAACTAGGAGCAGGAGTAGGCCATCTGGCCCCTCAAGCCTGCTCCACCATTTAACGAGATCATGGCTGATCTTTTGTGGACTCAGCTCCACTTTCCGGCCCGAACACCATAACCCTTAATCCCTTTATTCTTCAAAAAACTATCTTTACCTTAAAAACATTTAATGAAGGAGCCTCAACTGCTTCACTGGGCAAGGAATTCCATAGATTCACAACCCTTTGGGTGAAGAAGTTCCTCCTATACTCAGTCCTAAATCTACTTCCCCTTATTTTGAGGCTATGCCCCCTAGTTCTGTTTTCACCCGCCAGTGGAAACAACCTGCCCGCATCTATCCTATCTATTCCCTTCATAATTTTAAATGTTTCTATAAGATCCCCCCTCATCCTTCTAAATTCCAACGAGTACAGTCCCAGTCTACTCAACCTCTCCTCATAATCCAACCCCTTCAGCTCTGGGATTAACCTAGTGAATCTCCTCTGCACACCCTCCAGTGCCAGTACGTCCTTTCTCAAGTAAGGAGACCAAAACTGAACACAATACTCCAGGTGTGGCCTCAGTAACACCTTATACAATTGCAGCATAACCTCCCTAGTCTTAAACTCCATCCCTCTAGCAATGAAGGACAAAATTCCATTTGCCTTCTGAATCACCTGTTGCACCTGTGAACCAACTTTCTGTGACTCATGCACTAGCACACCCAGGTCGCTCTGCACAGCAGCATGTTTTAATATTTTATCATTTAAATAATAATCCCGTTTGCTGTTATTCCTACCAAAATGGATAACCTCACATTTGTCAACATTGTATTCCATCTGCCAGACCCTAGCCCATTCACTTAAACTATCCAAATCCCTCTGCAGACTTCCAGTATCCTCTGCACTTTTTGCTTTACCACTAATCTTAGTGTCATCTGCAAACTTGGACACATTGCCCTTGGTCCCCACTCCAAATCATCTATGTAAATTGTGAACAATTGTGGGCCCAACACGGATCCCTGAGGGACACCACTAGCTACTGATTGCCGACCAGAGAAACACCCATTAATCCCCACTCTTTGCTTTCTATTAATTAACCAATCCTCTATCCATGCTACTACTTTACCCTTAATGCCATGCATCTTTATATTATGCAGTAACCTTTTGTGTGGCACCTTGTCAAAGGCTTTCTGGAAATCCAGATATGCCACATCCATTGGCTCCCTGTTATCTACTGCACTGGTAATGTCCTCAAAAAATTCCACTAAATTAGTTAGGCACGACCTGCCCTTTATGAACTCATGCTGCGTCTGCCCAATGGGACAATTTCTATCCAGATGCCTCACTATTTCTTCCTTGATGATAGATTCCAGCATCTTCCCTACTACCAAAGTTAAGCTCACTGGCCTATAATATCCCGCTCTCTGCCTACCTCCTTTTTTTAAAACAGTGGTGTCATGTTTTCTAATTTCCAATCCACCGGGACCACCCCAGAGTCTAGTGAATTTTGGTAAATCATCACTAGTGCATCTGCAATTTCCCTAGCCATCGCTTTTAGCACTCTGGGGTGCATTCCATCAGGGCCAGGAGACTTGTCTACCTTTAGCCCCATTAGCTTGCCCATTACTACCTCCTTAGTGATAACAATCCTCTCAAGGTCCTCACCTGTCATAGCCTCATTTCTATCAGTCGCTGGCATGTTATTTGTGTCTTCCACTGTGAAGACCGACCCGAAAAACCTGTTCAGTTCCTCAGCCATTTCCTCATCTCCCATTATTAAAACTCCCTTCTCATCCTCTAAAGCAGTGCATCTCAAACTATCTGATGTGGCGGACCGGCAGTTTTTTTTTTCAATGTGCCAGGGACCGGTGAGCAAAACAAGCCAATCCAGGATTACTGTCTCTTTCTTTTCTGGAAACACTCCAAGTACCGGCAGACGATGGCTCGCGTACCGGCACCGGTACGCGTACCATACTTTGAGAAGCACTGCTCTAAATGACCAATATTTACCTTAGCCACTCTTTTTTGTTTTATATATTTGTAAAAACTTTTACTGTCTGTTTTTATATTCTGAGCAAGTTTACTCTCATACTCTATATAGCTTTTTTGGTAGCTTTCTGTTGCCCCCTAAAGATTTCCCAGTCCTCTAGTCTCCTACCAATCTTTGCCACTTTATATGCTTTTTCCTTCAATTTGATACTCTCCCTTATTTCCTTAGATATCCATGGTCGATTTTCCCTCTTTCTACCGTCCTTCCTTTTTGTTGGTATAAACCTTTGCTGAGCACTGAAAAATCGCTTGGAAGGTTCTCCACTGTTCCACCATAAAGTCTTTGCTCCCAGTCTACCGTAGCTAGTTCTTCTCTCATCCCATTGTAATCTCCTTTGTTTAAACACAAAACACTAGTGTTTGATTTTACCTTCTCACCCTCCATCTGTATTTTAAATTCTACCATATTGTGATCGCTCCTTCCTAGAGACCCTTCTCAAACAGATGCTGCTATCCCTCGAGTACAGCCAGCATTTTCTATTATTTCAGATTTCCAGCAGCCAAAGTACTTTGCTTCTGTCATTTATAAGATTCAAAAGAGCTTTCAAATATATTCTTAAGACTTCAACTAGTCAGATAGATATCAATGTGCTATATTTGCCATTTTGCTGCTTTGCTAAAGTTACAAATCAGAAGGAGGTGGATTCAAGACTCACTCCAGGACTTAACCAACAGCCATAAAATGCAATGCAGGAACACCACAGTGCACACTATCAGTGCAGGAAGACCACATTTGTCAAGCATTCCTTTTTAAATCACCAATTGAGTCTACCCGACTCCTGGGATAGGGGAAAAACATTCATTTATAGAGCACTTCTCCCAAGTACTCTTGAAGTGTCATAATGTAAAAAAACATGGCAGTTTGCACACAAATTTCCACCACAAGCAATATGACAACCAAATCACCAGGGACACTTGCTCTTCTTCAAAATTAGGGGTTGGGATAAAATCACCTACATCCACTTGAGTGGGCAGTCTGGGTTAAATGTTTGATTTTTTTTTTTTTTTTTAATTAGAGTACCCAATTCATTTTTTCCAGTTAAGGGGCAGTTTAGTGTAGCCAATCCGCCTACCCCAGGTTCGATTCCCTGCAGGGTATGTGCAGAGTCCCCATGTCTGCCTGGGTTTCCTCCAGGTGCTCCAATTTCTTCCCACAGTCCAAAGACGTGCAGGTTAGGTGTACTGGCCATGATAAATTGCCTTAGGACCAAAAAATATTAAAAGGGATTATTGGGTTACAGGGATAGGGTGGAAGTGAGGGCTTATGTGGGTCGGTGCAGACTCAATGGGCCGAATGGCCTCCTTCTGCACTGTACGTTCTACGTACCCTGCACATCTTTGGGTTGTGGGGGCAAAACCCCCGCAAACACAGGGAAAATGTGCAAACTCCACACAGACAGTGAACCAGAGTCGGAATCAAACCTAGGACCTCGACGCCGTGAGGTAGCAATGTTAACCACTGCGCCACCATGCTACCCGTTACATGTCCGATCTGAACTACCGTCCCAACTGACAGTGCAGCACTCCCTCAGTACTGTACTGGGAGTGTCGGCCCTCATTTTTTTGTGCACATGCAGAGTCAGAATCAAACACGAAACAGAATCAACATTTTCTATCTCGAGACAAGAACGTTTATTCTCTGATCCACAGCTGCTGCATTGCTGGCTACATTATTTTTAAAAAACAAGATTAGTCCATCCGGTTGCATTTAAAAGTGGCAGCAGGCAAAATAAAAGCCATGCAGTGACTGGGCAGGGTAAAGGGCAGAGGGTTTGCTCCCTCACCCTCCAACCCATTATAAACCAAAGCCTATAGGCTGCAATAACAGAAAATACTGGAAAATCTCAGCAGGTCTGACAGCATCTGTGGAGAGGGAATGGAGTTAACGTTTGGAATCTGGGTGACCTATAGGCCTCAGGCTTCAGCCGCCTTTTCCTAAGAGGGAGAGAGGTCAGGGAATAGAGAGATAGACAGACCGCTTGGCGCCCGAGAGATGAGATCCGTCCACCTACCCCGCCACCCCGCTTCCCCTTTCCTCAGGCCGGATGCCTTTACCTCGGTGAGAAATACTTTAAAAGCCTCCTCTCCGCCAGAATCCACCCCGGGGACCAAGATGCCCGACGCCGCTCCGCTCTGAGTCGCCATTTTGCTCCCCGCCCCCCACAGCCGGGGACCCGGCGCGGCCGCCACGTGACCTGCTGCGCTGTCGCCGCCCTGCAGGTGGCGCCGGTGGGCGCTGCTGCTCGGATGATTGACAGGAGGCCAAAAGCAGGCCTTCCTGCTGCCTTTATCCCTGACATCCACCACCAGTTTTAATCTCACTTAGCAAAGAAAATGCACGGGGCCCAGTGGAAATGAATGTCGCCTTAAGCTCAGACGACTCCCTATCAACAATTTATCAAACTTTAGTGACCCCAGAGGACTCTAAAAGGAGAGGCATAAAGAGACTTATTTTGCCTGCTGCTACTTTTAAATGCAACCGGATTGCAAATCAAACTATTGTACACACCAAGTCCCAACTGGGACTATATTCATGTTCGGCTCCCATCTGGGCCGACTTTTATGACAAGTCCATTACTCCGCTGAAGAGCCCCCACCCCGGCACCGGAGCACAGCGGTTAGCACAGTTGCTTCATAGCTCCAAGGTCCCAAGTTTGATTCCCGGCTTTGGTCAATGTCTCTGAGGAGTCTGCACGTACTCCCCGTGTCTGCGTGGGTTTCCTCCCACAGTCCAAAGATGTGCAGGTTAGGTGGCTTGGCCATGCTAAATTGCCCTTCGTGTCCAAAAAAACGGTTAGGTGGGGTTACGGGGATAGGGTGGAGGGGTGGCCTTGATTGGGGTCCTCTTTCCAAGAGCTCGATGGGCCAAATGGCCTCCATCTGCACTGTAAATTCTATGAAAAAAAAGCTTGTATTCAACGAGGCTCGCGGGGAGGCTAATTGGTCCATTCCCGTATGTCTTGTGCAGGTTATGACATCCCTTCCCCCCCCCCCCCCCCCCCCCCCCCCCCCCCCGTCCACCTCCCGAAAGTCTGAAGGCCGGTCTGAGGAAGGTGGAGCAGGAGGGCGCCTGCTCTTTTTCGCTCGTGATTGTGCCTCCTGCGCTTGTGGGGCCGGATCAGGAGGTGTATATCTGGATGGTGAAAGCAGTTTTGTTGCTGATTACCATGGGGATTGGGGCACTGCTGGTGGTTGCTCCCTGGCTTGTTCACCATCAGAAATGTCTGATGCCCGAGACTCCATATTGGAGTCAGAGTCCTCAACCTTCTGCATGGGGTCCCCCAGGGACAACGTCCTTGAATACACTGATGCCGGCGTTGTCTGATTTGAAACTGATCCCTCTAGAGGAGTTTCACGTTGAACTGGTCTCCTGCTTCTGGGGGTGGCGGGTGAGGGAGCAAACCCTCTGCCCTTTACCCTGCCCAGTCACTGCATGGCTTTTATTTCACCTGCTGCCACTTTTAAATGCAACCCAATGGACCTGCTTCTTAGGTGGTCCACATGCTTCTTCTTCATTCAGTCCTGTGCCCAAACCTGGTATGAAACTAGCCCTGTCTGTTGAGCTACTGTTCCTGAGAAACACTTGGCGCCATGTTTTAAATGTAAACTACGTAACCTGGTGTGATCTGTCTGGTCTGTGACCGCCTGTTTGGCTAATGCCCCTGCTGCCCTGACTGCAGCATACTTTCCTGCCAATATCTGGAATGCAAGGCTAAGGCGGGTCTGGAGTCTTCGGCCCATGAAAGGATCTTCCGGTGCCACGCCAGTTGGGGCAGGTGGTGTGATTCCGTAATAAAATAAAAAATCTGGCCAGCCTTGTGTCGAGAGACCTCAGGGCCTGCTTCTTTAAGCCACTTTTAAAAGTTTGCACCGCCCATTTTAAGCTGGGTGGTCCGGGCCTGTGCGGATGTGCCGCACCCCATTTGCCTTCATGAATTCCCCAAATTCTTTGCTAGTAAAAGGCGTGCCGATGTCAGTCACCAATAACCCCGGAATATTATGTGTAAACGAGAGTTGCAATATTTCAATCGGTGCCTTCAAAGCAGTAGACGACATCTTGTGGACCTCTAGCCATAATCAGAAACATGGAGCCCAGGAAAAGACCGGGAAAGTTGGCATGAAGTTGCACCCAAGGCCATCCCAACCATTCTCATGGGTGAAGAGGCATGGTGGGTGGTAGCTTCTGCTGTTCTTGGCAGATGATGCACTGGTGGGCCAGTCACTCTATCTCTGCATCCAGGCCTGGTCACCAAAAGTAACTTCACACGAGTATTTTCATTTTTGATAAGTCCGGGTGCCTGTTATGTAGATCAGCCAGTATAAAGTCGTGCCCCTTGTGTGGAATCACAACACGAGTGCCCTTAGTGTCCAAAATTGCCCTTGGTGTTGGGTGGGGTTACTGGGTTATGGGGATAGGGTGGAGGTGTTAACCTTGGGTAGGGTGCTCTTTCCAGGAGCCGGTGCAGACTCGATGGGCCGAATGGCCTCCTTCTGCACTGTAAATTCTATGTAAAAAAATTCTATGAGTTACAGCACCTTCAACGCTGAACTCTGCTACCTTGGTCGAAAATGCCTTTAGCTCGTTGGGCAGTTTCCGGTGTTGACCACCATATAGCACGATAATGGATCGGTTTGCGTCCACTCATGTATTCGCCATGACTTGCAATGTATCCATGAAGTTCAATGTGGCTGCAACTTTGTCGACTCTGGGGGAGTCGGTGGTCGTGACAGCAGCGGAAGTATGCTCAATATTCGTGTTTGCAGATTGTGTGCCTGGTCGGTGCTTGAACAGATACTCATACACCACCAGGGAGCGAGCCCATCTTTGGATCCAGGCCAACGCAATAGACAGAATAGCCTTGTCCTCCTTGAAAAGTCACAACAACACTTTGTGGTCCATCAGTATTGTAAAGCGACATCCATACATGTACTGATGCACCTTTTGACTACGGAAGCTAGGGCCAATTCTTTTTAAATTTGTGTGTAGTTCTCCTCTGGTTGTTCTCTGGTTTTCTCAGAGAAGCCAGTGGTTTAGAGGTGAATGCAATTGGTCGTTCTCTACCGTTGTCCAAGCGGTGGGGCAACACAGCACCAATGCCGTACGGTGAGGCATCACATGTGGCTGCTAGAGGTTTGGCAGGATTGTAGTGCGTTAACAGGCCAGCTTAAGGAAGAGAAAAACTGCTCACTTTCTCCGGGTGAGGAATTTTTATTTTTATTTTTTTGCTTCAATTTACAGGATGGCAACCAAGGTCAACAAGTGGCTCTCCCACCATCAGCAGACTGTGTGAATTTAAACCCAACCAGCATTATCATGAAGTGAGTGGGATCTCAGTTCTTTGTGGGCAGCGCGGTCTTGCCTCAATCAACGGCAAAGCGCTGAGTGTGATTCTTGCACTTTTACAAATGGGAATAGTGGCTGTCCGGCTGCCAAGGACATTTCCTTTGAAGCAACAAATCCAGGCAAAATAAACAGAGGCATCAAGAGCCACACCAAGGACCCAGGTCTCCTGGTGGGCCTTCTTTGCACTTTATAGCAAAAGGTCTAGAGATAAAAGGTTAACTCGCAGTTGGAGTATTGTGTGCAGTTCTGGTCACCGCATTATAGGAAGGATGTGGAAGCATTGGAAAGGGTGCAGAGGAGATTTACCAGGATGTGCCTGGTATGGAGGGAAGATCTTATGAGGAAAGGCTGAGGGACTTGAGGGTGTTTTTGTTGGAGAGAAGAAGGTTAAGAGGTGACTTAATAGAGGCATACAAGATGATCAGAGGATTAGATAGGGTGGACAGTGAGAGTCTTTTTCCTCGGATGGTGATGGCTAGCACGAGGGGACATAGCTTTAAGTTGAGGGGAGATAGATATAGGTCAGATGTCAGATGTAGGTTCTTTACTCGGAGAGTAGTAAGGGCGTGGAATGCCCTGCCTGCAACAACAGTGGACTCGCCAACATTAAGGGCCTTTAAATGGTCTTTGGGTAAACATATAGATGATAATGGAATAGTGTAGGTGGGCTTTAGATTGGTTTCACAGATCGGCGCAACATCGAGGGCCGAAGGGCCTGTACTGCGCTGTACTGTTCTATGTTCTATGAAGTCAATTGCCTTTTTACTTGAGTGAAGCCTCTTCCTGTAGCGTTTCCCTTGCCCATGGCAGATTCTTTTCCACTTCCACTACGAGAGGGTGATCTGAATGGAGGAAACTTGGGGTGCTGCGATGCATTTCAGCTGTATGCATTCATCATTGGGCTGTTCGAATTGAAAAGTGTGGGATCTGGGTTGATGTGTATTTTGAGAGGGGGTGGCGGGTTTGTTGGCTGCCCTGTGGCTTCCGCTCCCTGTGGCTTCTCCGGCCACACGCCCCACATTGTCTGGAGTCTTCCTCTATGGATTTAAAATAATAATAATTTTTATTAGTGTCACAAGTAGGCTTACGTTAATTCTGCATTGAAGTTACTGTGAAAATCCCCTAGTCGCCACACTCCGGCGCCTCTTCGGGTACACTGAGGAGAATTCAGATTGTACAAATGATCTAACAGCACGTCTTTCAGGACTTGTGGGAGGAAACGGAGCACCCGGAGGAAACCCATGGAAACACGGGGAGAACGTGTATCATAGAATCATAGAATTTACAGTGCAGAAGGAGGCCATTCAGCCCATCGAGTCTGCTCTTACAAAGAGCACCTACTCAAGCCCACGTATCTACCCTATCCCCGTAACCCAGTAACTCCCATTTAACTTTTTTGGACACTAAGGGCAATTTTAGCATGACCAATCCACCTAACCCGCACATCTTTGGACTGTGGGCGGAAACCGGAGCACCCGGAGAAAACGCACGCATACAAGGGGAGAAAGTGCAAACTCCACACAGACAGTGACCCAGTGCTACTGTGTAGACTGCACACAGACAGTGGCCCAAGTCAGGAATCGAACCCGAGTACCTGGCGCTGTGAAGCATAGCTATCCACTGCTACCGTGGGGGACGTGTCCTGACCAGCTAACCTTGTCCTAGCTCCATGGACTTGGTATCGGTGGTGTTTGTCCTGAGGTGGGTGTCTGGGGTTTCCCATTCTAGGGGGTCCCGAACACCAGGAGCGGGCACGTCCCACACTGTTCACTTCCATCCCTCAGAGTTTCTGTACTTCCTTCCCTTCACTTTCTCTTGAAAGAGTCATTTCTACAGCCTTCTCAAAGTCTAACAATGGCTCGGCCAGCAACTTTCATTGGGTCACCATATTGTTCACGCCACAAGCCATTCGATCCCGCAGCATCTTGGGAAGGGAAGGACCGTAATCACAGAATTCAGATAGCTTCCTTAAATGCATTAAGAGCCCAGTAACAGACTCCACTCAGGTCCTCTCAGCCCCATTGAAATGGTACTGATGCTCGATGACCAACAGCTTGGGGTCATAATGGCTCACTGCTAGCGGTATCAGCTCGCAGCAGGAATGCGCGCCGCAGGTTCCAGAACTTCTCGGTCCTCTAGGACGGGAAGTATGCGGCATGCTTCCTGCAAGAAACCCACACAGCTCCGGGAGATGAAGTCATGTGGCTCCTGGAATGGCGAGGCATTGGGGGTGGAGTCTACATGAGTCACATGACCTCACATTTAGACAGGGTGGCTGTCTTGTTGGACCCACATTTTCAGCCGGAGATCTTGGGGGGTCAAGGAGTCAGTGCCAGGCCGGTTGCTGCACCTGATGGTCCACTAGGGGGTCGAGGTACTTCACTTTGTGAATGTCTACGCTCCCCAGGCTGGCCAGCAGCAAACGACTTTCTTTGAACAAGTGTCCACCATCGCCGCGGGCGAGTGCATCATCCTGGGTGGGGATTTTAATTGCACCCTCGGGATAAAGGACCGCCTTGGTACCCAGTGCAGCTCTCGTGCGGTGGTGGAGTTAAGAAACCTGGTCGGGTTCTTTGACTTGGTGGACGTCAGGCAGACTCTATATCCTGACTCCAGCACATTTCACTTTTGTGAGGTCTAGGATCGATGTGTCCAGAATCGACCACTCTACATTTCTAGGGCGTAACTGCACCATATCCCGACGGCCTCTGAGCAGCAGGTGCCATGCTTGGACCACCGTTTGATGTGGGCGGGCTCACCCTGTCTTGCGCTTAGCCGCGGTCCGCATACTGGCACTTTCATAGAATTTACAGTGCAGAAGGAGGCCATTCGGCCCATCGAGGCTGCACCGGCTCCTGGAAAGAGCACCCTACCCCCTACCCAAGGTTAACACCTCCACCCTATCCCCATAACCCAGTAACCTCACCCAACACTAAGGGCAATTTTGGACACTACGGGCAATTTATCATGTCCAATCCACCTAACTTGCACATCTTTGGACTGTGGGAGGAAACTGGAGCACCCGGAGGAAACCCACGCACACACGGGGAGGATGTGCAGACTCCGCACAGACAGTGACCCAAGCCGGAATCGAACCTGGGACCCTGGAGCTGTGAAGCGATTGTGCTATCCACAATGCTACCGTGCTGCCCACTTTAACGACCTGCTGCTGGAGGACGAGCGGTTCCTAGGCTCATTTCATCGACTCTGGGCCGGCTGGAGAAGGAAGCAGGGAGGCTTCCCCTCCTGAGGCTATGGTGGGACGTGGGCAAGACTCACATGCGCACCTTCTGTCAGGAGTATACGAGGGGGTCGACAAAGAGGCGGAAATCCAGGGTCGAGGAGCTGGAGAAGCAGTTGCTCGACCTGGAGTCACGTCTCAGTCAGCCCGATGAGGACCTTGCCTTGCGGCTGGTGCACAGAGAGAAGAAGGGCGTGCTGTGGGGCATGTAACTCGTCGGGTCCCGAGGCGAGTACGTGAAGTAGCGGATCCAGATCCTCACGGACATGGACCGTGGCTCCCCCTTCTTCTGCTCGCTGGAAAAAAGGCGCCGGGTCCGTCAGCTGCTCCGTAGGCTGCTGGCCGATGACGGGTCCCTCGTCTCAGATATGGAGGAGGTCAGGGCCCAAATCCGAAGCTTCTACAGCGCCCTCTTCTCTCCGGATCAGTCCAGCGAGGATGCTCGCAGAGTTTTGTGGGTGGACCTGCCGCAGGTAGGCCTGGAGGGTGCCAGGAGCTTGATACCTCTATAAGCCTGGGGGAGCTGACCGGCACCTTCAACAGCCTGTCCAGGGGCAAAACCCCAGGGCTGGACAGTCTGACCATGGTGTTCTTCAGGGCATTCTGGGACATCCTGGGGAGCGACTATGCAGGGATCCTGGGGGAAAAGTATCGCAAATGGGGAGATGTCCCTCTCATGGCGCAGGGTCACCATTATCTTGCTGCCAAAGAGGGGGGACCTCCACCACTTAAAAACTGGTGATCGGTCTCCCTCCTTAGCACGGATTACAAGATCATTGCCAAGGTGATGTATTTACACCTTGGCACCGTGCTGGACCAAATGATCCACCCTGACCACGGTCCCGGGCAGCACGATCCACGACAACATCCATCTGTCGCAGAGTGTCTTGTTAACGTTAATGGGTCCCTGATGGTGCCCTTTGCTTTGAGAGAGCAGTGCATCAGGGTTACCCCTTGTCTGGCCAACTCTATTCTATTTTCATGGAGCCTTCCCTGCGCCTCCTGCGGAGGAGGTTATCGGGGCTGATTATGCATGGGCCGGAGTGGTCCTCTCAGCTTACGCTGATGGCATGCTCATCATGTTCACCGACCCTGCTGACCAGCGGAGGATGCGAGAGTGCCAGGTTGTGTACTCCGCTATGTCTTCTGCCAGGATCAACGGAGCCAAGTGTTCCTGACTCCTGGTTGGTCCATGGGAGATGGATGCCTTCCCAGAGGAGCTCAGGCCTTTCACCTGGAGCATGACCAGCCTCCGCTATCTAGGGGTCCATCTTTGCCCGACTGAGGAATCTTGGCCGGCTAACTGGCAGGAGCTGGAGGCCAAGGTCAACGACCACTGGACAGGATTGCTCTGAGTGCTATCTTGCAGGGGTCAAGTTCTCGTCATAAACCAGCTGATAGCCTCCAAGTTGTGGTTGATGTGTTAGGCAGGCTGGTTCGATGTGGACTGCACTTGATGCAGGGAAGCTAGAAACAGATATCTAACACTGGAGAAGATCCAACACTGTTTTATTCAACGATAGAACTGATATACATGTCCAGCTGTGGGTCGACACTATACTGATCTGACTGGAGACCTTGCAGTAGCCTGACCAGACTTACTAGCTACCCCATGGTGTTTGCACTGGCTAGCTCGTGGACTCTGACTGTCTCAGTGGCTGGGTCCAGAGAGAGTGGGAAACCTCGTGCCCTCTGGCTTTATAGTGGTAGTGTCCTGTCTGGTGATTGGCTGCACTGTGTTGTGTGCTTACTGGTCATCCTGTATGTCAATCACTGCCTGTCTGCACCTCATTATATACATGAGTGGATCGTGTCGCGTCTTTTCGTCCGACGTCACTTCGTCCAACGACACTTCGTCCACGTCTTTTGGTCCAACGTCTTTTTGTCCGCACGTCTTTTGGTCCAACGTCTTTTTGTCCAATTATCCAATTACAAATTTAGCTGGACTTACCTGGTGATTTTTCTTAAATAGAAATAACTGCAAATTATCTTCGATGTAGTGCAGTAACACAGACAATATGGAAAACATTGCAAACATTGTTAGAAATACTTGTTTAGAGTCCGAATGCTCTTATTTGACTGTTAAGTGCATGAAACTAGAAAGTATTTCTGAACGATAAATGTCAGCTACGACCAATCCATTTAAATTAGTAACTATGAAGCACATTCCTAAATCCGATGTCAGCATCAACTGATTGTCGGAAGGAACTTGGTTCCCGTAAGTACACTAACACAGCAAAATCTGAATCAATCCGTACATGATCGGAATATACATTATTCAATATAAGATTTCAACCCTCTGCTAGGTAAAGTGCAAACACCCCTCTTGTAGAAAACACATACGAAAGGTGTATCACAAGGAATGGCGTGATTATGACAAATTGCAGCATCGGTTTTCAGTGATGTCCCCACTGCTAGTTACAGAGCCGGATCAAATTTAGACTGAGTAAATGTTCTGTTTATATAATCCCTATTTCAATAATCCACGCAGAGATCAACTCTGGCAATATAAGTCAAGTTACAAAAAGTCTTTGACAAAAAAAATCATCCGACAAAAAAACGTAACAAGTCGCAAAAAGTCTTTGACGAAAAAAATCATCGGACAAAATGACGTTGGACCAAAAGACGTGGACGAAGTGTCGTTGGACGAAATGACGTCGGACGAAAAGACATAGCACCGAGTGGATATGACAGTGGTACCGGCTGGTCACCTTGACCCCTCCCCCTGACTTTGTCACAAAGCTCCATGTCATAATATATACCAGTATATCATGGTGCAGACACACACTGATGGACACACACAGGGACCAATCAACATGTACAAACACCGCAGCCAATCACCAGTTAGAATACACACACTATAAAGGCAGAGGGCACCACGGTTCCCGCTCATTCTGGGTGCTGCCTCTCAGTGTAACAGGAACTTATTCAACCCAGCACGGACTCACACCACGTGCTGAGAGAATCAAATGGTTCGGACAAGGCTTAGGTCTCTAGTTCAAGTTAGCATTATTTAGACCCACAGTCATCGTGTGTTAGTTAGTTAGAAGTAGTTAATAAAATTGAGTTGAACCTTCATCTGTGTTGGAAGTGTCTGTTCATCTCTCAAGCCTACACAAGCCAACACATCACTCCAGAGAATGCTTGTAGAGTTCATCTGGGACAAGAGACTGTGCTGGGTTGCTGCTGAGATTCTGAATCTCCTGCTTAGGGAGGGCGGCCAGGGACTGGTGTGTCTTCGCACCCAGGTGATGACCTTCCACATTCAGTCCATGCAGCGATACCTTTACGTTGAGCCCCCTCTACAATGGTGTGCCCTGGCGGCGCATTTCCTCCGCCAGGTGCACGGCCTGAATTATGATGTGCAGGTCCTGTTCATAGATCTGCAGGATCTTCATTACCCTCTGCAGGCACTGCCCATCTTTTGCCAAAGTCTGTAGCATGGTCGCCTCACACCGCAGCTCCCCCCGTCAGGAATGGTGGCTGTCATCATGGAGTCGCTGCTCAGGAATCCGCAGCTCCACCAATACCATTTCGAGTGGCTGGCAGAGAGGCGGGCTGTGGCTGCCGGGGTGACCAGGATCGGGGACATGCTGGGTAGCGGAGGAGTGGGCTGGAGTTAGCATGGCGGTGGACATCCAGCTCACGATCAATGCCATCCGAGACCTCAAAACGGTCATGCTCGGACCCAATGGCACTCGTGGTTTGGAGGACGTGCAGGTATGCGGTGGTATCCTGTCTGGGCGAACCCCTGCCCGGACGGAATTCCACATTGGCCCCAGGCCCCGACATCTCCCTCGGGGGCTGATGCCCCACAATCCTAGCCAACTCGCGGAAATGCCCTCCATGCCTTTTCACACTGCGCGGAGGGGTTTCCTGTACGGGCTGCTGCTGCACACCCTTCACCTCCTTGCCTTCGCCCGTCGTCCAGACACGCCATGTGATACCTTGTTGCCGTCCGTGGCAGATGTCCCCACTGGTGGTCCCTCTATGGAGGAGTCCTCCCCCTCAATCTTGGGGACCTAGGGTGGAAGGTGTTGCATGCAGCAGTGCCGTACAGTCACCGATTGCACCGGTTCACGGATTCCCAAGAAGCCTGCCATTATTGCGGCCTTGTGGAGTCTCTGGACCAGATCTATGTTACGTGTTATACGCTGCACCTATTGTAGCCACCTGGGTTGGCCACTTCCCGATTCCAAAATGGATGCCCGCAAAGAATGCAGGGAAATTCAGCCAGGCACAGGGAAACAAGCAGGTGCAAGGTTTCCTGTGTATTAAGACTTGCAGAACCCAGACAGAACCGAAACCAGCAACCATCTGCATATTAATGAGCAATCCCCAGGAACAATTAGATACATTGAAGCAATCGGGACCAAACCAGACGCCCCGGCACCAGCAGGAGCCAGGACAAAGGAAGGTCAACGGACACATAGGAACCGCCCAGCAATCAGGGAACAGCTCCAGTATTGGAGAAATCGATTAAAACAATTGGGACTTAGTCCAATCAATTGGAACCAGGTACGGGCTCCTGGGTCTGGCCAAGCGTACCATTTATAGGTCCAGGCAGCGGGCGACTGCGGGGGTCGTCTGGCCAGACTGTTTGCCCCTTTTCCGAGGCTACATTCGCAGCCGGGTGTCCCTAGAAAGGGAGCATGCCGTGTCCACGGACACCATCGAGGCCTTCCATGCCCGGTGGGCACTGCAGGGGTTGAGATGCTTTATTGGCCCCTTTAATTAGGGTTAGGTGGATTGTCCATGCTAAATTGCCCGTAGTGTCATAAAAAGTAAGGTTAAGGGGGGGTTGTTGGGTTACGGTATAGGGTGGATACGTGGGTTTGAGTGGGGTGATCATTGCTCGGCACAACATCGAGGGCCGAAGGGCCTGGTCTGTGCTGTACTGTTCTATGTTCTATGTTCTAATTGCACTCTTACTTGATGTTTTAAGTTTCCGCTGATCTTTGTTACGTTCGGGCAGTGGCCCGAACAGAAGGAGTCCTTTTTGCTTTGTCCCTAAGGCTGACTTCTTTCTTCTATTTTGTTGGTGGGCCTCAAAAGAGTGGCCAAGGCACCTAACCCGCATATCTTTAGAAACCGGAGCACCCAGAGGACCCAGGCAGACATGGAGAGAACGGACAATCTCCACACAGGCAGTGACCCAAGGCTGGAATTGAACTCGGGTCTCTGGCGCTGTGAGGCAGCAGTGTTAACCACTGTGCCACATGCAGCCTCCATAAGAGGGTCATGATGCTTCATCCTTGATTGGGTTCAGGTGGAGATGGGTAGATTTTTGATCTCGCAGGGCAGCATGGGATGTGAGAAGGGGGCAGGAGCTGAGGGAATAGATCAACTATTATCATATTGAATGCAGAGCAGGCTCAAAATGCCAACTGTTCTACTCCTGCTCCTATTCCTTATGTTCCTCTCACTCTCATATTAAACACCAAGCTGCACTTTTTTGGTGCCTTGCCTTCAATCTAATATAGAAGAACTATTGACCAAGGTGATGAGGGGTGGGGGGAGATTTGTGGGGAGCAGGAATAGGCCCTGTTGATTCAGGCAGCCTGACTTTGAGCTGTACACTTGGTGTGACAGACCTCAAGATGAACAGGCACTGAGAGAAAGAGGGAAAGGTTCATCGAGACGGCTGATAGCTTGGTGAAGGAAGTCAACTGTAAGAAGGGATTCTAAAAAGAGGGTAGGGAAAGTGAAGATGCCGGCGGGTTTAAAGTGGGTATTACAGAGCATAGGGCCTAGCCACCGTTAACAATGAGAAGGAGAAAAAGTGCGGTGAGGCACAACTGAGTTCAAGAAATTATCTATGGGAGGTGCTGTAGGGCTGGGAAAGTCATAGATTTAGGGAGGAGTGAGGCCCCTGAAGGATTTAAACCCAGGGATGATTTAATAATAATAACTTATTGTCATAAGTAGGCTTCAGCGAAGTTACTGTGAAAAGTCCCTGGTCGCCACATTCCAGTGCCTGTTCAGGGAGGCTGGTATGGGAATTGAACCCACGCTGCCTGCTGTGTTTTGCATTGCAAGCCAGCGATTTAGACCACTGTGCTAAACCAGCCCCTAGATTTTTAAATTTGATACATTGAGATAAAGGAGCTAATGTACACTGACAAGAACTGGAATGATGGGTGAGCAGGTTTTGGATTCCAGGCTTTAGAATTTAGGACAAGCTGAAGTTTGTGGGAGGAACAATGAGGCTTTCAGCTGTGAAAGGGTTGCAGTCAGAGCGCAAGCAGCTAATATGTTGGAATGAATAATTGTAAGGAGTTGGAAGTTGGTGGTCTTCGTTACAGAGTTATCAAACTCAGCTCCGTGTTAAACAGTTCCCCAGGTTTGTAAAGAGATTGACTCAAGCTGAGTCAGTGACCAGAGAGGGGGATGCTATTGCTGAGGGTGTAGACTTTGTAACAGAGACAAAAGATGATGTCTTCTGTCGTAGTCCAGGAGAAACGAGGATTGAGATTAGACCAAATTTATTTTAACTCAGAAGTAAAACCACATCCACAGCATATAATACTAATGTCCTAGCCCAGGACTAACAGGAACTCCAGCCTGTGTCTAGAACAGTATTTAAAAGGCTCGATAATGAGTCACAGCTGGTCGGGCCTCAGTCAGTTCCAATGGGAACTCGTACTCAACAAGCCTCAGTGGGAGACAGATGAGTGATTCCTCATCATCCTCATGAGGGTTATCACCCCTTCAATCACTTTTCCCGTTCCAGCCTCCCCAAACAGGCACCGGAATGTGGCGACTAGGGGCTTTTCACTAACTTCATTGAAGCCTAATTGTGACAATAAGTGATTATTATTATTAGCTGCAGAATCCCATAGTCCATCCTTGAAGGGCTCTCAAAAAAGATGCCAGACAGCTTAGTGGCAGAATCAGGAGGAATGTTGACCAGGTAGAGCCAAATATCATTAGTATATATGTGTAAGCTGACCCCATGTCTGCAGTTGACATTTTAAGAGATGGTATAGAGAGAACGAACATGAAGTGAAATGGGGGTTGGGGGTTGCGGGTGGGAGTGGCTGAGCAAGGATATTACAGAGACTCCAGAGGCAATGGCCCAGCGTTGATGTGAGAGAGAAGATCAGTCCTTTCAAACCCACGACCTCTACCATCTAGAAGGACAAGGGCAGCAGAAGCTCCCCTTCAAGGCACCCACCATCCTGACTTGGAACTATATCGCTGTTTCTTCAATGTAGCTGACTCAAAATCCTAGAACTCCCTTCCTTTTAAAAAATAAATAAATTTGGAGTACCCAATTCATTTTTTCCAATTAAGGGGCAATTTAGCATGACCAATCCATCAACCGTGCACATCTTTTGGGTTGTGGGGGTGAAACCCACGCAAACACAGGAAGAATGAGCAAACTCCACATAGACAGTGACCCAGAGCCAGGATCGAACCTGGGACCTCGGCGCCATGAGGCAGCAATGCTGGCCACCATGCCACAATGCTGCCCAGAACTCCCTTTCTAGCAGCGCTGTCGATATACCTACACAACGTGGACTGCACCGGATTCTCAGGAGCAATTAGGGATGGGCAATCAATGCTGGTCTAGTCAACATCCTATAAACAAATAATTTTTTTCAAATGTTCAGGTTGTTCGCCTTCCATGGGCCCAAAATATCAAAATTAAGTACCTGAGTCTATGAAAGGAATTCCTGAGTGGGCAAGTAGGTGGCTGAGGATATGGTTGCTAATAATGAGGGGGGATTGCATGAGAGGTTGGTTGGAGGAAAGTAGAGTCTCTAAAGAATTGTAGGGTTGCAGAAGGTAACAGAGAAAGGCTATTTACTTGGGCGGTGATTCTAATGGGGGCAACATTGGGTCTGCGATGCAATTTAGTTGCATACACTCGATTTTGGCTGCTCTAAGAGAAAGGTGCGGGACCGGGGTTGACACCTACCTCTAGTGGAGTCACCATTGATCCATTGATGGGCCCCCATCCCTCAGAGGGGATGCTCGTACTCAACGAGACTCACAGGGAAACTAATTGGTCCGACCTCACAGGTCTCGAGCGGTAATAGCCTTCGTGGTTGAATAGCCTGCTTGGCATATATGGTGCTGCCCTGCTTGTAAGACCACACCCCAACAAGGTTCAACAACTTCAGCATGGGAACGAATACAAACAAATTGGAACATCCAATAAAGAATGAAAGACTTGCATTTCTATTGCACTCTTTACAATGTTAAGCCATCCCAAAGTAGTTTACAGCCCACTACATACTTTTGAAGTGTGATATTCCTCCCCCAATCTAGTATTAAATGTCAATTTATGAAAAGAAATGTGCTCTCTGTATTTAACCACTGTGTGTGTGTTGGGGGGGGGGGGGGGGGGGGGGGGGTTTGGCAGCGGCGGAAGAGGGGTGGGGTGGCACTCAGTGGAAAACTGGATTTGCATCCCAGGAATCCTGATTCAAATTCACTCCAGACATGAAATGAGCTTGGCAGTCCAACTCCAAGTCCAACAGGGCATGGGTCCAAAAGGAAGTCTGATATTATCACAGAAGGAAATCACAGGATGGTTGGTGTGAAAAATGTAACAGGGTCAGACCGAGATATTTCAGAGTGCTCCTATTTTTGTTTGTTTATTCAATATGGGAAGCGCCGAAATGGCCAGCATTTATTGCCCATCCCTAACTGCCCCAGAGAAAGTGATGGTGAGGTGCCTTCTTTATCCACTGCAGTCCTTGTGGTGAGGAGGGTACACCTACAGTGTGGTTAGGGGGAAGTTCCACAATTTTAAGTCAGCATTGATGAAGGAAGAATGATATAGTTCCAAGTAAGAGCGTTGTGTGACTGGAGGGTAATGCTGAAGCACACCTTTGGAGTAGAGTGGAGGAATATTTTCTCAATACTTATTTAACCTATACTATACCTAGAAGTGTTTCATGCTTATACTATACCTAGAAGTGTTTTGATGGGCCGAATGGCCTTACTTCCACTCCTATGTCTTATGGTCTTATAGATAAATTCTTGATGTCGCGAGGAATTAAGGGCTACGGGGAGAATGCTGGTAGGTGGAGTTGAAATGCCCATCAGCCATGATTGAATGGCGGAGTGGACTCGATGGGCCGAATGGCCTTACTTCCACTCCTATGTCTTATGGTCTTATGGTCTTATATTGATGTCTGAAATGGAGAAAGTATAATTCGATAGCAGTATCATCCCTCAATACAATGAACATAAAATGTCAGAGAACGGTTTCCTTTTTCAGATACTTCAAGGTTCCCAAGTAAACATTTCAAAAAAATACAGTAACCTCTTTTATCGACATGGCCATATCTGGAGAAAACTATACTATCAGAGAAAGATAGTCTATTTCTTGGCACTAGAGTTGAAAACAACTTGACCAACTGCCAATGTTTTATGTCGTGCCCACTGAAATTTTGAAAAATAATTTCACTGGTTGGGCGATATGGGGCGCAGAAGTTAGCACTGCTGCCTCACGGCGCCAAGGACCCGGGTTCGATCCTGGCTCTGGGTCACTGTTCGTGTGGAGTTTGCACATTCTCCCCGTGTCTGCGTGGATTTCACCCCCACAACCCAAAGATGTGCAGGCTAGGTGGATTGGCCACTCTAAATTGCCCCTTAATTGGGAAAAAAAATAATTGGGTACTCCAAAATTTAAAAAAATGAATTCCACTGGTTAATTCAAACCAGCTCTCACAGAAGGAATTTGATTCATGGTCAATGGTACTTGGAGCAACAATCTTTAGAATTATGGAAATGTGGAGAACATTGGATGTAGTCACTCAGTAGATGTAGGAGAAGGAAATAGATGCCCAAATTAGAGGATCAGCCGGTGGTGTGTGAGGGATGAAAAAAATAATCATAAATCTGCATGGAGTGGGTTGATGAATGACATTTCTTCAAACAAGGATTTTTTTATGGTCATGTGAAAAACTACTTGCCAATTTTTCTTTCTTCAGGTGCCATGCCCTAGGAGGATGTTGATCCGCTTGGACCTCCATGTCAATCTTGCTCAGGAGGCGTGGACCATCTTCATTGTGGTATATTCATCAAGTTTCTGAAGCTCTTTAGAAAGATTGTTTTTTTGTCCACTTCGATCTTTTTTGCCATTGATCTCACCCATCAGCGCCAGACTTCCTAAATCACAATTTTTTATTACATCCCCAAGAAATTCCAGCTTTCTAATCTTGGTCAGCAGAGTTCCTTTGGTCTAAGATTTTACTCGCACCTCTCCATTGGTTGTGTGACTTGTCCACTTTATCTTTGTTATTCACCTCAGGAGCTACAGGAGGGATTCTCCGTCCAGCGCCGCAGGCATCGCGAAACGTGATTGGGCGAAGAATCATGGCTGGTGCCGGCACCCGAGAGAATGCCATGTTCCGGTGCCTCGACGGTGGCGTCAATGCATTCTACTCCACGCGCACGTTAAACGCCGTTGGCATATCATTAACAAGCCCGACCTGGTATTGTCCGGTGCTCCCGAAATGTTCCGCCTCTGCCAGGAGAAATTACCGACAGTGGGTTTCACTTGTGGTTTTAAAAATCAGTAAACAGGTGCCGTGGCTGATGAGGGAGAGAGGAGGTCGGACTTGTTCTCAGAGGCGCAACCGTTGGCTGCTGGTCTTGCTGCTGGCACGGCTAGTTGGGGGAAGGGTCTATCTTCCAGGTCCGGAGGAAGTAGCGGGGTGACGATGGGTTCGGGGGTGACAGGAGGGTATAACTACACACTGCTGAAGCCTGCAAGGCAGCCATCTTGCAGCGCACCCCACTGACTGCCGACTATGGCCCGTGGTTGTGCACGGTGACACCAGACGTATGGGTACCCCCACCGCCCCTCTATTGTGCCCCCACCACCAGTGAACAACAATACGTGCCACCCAGGCCAACACCGAATGGAGATCTTTGGGGCAAAGGTATCGGCCATGGGTCAGGATGTCCCAAGCCAGGAGCACTCTGTGTGGGTAGTGGCCAAGGCCCAGGACAGGCCTGCCCTGTTACATTCCAGCGACCCAGCGACCCAGGAATTTGGCCCAATCACAACGGGTCATGGCTGAGGACTGTGGTGAATGGAATTCACACTGTAATATATATGATACCATATTATTGTAAGCTCAGTTGCATTGCCCGACCACTAGGGGGAGTAGCACTGGGAATGCATAGGAGTTTGTACAGGGCTCCACCCTTGGCTCCGCCCACGGCTCCTCCCCCTGGACTGCTGTATAAAGATCGATGCCCAGAGCCAGTCGACCAGTTCATCCAGGGTTCATCGTGTTACAGGCTGGCTCTGTTATAAGTAGATTAAAACCACTGTTCATATCTTAAAGTACGTGTCTCGTGAATTGATGGTCTCATCAATTTAATCTACTTAAGAAACAGTCAGGAACAATCATGGAATCAGCCCTCAAGCCTGAGCGATTTGAACTTGACCCACAGGATGCAGACGCAAAAGAAATCTTTTCGCATTGGCTCCGATGTTTTAAAGTCTACCTGGCTGAAGCAAGCACAGCTGAAACGACGGAGGAGCAGAAACTTAGCCTACTGCACGCGAGGGTAAGCCACAAAATTTCCACTCAACTAAACTGTACCGGCTCATATACTGAAGCCCTAGCGCTACTCGACAAAATGTATGTGAGGCCTGTAAATGAGGTCTACGCGCGACACATGTTTACTACTCGCCACCAGCGGCCTACGGAATCACTCGAAGAATTCCTCAGAGAACTAAAAACTCTATCTCGGGACTGTAACTATCAGGCTGTAACTGCTGCAGAGCATAGAGAACTTGCTGTCCGCGATGTCTTTGTTGCAGGCCTGAGATCAAATTACGTGCGCCAGCGACTGCTGGAAAAGGGGGCCCAAAATCTTGAAGATACTGTTGAACTTGCTACGACTATGGAGGTCTCATTTCGCAGCCTCACCTCGTTCCCCGCGGACCCCGCGACCCCGTCATGGGCCCCCGACCAGCGACTCCCCCAGGCCTGCGCCGCGCGGCCGCCCAGCCACAATGCTGCCCCAGCCTGCCACTTTTTTGGCCAGCCCCAGCACCCGCGGCAGCACTGCCCGGCCCGCAACGCGACCTGCAGCAGCTGCGGGCGAAAAGGACCCTATGCCAGAGTGTGTCTGGCGAAGAAAGCCCCAGCCTCTAACCCTCCCACGGCTCAAAGCACTCATTCCCCAAATTTACAGGCCCGCAGGCCCCAAAATGCTGCATCCTGTATGCCAACTCAGCCCCCACCCAACATGTGCGGCTCATGGGGGCGGCCATCTTGGGATCCATCCCCTCCAAACTCTGAAACTTACCTCAACGACTATGAACTCAGAGGGCAGTCATCACGGGGCCACTCCAGCACAGCTGATCGAGCCGCCGACTACCTGCAACTCAGCGCAGTCACACTGGACTAATCGCACCCAAAGCATCTCCACAACTCGATGGTGATGGTCCAAATCAACGGGTACAGCACGCCGTGCCTTTTCGACTCCGGGAGCACTGAGAGCTTCGTACACCCAGATCTGGTAAGATGCTGTTCGCTCCCCGTTTTCCCCGTGCGGCAAACTATCTCCCTCGCTTCGGGCTCCCACTCTGTTCAGATCCAAGGGCACACCGCCGCGACTCTCACAATCCAAGGTGCTAGCTATTCTAACTTCCAACTCTACGTCCTGCCCAAACTCTGCGGCCCACTCTTATTGGGACTCGATTTTCAATGTAATCTCAAGAGTCTCACCCTCAGTTTTGGCGGACCCCTACCCCCACTCATTATCTGCAGCCTAGCCACGTTGTGAATCTCCCCCCCTCCTCTCTTTGCCAACCTCATCCCGGACTGTAAACTCATTAGCCACTCGCAGTAGGCGGTACATCCTGCAGGATAGGGTGTTCATCCGATCGGAGGTCCAAAGGCTCCTCAGTGAGGGGATCATAGAGGCCAGAAACAGCCCCTGGAGAGCTCAGGTTGTGGTCGGCAAGACCGGGGAAACATTCCGCATGGTCGTAGACTATAGTCAGACCATTAATAGGTTTACGCTCCTCGACGCGTACCCCCTCCCCAGGATTGCAGACATGGTAAATCAGATCGCCCAGTATCGGATTTTTTCCACGGTGGATCTGAAATCTGCATACCACCAACTCCCAATCCGCCCGGAGGACCACCACTACACGGCATTCGAGGCCGATGGCCGCCTCTTCCATTTCCTCCGGGTTCCCTTCAGCGTCACAAATGGGGTTTCGGTGTTCCAACGAGCAATGGACCGAATGGTGGACCAGGACAGGCTGCGGGCCACGTTCCCGTACTTGGATAACGTTACCATCTGCGGCTATGACCAGCAGGACCACGACGCCAACCTCTCCCGTTTTCTCCAGACGGCTCAGAAACTAAATCTAACATATAACAAGGAGAAATGCGTTTTCCGCACGACCAGGCTAGCCATCCTCGGCTATGTCGTGGAAAACGGAGTTCTGGGCCCCGACCCGGACCGTATGCGCCCCGTCTTAGAACTCCCTCTCCCTCATTGACCCAAGGCCCTCAAACGGTGCTTGGGAATTTTTTCCTATTACGCCCAGTGGGTCCCTCAATATGCGGACAAAGCCCACCCACTCTTTAAGGCCACACTATTTCCCCTGTCAGCTGAGGCGCGCCAGGCCTTCAACTGCATCAAGGAGGACATCACCAAAGCAGCCATGCGGGCGGTGGATGAATCCACCCCCTTTCAGGTTAAGAGCGAAGCCTCAGAGGTAGCTCTAGCAGCCACTTTAAATCAGGCAGGGAGACCAGTCGCATTTTTCTCTCGAACCCTCTCTGCTTCGGAACTCCAACACTCGGCAATCGAAAAGGAAGCACAAGCCATTGTGGAGGCTATTCGTCACTGGAGGCACTACCTCGCAGGTAGGAGGCTCACCCTCATCACCGACCAAAGATCGGTTGCCTTCATGTTTGACAATTCACAAAGGGGCAAAATTAAAAACGATAAAATTCTGCGGTGGAGGATCGAACTCTCCACCTTTAGCTACGATATTAAGTATCGACCGGGAAAGCTCAACGGGCCCCAGATGCCCTATCCCGCGGGACGTGCGCCAGCGCACAGAGCAACCGCCTAAAAGTCATCCACAACGACCTCTGCCACCCGGGGGTCACCCGGCTCGCCCACTACATTAGAATTAGAATTAGAATTTTGGACAATTTTTCATGGCCAATCCACCCAACCTGCACATCTTTGGACTGTCGGAGGAAACCGGAGTACCCGGAGGAAACCCACGCAGTCACGGGGAGGATGTGCAGACTCCACACAGACAGTGACCCAAGTCGAAATCGAACTTGGGACCCTGGAGCTGTGAAGCAATTGTGCTATCCACAATGCTACCGTGCTGCCCTTAAGAAGTTAACCATTATTCTACCCTAATCCAAGTACCTATCCAATAGCCGCTTGAAGGTCCCTAACTTTTCCGACTCAACTACTACCACAGGCAGTGCATTCCATGCCCCACTACTCTCTGGGTAAAGAACCTACCTCTGACATCCCCTCTATATCGTCCACCATTTATCTTAAATTTATGTCCCCTTGTAATGGTGTGTTCCACCCGGGGAAAAAGTCTCTGACTGTCTACTCTATCTATTCCCCTGATCATCTTATAAACCTCTATCAAGTCGCCCCTTATCCTTCTCCATTCTAATGAGAAAAGGCCTAGCACCCTCAACCTTTCCTCGTATGACCTACTCTCCATTCCAGGCAACATTCTGGTAAATCTCCTTTGCACCTTTTCCAAAGCTTCC
Source organism: Scyliorhinus canicula (assembly GCF_902713615.1). Taxonomy (NCBI): domain Eukaryota; kingdom Metazoa; phylum Chordata; class Chondrichthyes; order Carcharhiniformes; family Scyliorhinidae; genus Scyliorhinus; species Scyliorhinus canicula. The sequence goes on along the minus strand of NC_052146.1, from coordinate 106,143,811 downwards.
ACATCCTTCCTAAAATGAGGTGACCAGAACTGCACACAGTACTCCAAATGTGGCCTGACCAAGGTTTTGTACAGCTGCATCATCACCTCACGGCTCTTAAATTCAATCCCTCTGCTAATGAACGCTAGCACACCATAGGCCTTCTTCACAGCTCTATCCACTTGAGTGGCAACTTTCAAAGAACTATGAACATAGACCCCAAGATCTCTCTGCTCCTCCACATTGCCAAGAACCCTACCATTAACCCTGTATTCCGCATTCATATTTGTCCTTCCAAAATGGACAACCTCACACTTCTCAGGGTTAAACTCCATCTGTCACTTCTCAGCCCAGCTCTGCATTCTATCTATGTCTCTTTGAAGCCGACAACAGCCCTCCTCACTATCCACAATTCCACCAATCTTCGTATCATCTGCAAATTTACTGACCCACCCTTCAACTCCCTCATCCAAGTCGTTAATGAAAATCACAAACAGCAGAGGACCCAGAACTGATCCCTGCGGTACGCCACTGATAACTGGGCTCCAGGCTGAATATTTGCCATCCACCACCACTCTCTGTCTTCTATTGGTTAGCCAGTTTGTTATCCAACTGGCCAAATTTCCCACTATCCCATGCCTCCTTACTTTCTGCATAAGCCTACCATGGGGAACCTTATCAAATGCCTTACTAAAATCCATGTACACTACATCCACTGCTTTACCTTCATCCACATGCTTGGTCACCTCCTCAAAGAATTCAATAAGACTTGTAAGGCAAGACCTACCCCTCACAAATCCGTGCTGACTATCCCTAATCAAGCAATGCCTTTCCAGATGCTCAGAAATCCTATCCCTCAGTACCCTTTCCATTACTTTGCCTACCACCGAAGTAAGACTAACTGGCCTGTAATTCCCAGGGTTATCCCTATTCCCTTTTTTGAACAGGGGCACGACATTCGCCACTCTCCAATCCTCTGGTACCACCCCTGTTGACAGCGAGGACGAAAAGATCATTGCCAACGGCTCTGCAATTTCATTTCTTGCTTCCCATAGAATCCTTGGATATATCCCGTCAGGCCCGGGGGACTTGTCTATCCTCAAGTTTTTCAAAACGCGCAACACATCTTCCTTCCTGACAAGTATCTCCTCAAGCTTATCAGTCTGCTTCACGCTGTCCTCTCCAACAATATGGCCCCTCTCGTTTGTAAATACTGTTGCACGTTTTGCTATGGGTGTAAAACGCGTTTATTGGGGTGTATTAACTTGCCTGTGTTAAAGGCCGTGTGCTTAACACCACTAGGCTCTGTCTTATGTATTTTTCAGCTCAGGAGTCGCCAGTTGCCATATAGACAACTCACATATATTCCAAGGTCAGGTTCAAAGTAATAAAACGATACACCGATTAGTAAGTTCCAAACGATCAATATTTATTATACAATTATAATAAATACGCATGCACACACTAAGGGACTAAGCTATGACTAAACTAAGCAAACAGAATACTTAACTACACAGGAACAGGCAAGGTCAGGGAGCGAGGCCTTCGTCCCGGTCTTGGGCTGCAACCTTCAGAAAGCGTGCTGGTCACTGGGGGTCTAGTGGGCTTGGTTCGCGTAGCGAGCGTCGTATTGGCACTTACGGTTCGGCCCCCCCCCCCCCCCCCCCCCCCCCCCCCCCCAAAGGGCGCCGAAGTTCAGCTTGCCCAGGGCGCCAGCAACCCTAGGGCCGGCGCTGCCCCCAATTATAAACCTTGCCCTGTTGCATGCACCTATCCCTCTCCTTTACTAAAGTGAAAGTCACAGAATTGTGGTCACTACCTCCAAAATGCTCCCCCACTAACAAATCTATCACCTGCCCTGGTTCATTACCAAGTACTAAATCCAATATGGCCTCCCCTCTGGTCGGACAATCTACATACTGTGTTAGAAAAGCTTCCTGGACACACTGCACAAACACTGCCCCATCCAAACTATTTGATCTAAAGAGTTTCCACTCAATGTTTGGGAAGTTGAAGTCGCCCATGACTACTACCCTGTGACTTCTGCACCTTTCCAAAATCTGTTTCCCAATCTGTTCCTCCACATCTCTGCTGCTATTGTGGGGCCTATAGAAAACTCCCAAGAAGGTGACTGCTCCTTTCCTATTTCTAACTTCAACCCATATTACCTCAGTAGGCAGATCCCCCTCGAACTGCCTTTCTGCAACTGTTATACTATCTCTAATTAACAATGCCACCCCCCCACCTCTTTTACCATCCTCCCTAATCTTGTTGAAACATCTATAACCAGGGACCTCCAACAACCATTTCTGCCCCTCTTCTATCCAAGTTTCCGTGATGGCCACCACATCGTAGTCCCAAGTACAGATCCACGCCTTAAGTTCACCCACCTTATTCCTGATGCTTCTTGCATTAAAGTATACACACTTCAACCCATCTCCTTGCCTGCAAGTACTCTCCTTTGTCATTGTTACCTTCCCCACTGCATCACTACGTGCTTTGGCGTCCTGACTATCGTCTACCTTAGTTGCTGGACTACAGATCCGGTTCCCATACCCCTGACAAATTAGTTTAAACCCTCCCGAAGAGTACTAGAAAACCTCCCCCCCAGGATATTGGTGCCCCTCTGGTTCAGATGCAACCCGTCCTGCTTGTACAGGTCCCACCTTCCCCAGAATGCGCTCCAATTATCCAAATACCTGAAGCCCTCCCTCCTACACCATTCCTGCAGCCACGTGTTCAACTGCACTCTCTCCCTATTCCTAGCCTCGCTATCACGTGGCACCGGCAACAAGCCAGAGATGACAACTCTGTCTGTCCTGGCCTTTAACTTCCAGCCTAACTCCCTAAACTTGTTTATTACCTCCACACCCTTTTTCCTACCTACATCGTTGGTACCAATGTGCACCACGACTTCTGGCTGCTCACCCTCCCCCTTCAGGATCCTGAAGACACGATCAGAGACATCCCTGGCCCTGGCACCCGGGAGGCAACATACCTTTCGGGAGTCTCGCTCGCGACCACAGAATCTCCTATCTATTCCCCTAACCATTGAATCTCCTATTACTATTGCTTTTCTATGCTCCCCCCTTCCCTTCTGAGCCCCAGAGCCAGACTCAGTGCCAGAGACCTGGCCGCTGGGGCCTTCCCCCGGTAGGTCATCCCCCCCAACAGCATCCAAAACGGTATACTTGTTTTGAAGGGGAACGGCCACGAGGGATCCCTGCACTGTCTGCCTGTTAGTTTTCTTTCCCCTGACTGTAACCCAGCTACTCTTGTCCAGTACCTTTGGTGTGGCTACCTCCCTGTAACTCTTCTCTATGACCCCCTCTGCCTCCCGGATGATCCGAAGTTCATCCAGCTCCAGCTCCAGTACCTTAACACGGTCTCTGAGGATCTGGAGTTGGGTGCACTTCCCGCAGGTATAGTCAGCGGGGACACCAGTGGTATCCCTCACCACCCACATCCTACAGGAGGAGCATGCAACTGCCCTAGCCTCCATCCCCTCTTACTTTACAAAATTAGCTGCCCCGTGGACCAACTGGACCTCCGCCCTCCGACTCTGCTTCCAGTCAGCTGTACTCTAAACTCCTGGCTCCCTTCACGCTCTTTGATAAATATAGGAAATGAAATGTAAGGAGCACCTTACTCCCTCCTCACCTAACTCCCTCAGTCACCAAACTCTCACTGTAGCACTCAAATGCCACAACCTCAGAACTCCAGTGCAAAACTCCAGTTAAAGCCCGAAATCTGCCTTTCTCCACCGAGGAGGTAAAAGCCATCACCAGAGACTGCCCGATCTGTGCGGAGTGCAAACCGCACTTCTATAGACCAGACAGGGCCCACCTGGTCAAGGCTTCTAGGCCCTTTGAACGCCTCGCAACCAATTTCAAAGGACCACTCCCCTCAACTAACAGGAACGTTTACTTCCTAAACGTTATAGACGAGTTCTCCCGCTTCCCCTTTGCTATCCCGTGCCCAGATATGACCTCCCACACAGTCACTAGGGCCCTGCATAGCATCTTCACCCTGTTTGGTTTCCCCAGCTACGTACACAGCGACCGGGGTTCGTCCTTCATGAGCGACGAGCTGCGTCAGTACCTGCTCGACAAGAGCATCGCCTCGAGCAGGACTACCAGCTACAACCCCAGGGGGAATGGGCAGGTGGAGAGGGAGAATGCGACGGTCCTACTGACCCTCCGGTGTAGGAATCTCCCAGTCTCCCATTGGCAGGATGTCCTCCCAGACGCGCTCCACACTATTAGGTCCCTCTTATGCACCGCGACCAATCAGACCCCTCACGAGCGGCTCTTTAGTTTTTCCAGGGGCATTACCACGGGGGTCTCTCTCCCGGCATGGCTGAAGATACCGGGCCCTGTACTCCTCAGGAAGCATGTCAGGGCGCACAAAACTGACCTCCTTGTAGAGAAGGTGCGCCTGCTTCACTCAAACCCCCAGTACGCCTTTGTAGAGTTCCATGACGGCGGTCAGGACACCGTATCCCTCCGGGACCTAGCACCCGCAGGATCCAACACCCCCACTATCATTGCAGAGGTACCCCTCACTCTACACCCCACCCAGCCGCCCCCTCGCGCTCCTGAGCCCACTAGCTCGCTACAATTGTTTTGCGCACCCACCCCGGCTAGCTCCCAGCGCCCCCAGTCCCCAGTCGAACCAGACGGGTATGGAGCTCGGGCGCAATTGCCCCCGGAGTCCGCCATCGTACCCCAAACCACAACACCCATCCAGCCACCACAAGAGGCTGCAACCCCGGTGCTCCGCAGATCGTAGCAGATGACTCGACCACCGGACAGACTCAATTTGTGAACCACCACCTCCGCCGGTCTTGATTTTTTTGTAGGGGGTGAATGTGGTGAATGTAATTCACACTGTAATATATATGATACCATATTATTGTAAGCGCAGTTGCATTGCCCGACCACTAGGGGGAGCAGCACTGGGAATGCATAGGAGTTTGTACAGGGCTCCACCCTTGGCTCCGCCCACGGCTCCTCCCCCTGGACTGCTGTATAAAGATCGATGCCCAGAGCCAGTTGACCAGTTCATCCAGGGTTCATCATGTTACAGGCTGGCTCTGTTGTAAGTAGATTAAAACCACTGTTCATATCTTAAAGCACGTGTCTCATGAATTGATGGTCTCATCAAGGACATTGTTGGCATTGCCAGGCGCTGGCTGACCTGAGCCAGTCACAGAGGGAGGTGCCACAGCCATTGACTGATGTGGCACAGTCCCAACGAAGTGCCCAGTCCCTGTGCTCAACTTCGCGAGCATGGAGCCCCATGTCAAGACAAGAGCGGACCTGCAGCGCGGCGGCACCAGGTGGCGGGGGAGCCCCAGGACTTCTAACTGGTCGCACCCGTGTCCCATGGAGTAACCTGGAAGCCCTGAGAGAGGAGAAAGTAATGGAGTCCATGCCAGTGACTCCCACAGGGGAGGAACTGGAACACCACAGTGCCTTGGACTCCCCCCTTCTGTCCATGGTGCATCCGGTGGGCAGCGGGCAGAGCAACATGACACCACATCACTTGGGACACCCGAGTGACAGCTGGGCCCAACCAGAGGTCGTCTCCACTTCTGATGTACCGCTTTGGGATCCACCTAGAAGTAACGTTAGGACCCGTAAGCGAGAAAGGTAGACACGGGTGCAGCACATAGGATAGCATTAAGGGCTAGAGTACACACCGTTATAGAGATGTTCACATGTTCTTTGTAAAATAAACACCTGTGCACAAAAGTTCCAACTTGCCCTTGTACTCTGTTAGCAGAGTGCGAGGGATAGGCCAAGCAGGCCTGGGCTGGATACAGTGGGAGCTCTGTGGGGAGTGCAGGGGAGATGGGGGACGGTGGACGTGGTCATGGGCCGGGGCCCTAGGTCGGATTCCGCATATCGCCCCGGTACCCCGCTTCTCCCTTCTCACCACCCCCCACTACCTATCCCTGCCACCCCAAGGGTTCGGTGGGACCGTGTGATGGAATGGCCAGCTTGCATGCAGGGATTACCCGGGTGCACAGTGGAAGGTGCTACCGTGGGAAGGAGTCAGACATTGTCAAGCGATGCAGAGCACCAGAGCTTATCGCAGAGCAGGTAGTCATCATCCTCCATCCCATGGACCAGACCCACTTACCGCCAACCCAGGCCCGCACCCACACCTACACCTACACCCGCAGCTAGGAAACATGGAGGGGGTTGCAGTGCAGGGAGAGGGGAGTGTGTAGGATGGGTGGTCATGGGAGGGGCTGTCAGCCGGGGGTTGGGGGGGCTGGGCCAGGACCTCTAGTCGGTGAACCTGGAGGCGATTAGAGCGTCTCGTGCACAGCAGCCCTTGCGCACAAATTGTGTGGCGTCTTATCCTGCCTGGGCCTCATGCCCGGCCCATCCTGCCCATCCTCCACATCCTCCTCATCGGACAGGGCCTGGCATTCATCCCCTCCTCCAGTACGTCGCACCTCTGCTGCGCGATGTTGTGGAGGACTCAGCAGGCCACCATGATGTGGGAGACCCTCCAAACGGTATACTGGAGGGCCCTTCCAGAGTGGCACAGTCACCTGAAACACACCTTCAGGATGCCAGTGCACCACTGGATCATGGCCCTGGTCACTGCATGGGCATTGTTGTAGCGGGTCCCCGCGTCGCTCTGTGGCCTCCGGTAGGCGTCATAATCAACGACCACAGTGGTACCCCCTGTCGCCCAAGAACTAGCCCCTCACCTGGGCGAGTGCCTCGAAGGTGTCTGGAACCATCAATTGTGCCTGGATGAAGGCATCACGCACACTGCCCGGGTATCGGGCACAGGCGTGCATGACATGCAGCTCATGGTCACACAGCAGCTGCACGTTTATCGAGTGGAATGTCTTTCTGTTTGTGAAGATCGGTCCAACATGGGCTAGCACTGGTAGTGTGACATGCATCCCGCTGATCACCCCTGGACCAGGGCATCTGTGAGGCAGCAGTGCTAACCATTGTGCTACCATGTCGCTCCGGTCAGGCGGAATCATTTTTAATTTTTTAAATTTAGAGTACCCAATTAATTTTTTCCAATTTAAGGGGCAATTCATCGTGGCCAATCCACCTACCCTGCACATCTTTGGGTTTGGGAGCGAAACCCACACAAACACGGGGAGAATGTGCAAACTCCACACGGACAGTGACCCAGAGCCGGGATCGAATCTGGGACCTCGGCGCCGTGAGGCAACAGGGTTAACCCACTGCCCCACCGTGCTGCCCCAGTCAGGCGGAATCATATGGCGAGGGGATGGCTGGGTAATGATATTAATATTTATCCAAATCCACTAAAATTAGGTTCTCACATTTTGTGGGCGTGGACCGTGTGATGTCAACAGATTTTCTTCCCGCATTGTTATTGTCCCTGACAGCAAAAGTGAACATTGCCCCACTATCTTTACTTGGTATTGAAGAGGCACCAGGACTAGGTGAGATGCATCCAAGGATATTGAGGGATGTGAAAGTGGAATATACAGAGGCACTGGTGATAATCAACCAGTCTTCCTTAGACACAAGGGTGGTTCTGGAAGACTGGAGAATTGTGAATGTTTTTTTTCAATTTAGAGTACTCAATTCTTTTTTTTTTTCCAATTAAGGGGCAATTTAGCGTGGCCAATCCACCTACCCTGCACATCTTTGGGTTTGTGGGGGTGAGGCCCATGTAGACACGGAAAGAATGTGCATACTCCACCCAGATAGTCACCCAGGGCCGGGATCGACCCCGGGTCCTCGGCGCGGTGAGGCAGCAGTGCTGACCACTGACCCACCGTGCCGCTTGAGAATTGTGAATGTTACACCATTGTTCAAAAAGGCGTGCAAGGAAACTACAGCCCAGTCACTTTAACTTCAGTGGTCGGGAAGCTTCTAGAAACTATAGTCACTTATACAGGTTCAGGATACTTAAGAATAGCCAGCATGGATTTGTCAAGGGAAAATCATGGTTAACTAACTTGCTGGAGTTTTTGATTTGATTTGATTTGATTTATTGTCACATGTACCGAACTACAGTGAAAAGTATTTTTCTGCGGCCGAGGAACGTGCACAGTACATACACAGTAGACACAAGAATAATCAACAGGGAACATTGACAAATGGTACATCGACAAAACAGTGATTGGTTACAGTGTGGAACAAGGGGCCAAACAAAGCAAATACATGAACAACAGCAGCATAAGGCGTTGTGAATAGTGTTCTTACAGGGAACAGATCAGTCTGAGGGGGTGTTGTTGAGGAGTCTTGTGGCTGTGGGGAAGAAGCTGTTCCTATGTCTGGATGTGCGAGTCTTCAGACTTCTGTACCTTCTGCCTGATGGAAGGGTCTGGAAGAAGGCAATGCCTGAGTGGGAGGGGTCTCTGATAATGCTGTCTGCCTTCCTAAGGCAATGGGAGGTGTAGACAGAATCAATGTGGAGGTGGCAAGTTTGTGTGATGCATTGGGCTGAGTTCACCACAGTCTGCAGGTTCTTCCGATCTTATCTGAGCAGTTGCCATACCAGGCTGTGATGCAGCCGGATAGGATGCTCTCTATCGCACATCTGTAGAAGTTTATGAGAGTCGATGCAGACATGCCAAATTTATTTAGCTTCTGCAGGAAGTAGAGACGTTGCTGGGCTTTCTTGACTGTTGCATCAACGTGAGTGGACCAGGACTGACTGTTGGTGATGGTGACCCCCAGGAACTTAAAGCTATCGACCATCTCCATTTCGGAGCCATTGATGCAGATGGGAGTGTGTGTTGTGCTACACTTCCTGAAGTCGATGATCAGTTCCTTGGTCTTTTTGAGATGGTAATGGAAAAAGTTGATAAAGGTAATGCTGTTGATGTGGTATATACGGATTTTCAAAAGTCATTTGATGCAGAGCCACACAATAGACTTGTGAACAAACTTTTACTCATAGAATGAAAGGGAAAATAGGCACTTGGATCAGAAATTAGCCGAATGGCAGGAAACAGAGAGTAGTGGTAAATAGTTGTTTTTTAGAATGGAGGAAGGTTTATATTGGGTTCTCCAGGGGTCACCATTGGGATCCTTGCTCTTCCTGATATATATTAATGACCTAGACTGTGGCGTGCAAAGCATGATTTCAAAATTTGCAGATGATATGAAGATTGGAATGGGAATAGTCTTGAAATTCAAAAGGGCATAGACTGAGGGTAGACTGAGTACACAAGTGCCAGATGAAGTTCAATGCAGAGAAGTGTGAGGTAATTCATTTTGGCAGGAAGAATGTGGAGTGACAGTGTAAAATAAAGGGCGAAACTCTTAAGGAGGTGCCCTACGTGTATCGTACATAAATCATTGAAGGTGGCGAACATGCTGAGAGAGCAGTTAATAAAGCAGATAGAATCCTAGGTTTTATTAACAGGGTCTTTGAATACTAGGGTAAGGAGATCATGTTGAACTTCTACAAGACACTAGTTAGGCCTCATCTGGAGACAGCCACTGAAATAGGCCCCCGTGGCGATTCTTCGCGGGCGACGGGCCGAACTCCCGCCGAGTCCCGCTAGCGCGGTTCAAACCTGGTACCAACCGGCAGGAGCTCGGACCTGCGGCCACTGTGGATGTCCTGGTTGGGGGGCGGGGAGATCTTACTCCGGGGGCCGCCTCCATGGGTCCAGGCCCGCGATCGGGGGCTTCCGATTGGCAGGCGGCTGATCTGGAGGGGGCCTAACTCCTTCCGTGCGGGCCCACTATTAGGTCCCTGACATGTTGCTGACACCGGCGCGGAGACGGCAACCACGCGCATGCACCAACACGGAGACGGCCGTCGCGCGCATGTGCGGACCCCCGCCGGCTGTGGTGCACATGCGCAGACCTACGCTGGCCATGCAGGGCTGCCCTTCGGTGCCGGAGCAGTGCGCAGCACTCTGGCGCCATGCTAGCCCCTTAAAAAACAGTGAATTGCTGGCCAGCAGGCCCATTGACGCTGGCGTACACGACTCCGGTGTTTACGCCGGCGTCAACACTTGCCCGGGATTTCGGAGAATCCCGGCCTATGTGTACCTGTGTCTGCACAGCACAGTAAGGGTCACATAGCCTATGCGACCAATCAGGACGCGGGAATCATTTTGTGGTGATGTGACCCTTTGATGGGCGATCCTTCATGGGCCACATGGCAGTTTGAGCCATTGGAGTGTGAGCATGGGATCTGGAGCTGGAGCCAGGGCATTGTTAGGTGTAGGCCTATATAGCCATGTTGTTAAAACTCTTGGTGTACATAGTTGTTCATCATAAATAAATCCTCTTATTCATTACTTGCCACGTTGAGGCGCCTCGAGTTATTACACTGGTGGTGAGGACCAACCAGGTCGGTCATTTAGACCCTGCAGTACAGAATTAGAGGGGGAGAGGAGCGATCATTTGAGGTCCAAAAGAAAAAGGTACAGATTCCGTTATATATGCCGCTATTTGGAAAAATAGAACCATTAAACCCTGAAATAGTGGGGGGCAATACATTGAGAGACTGCATTATTTTTCAACTGAGGCAAAGCAGAAGGTGATACTGCTCACAGTTTGCAGCCCACAGACTTACAGTCTAGTGAGGTGTTTGACATCACCCGAAGCTCCAGACACAAAAACCTTCGACCAGTTGGTAAATTTAGTTAAGGTCACTATAACCTCTGACCTTCCACTATCATGCAAAGGTACAAATTCCACTCTGCTATTACGGAACCAGGAGAGGCTAGACCTAGGTTTTCCGTAGCTCGGCCAGTACCATGTGCATTCCACCAGAAAGCAGAGATGAAAGTGAAGAGGTTGGAAGACATGGGCATTATCCAAGCTTGTGCAGTTTTCCGGCTTCGTGGACAGACTCCGAAAGCTGGCTGATCACTGCGAGTTTGGGCCTACGTTAGGGAACTTGTTGACAGATCGTTTGGTTTGTGGGATCGACAACCTCAATATGCAAAAGAACCTGCTTCCTGAAACCAATATTCCACTGGATAAATCAGTGAAAATGGGCCAAGAGACTGAGTGCGCTGAGCAAGGTGTTAGTGATCTGTAAGGCGTGCAGAATGAGGTGAACCAGTTGTGGTGAGAAACAGCTGACACTGGGAACAGCCCGAGTGCGGGCCCAGTGGAACCTGAGAAGAATTGTTCACCACCAGGGTCTGATGCATGTTTTCGGTGTGGGGGAGACCACTCCCAAGGGACATGCAGATGCAGGAATTTTATCTGCTTCAGATTCAAGACAAAGAGACCTACCAGCTAAATGTAGAGCAAAATTAAAGATTATGATAATAACAACTGGTGTAATAAGCTGGCGGAGGAAGCAGTGGAGGGATCCAAGGCTTATACACTCAACAATATACCTCCCTTTGATTTTGCCCAATAATCATTGGCCACCCCCTGAAAATGGAGGCCAACACTGGCACTGCAGCTACCAGCATCGGTGATAGAACATTCAAGTATCTCCAGAAGGGTCCGCAACCCTTCGGTCTGAGCCATTCTGAGGCTACTTTAGCGGCGTACACTGGAACTGTATAATAAAAATAGTGGAAATACCTGCATGGCTGTATCTTATTGGAACCAATCAACTCAGCTACCCAACATGGTGTTTGAAGGACAGAGCCCCAATCTCATGGGACAGGACTAGCTAAAACAAATAAAGCTGAACTGGCTGGAAATACTATCCAGGATGGGCGATTCCAGAGAGAACTGGGTTGGATAAATGGGGTTAAAGCTAAGGATTTATCTCAACCCTGAGGCTAGACCTATGTTTTCCGTAGCTCGACCAGTGCCATATGTATTCCATCGGAAAGCAGAGGTGAAAGTGAAGAGGTTGGAAGACATGGACATTATCCAAGCTTGTGCGGTTTTCCGAATGCGCCCATTGTCTTCCTCCTGAAACTGGACGGCACTGTGAGGATCTGCGGGGATTACAAACTAACAGTAAACGGGGAGCTCAGCTGGATCGTTGCCCCATTCCGAGGATAGAGGACCTCTATGCAAAGTTAGCAGGGGGTCTCAAGTATACAAAGCTATACTTAAGTCAAGCTTATCAACATCTGGAACTGGAGGAAGACCCCAGAAAATTAGATAGAATAAATACCCAAAGGGGTTATACCAGTACACTCGATTGCCATTTGCTGTTTTGTCAGCCTCTGCTATTTTTCAGTGTATTATGAAGAGCCTGTTACAAGGAATCCTCAAAATGGTGGTATATTTGGACGATGTCTTAGTTATAGGTGCGTCTCCCGAAGAGCATGGGGCAAACCTGGAGGAGGTCCTCAGAAGATTAAATAGGTTGGCATACGTTTAAAATGCGAGAAATGTACATTTCAAACTGATGAGCTATATGTACCGGTTCAAAATGGATGCAAAGGGATTGCATCTCCTTGAAGACAAGGTGAAAGCTACTAAGGGAGTGCCTGTGCCTAAGAATGCGACAGAACTGAAGTCCTTCCTAGGAATGGTCAATTACTATGGAAGATTCCTGCCGAACATATCAACAATTCAAGCTGCTTTACACCAGCTTTTTAAAAAATAACAGCAATGGAAGTGAGGTGACATGCAGAAAGAAGCATTTCCTCAAGTCAAACAGGCTTTATGGTTGTCAACGTTGCTTATGCGCTTTAGGCCATGCCATTGTTAGTTACTTGTGACGCCTCGCCATATGGAGTTGGAGCAGTTCTATCCAATTGCGTTTGTTCCAAGGGCCTTGTCAGGCACTGAAAAAAGTATTCTCAAGTCGACAAGGCCTAGCAGTCATTTATGCAGTGAAGAAATTTCACCAGTACATGTACAGACGGCTCTTCACGATCAGATCACAGGCCATAGTATCATATAATCCCTTCATTACACAAGGAGGCCATTCGGCCCATCGCCTCTGCACTGACCCTCTGAAAGAGCACCCTACCTCTGCTCATATTCCTGTCCCATCCCTATAACCCCATAACCTCACCTAACCTTTGGACACTAAGTGGCAATTTCGCATAGCCAATCCACCTAACCTCCACATCTTTGGACTGTGGGAAGAAACCAGAGCACCCGGAGGAAACCCACGCAAACACGTAGAGAAGGTGCAAACTTCACACAGTCACCCAAGTTTGGAATTGAACCCGTGTCCCAGCTGCTGTCAGGCAGCAGTGCTAACTTCTGTGCCACTGTGCCGCTATTGTCAGGGCTGTTCCGGGACAATAGGCCAGTGTCGCCTATTGCCTCAGCAAGGGTGCAGAGATGGGCCTTGCCATTGGCAGCATACAGTTATACTTTCCAGCATAGACTGGGAATACAAATCTTACATATAGATGCATTTGACACCTCCCACTGCCGCAGATAATACCATCACCACCTGTTCCGCAGGAGATAATATTGGCTTTACATTTTTTGGCATCCTGCCTGTCTCAGCAACCCACATTAAGATGTGGCCAGATAGTGGTGCTGACAGGGTGGCACTTTGACAAGGCAGACCAAATCAAGCTGTCTTTGCAACACAGGAGCAAGATAACCTGTGAAGACGGGACATTATTGTGGGGGGCCCTTGCCATCGTATCACGCCCAGGGTGACAGCCATTGCTTCAACAGTTACATGATGGCCATCCTGGCCAGAGCAAGGTGAAAGCGTTAGCCAGAAGCCATGGCTGGTGGCTTGGCATTGACAGAGAAATTGAGCAAATGGTTGGGAAGTGTGAGAATTTTCAGACCCAGCAAGCATTACTGCCATCAGCGACCTTTCACCCTTGGGAGTGGCCGGGTCATCCATGAACATGGCTTCACATAGATTTTGCTGGGTATTTTTTGGAGCATATGTTTCTAATCCTAGTAGATGCCCTTTCCAAGTGGCTGGGTGTTCCGTTCATGAGATCCACCACAGCTACATCTACTATTGACAAACTGAGGCACATCTTCATGATCCATGGTCATCCCAGAGTGTTGGTATCAGACAGTGGAGCAACATTCATGGGTGACAAATTTCAGACTTTTGTCAGGTCTCATGGCATTTGTCATGTTGGGTTGGCTACCCACTGTGATGATATGCATAATGTAAGTTTGTACATAATGTTATACATGACCTCCGACCACCAGGTAGCATTGTAAACCCACCATGTCACCATGTGATCTGGGAGTTGGTCGTGCTGGTTGATAGACATATTTGTAGTAGTTCCATAAGAGTTGTTTAGTGTTAGTTAATTTATCTTAGTTATCTCATCACACAGTTTGTTTCTTAATAAATTATTTTAAACTACATGTTCTGTAGATTATCATTCACTTTGGCCAACCTACAGAACATGACATGGTACCAGGATGGATGATTTAACCAGAATTTGAAGGTTCTGGACAAGAAAATTCAAACCACTGAAGATAACTCTGAAGGATAAGAAAGGAAACATATCTTTGCTACTGGCAACATTTGCCATGATAAAGGATTAATGCAAATGGCAACGAGATGAAGTGGAGGAGGTATCAGATGAAATGAAAGAAAAAGTCAAGCTAGAGGAAGAGAAAAAAGATGAAAAAATAAGGAGACAGATGAGGAAGACTATGAAGGTTTATTTAGTTTATTTGACATTAGTGACGAGCTGATGACAAAGAGTATCCCACCTGTGCAGGACAACGAACAGTGTGAAAGTTCTAAGATGCAACGTGCAAAGGTTGAAAGTGAGATTGAAACAGCGGGGACATCAACTGCAATCAGCCAACAGGAAACTGAAGAAATAATCCGTATTTTAGGGAAATTGGCTCCAGAGAAGTACGATGATTTATCCTATGCCCACGGAATGGTTTCTGCAGTGAATTCCCAAGCACCCGAGGCCAACCCAACAAAAAATATGCAGCAAGAACAGATGGGTACATCTTTGTGCAGTTCTCCAGCAAAAGACGAAGCATGTATCGTTATATCAGATGAGGATGAGCCAGTAATTGAGGCTAAGCTACAAAGTCACGAAGAAATGCCTAATGTAGAGGTCATTGATCTAATTCAGATACCAGAATGTGAGGGTTTACAGATCATTCCTGAAGCCGCACACTTGCCTGAAACTTCAAATGCGTCCAAAAGTATGCCGACATTGGATGCATCACCAGTTGATGGGTGTATGGTATTCGAGCGCAAGCACCATGGATTAGCCAAGGGCAGCACGGTAGCACAAGTGGATAGCACTGTGGCTTCACAGCGCCAGGGTCCCAGATTCAATTCCCTGCTGGGTCACTATCTGTGCGGAGTCTGCACGTTCTCCCCGTGTGTGCATGGGTTTCCTCCGGGTGCTCTGGTTTCCTCCCACAGTCCAAAAAAGTCCAGGTTAGGTGGATTGACCATGATAAATTGCCCTTAGTGACCAAAAAGGTTAGGAGGGATTATTGGGTTACGGGGATGGGGTGGAAGTGAGGGCTTAAGTGGGTTGGTGCAGACTCGATGGGCGGAATGGTCTCCTTCTGCACTGTATGTTCTTATAGGTTCTAAAACTCCTCAATCCAGCAAAGGCTCCAGAAACAGCTATAATAGCAGAAGATTCAGAAATTGCTGATCCCTTGGCCATGGCAAGAATGATGCTCTGGGTGCACAGGCAGTTGTGAGTATGGATCGTACCAATTTCACGGATGATGGCACTAAAGCCAGGAAGAAAGGAGAAGAAAAAAGCGTCGTTTCAAAAGGCTGAAAGAGTTGGTGACTAAAAGGCCAGAAAGGAAACCGGTCTTTCGGGAAAAAGAACAAGAACACATATTCGGTCAATACTCAGGAGACCAATGAGAAGATGGCTTTGACCTGAAAGACTGAACGAGTAGTTAACCGTGTACAGGGTCACATGAATATATTTATGCATATCTTGTTGAAATGTAAAAAGTAACTTCATGCTTGTAAATAATTTTATTTTAAAAAGGAAAGGGGATATGATGATATGCACAATGTTAAATTTGTACATAATGTTATACACAACGTCTGATCACTAGATGACATTGTAAACCAATCACGTCACCATGTGATCTGGGAGTTGGGAGTTAGTCGTGCTGGGAGATAGATGTATTTGCAGTAGTTCCACGAGAATTGTTTTGTTAGTTGTTTGTTAGTTCATTTATCCTAGTTATCTTACCAAGCAGTTTGTTCTGTAATAAGTCATTTTAAACTACATGTTCCGTAGATTATCATTCACTTTGGCCAGTCTAATGGCCAAAGCAACTCTAATGGGTTGGTGGAGAGAGCTGTGCAGACCTTCAAGGCTTCCATGAAGAAGCAGATTCATAGGCCATTGCCAATGTGATTGGTGACTTTTTTGTTTCTCACCGCACATTTGCAACCATCTTCAGCCAGAAGTGCTGAGTGGATGATCCATCGGGCCTCTTCCAGAGATCCCTTGCATCACAGATGTCAGTTTTCAGCCAATTCGATTCACTCTACGTGTTATCAAGAAACAACTGAATGCAGTGGATAGTGCAAAGGCCACAACACTGCTGGAGTCCTCCGTGTCTGGGACCCAACCATCTTCAACTGCTTCACCAATTATCTTCCTTCCATCATAAGGGCAGAAGTGATGATGATTCACTGATGATTTCACAATGTTCAGCATCTTTCATATCTCCTCAGATATTGAAGCAATCCATACCAATGTGCACAAGATCTGGACAACATTCAGTTTTAGGCTGATAAGGGGCAGATAATGTTTGTGCCTCACAAATGTCAGGCAATGACCATCTCCAACCAAAGAGAATCTCTCACCCATAACCGCCTATGCTTGATATTCTGTCTCAGTACCATCTTTGAATTCCCCACTATCAACATCCTGGGGGTTACCATTGACCAGAAACTGAGCTGGACCAGCCAGATCAATACTGTGGCTATAAAAGCAGATCAGAGGCTGGGAATTCTGCACTGAGTAACTCACCTCCTGACTCCCCAAAGCCTGCCCACCATTTACAAGGCACATGTCAGGAGTGCAATGGGATTACTCTTGCCTGGAGGAGTGCAGCTCCAACAACACTCAAGAAGCTCCATAACATTCCATCCACTATTTTAAACATTCGCTCCCTGCACTACTGATGCACAGTGGCAGCAGTATGTACCATCTATAAGATGCCCAGTAGCAATTCACAAAGGCCCCTTTAACAGTATCTTTCAAACCCACAACCTCTAACACCTAGAAAAAACAAGAGCAGCAAGTGCATGGGAGCACCACCACCTGCACATTTCTCTCAAAGGTACACAACATCTTGAGTTGGAACGATATGTCCATTCCTTCACTGTTCCTGGGTCAAAATCCTGGAACTCCCTCCCTAACAGCATCTACCTGTGGGTGGAACTGAAAATATAATAAAAAGTCACCAGCATATATTCCAAATGTGATGCTGACAAACTTTACTGAATCCTTTGAAGAAGTCAGAATGCATAGATTTTTTTTTGATTTAAAAAAAAATAAATTTAGAGTACCCAATTATTTTGTTTTCCAATTAACGGGTAATTTAGCATGGACAATCCACCTAACCTGCTCATCTTTGGTTTGTGGGGGTGAAATGCACGTAGACACGGGGAGATTGGCAAACTCCACACGGACAGTGACCCAGGGCCGGGATTCGAACCCGGGTCCTCAGCGCCGTAGTCCCAGTGCTAGCCACTGTGCCATGTGCCGCCCTGTCAGTAAGCATAGATAAGGGTACTATAGCAGACAAATATATTTGGATTTCCAAATGACTTGTGATAAAGTACCACGTAACAGAATCTGGGCTAAAGTACAACATATTGGGTAAGATGTTCCCTTCATCCCTCTGAACCCTGCCCGCTGTCTCAAACAGGGGTCAGAAGGACACACTGTGTGGAGAACAACCATTAGGTAGAAGGCCTCCCAGTTTGAAAGCAGCAGCACGATGCCATGGCCTCCAGTGAAGGAGAAGGAGCCACTCTCCCTCCAACTATTTCAAATGTAAACTCGGAAAAGGCTTTCACTGCTGGCCCACACCATGGACAAACCCCAATCCACAGGGCATCTTCAGCTCCTGCTGAACCCAAGGAGGCAGGGATTTCTCCAGGCCTACCTGGAATGCTGTTCCCTTGCTAAGCTGCCAGGAGGCAGCTTCCTCCTCTGCTCGTTGTCAGTGTGTGCGTGTGTGCATGTGTGTGTGTTAGAGAGAGAGAGTGTGTGTGTATCTTTGTGCGTGTGGGTGTGTGTGATAGAGTGTGAGAGAGCATATGTGTGTGAGTGTGTGTGTATCTGTGTGTGTGAGAGGGACTGTGTGTGTGAGATGGTGTGTGTGAGATAGTGCGTGTGTGGTTCAGGACCCAGGTTCGATCCTGGCCCCGGATCACTGTGCGTGTGGACTTTGCACATTCTCCCAATGTCTGCATGTGTCTCACCCCCACAACCCAAAGATTGAAGAAGAGGTAGATTGGCCCTTTAATTGAAAAAAAATAATTGGGTACTCTAAATTTATTTTGAAAAGAGATAGTGTGTGTGTTTGAGAGAGTGTGTGTGTGTTTGTGTGTATCTGTATATGTGTATGTGGTAAACCACTGTGTTGCATTGTATTATACTGTTGTATTGTTACATGCCTGGGCTTGTCCCTGCTGGCTCCACCTGTGGCTCGTCCCCTCGGGCTCATGTATAAAGGTGGCTGGTTTCCGCCTCTGATCCTGTTCAGGATCAGAGGCCAGGGTGCTTTCTGTTTAGTCTATTAAAGACTCAGTTACGTTCAGCACTCGTCATGTGTTCATTGATGGCATATCAATTTAATACATTAAACATCTAATATGAATTTGTCACTCAAGCCTGATCGCCTGGAACTGGACCCACAGGCAGCCGACGTCACTGCAACATTCGAGTACTGGCTAAGCTGCTTCGAAGCTTACCTCGGATCCTTCACCAAACACTTCACAGACCTCCAAAAGAAGCAGATCCTCCACGCACCGGTGAGCCAGCAAGTCTTTCTTCTCATCAGGGCCGTCCCCTCGTAAACGGAGGCAATAATGCTGGTGATGGAACTCTATGTTAAGTCTGTGAACGAGGTGTATGCAAGGCACCTTCTCGCCACGAGACGACAGCGCCCTGGGGAATCACTAGCAGAATTCCTGCGTGCCTTGCGGGTACTCTGCCAGAACTGTGACTGCCAGGCGCTATCGGCTACCCAACACGTGGAGCTGTTGATCGGGGACGCTTATCTCGCAGGCATGATAAGCGAGATAAGCAATTGCTAGAAGGGGGTACACTCAGCCTCCCAGACCAGTGCAGCTCTCAAAATGGCTGGAGGTGGCCTTCCAGAATATGGAGGCCTACACCTCCGACCACGCGGCACCCTCGTGGGCGCCGCCATCATCTGACCCGGGTGCAGCGCAAGCCTGTGTTGCGCAGCAGCCCGCCAACACCGGAAGCCCGAAGTGCTACTGTTGCGGCCAGGGTAATCATCCCAGTCAACGCTGCCCTGCAAGGAACGTGACTTGCAACGGGAGTGGGAGGAAGGGTCACTTTGCGAAAGCCTGCCAGGCCCGATCTGTCCCTAAAACTTCTACCCCCAGCAGCGCTGCCTGCTGCCTGTCGGGGCCGCCCCCAGCTGCAGCACCACCCGCCATTTTCGACACGTGGGCGCCACCAACTTCGATTTCAGCCACCATGTGCGACCCATGGGGGCCGCCATCTCTAACGCCATTTTGTGCTTCATCCGCCATGCACGACCCATGGGTGCCGCCAGCTTTGACGCCATCTCCGATGCCAGCTGCCACGCGCGACTCATGGGGACCGCCATCTTGGGACCACTCCGCAGCCTCCCAGGAGCACTGCTCACCCGATCGTACGCTGGCCGCCGCAACCTCCGACCGGCCTACCCATCACCTTCCGAAGCTCGCCTCCATCACGCTCTACCAGTCCCGGCCTCATCACCTCACTAAATCTACGATAACCGTCCGGATCAATGGGCACGAGATGGCCTGCCTTTTCGAATCCGGGAGCACAGACAGCTTCATACACCCAGATACGGTAAGGTGCTGCTCCCTCACAATTTTATCCGCGACCCAGAAAATCTCCCTGGCTTCCGGATCACATGCATTAGAAATCCGGGGGTACTGAGTCGCGACCCTTACTGTAGAAGGCATAGAGTACACTAACTTCAAACTCTACCTCCTTCCCCATGTCTGCGCTGCCCTATTACTGGGGCTCGACTTCCAGTGTCACCTCCAGAGCCTTACTTTAAAGTTCGGCGGACCCCTGCCCCCCCCCCCCCCCCCCCCCCCCACCTCACCGTCTCTAGCCTCGCGACCCTTAAGGTCGCCCCACCCTCGCTCTTCGCTAAACTCACTCCGGACTGTAAGCCCGTCGCCACTAGGCACAGATGATACAGTGCCTGGGATAGGACCTTTATCAGGTCGGAGGTCCAGCGATTCCTACGAGAGGGGATCATTGAGGCTAGTAACAGCCCCTGGAGAGCCCAAGTGGTGGTCGTCAAGACTGGGGAGAAGCACCGGATGGTCATCGACTACAGTCAGACCATCAACCGGTACACGCAGCTCGATGCGTACCCTCTCCCCCGTATATCTGACATGGTCAATCAGATTGCACAGTATCGAATCTTCTCCACAGTCGACTTGAAGTCCGCGTACCACCGGCTCCCTATCCGCCTGGAGGACCGCCAATACACTGCCTTCGAGGCAGATGGCCGCCTCTACCACTTCCTCAGGGTCCCCTTCGGTGTCACCAATGGGGTCTCGGTCTTCCAACGAGAAATGGACCGAATGGTTGACCAGTACGGCTGCAGGCCACGTTCCCGTACTTAGATAATGTCACCATCTGCGGCCATGATCAGCAGGACCATGACGCAAACCTCCAGCATTTTCTCCACACCACTAAGCTTCTTAACCTCACATACAATAAGGAAAAATGCGTTTTCTGCACAACCCGCCTAGCCATCCTTGGCTACGTTGTGGAAAACGGAGTCCTAGGGCCCGACGCCGACCACATGCACCCCCTCCTGGAACTTCCCCCTCCCACACTGTCCCAAGGCCCTGAAGAGATGCCTGGGGTTCTTCTCTTACTCGGCCCAGTGGGTCCCCAATTATGCGGACAAGACCCGTCCACTTATTAAATCCACCATTTGTCCCCTGAAGGCTGAGGCCGGAATGGCCTTCAAGGCAGATATTGCGAAAGCCGCGATGCACGCTGTGGACGAGTCTATTCCATTCCAGATGGAGAGCGATGTGCGGATTTTGCTCTGGCCACTACCCTCAACCAAGCGGGCAGGCCCGTGGCTTTCTTCTCCCGTACCCTCCATGCCACCGAGATTCGACACTCCTCCATCGAAAAGGAAGCCCAAGCCATTGTAGAATCTGTGCGACATTGGAGGCATGACCTGTCCAGCAGGCAATTCACTCTCCTCACTGACCAGCGGTCGGTTGCCTTCATGATTAACAATACACAGCGGGGCAAGATCAAGAACGACAAGATTCTGAGGTGGAGGATCAAGCTCTCCACCTACAATTATGATATCTTGTATCGACCTGGGAAGCTCAATGAGCCCCCAGATGCCCTATCCCGCGGTACATGTGCCAGCGCACAAGTAGACCGGCTTCGTATCCTCCAGAACGACCTCTGTCACCCACAGGTCACCCATTTTTTTCACTTTATCAAGGCTCGCAACCTGCCTTACTCCATCGAGGAGGTCAGGACCATGACCAGGGACTGCCAGGTCTGCGCGAAGTGCAAAACGCACTTCTATTGGCCAGACAGAGCGCATCTGGTAAAGGCCTCTCTCCCCTTTGAGAGCCTCAGATTCAACTTCAATGGACCCCTCCCCTTCACTGACTGTAAAGTGTACTTCCTCAACATTGTTGACGAATACGCAAGATTCCCTTGTGCCATCCCATGCCCTGACATGACCTCTGCCACCGTCATCAAGGCCCACAGTCTTTTCACCCTGTTCGGGTTCCCCGCCTATATCCATAGCGATCGGGGGTCCTCCTTCATGAGCGACGAGTTGCGTCAGTTCCTGCTCAGCAAGGGCATTGCCTCCAGCAGGATGACCAGCTACAGCCCCTGGGGCAACGGACAGGTGGAGAGGGAGAACGCAATGGTCTGGAAGGCCGTCCTCCTGGCCCGAAGGTCTAGACGTCTCCCTGTCTCCTGCTGGCAGGAGATCCTTCCCGATGCGCTCCACTCCATCCGGTCGCTCCTGTATACTGCCACCAATGTGACTCCTCATAAGAGAATGTTTGTTTTCCCCAGGAAGTCCACCTCAGGGGTCTCGCTTCCGTCCTGGCTGACGGTCCCAGGGCCTGTCCTCCTCCGGAAGCATGCGAGGAGCCATAAGTCAGATTCACTGATCGAAAAGGTCCTGCTCCTCCATGCTAACCCCCAATATGTCTACGTGGCACACCATGGTGGGCGGGAGGACACAGTCTCCCTCCGGGATTTGGCACACACAGGTTCCCCAGTGACCATCACCACCACCCTCGACCCTACACCGTCTCCCTCCATCGCTACTCATCTACTACGAGACGCAGAAGACGACACGCTCCCGGCCACGCAGGCCTCACCACCTCATCTGACACCACTGTCCACACCACAGCCGGGACTGAGGCAGTCGCAGCGGAAAATCAGAGCCCCCCATAGACTCGATCTATAACTCAACCCGTCCACTTCACCCCCGCCGGACTCTTTTTTTAACAGGGAGTGAATGTGGTAAACCACTTTATTGTATTGTATTGTATTATACTGTTGTATTGTTACATGCCTGGGCTTGTCCCTGCTGGCTCCACCTGTGTCTCCTCCCCTCGGGCTCATGTATAAAGGTGGCTGGTCTCTGCCTCTGGTCCTGTTCAGGATCAGAGGCCAGGAGGTTTTCTGTTTAGTGTATTAAAGCCTCAGTTACGTTCACCACTCATCGTGTGTTCATTGATGGTATATCAGTGTGAGTGAGAAAGAGATTGGATCTCGATTTTGACCTTTCCCGATATTCATTCGGCGTGCCCAGATCCACACCGGGCGCAACGTGGTGATTAAATCGCATCCTGTGTGTGTGGGAGAGTATGTCTGTGAGAGAGTGTTTTTGTGTGTGAGAGAGAGAGAATGTGTTTGTGTGTGTGTATATATGTGAGGGAGTGTGTGTGTGTGTGAGAGTGTGTTTTTGTGAGTGCGTGTGAGTATGTGTGAGGGAGTGTGTGTGTTTTTGTGAGTCTGTGTGAGAGAGAGTGTGGCTGTGTGAGAGTCTGTGTTTGTGTAGGTGAGAGAGTGCGTGTGTGTGAGAAAGAATGGGCTGGATTCTCAGTTTCAGCGGCTAGGGGCCGGCTCAAATGGAGACTCTGCGGGCATTTTACTGCCTGAAAATTAGTGCAGAACCCTCACCGATTTTGGGACTGGTGAGGGGCTAGCAGAGGCACCAGGTAAAACTCCCGGTTCCCACGTCGTAAACGACCAGAGAATGGCTGCGCATGCGCATAGTAATGCCCTGCAGCAGTCGCACCATTCAACATGGTGCCGGCCATGCGTGGACCCAACTCATTATTCACAACCCCACGGCCACCCCCCCAGCAGCACGGATGTGGCAGCGCTGGACGCACTCCGCAGCCACCACGCTGGATTCCCCAACCGCTGAGACCACATCTGCTGTGTGGTCGGGAACCCAGCCGATCGGGTCATATCATTCGGGGACGGCCTGCCGATGATGCACTGACGCAATTATGCCACTTCCAAGAGGGCGGAGCATGGCTAACGGCGTCAAACTGGCGCCGGCCCTAATTTGGGCGTCAGAGTGGATTCTCTGCCCGATCGCCGATTACGATATCGACGTCAAGCAACGGAGAATCCTGCCCAATGTGTATGCGTATGTGACTGCTTATGTGAGAAAGGATGTGAATGTGGGAGTATGTCTGTGAGCGAGAGAAACACTCGGCGGGATCACCATTCTCCGACGCCGACTTCCAATGCCGAAATTGCGGGTGGTGCTGGTTTGACGCTGGTTTTCTTTTGCCCCCTCCGAAATGGTGTCATTGCCTCGCGCAGTGTGCTCCGTTGGAATGCCGTTGCTGCATCACCAGAAGGCCATCCTCCGATGCTCCGCTCCCAATGGGCCGGGTTCCCGTCCGCATGGGGGCGTGGAGTCTCCGCGGTCGGGAACCCGACTTGGCAGCTGCGGACTGAGGAGCAGGTGAGGAGGCTGGGGAAACTGCTGTTTTGGTTGATGAGGGCTGGTTTTCACTACCTTGGGATACAGGTGGCGCAGAGTTGGGCCCAGCTGCACAAGTTGAATTTGGTGGTGGAGGGAATGAAGGAGGACTTTAAGAGGTGGGATGTGTTGCCACTGTCGTTGGAGGGTCAGATCCAGACGGTGAAGATAATGGATGCTGCCAAAGTTTTTGTTTTGTGTTCCAGAACCTCCTGAATATTGAACCCAAGTCCTTTTTTAGGAAGGTGAACGGGATGATTTTGAGGTTTGTGTGGGTGGGTGTTGCTGGAAAGGGAGCATTTGGGGACGGGGGTTGGTATTGCCGTATTAGATGAACTACTACTGGGCAGCAAACATTGCAATGATTAGGAGATGGGTAGTGGAGGACCGGTCGGTTTGGGAGCGAATGGAGGTGGTCTCATGTAAGGGAACCAGTTTGAGGGCACTGTTGTTGGCGCCCCTTCTACTCTCACCACTCCACGAACTCGCTAATGGTATTCGCACTGAGGGTCCGGAACCAGTGTAGGCAGCACTTTAGTTTGGAAGGCATGGGCGGGATTCTCTGCCCACCGCACCCGTTTCCTCGTATGGCGAAACCCCGCCGGCAGCGGGATCTCCGTCCCAGCAGCCGGCCGATGGGGTTTCCCATTGTGGGCACCCCTATGCCATGGGGAAATCCGCGGGCATGAGTGCGCTTCCATCTAAACGGAGGATCCCGCCAATGGAGAATCCAGCCCCATGTCTTTGTGGGCACTGAACTGTGATAATCATAGATTGCGCCGGCACGGCTGGACACAGATTTCTGGGGGTGGCGGCAGGTAGAGATAGAATGTTTCAGGGATATATTCATTAGTTAAAGATCACAGACTTGGAGGAGCTTGAGGGGATGCATCAGTTACCAAAGGGGAATGGATTCAGGTATGTCCAGGTTAGGAACTTTGTTCGGAAGGAGGTGCCGGAGCAGACGGTGGCACAGTGGTTAGCACTGCTGCCTCACAGTGCTGAGGTCCCAGGTTCGTGGGCAGCACGGTGGTTTAGTGGTTAGCCCTGCTGCCTCATGGCCCCGATGTCTCAGGTTCGATCCCGGCTCTGGGTCACTGTCAGTGTGGAGTTTGCACATTCTCCCTGTGTTTGTGTAGATTTCACACATACACCCCCCCCCCCCCGACCCAAAGATGTGCAGGGGAGGCAGATTGGCCACGCTAAATTGCCCCTTAACTGGAAAAAATTAATTGGGTACTCTAAATTTATTTTTAAAAAGGAAGGAGGTGCCATTGTTTCCGAGACTATCGCCCCCGGTGCTGCAAGGTAAGCTTCTATCCAAGGATGAAGTTGGGGAGGGCAGAGTGGCGGTCATGGAGGGGGAGTTGTTGGAGAGGGAGAATGCCTCCATGGTGGAGATTAGGTGTAATTGGGAGGAGGAGCTGGGAGGGGAGTTGGGGACGGGAGTGTGGAGGTAAGCGTCCTCTGAGTGTTTCCCGTCCGTCGGATTCTACACACTCCCTCGCCAGGCGTGAGCCAAATTAGCTTGTTTAAATGAGCATTTTGGAATAGAGGGACAGGAGTAGGCCATTCAGCCCCTCGAGCCTGTCCTGCCATTCAATGAGATCATGGCTGATCTGTGACCTAACTCCATAAACCTGCTTTGGGCCCATACCCCTTAATATCTTTGCTTAACAAAAATCTATCTGTCTCAGATTCAAAGTAAACAACTGTTCCAGCTTCAACTGCTGTTTGTGAGAGGGAGTTCCAAATTTCTACCGCCCTTTGAGCGAAGACGTGCTTCCTAAAAATCTCTCCTGAATGGTCTCGCCCTAGGTTTTAGGCTATTCCCCCTAGTTTTAGAATCTCCAGTCAGTGGAAATAATTTATTTTTATCTACCCTGTCTTTCCCTGGTAATATCTTGAATACCTCGATCAGCTCACCCTTAACCTTTTAAATTCTGGCGAAAACAGGTCTAATTTGTGTAATCTCTCCTCGTTACTTAACCTCTGTAACCTGGGTATTATTTTTGTAAACCTACGGTGTACTCCCTCCAAAGCCAAAATAGCCTTCCTTTTTTTTATAAATGTTTTTTATTCAGTTTTCATGTTTTATATTGAACAAATTACAAATTGTTAGAGAGAGAGAAAAAAAAAGAACACGCAAAAATTAACATATATATTTACAGGTGAGCATCATCGTAGTAATAACTGTGGCCTCCCCCTTTTCGCCGGCATACATATTTTACATTCCCCAACATGTGTATTGGCATTTATTTAGTTTGGTTTTGGGCCTTAGCTAGCCATCAAACCCCCGTAACGAGCCCGTAGCCCCCCCCCCCCCCCCCCCCCCCCCCCCCGCCGGCTACCTTCCCCCGACTATTCTTCCTCTTGTACGTTGGCCACAAACAGGTCCCGGAACAATTGCATGAATGGCTCCCACGTTCTGTGGAAGCCGTCGTCCGACCCTCGGATGGCAAATTTGATTTTCTCCATTTGGAGAGATTCCGAGAGGTCGGACAGCCAGTCTGCAGCTCTGGGCGGTGCTGCTGACCGCCAGCCAAACAGGATTCTACGGCGGGCGATCAGGGAGGCAAAGGCAAGGGCGTCCGCCCTCCTCCCCAGGAATAGATCTGGCTGTTCTGAAACCCCGAAGACCGCCACTATCGGACATGGCTCCACCTTCACCCCCACCACTTTGGACATAGCCTCGAAGAAGGCTGTCCAGTACTCCACAAGTCTGGGGCAAGACCAGAACATGTGGGTATGGTTGGCCGGGCCTCTTTGGCACCGTTCACATCTGTCCTCCACCTCCGGGAAGAACCTACTCATACGGTTTCTCGTTAAGTGGGCTCTATGTACCACTTTTAGTTGCGTCAGGCTGAGCCTTGCGCACGTGGAGGTGGAGTTGACAAAATAGCCTTCCTAAGATGTGGAGCTGGATCCTCCGATTCTGGGGCTATGTCCACATGCCAGCGTGGGAACGGGCGTTTTATGCCAGAAAAACCAGCGCAAAACGGCCACTGATTCCCCGTTTTGCTGGGGGCTAGCAGAACGGCAGCCTAGAGCACCTGGCTCCAGCTGCCGTTACGACCCGGAGAATTGCCAAGGTCGTGGCAGCGCATGTATAACAGCGGCGGCCTGCAGCGGCCGCGCCATACTACATGGCAGAGGCTGCTCGCGGACCGGAACGCAAAATAGTCCCCCCACTTCGGCCAGCTCGCACGCCGCGGACCAACACCCCACAGTGTCCCCAGCCCCGAATAATGTCCCCCACTGCTCGCGGATCGGTCCTCCCCCAACCGTGGCGGCGCTGGACTGAGTCCGCAGCTGCCACGCCGAGTTCCCGACGGGTGAGACTACACGTATCCCACGCTATCGGGAACTCGGGCGGTCAGGGGCAGAGCATCGGGGGGCAGGCCTCAGGCAATGTCCTGAAGCCTTCGATACGTTTTGTATAGCTGCAGCATAACCCTTGCGTCTTCATATTCCAATTCTCTAGATATAAAAGCTAGCATTCCATTAGTCATTTTTATTATTTTCTGCACTTGTTCATGGTACTTTAAGGATTTTTGCATCTACACCTCCAAGTCTCTTTGGCCATCCATTGTACCTAACCTCTTTCCATTTAGAAAGTACACTGCTCTGCATCCATTTCAAGTTGGATCCTCCCACCTCCCAGTGTTCTTTCCCCGCCGGCGCGGTGTGAGGTCGGCGGGAATCACTATTGGTCTTACCACCAAAGACCAAACGGGGCAGGGGGGACTCGGGTGACATTGGAGCTCCCGGGTGGCTTGTGTAGCCATCTCAGATGGCCACCTGCAAAGGACCATGGGAATTATGGCCAATCCAGGACTCAGACAGAGTCAGAGCTTGTGGGTGTATTTGCAACCCAGATAGCTAGACTCGATCGAAACCCCTGCTTGTTTGCATTCTAATGGCTCATTTCCCCAGAACAAAAGGACTGTACTCAGGTAACCGATACAGATACAGACTAATCGGCAGTACTCCCTTTACTCGGGGAGCCCAAAACGCCACGGTCAATGACCGTTAAGGACACGCCCAGCCATCAAGTCACCCGCCCCTTTATTGGCCAAAATCGAAGGCAGTGATCGAAGCCTGTCAAATTATTGGGTCCAAGTTAAGGACCGCCCCAAAGAGTGTGAAATCCCACAGGGATAAGAAGAGACACAGCCATGTGCTCGGTATCTCTTGAATCCGTCCTATGCCAACCCAAGTGCAGCAAAACGACCAGATAGACAAGTTCAAAACAAACGATCGCTACCAGATGGATGAGCCCAGCAGAAACAGAGTCCCTTCTTCCACCCAGCCGCGCACGATCCAGACAAAGGCCTTGTCCATCTGCATAGAGCCGGTTGCCCTGAAGTTAAGTATAGGTTATTGTAGTTGTTAGGTGTAGTTTAACTTGTAGTGTTTTATGTTGCATGTCAAAGTAATCCTTGTGTGTAAATAAATCATCTTTGAACTTGAACTGACTAACTGGTTGTGTGGTCCTTTGATCGATATCCGGTAAAGCCTTGTGGTGGTATCGTTTGATACCAGGCGACTCTAAAGAGCATCATTATTAATTGGCAACATTATTGGCGACTCCGGTGCCGATTGTCAACACTTAGGGACATGGTAGGGCAGTGCCCCTCCTGTCACCCTGGCAGGGCCAGGGCGTGGGGCAGTGCCCAGAAATGAAATGCTAATATGTTAGCCAATAAGGGAGAAATATGGAAATTAGAATATGAGACATTGCTTGTATGCCCAGCCCCACACATGTCTAATAACTTTCTCAGATTCCTAGGATCCCATTTTGGTTCCCTTGATCTCTGCGGGCTGGGAATCCCACTTCCAAAAACTTACGTTCTTAGAAAGGAACACCTATGATTTAGTCTGTTCCAGAAACATTCCAAGAAATCTTACCAATAAAGCCAGAGAGGGAGGAAGTGGGGTGACGGTGACCTTGTCCTGGAGATAAATTGTTTACATTTTGCATATTCCAAGACAATGTAGAAATGAAGACTGAGCAAAGATGTCAGATATCATTTAGATGGATATTATTTTCCCTTTCCTGTCGGCATTGATTTTTTACAGAACCATATTTCCAAGAGTGCTGGACACCCACCTGTATCTGAGTGGTAATTTTCCTCCTGAGTCTGATCAGCAGTGTTTTCGGGGCATTCAGCCACAGCACACAAAAGCCAAAACCAAGCTGTACAGCAAATAAAATCGACAACCGTGAAAGGTTTCTCTTGCATTGTATGGTACTTTGTAACTCCCTCATGAGGAATCTGGTAAAAAGTCAGTGGCTTAATTGTTAGATCTGTTTCTCTCTCCACAGATGCTACCTGACGGGCTGAGTATTTACAGCATTTTCTGTGTCTATTGTTCACGAAGAACATTTGGACAGGTTATGTGCATCTTGTCAGACTCATGCATGGGTTTAAGTGTTATAGATATGGGCAGATGTGACCGAAACATGTAACGGGAAGTCAAAGTTACACTTGAAGTATCTGCGGATCATACAGTCGCAGGGAATCAAATACTATATTATTTTGAAACAATAATAGGGGAAGTGTGACAGGAAGTAGATGTGATAAAGACAAGGAGTGGTCCACACTTACAGACAAGACTTTAGAAATATAGATAGATATTTTGATACAGTGGTTAGCACTGTTGCCTCATATTGCCAGGGATCTGGGTTCGATTCCGACCTCGGGTGACTGTCTGTGTGGAGTTTGCACGTTCTCCCTGTGTCTGCATGGGTTTCTTCCGGGTGCTCCGGTCTCCTTCCACAGTCCAAAGTTGTGAAGGTTAGTTGAATTGGCCAAGCTAAATTGCCCCTTAGTTTCCAAAAGGTCAGGTGGGGTTAATATGTTATGGGGATAGGATGGGGGGGGGGGGGCATGACATTATTTAGGGATTCATTCTATGGATGTTGGTCACAATTAAAACGCTGCACTTATTGTCATTCTCTAGTTGCTCTGAGATGATTGAAAACAGGAAATACGATGTCAAATTGTCAAACAGTTAAAATTGGAAAATGCCAATAAAAATATTTTTTAAAAAGACAGAGAAACTAAAAAAATTCAGCAGGTCTGGCAGCATGTGTGGAGAGTGAAACATATTTAACGTTTCAAGTCCAAAATGACTCTATTTCAGAACTGAATTCACAGTTTGGACTCGAAACGTTAACTCTGTTTCTCTCTCCACAGATGTTGCCTGACCTGCAGAGTTTTTCCAGCATTTTCTGCAAGTGGGAGAAGTCGCTACACGCTCAACTTAAAGATGGGGGTACCGGGCGGCACGGTAGCACAGTGGTTAGCACTAGCACTGTGGCTTTACAGCACCAGGGTCCCAGGTTTGATTCTCGGCTTGGGTCACCGTCTGTGTGCAGTCTGCACGTTCTCCCCGTGTCTGCGTGGGTTTCCTCCGGGTGCTCCGGTTTCCTCCCACAGTCCAAAGATGTGCAGATTAGGTAGATTGGCCATATTAAATTACCCTCAGTGTGAAAATAAAGGGTAGGTGGGGTACTGGGTTACGGGGAAAGGGTCAAGGTGTGGGCTTAAGTAGGGTGCTCTTTCCAAGGGCCAGTGCAGACTCGATGGGCCGAATGGCTTCCTTCTGCACTATAAATTCTATGAATCTATAACTCCAGCGTCTGCAGTATTTTGTTTTTATTGCCCTGAAATGGTGATGCTTTCCCCTTGATCCACTCTAGTCCTTCTGGTGATGCTGCTCCCACATTGGCGATGTGCATCAACATCGGGATAATGTCTGACTTGGAGGTTATGCTGCTCCCCTCACTTAATACCTAAAAAACAGTCCTGTATTGGTAACGGCACTCCTGAGACCCAGCTCAAACCATAGTTGATATGCTGTAACTTCTAGCCTGACCTCCTGAGCAGGTTTTTCTCATTGGAAGAAGCAAATTCAATCAGTACACATGTAAACCTGTCACCTCAAACTGATCAACATCAATTTTCGATTAACTTATTTTGGATAATAATGCATTCTACATTTGGAATTTTGCATATAGCCTGCACAGATTTGCAGTTTGCTAAGTTGTACATTTCCGTCTCAGTTATTCATTTTTGATTGCGCACATTATGATTTCATTATGATTACATGCTCTGTATATGTTCATGTTCATGGCAGGGTTGGGTCACTCTCTACATATTCTCCCCGTGTCTGCTTAGGTTTCCTCTGGATGGCTCCGGTTTCCTCCCACAGTCGAAAGATGTACAGGTTCGGTGGATTGTCCAAGATAAATTGCCCCTCAATGTTCAAAATGTTAGGTGGGGTTACTGGGTTATGGGGATATGGTGGAGGTGTGTGCTTAAGTAGGGTGCTCTTTCCAAGGGCTGGTGCAGCCCAATGGGCTGAATGGCCTTCTTCTGTACTGTTAATTTGATGATTCTATGATGAGGTGCTGTCGGCCATCAGCAACAGCAGAATCGTATTCAACCACAATCTGCAACCTCATGGCTCATTTATACCCCACTCTACCATTACCACCAAGCCAGGGGATCAACCTTGGTTCAATGAAAAGTGTAGGAGACCATGGCAGGCATACCATACATGGAAGGAGCAACACCAGGCATACTGAAAAATGAGGCGTTGACCTGGTGAATCTATAATACAGAACTACTTCTGTGTCAAACAGCATAAGCAGCAAGAAATAGACAGAGTTAAGCGATTCCACAATGAACGAATCAGATCTAAACCCTGCAGTCCTGCCACATCCAGCCGTGAATGGTGATGGACAATTAAAAAACTCACCGGAGGAGGAGGCTCCACAAATATCCCCATCCTCAATGACGGAGAAGCCCAGCACACATGTGCAAAAGACAAGGCTGAGGCATTCGCAAGAATCTTCAGCCAGAAGTGCCGAGTGGATGATTCATCTCGGTCTCCTCCAGAAGTCCCCAGCATTACAGATGTCAGACTTCAGCCAATACGATTTACTCCACATGATATCAAGAAATGACTGAAAGCACCGGATACTGCAAAGCCTGTGGGTCCTGACAATATCCCGACAATAGTACTGATGTCTTGTGCTCCAGAACTTGCCGCACCCTTAGCCAAGCTGTTCCAGTACAGCTACAACACTCGCATCTACCCAGCAATGTGGAAAATTGCCCAGGTGTGTCCTGTACACAAGAAATAGGACAAATCCAACCCAATCAAATGCCACCCTATCAGTCTACTCTCCATCATCAGCAAAGTGATGGAAGGATTCATCAACAGTGCTATCAAGCGGCACTTACTCAGCAATAACCTGCTCACGGATGCTCAGTTTGGGTTCTGCCAGGGTCACTCAGATCCTGACCTCATGTTTCAAACATGGACAAAAGAACTGAATGGCAGAGGTGAGGTGAGAGTGACTGCTCTTTTTAAAAATAAATTTGGAGTATCCAGTTATTTTTTTTTCCAATAAAGGGGCAATTTAGCGCGACTAATCCCTAACCTGCACAGCTTTGGGTTGTGGCATGAAATTCACACAGACATGGGGAAATATGCAAACTCCACACAGACAGTGACCGAGGGCTGGGATTTGAACCCAGGTTCTCAGCACCAAAGGCAGCAGTGCTAACCACTATGCCACATGCCACCCTGAGAGTGACTGCTCTTGATGTCAAGGCAGCATTTGACCGAGTATGGCATCAAGGAGTCTTAATTAAACTGGAATCAAAGGGAATCGGGGGAAACTCTCCGCTGGTTGGAGTCATACCTGGCACAATGGAAGATGGTTGCGGAGGTTGGAGGTCAATCATCTCCATTCCAGGACATCCCTGCAGGAGTTCCTCAGGGTAGTGTCCTAGGCCCAACCATCTTCAGCTGCTTCATCAATGGCTTCTCTTCCATCATAAGACCAGAAGTGGGGCAGTTTGCGGATGACTGCACAATGTTCAGCACCATTCGCGACTTCTCAGATAATGAAGCAGTCCATGTTCAAATGCTGCAAGACCTGGACAATATCCAGGCTTGGGCTGACAAGTGGCAAGTTACATTTGTGCCACACAAGTGCCAGACAATGGCCATCTCCTACAAGAGGATCTAACCACCGCCCCTTGACATTCAATGGCATTACCATTGCTGAATCCCCCACTATCAACATCCTGGGGGTTACCATTGATCAAAAACTGAACTGGACTAGCCACGTTAAGACTGTGACTACTAGGGCAGGTCAAAGGCTAGGAATCCCACGGCGAGTAACTCACCTCCTGACCCCCCCAAAGCCTGTCCATCAGCTACAAGGCACAAGTCAGGAGTGTAATGGAATGCTCTCCACTTGCCTGGATGAGTCCACCACCAACAAGACTCAATAAGCTCAGCACCATCCAGGACACAGCAACCCCGCTTGATTGCTTCCCCTTCCACCAACATTCAAACCTTCCACCACTGGCGAACTGTGGCAGCCGTGTGTACCATCCACAAGATACACTGCAGTAACTCACCGAGGTTCCTTAGACAACACCTTCCAAACCCACGACCACTACCATCTAGAAGGACAAAAACAGCAGATACCTGGAAACCCAACCAGCTGGAGGCTCCCCTCCAAGTCACTCACCACCCTGCCTTGGAAATATACCGCCGTTCCTTCACTGCCACTGGAGCAACATCCTGGAACAGCCTCCCTAACAGCACAGTGAGTGTTCCTACACATCAAGGACTGCAGCGGTTCAAGAAGGAAATCCAGCACACCTTCTGAAGGGCAACTAGGGATGGGAAATAAATGCTGACCTCACAGCAATGCCCACATCCCGTAAATGAAATAAAAAAGAATGTTCTGTACAATAATTCATCTATGTGTTGTAGAGACAATTAGCTACCCTGTGGATCTCGGGGAACATGTGCTCCCGTGATAAGGAGTTGGGGGAATTGTTAACTTTTTCTTTGTATAAATAGAGCCAGCCAGTAAGGTAGAGACTAAAGAGAGAAGACCCAGTAGTGAACTACTGATGCTGTATAAATATTATTGTAAATAAAGTTATGTTTATTTGACTCAACAAACCCGCGTTGGACTCTTCATGGCCCTCACTACACTAGCGACGAGAGTCAAAATCAGATAGCTGTTGACCCTGCTGAGCCACTTCCATAGACCTTTCCGGATACAGGTTGGAAGTTTATTTTCTGTTGCAAAATGCCTCTCTTTTTTTTTTGAAATAATTTTTATTGAAAAATTTTAAATTTATACAACAATAACGCACCATAGTAAAATACCAAAAATAACAATAATATTAACAATCATAAACATTCGCCCCACCTCCATGAACAACACAGCATTTTAACAACAACGCAAATTAACACAATATAAAGTTACAGAATAGACACTACAATAAGGAACAACCCCCCCCCCCGGGTTGCTGCTGCTATTGACCCAGTTACCTATCTCTGAGCCAGGAAGTCCAGAAAAGGCTGCCATCGTTTATAGAACCCTTGTATTGATCCTCTCAGGGCAAATTTGACCCTTTCCAATTTTATAAATCCCGCCATGTCACTGATCCATGTCTCCACACTTGGGGGCCTTGCATCCTTCCACTGTAACAGAATCCTTCGTCGGGCTACTAGGGACGCAAAGGCCAGGACACCGGCCTCTTTCGCCTCCTGCACTCCCGGCTCTACCGCAACTCCAAAAATCGCGGGTCCCCACCCTGGTTTGACCCTAGACCCAACCACCCTCGACACCGTCCCCACCACCCCCTTCCAGAATTCTTCCAGTGCTGGGCATGCCCAGAACATATGGGCGTGGTTGGCTGGACTGCCCAAACATCCCCACCTGTCCTCACCCCCAAAGAACCTACTCATCCTAGTCCCGGACATGTGGGCCCGGTGCAGCACCTTAAATTGGATGAGACTAAGCCGCGCACATGAGGAGGAAGAGTTGACTCTCTCCAAGGCATCCGCCCAAGTCCCGTCCTCTATCTGCTCCCCAAGTTCCTCCTCCCATTTAGCCTTCAGCTCCTCCACTGATGACTCCTCCACCTTATTACCTTATAGATGTCAGACACCTTCCCCTCTCCGACCCACACCCCCGAAAGCACTCTGTCCATCGTCCCCCGCGACGGCAGCAGAGGGAATCCCTCTACCTGTCACCTAGCAAACGCCTTTACCTGCAAGTATCTGAACATGTTCCCTTGCGGAAGGCCAAATTTATCTTCCAGTTCCCCCAGGCCCGCAAACCTCCCGCCAATAAACAGGTCCTTCAATTTGCTGATGCCCGCCCTTTGCCACCCCCTAAATCCCCCATCCTTGTTCCCCGGGATGAACCGGTGGTTGCCACCCAGTGGAGCCTCCATCGAGCCCCCTGTTTCCCCCCGATGCCGTCTCCACTGTCCCCAGATTCTTAGGGTCGCCGCCACCACCGAGCTCGTGGTAAGCCTCTTAGGGGAGAACGGCAACGGTGCCGTTACCATGGCACCCAGGCTCGTACCTCTACATGACGCCATCTCCATTCTTTTCCACGACGCCCCTCCCCCCCCATCACCCATTTACGCACCATTGACACATTGGCTGCCCAATAGTACCCCAGAAGGTTGGGCAGCGCCAGCCCGCCTCTATCCCTCCCTCGCTCCAGGAACACCCTCTTCACTCTCGGAGTCCCATGTGCCCACACAAAGCTCAAAATACTGCTAGTCACTCTCCTAAAGAAGGCCCTGGGGATAAAGATGGGCAGGCACTGAAAAAGGAACAAGAACCTCGTAAGCACCGTCATTTTGCCGGACTGTACCCTCCCCGCCAATGATAATGGCAGCATGTCCCACCTCTTGAACTCCTCCTCCATCTGATCTACAAGTCTGGTGAAGTTATGCTTGTGGAGTCCCCCAGTCCCTGGCCACCTGCACCCCCAGGTACCTAAAGCTCTCCCCTGCCCGCCTAAGCGGGAGCCTCCCAATTCCTTCCTCCTGGTCTCCAGGGTGCACCACAAACACCTCGCTCTTGCCTAAATTTAATTTATAACCTGAAAAGGTCCCAAACTCAGCTAGCAACTCCATCACTCCCGGCATCCCTCCCACCGGGTCCGCCACATACAGTAACAGGTCATCGGCATACAACGACACCCTATGTTCCTCTCCACCTCGCACCAAGCCTCTCCACCTCTCTGAATCCCTCAACGCCACCACCAGCGGCTCGATTGCCTGTGCAAACAACAAGGGGGACAGGGGGCAACACTGCCTGGTCCCTCGGTAAAGCCGGACGTACTCCGACCTCCTCCTATTCGTGGCCACACACGCCATTGGGGCCTCATATAGCAGCCTTACCCATCTAATGAACCCTTCACCAAATCCAAACCTCCCCATAGGTACCCCCACTCCACTCTATCGAAGGCCTTCTCCGCATCCAGCGCCACCACTATCTCTGCCTCCCCCTCAATCGCTGGCATCATGATGACATTCAACAATCTCCGCACATTCGTGTTCAGCTGCCTTCCCTTCACGAAACCTGTCTGGTCCTCGTGCACAACCCCTGGCACACAGTCCTCTATCCTGGTGGCCAGGATTTTTGCCAGGACCTTAGCATCCACGTTGAGGAGAGACATGGGCCTGTATGAACCACACTGCTGGGGGTCCTTGTCCCTCTTTAAAATTAACGAGATCAGCGCCCGCGACATCGTCGGGGGCAAAGTCCCCCCTTCCCACGCTTTTTGGATGTTTTTGATGCTGCGCTGGAGAACTGGAACCAATAGGCACAGAGAATGCATTACTTCTTCCTGGCGAAGAACATCATTTTGCTTACCGCCTGTGGTGCACATATAGAACAGTACAGCACAGAACAGGCCCTTCGGCCCTCGATGTTGTGCCGAGCAATGATCACCCTACTTAAACCCACGTAACCCGTATACCCGTAACCCAACAATCCCCCCATTAACCTTACACTACGGGCAATTTAGCATGGCCAATCCACCTAACCCGCACATCTTTGGACTGTGGGAGGAAACCGGAGCACCCGGAGGAAACCCACGCACACACGGGGAGGACGTGCAGACTCCATACAGACAGTGACCCAGCCGGGAATCGAACCTGGGACCCTGGAGCTGTGAAGCATTGATGCTAACCACCATGCTACCGTGAGGCCCCTCTGTTTGGGGTCATAAGGAGCCTTACGGACCCAGCTGCCCCAGACATTAAAACTTTCAATGAACTTGTGGCTTTAATAGGACAACATTTTAACCTGATCTCATCTGTGATAGTACAGCGTTATCGGTTTAACACTGTGGAGGGGATCCTGGGTGGGTCCATTATTGAGTTCTTATCCAGACTACGCCAGATTGCGGAGTATTGTAAATATGGCACCGTCTTGTCAGAGATGTTAAGTTTGTTGTTTGTGGTCTCAACGCTTGGTTTGTGGTCTCAACAACACAGCCTACCAGAAGAAGTTGCTATCCAAGCCAGCTTTGATCTTGCAAAAGGCCATTCAGAAAGCGCTGCCCCAAGAGAACGCAAAACGATGGGGTGAAGAAGCTACAAGCGAATGGAGGTGAACACCCTGGGGAGCGGCCCCTCCCAAGCAGAAGCCTCTCCCCAAACTGCCGCCTTGCCCTGGACAGAGCATCGTTAAAGTCCAGACCAATGGCCAAAGGAAGGCCCTTTTTGACAAGAGACTTCCCCAGAGTCCATGGATGAAGAGCCAGATAGATGTGGGACTTGTGGCCGCTGATCCTGCCGCGAAAGCAGGCTGCGACCATGTCAGAGGGCCAGGCACTGTGGCAGGGAACAGCCAATAGATTCTACCTTACGTACATTGACTGCAACGGAAAAGATGTACATGGGGCGGCATGTGGCGCAGTGGTTAGCACTGGGACTGTGGCGCAGAGGAGCCGGGTTTGAATCCCGGCCCTGGGTCACTGTCCGCGTGGAGTTTGCACATTCTCCCCGTGTCTGCGTGGGTTTCACCCCCACAACCAAAAGATGTGCAGGTTAGGTGGATTGGCCACGCTAAATTGCCCCTTAATTGGAAATAAAATAATTGGGTACTCTAAATTTAAAAAAAAGAAAATGGCACTTCCTTCACAAGTGAGGAGTTCTTTGGCTTTTTTGAAGGTGAACACAATATGGCATGTTCGCACCGCTACATACCACCTGGCTTCTTATGGATTGGCGGAGCGGGCAGTGTATTTAAGCAGGGCCTGAAGAAACAGTCTTCCAGATCAATGGACACTAGACTGCCTTGTTTTTTGTTTTGCTGTAGGACCCCTAGTTTCTAGTTTTAAAAAGTCTGGAAATCCAGGGGGTAAAAAACAAAAAATGTAGAACCAAAATCAGATTAATATTTAGGTAGGATCCCTCACCTGAAGATATTATCAGTCTTTGATATTTTGTAAATTT
The DNA here is from genome assembly GCF_902713615.1 of Scyliorhinus canicula. NCBI lineage: Eukaryota > Metazoa > Chordata > Chondrichthyes > Carcharhiniformes > Scyliorhinidae > Scyliorhinus > Scyliorhinus canicula. The sequence goes on along the minus strand of NC_052146.1, from coordinate 106,105,422 downwards.
TCAATCAGGTTAACCCCCTTTGTTACACTAAAGTGTTTGTATCCCAGTCGCTTTAAAGGATTGATTCTTTAATTCATTGGTGCCTCGACTCTCGTGATTTGACAAGGGTATTTTGAGATCATCAGTGGGTTTCACATATTCCTATTAATTTATGAACGTAAGGAGAAAGAACTGGAATAGGCCATGAGCTTGCTCCGTCAGTCAACAAGATCATGGCCTGATCTTCTACCTCAACTACACCTTCCCACACTACCCCGCTATCCCTTCATCCCAGAGCATCCACAATTCTCTGATTTATGCAGAAATTTGATGGCAGGCTGATGTCTCTCTGGGTCATCAGTCCGCCATCAGATTTCTGTATTTTTCTGCCCTTTTTTGACATATGATTGTTATTTATACTGCCAGGCACTAGTAAAAAGAAATTCTTCAAATGACTGCAGAGCTTCTCTTTAGCTGGCTTTCAAACGTTAGGACAGGAAGGCCTCAGAATGGTCATGTTTTGTACAGAATGATCATCTCAAGTCCACCAGTACATCTACAGTTGCCAAAGCAACCAACAGGTCCAGGTTAGACATGGTCCGTGGAGGTGGTCACTCTGGATGCCTGCCTCTGCCCAGTGACATGGCCCGTACCCAGGTCGTGTTTGGGAGGATGTAGCTTTCTGGTTCAGTTGAGGCCTTCCTTGACTAGTGGGAACAAATCTCTGGATGCAGTTACAACTTGGATGTTCACAATATCATTAATGTTTAATTATTCTTTACTATTAAAGAAGAAGACTTGCATATATAGAGCTGATGGGACTCTATAATAAACCCCAGTGTAAGAATATTTTTGTCAGGGAATAACCTTACAGACAAAAAGGACAATCACTAATTTAGAATGCAAAGTAACAAGGATTATTGGACAATAAAGGTTAATACCACACATCCCACTAGTCGAGGTGTGGCACAATGTCTTTCTCATGGACCCGGGCACTTTTGGGGTCTTCTCTTCTTCTTGGTTCGTTATACCTGATATCTTGATTCACGGCATTCTTTCAGGTTCTAACTTATTCAAGTGATTCTGAGATACAGGAAAAAAACCTTTTTCAACTTAAAAACTTCAACTCTAATTTCCCAATCTGCCTTAAATATTGTAGCTGCATGTCTTACTGCTACTTGCTGAAAACATCTCTCTCTCTCGCCCTCGCTCCCAAGCTGAAAGCAGCTTCCTGACCATGACTGTTTACGTTTTTTTAAGCTGGATTCCAATACTGATCTGGATTGCTTACGGCAAACCGCAACCTGATGGCAAAAACATTATATACTTCTGGATTCTTATGGCAATCGCCAGCCAATGACAATTATTTTAGTCACTTTTGGATTCTTACAACAATCCCCAGCCAATTATCTGTCGATTGGCAATGTCTTACACAAATGTTAACTTCCAACCCCACTCCTGTCTCCGAATTTTCTCTGCTGGCATGAACCCCATTAGCAAGCGTCCTGAGTCCTGTCCCCTGGCAGTGCAAAGAACCCAGCCTTGCTCCCCTATTTTTATACCCTTTTTGTAGGCAGTAACATTCAGCCCACGTTGTGCACCTATGTCAACACAACTACTAACTTCCACACAAATATTTACAGTTCTTGACCAATGGGAAGAATGTTCATGGCTTCCTGGGAGAGAGCTTTAAACTAAATAGTGAAGAGAAGAAATCACGTGAAAGGAGATATAGTAAAGTAAAGGGAAACAACAAAGTAATGGAGCAGGGCAGCAATTTGGTCACTGAGCTCCAGAGTGTGACAGGAAGGGACGGAACATACAATTGTAGAAATCCACCAGCAAATTAATCTGAAAAGGTAAAAAAAGAGTTTAATGACCTGTTTCTGAATGCACAGCATTCAATCACAAGGGATGAATTGTTAGCCCCGAAAGAGATAAATATATATGACCTGGCAGACATGACAGACACAAGGTTCAAATGTGATCATGGCTGAGACCTGAATGTTGAAGGGTATTTTGCATATCGGAACAACAGGAATCTAGGAAAAGGTGGCACTGTAGTTCTGTTAATTAAGGATGGCATTAGTTCAGAATTGAGAGATCTTACTTGAAAAAACAAAATGTAGAATCAGTTTGGGTAGAGGTAAGAAGCAGTAAAAATAAAGGGTTACTTGTCGGAATAGTGAAGAGAGGCTGGGGTGGTTCTCCTTAGTGCTGCGATGGCTGAAGAGGGAGACTTGATTGAGGTGTACAAAATTATGAGGGACATTGGTGGGGTAAATAGGAAGCAACTTTTTCCCTTATTAGAGGGGTCAATAACCAGGGGATAGATTTAAGGTAAGGGAAGGATGTTTAGAGGGGATTTCAGGAAAACCTTTTTCATCCAGAGGGTGGTGGGAATCTGGAACTCACTGCATGAAAGGTGGTCGAGGCAGGAACCCTCACAGCATTTATGAAAGATTTAGGGCAGCACGGTGGCGCAGTGGTTAGCAATGCTGCCTCACGATGCTGAGGACCCGGTTCAATCCCAGCTCCAGGGCTCTGTCTGTCTGGAGTTTGCACATTCTCCCCGTGTCTGCATGGGTCTCACCCCCACAACCCAAAGATGTGCAGGGTAGGTGGATTGGCTTCGCTAAATTGCCCCTTAATTGGAAAAGAATTGGGTACTGTAAATTAATTTTTAAAAAGAGCATATAGGTGAGCACTTGAAATGCCATACCATACAAGTCTAGGGACTGTGACAATATGTATATTGTAAGGTAAATGAAGGGTTAACAACTTAATGTAAATTAACCACTAGATGGTGATCAAGAGCATACACGTGGATCACGTGGTACCCTTGATTCTGGGAGTAGGTGGTTAGGCGAGATAGAGAGTTGTGTTTTCAGAAGCTCTGTAGATAAAATCATAGTTTTAGTTTAGCTGTACTCTTGTAAATCTTAGTTAGCAATTCGAATCTATTCAATTGTGATGTTAAGAAATTAGCTTTGTTAAAAACATGATGTTCTTTTGAAACATTACACTTCGAAGCCATCCTCATCCATAAAGCAAAGAACATCACAGGGGCCAAGTGCTGGAAAATGGAATTAGAGTAGATGGGTGCTAGATGGCTGGCATGGACATGAAGGGCCGAAGGGAACTCTATGACTGCAGTGTGTAGGCCCTCCACCAGGAGATACACTGCAAAACAGAGCATATAGAGGCAGCACAGTGGTGAACACTGCTGCCTCACAGCACCAGGGACCCGGGTTCAATTCTGCCCATAGGTGACTGTGTGGATTTTGCACATGCTCCCCATGTCTGTGTGTGTTTTCTCCTGGTACTCTGGTTTCCTCCCACAGTCCAAAGATTTGATTTGATTTGATTTTGATTTGATTTATTGTCACATGTACCGAAGTACCGTGAAAAGTATTTTTCTGCGGCCAAGGGAATGTACACAGTACGTACATAGTGGACAAAAAAAAGAATAATCGACAGAATACATTGACAAATGGTACATCGACAAACAGTGATTGGTTACAGTGCGAAACAAGGGGCCATACAAAGCAAATACATGAGCAAGAGCAGCATAGGACGTCGTGAATAGTGGGCGAGATTCTCCGCAAATGCGGAGAATCGTAAAGGCTGCTGTGGGACAGGCCGTGACCCACGGCAGCCTTCACGCCCACTTCCAGGGCTGATTCTCCCCCCCGGGCGGGGCTAGGAGCGCAGCCCCGTGCGTCACAGCCGCACGTCAAGCGTCACGCCGGCTGACGCGGCCGATGACGTCAGCCGCGCATGCGCAGGTTGGACAACGCCAACCCGCGCATGCGCAGTTGGCGTCTTTTCCCTCAGCCGCCCCGCAAGACGTGGCGGCTTTATCTTGCGGGGCGGCGGAGGGAAAAGAGTGCGTCCGTTACGGACGCACGGCCCACGATCGGTGCCCCCGATCGCGGGCCTATGCCCCCCGTGGCACGGCCGTGGTACTGCCGTGCCAATCGGGCCCCCAGATTCCCCAAACGGGCATCTGCCGCCCGTTTCATGATGGCAGAGAGCAGGTGTGTTTGCTGCCGTGTTGAAACGGACGTGAAGGCCCGGCCGCTCGGCCCATCGGCCTCGGAGAATCGGCGGCGAGCGGCGATTCGTGCCGTGGGTCGGGCGTGGGGGGGGGGAGAATAGCGGGAGGGCGTGAAAAATGTCGGGAGGCCCTCCCGCTATTCTCCCACCTGGCGTGGGGGCAGAGAATCGCGCCCAATGTTCTTACAGGGAACAGATCAGTCTGAGGGAGAGTTGTTGAGGGGTCTAGAAGCTGTGGGGAAGAAGCTGTTCATATGTCTGGATATGCGGGTCTTCAGACTTCTGTAGCTTCTTCCTGATGGAAGGGTCTGGAAGAAGGCAAAGCCTGGGTGGGAGGGGTCTCTGATCATGCTGTCTGCCTTCCTGTGGTAGCGGGAGATGTAGACAGAATCAATGGGAGGATGGCAAGCTTGTGTGATGTGCTGGACTGAGTTCACCACACTCTGCAGTTTCTTGCGATCTTAGGCTGAGCAGTTGCCATACCAAGCTTTGATGCAGCCGGAAAGGGTGCTCTCTTTGGCACATCTGTAGAAATATGTGAGAGTCGATGCAAACATGACAAATTTCTTTAGATGTGCAGGTTAGATGGTTTGGCCATGATCAATTGCCCCTTCGTGTCTAAAGATTGGGTCAAGGATTGGGCTTGGGTAAGGTGGTCTTTTGAAGGGTTAGTGTAGACTCGATGGGCCGAATGGCCTCCTTCTTCACTGTAGGAGTTCTATAAATATGGGCGGCACAGTGGCGCAGTGGTTCGCTGCTGCCTCACGGCACTGACGACCTGGGTTTGATGCCAGCCCTGGGTCACTCTGTGTGGAGTTTGCCCATTCTCCACGTATTTGCATGGGTTCACCCCCACAACCCAAAGATGTGAAGGGTAGATGAATTGGCCACACAAAATTGCCCCTTAATTGGAAAAACCCTAAAAATGTTTTTAAGTATTTCTTTAAATAAGTGGGGTATTTGAAAAAGGTTCTGCAATAATCGTTGGTCACTTTAATCGACATTATCCTGGAAAATGAGTTCACAGTGTTTTGGGGACAATTTCTTAGAGAAGTATTTTCTGGAGTCAACCATGGAGCAGGCAATCCGAGGCCCACATTGTGCAATGGGACGGGATGAATTAATCATCTCATGGGTAAGAAGCCTCTCGGTAGGCGGGGGCAGCCTCGCCCTGATTGACAGGTGTTCGGGATCACATGGCGTGGGCGGGCCGTGCTCTCCCTGATTGACAGGGGCTGGGGATCACGGGGCGTGGGCGGGCCGTGATCTCCCTGATTGACTGGAGCTCTGGGTCACGTGGTGTGGGCGGGCCGTGCTCTCCCTGATTGACAGGGGCTGGGATCACGGGGTGTGGGCGGGCCGTGCTCTCCCTGATTGACAGGGGCTAGGATCACGGGGTGTGGGCGGGCCGTGCTCTCTCTGATTGGCAGGCGCTCGGGGTCACGTGATGCGGGCGGGCCGGGCTCTCCCTGATTGACAGGGGATCACGGGGTGTGGGCGGATCACCACAGTTTGCTCCGCGGCCATTCGGTCACCACAAGGACGTAGGTGATGGCGCGGCTTGTTTTGCTGAGGAGTCAGTTCATTCTCGGTCGCCAGCTGCGGAGCTATGGCGACAGCAGCCAGGTACCGGCTCCAAGCGGGAGAGGGGGCGCTCAGAGCCGGGGGCGGTGAGAGCCGGGCTCGGCTCTCGCGTTGGGGCGGAGTGATACCTGCTCAGGGGCCTGGTGACTCGGCTTGTGGAGGATGTCGGGCCTGGTGAGTGATGGGGCAGCTGGTCTGCCCCGGGCTCCAGCAAACCTTAGATACGAGCAAATTACTGCGGATGCTGGAATCTGAAATAAGAACAGAAAATACTGGACAACCTCAGCAGGTCTGGCAGCATCTATGGAGAGAGAAGGGAACTAATGTTTTGGGTCTGGATCCAGACTCTAAATGTTAGTTCCTCTTTCTCTCCAATTAAAGCTTGACTGGAGGATGCAGCATCCCATTCCCAGCAGTGTCCTCGAGCCCAAGGTGAATGGGCCGGGTGGAGCCTTGGGCCCAGCCAGTGCCTGATATTTGGAATTGAGGCCTTCCCTTGTGGGGGAGTGAGAGGGAAGCAGACTCATTGGGAGGATTCCAGAGCTGGGTGCAGTGTTTCGTTTTGTTGTCTGGAATGCCCACCTCATAGCCTGTCTCAGCAATAACTATCAGTTCAAATTGGATTTCTTTCTCAGTTGCTGGTGATGTTTTAAAATATTCAACTTTGTTAGAATGGAGAGACTTGATCTTTGGGTAATTGATTAGAAATTGGGGATTAGAGAAGGGTGAGCAAATTCTTCTGTGATTTAATGCTACTTATGTCCTATTTCAAAGGTTAAATTATTTAAATTTGTTAGTGGGATTTATTGCTCATCCCTTGTTGCCCTTCAGAAGGTGGTGGTGAGTTGTCTTCTTGAACTGCTGAGGTGTGGGTCCACTCACAATGCTATTAGGGAGGGAGTTCAAGGACTTTGACTCACTGAAAGAATTACAATATGTTTCTATGATGTGGAGATGCCGGCGTTGGACTGGGGTGAGCACAGTAAGAAGTCTTACAACACCAGGTTAAAGTCCAACAGGTTTGTTTCAAACACGAGCTTTCGGAGCACGGCTCCTTCTTCAGGTGAATGGAAAGGCTTGTTCCAGAAATGTTTATATAGACACAGTCAGAGATGCCCCGGAATGCGAGCACCTGCAGGCAATCAAATCATCAAAGATGCAGAGAGAGAGGTAACTCCAGGTTAAAGAGGTGTGAATTGTCCCAAGCCAGTTCAGTCGGTAGGCCTCTGCAAGTCCAGGCTGGACTTGCAGAGGCCTACCGACTGAACTGGCTTGGGACAATTCACACCTCTTTAACCTGGAGTTACCTCTCTCTCTGCATCTTTGATGATTTGATTGCCTGCAGGTGCTCGCATTCCGGGGCATCTCTGACTGTGTCTATATAAACATTTCTGGAACAAGCCTTTCCATTCACCTGAAGAAGGAGCCGTGCTCCGAAAGCTCGTGTTTGAAACAAACCTGTTGGACTTTAACCTGGTGTTGTAAGACTTCTTAATATGTTTCTAGGTCAGGATGGTGAGTGGCTTGGAGGGGAGTTTGCAGATGATGGGGTTCCCATGCATCTGCTGCCAGTGACAATCATGGGGAAGTGGTTTGTCTCGTGGTCTAATGCCTTGCTCAGATGTCAATGATACCTTTATCAATTTGGCAAGAAAGGTATTTTGCAAAGGAGCCTGAGTAGACAACTTTTTTTTTGAATGACTTGTGATTTTCAGTATTGATGGTCAGCAGTGGGAAGTGAAGCAATACACCACCGTTCCCAATTTAAAATTGGTCCTGTTTGCTTCCCACTGGTCCAGGCATTTTTGCAGGTTAGGTAGCAACTGCCTATTGACCGAATATAAGTTTAACTTGAGTTTAGTATTCTGGAATAACCTGGCTCCTAACTTAATTATTAAGATTATTCTGGTTTACCCTCCTCCACAATCTGAGTTTGCATTGAACGCAGTGACAATGCCGCTGAGATGTCCAGGTGTTCCAATTTGTGTACAAGAGCTGTATCATTTCCTACAAAAGGAGGTAGTTTTTTTTTGTAACTTGGGATAATATTGTCTGTTTCTAACACTATTGACATGCATCACTGTTTCAGCTGGGAGAACTGGGCAAGGGAGCTGGCAAGGGTGGTGGTGGTGGAGGAAGCATAAGAGAAGCTGGAGGTGCATTTGGCCGAAGACAGGCAGCAATTGAGGAGAAATACTTCAGGTAATTATTTCTATAATCTTGGAATTTTGTCATTTATGGCCTGCAGTTTGTTCCCCATCTCAATCCTGATGATTCTGATAACCTGAATTAAGGAGACGGTGGCGTAGTGGTATTGTCACTGGACTTGTCATCCAGAGACCTAGGATAATGATCTTGGGGCCTGGGTTTGAATCCCACCACAGCAGGAATTTAAACTCAGTAAAATTAAAATTCTAATGATGACCGTGAAACCATTATCAATTGTTGTTAAAAACCCATCTGGAAGGAAATCTGCCATCCTTACCTGATCTGTCCTACATGTGACTGCAGACCCACAGTAACGTGGTTGACTCTTAAATGGCCTAGCAAGCCACGCTGTTGTATCCCATCGCTAAGGAAACACAAAAAAGGAATGAAACCGGATGGACCACCCTGTATCGAACCAGGCACCGGAAATGACAATGGCAAACCCAGCCCTGTTGACCCAGCAAAGTCCCCCTTACTAACATCTGGGACTTGTGCCAAAGTTGCGAGAGCTGTTTCACAGACAAGTCAAGCAACAGCCTGATAGTCATACTCAAGGAATCATACCTTACAAACAATGTCCCAGACACCACCATCACCATCCCTGGGTATGTCCTGTCTCACCAGCAGGGCAGAGGCAGCAGCCCAGGGGTATACAGTCGGGCGAGAGTTGCCTTGGGAGTCCTCAACATCTACCCTGGACCCCCAAGTCTCATGGCTTCAGGTTAAACATGGGCAAGGAAACCTCCTGCTGATTACCACGTATTGGCCACCATCAGCTGATGAATCAGTACTTCTCCATGTTGAACACCACTTGGAGGAAGCACTGAAGGTAGCAAGCGTGCAGGATATGCTCTGGTAAGAGGACTTCAATGTCCATCACCAAGAGTGGCTCGGTAGCACCACCGCAGACTGAGCTGGCCCAGGTCCTAAAGGACACAGCTGATGGACTGGGACTGTAGCAGGTGGTGAGGGGACCAATAAGAGGGAAAGGCATACTCATCCTCACCAATCTGCCTGCTGCAGATGTATCTGTCCATGACAATATCGGTAGAAGTGACCCCCGCACAGTCCTTATGGAAACTAAGTTCTGTCTTCTCATTGAGGATACCCTCCATTGTGTTGTGTAGCACTATCACCTAAATGGGATAGACTTCGAACAGATCTAGCAACTCAAGACCTGGGCATCCATGAGGTGCTGTGGGCCATTAGCAACAGCAGAATTGTATTTCAACCACAATCTGCAACCTGGCATATCCCCACTCTATCATTACCCCAAGGCAGGAGATCAACCCTGGTTCAATGCAGGAGAGCATGCCAGGAGCAACATCAGGCACCCGAAAAATGAGGTGTCGACCTGGTGAAGCTACAGCACAGGACTACTTGTGTGCCAAACGGCATAAGCAGTTTGGAATAGACAAAGCTAAACGATTGCACAATGAATGCATCAGATCCAACCTCTAGTCCTGCCACATCCAACTGTAAATGGTGGTGGACAATTCACTAGAGGAGGAGGCTCCACAAATATCCCCATACTCAATGATGGAGGAGCCCAGCACATCAGTGCAAAAGACAAGGCCGAGGCATTTGCAAGAATCTTCAGCCAGAAGTGTCAAGTGGATGATCCATCTCGGTCTCCTCCAGAGGTCCCCAGCATCACAGATGTCAGTCCTCAGCCAATACGATTTACTCCACATGATATCGAGAAACAGTTGAAAGCACTGGATCCTGCAAAGACTATGGGCTCTGGCAATAGTACTGAAGACTTGTGTTCCATAACTTGCCACACCCCGAGCCAAGCTGTTCCAGTACAACTACAACACTGGCATCTATCTGGCAATGTGAAAAATTGCCCAGGTGTGACCTGTATGAGAAACAGGATACATGCAACCCAGCCAATTACCGCCTTATCAGTCTAGTCTCTATCATCAGCAAAGTGATGGAAGGAGTCAATACCAGTGCTATCAAGCGGCAGCAATAACCTGCTCATGGACGCTCAGTTTGGGTTCCGCCAGGGTCACTCAGCTCGTGACCTCATGACAGCCTGGGTCTAAACATGGACAAAAGAGCTGAATGCCAGATGTGAGAGTGACTGCCCTTGACATCAGACATTGTTTGACCGAGTAAGGCATTAAGGAGCCCGAGCTAAACTAGAGTCAATGGGAATCCAAGGGGAAAACTCCTTGGTTGGAGTCATACCTGGCACAGATAGTTGTGGTGGTTCGAGATCAATCAATCTCGGCTCCAGGACATCGCTGCAGGACTTACTCGGGGTAGTGTCCTCGACACAACCACCTTCAGTTGCTTAATCAATGACCTCCCTCGCATCATAAAGCTCAGAAGTGGAGATGTTTGTGCATTCATCCGCAATGTTCAGCACCATTCTCAACTTCCTGGATAATGAAACGGGCACCCCCGAGACTCGCCACTATCTGAAGAGCATCTATGGATGGGCAATAAATGCTGGCCTAACCAGTGATGCCCACATCCCGTAAATGAATAATTAAAATTGGATGAGGTGTTTGCAATCTGATTTTGATTTGAGTATCTCCTCAATTGAGAGGAGTTATCTCTGGAATTTACAACCTCTGCAACTCTCTGTAAACTGCTTTTTAAATTTAGAATAAACAATTCATTTTTTCCAATTGAGGGGCAATTTAGCATGGCCAATCCACCTACCCTGCACATCTTTGGGTTGTGGGGGTGAAACCCATGCAGACATGGGGAGAATGTGCAAACTCCACACGGGACAGTGACCCAGAGCCGGGATTGAAACTGGGACCTCGGCGCCGTGAGACTGCAGTGCTACCACTAGGTCACCGTGCCGCCCTTCTGTAAACTGTTTAACGTTAGCTGATGGTTGCTGACAAGAGTGATTAACTCGGCTTGTATTAAAATTCCAACTTTATGGCCTAAAATGAATGTTTGCATTCCGATTGCATACTTGTAGCATTTAATGATGCTGGTGTCGGCTTTTTAAATGGCGATGGCATTCAAAGTGAAAGCAAATGACTGGATCTGTTTTTGTACAATGAACAATTTTGTGGCTGTAGCTATCTGCTGGTGTAATGTACCTGTAATCTATCCAGACCAGAAGCAACTGTCTAATTTCGTATTTAAAAAAATAATGAACTTTTTTTTTTTTTACCTCAAAAGGCTTGAATTCCATGTTTCAACAGCCTCAAAAAATTCTTTATAAATTTGCAATGTTGTAAATGTTGTCTTGGATACCTCTATCTGATCTTCAATGCCATTAGTAGACCACCCTTTAACTTGGTTAATACTCAAGGCCCAGTTTTTGAAGTTTCTCCACAAATATACCTCTTGTCCCTGGTACAATTTAATTTAATCTTATGTTGCACTTTTTCCACTGCTTTTAGATCCCATCCTACAAAGGAGTCCCTACAACTGCTTCAGGCTCCTACTGCGACATAACCTCAGTTGTGCTTTTCATTTTGTCCCTTTTATAGTCATAATTATAGACTGCTGTCGATTGTTCCTACAATTTTTTTTAAAATCAATTTATTATGTATTTTCATACCAAATGTCTTGCTCTGTGCTGAACTACTACTTCTCTTGTTAGCAAATTGAAGAGACAATCCCTGTCACATATTTGAGAGTCTTTTATGTTCTGTACAGTGCAAAATATTTTTTTTGCAAATCCATCTAATTCACATTCACTACTTATTTTTCTATCTTGTTATTCAAAATATGATCTCCCTTTTAGTAATCCATGCTGACCAGTTAAAAGACTTGTTTCCTAAACTACTTGGCAATTAATTTCCATACTGTAGGCTTCAGCACTTTACTCACAATTGATATTGGGCTGTCTGGCCTACAATGCCTCTGTTTGTCCTTCTATTTTTTTGAAGGGGGCTGCTATATTTGCTGCCCTGGAGTACAATTTTCCTTTTCATAGAATGTTGTCATTTTCTGGTCAGAACCGTTACAACCCCATCGCTAGCTTTCCTCTGATTTTAAATAACTCCATTTAAGGTTCAGCTAACTTGTGTACATTAATGCTTGAGCATCCCCGTCCAACACTACTCCTTCCCCCACATCCTGTCTGGAAAGCTGAAACTGAGGACTTAATAAATATTTGCCATCCCTTTGCTATTTTGTATCCACCCACTGCCTTAGCTTTCTAATTTCTCATTTAATGTAAACTGATTTAGCTGTCTCATTATTTTTGTTAACTTTCCTGTTGCTGAGCATTTTAATTTGTTTGGTATCCTCTATCTTATTTCTGTTATCTACAGTTTTAAGTTTCAAAAGTTGTGAACAATATTTCTTTACTGGGATGCTGGATTCTCAACCTTTCACCTAGTGCTGAGATATTTCTCCATCTATTTACAAAAAAAAATATTTTTTCTACCTAATCTGACATGGTCACTTCCTAACCTGTGATAACTTGCTTTTCCCTATTCGGTACTCTTTTCATTACACACTTGAGCAATGCTCATGACTGTGCATCCAGGTTGTGTGGGTTAACCTGCAAGTAGCTGACTCTAGGTTACTAAGTAATTCACCTGAAGTTGTGATGTCAATTCCAAAGACTTGGTTAGTTTAAAGCCACTAGCCACACCATCCTGAAATGTGCAATCCTGATCTTTTGAGAAAATTATTTACATAATGGACTTCGCTATGTTTAATGTGCCCAAGGGGAATGGACAGTGAGATGGAAATTTAAAGGAATGTCCCCATGTGAAATAGATTTGTTTCAAATAATTTTTTTGATTCTGGGACACAGGCAATATTTCTTTAGATAAAGTTCCTGATGCTACATATTCAGTCGTTAAACATGCCACATCTCCAGTTTCTGTTTCGAAAGCTGATGGGGAGATGGTGCGGGTATAATAAATAAACAAATTAATATTTCAAATAAAAGTGGAACCTTTGTGGCTTCCTTTGGGCTCAGGTGAGGCCTAAATATTTAACAGCAAAAAGCTCAGCCCGATATCAATAACTTCAGCATATTTTCCAGTTCTGCATTTACCACATGGGTACCTGGAGTGGATTCTTGCAGTCTCTTGATAGTAAGAATACTGACATCTGTTTAATATCTACAGAGCCTAACAATTTAAGATGCATCATTCATTAAAAACAGAAGGCAGGGCAGCACGGTGGCGCAGTGCTTAACACTGCTGTCTCACGGTGCCGAGGTCTCAGATTCGCTCCCGGCTATGGATCACTGACAGGAAAAGGTAGTGGTTAATGGATATTTTTTGGGCTGGAGGAAGGTTTGTAGTGGAGTTTCCCAGGAGCCACTGTTGAGACCCTTGCTTTTTCTGATCCAAATTAATGACCTAAAACATGGTGTGAAGGCACAATTTCAATATTTGTGGATGATATGAAACTTGGAAACATTGTGAACTGTGATAATGTAAAACTTAGAAGGACATAGACAAGTTGATGGAATGGGTGAATAGAGGTCAGATGGAAGTTCCATGTAGATTTTGGCAGAAAGAGCATGGGGACAATATATAAAGGGTATAATTCTAAAGCGGCTGTAGGAGCAGAGGGACCTATGTGTATGTGACAGAATAGGTTGAGGGGGCAGTTAATAAAGCATACAGGATATTGGACTTCATTCATAGGAGCATAGTAAACAAGAACCATGGTTATGTTGAGCTTGTACAAGATGCAAGTTCCAATTTAACTGGAGCATTTCTGAGCGCCTCATTTTCGGAAGTATGTGAAGGAGTTGGAGAGAGTGCAGAAAAGGTACCTGAGAATGTTGGCAGATTTGTGAAACTTCAGCTATGAAGTTGGAACTGATTTCCTTGCAGTGAAGAGGCTGGGAGGATATCAGAGATCTGATGCTCAAAATCTCAAAGGGCCTAAACAGTGTGGACGGCGAGAAACAGTTCCCACTCATGAAAGAATCTAAAGTGAGGGGCACAGAATTAAAGTAATAAACAAAAGCAATGTGAGATTTATTTTTTTCTCACAGTAAGTAGTTTGGCTCTGGAATACTCTGCCTGAGTGTGGTGGAGGCAGGTTCAGTGAAAATATTCCAAAGAGAATTGGATTGTTATTTGAAAAGGGAGAACATGTAGAGTTTGGGGAGAAGGTAAGAAAATAGCACCAACTGTGGCTCATTTAGAGGCAAGTGTCAGCACAATGGACCAGGTGAACATCACCTGCACTAATAATTCTGTGGTTCCAATTCTGGGAAAGACCATGTTAGTGTTTTGATAAATGTGCTATGTTTTATTGCAAGTGGTTTTCTGCTGGATACCAGACTAAGTTATTCTGTGACATGTTTAAACTTCCTTCTTCCTTTGTACCAAACACCGCAATAACAAGCTTCATCCTTTGCCCCAAAAAGTCCCCAAAACAAATGTCATCGTGCACTACAAAGGTAGTTCGCTCCAATAGAAAAGCAAAATAGTGTGGATACTGGAGACTTGAAGTAAAAACTGTGTGCTGATAAAACACAGTGATTCTAGCAGCTTTGGAGAGAGTGAGATACCAGAGTTAATGTTTCAAATCCAATAGGAGAGTATTCGTGGAAGTTAGTATTTTTATTTCTGTACTTCCCTTGTAATCCATTCCAACAGTAAGGCTGCAAATTCGGGGTGGAGTTCTATTTTCGTGTTAGTTTAGCCCTGGACTAAGATTGTGCAAACTCACCATATGAAGGGCCTTGAAACCGGCAGATAGACTGAATCCTGGAGTTTCAGAACATCTATTGGATGAATCATTTACCTGTGGATTCATAAAACTAGAGAAAGTAATATGTCTGATAATTCACTTATTGAAATATTAACCTCAGCCCAAGACTGCAGTAGCTCACATCTAAATTTTTGCATGCATGGATTTAATGAAGTGTGAAAAAGGATTATCCAAGTTTGTTTGCATCCAAGTTGTTTGCATCATTGGGTCTCAAAGGTTGAGAGGTTTCTTCCTAAGTAAAAATGCAGTTGTTTCTTTATAACTGTCTTTATGAATACCTCCCTTAATCCAACACTGACTTGTTATGACTCCCTGGTTGTTTGAACCTGTTGCTGAACAGAAAGGCCTTTGCCTTTTCAAAGCATTCTGTTATTTAGCTATGGCTTGGGGAAAAATGATTTGACTAAGATTGCTGGAGTTGTGGATAGTGATGAAGATTGTCAGAGAATACAGCAGGATATAGGCTGCAAAATTGGGCAGAGAAAAGGCACATGGAATTTAACCCGGACAAATGCAAGGTGATGCATTTTGGTAGTTCCAGTTCGGGTGGGAACTATAAAATAAATGTCAGAACCATCAGGAGCTGGGCGTGCATGTCCACAGATCCTTAAAAGTGGCAGCACAGATGGAAATGGTGGTAAAGAAAGCATTATGGAATGCTTGTCTTCATCGGACGGGGCATTGAGCATAAAAGCTCGCAAATCATGTTAGTTATATAGAATGTTGGTGAGGCCACATTTGGAATACTGTGTCCAATTCTGGTCACCGCACTACCAGAAGGAAGTTGAGGCTTTGGAGAGAGTGCAGAAAAGGTTTACTGCGATGTTGTTTGATGTAGAGGGTATTAGCTATGAGGGACATGGAACATACAGTGCAGGAGACCATTTGGCCCATCGAGTCTGCACTGACCCACTTAAGCCCTCACTTCCACCCTATCCCCATAACCCAATAACTCCTCCTAACCTGTTTTTCTGGACACTGAGGGAAATTTAGCACCTAACCTGCACGTCTTTGGACTGTGGGAGGAAACCGGAGCACCCAGAGGAAACCTACACCGACACGGGGAGAACGTGCAGACTCCTCACAGACAGTGACCCAGCGGGGAATCGAATCTGGGACCCTGGCAACTTGTGCTATCGTGCTGAGACATTGAATAAACTTGGATTGTTCTCCCTAGAAAGACAGAGGCTGAGGGACGACCTGATAAAATTTTATAAAATTATGAGGGGTATAGATAGGGTGAACAATTGGAGGCTTTTTCCCAGGGCGGAAATGACAATTAAAGGGGGCACAAGTTCAAGGTGAGGGGGGCAGGCAGGTTCAGTGGAGATGTGTAGGGAAAGATTTTTGCACAGGGGGTGGTGGTGGCCTGGAATGCACTGCCAAGTGAGGTGGTTGAGGCAGATACATTAGCGACCTTTAAAACGTATCTAGATAGACACATGAACAGACGGGATATAGAAGGATACAGGCAGTTGGTCCAGATAGGACACGTGATCGGTGCAGACTTGGAAGGCAGAAGGGCCTGTTCTGTGCTGTACAGTTCTTTGTTGTAAATCATTTTTTTATGTATGGCTTATATCACCATAGTGTTTTTTTCTAATGGCTGGCCACATAATTTGAGGCAATTCTGTTTTGTTGCAGGGAAAAGGAAAGTGAACAGATTGAAACCCTAAGGAAGCATCATGAAGACGAGATTGATCATCATGAACATGAAATACAGCGTTTACAGAATGAGATTAAACGCCGCAAAACTCAAATCAAGAAGCTGAAGTCTGACGGCAATGACAGTGACTAGGATTCCTAATGTTCCTTCCTACACAGCTTTGCATATCTCAATCATGGAATTAATGCTGTTTGTGTCATTGTTCTTGGATGTAAATTATGCATTATCAAATAAAAATACATTGTAAGTTCCCTAAAGGTGCGTGCATATATAGGTGGTTTCTCAACTGTGCACAACTGAGTTTTAATCTCTAAACTGAGATATTGAACAGCCAGTGACTTGACCAGAATCTGTTCATGGTTAACCTCAATTAAATTAGTTTTACTAAAATGCTGCTAAGACTTGGGAGCAAATGTTGATCATGTAGTTGTTTTTGCATTTAGAAAGTCAGACCAGTTTCTTATCTAATTCCGAAGGATTTCGAGGTTCTGTCAGTTTGTCATACAATATTATTTGTCTTTTCCTGCACCCAATCTGACTGGGTTACTGTCAATTTTATGTAAGCTAAAGGAGTGTCATATTGCACACTAACTCAACCACAGCTTAAAAACAAACAAGTTTACGTCCAGGCTGGTGTATTAGTTTCATGAACTACTTTGTAGAATGTTCCATTTTTCACTATAATGAAAAGATCTTGGATGTGTTAAGTGATACAGCAGACTCACTGAGTGATCAGTAATTGAATATTGTCCCTAGCAAAGCATAATGTCGCCCAAACCCAGTAGACGTCACATTCAGCCCTCAATATTTGATCCTCTGTTGGGTTGCTACAATTGGCCTTGGACTCCAGGTGACTTTGTTTGATTCGAGAGGGGGAAAAGTGGGAAGTTAACCAAAGTTGTAGTTTTGATCTGGCCTTGCTGAGAAGTGAGTAAGATGCATGGTAAGGAGTGGATTGAACATGAATTTAAAGCATTCAGTTAAATAGAATGACATCCAATTTGAATGTCTAGAACATTGAGATGGCTGAAATGTCACAAGTACCTTATACTATCCTGAATGTAGATGCCTGACTTTGCAAATGAAAAAAATAGCCTTTTGGACAACAGTTTCTATAGAAATTGGGGCCATGTACATACTGATATAACCCAGAATGTATGCCTAATAGTATTGGCCTATTATGGAATTGTAGTTCAATGGATGTATTTGTCTGCAGTAGTGGAGAGGGCAGTGGAAATGTCCCTTGAAGAGTTTTAGTATTTTCTAACTAGGAATTGGAACATTTTAGGAGTGAAGATGGGTTGGGGGTGGGGATGTTGAAAATTAAACTTGATCCAGTCAATCATTTTTGGCAGACTCTTTAATTTTACTTACGTCTGCAATACTCAAGTGACTCTTCGTTATTAACTATCTGCCTCATTGCGACCTGTTGCAGAGCTAAAATTCTTCCAAAGCTGGCAATGTTAGTTAAATTATATGCACAGACTCAATACATTGGGTTCAGGCCTGCCAAATCGATCATATGTACATAGGGCAGGAGTAGGCCGTTCAGCCCTTGAGCTGCCATTTAACTAGATCATGACTGATCTTACCCACCCCACCCCCCTCCCCCACCATCAACACCTTCCCTGCATCCCTTGATGCCATTGGTATCTAGAAATCTTTCAAGATCAGTTTTAAACAAACTCCGTGACTGAGCCTCCATAGCCCTCTAGGGTAGAAAATTCCAATGATTCGCCACCCTCTGACCAAATATTCTCATTTTGGTCCGAAATGGCCCCCTAATTCTGACAGTGTCACCTGCTTCTAGACCCTTCGACTAGGGGAAACCTCCTTCATGCATCTACCCTGTAAGAATTTTTCATGTTTTGAGATCACCTCAATTGTTGAGAGTATAGGCCTAGTTTTTTAAAATCATTCCTCTTAAAATAATCCCACTTTCCCTGGGGCTTATCTGGTGTGCTTTTGTTGCACCCTCTAAAGCCAGTATATCATACCTTTGGAGACCAAAACTGCACAGAATCCTTCCTCTTTATTGCCTTATTTGCCCCTTTTATTTTGCAGTTACATTTTTAATCCATGGATGATAATTGACTTTATAAGGCAAAGCTGCCTGCAAGAAACAGCCTTTAATTCAAAGAAGCAGATTCCAGAAGGCTGTGCTGTTTTAGACTGGGGATTGGCTCCCCCTCAGTGATGACTCAGACTGATTGATGTGACTGGTGGCTAATGAATGAGTCAAAGGCTATATTCTACCTAGTAACTGGTGGTGATTAGTACTGTTCCCAATGAAATGGTTCAGAGATCCAAAGTGGCTTCAGTTGTGCTTTTGGCAACTTAAGGGAGAAGAGCTCTTCCCATTCATTTCCCCCCAGAAATTTCCAGTTAATTCTCAGCACAAGGCCACTTGTGAGAATCTGATAACTTGAGTGCAAGATATACTGCTGAGCTGCAAAGAAGATCATAAGCTGTAGGCCAGAGACTTAAAAATAAATTTAGAGTACCCAATTCATTTTTTCCAATTAAGGGGCAATTTAGCATCGCCAATCCACCTACCCTGCACATCTTTGGGTTGTGGGGACAAAACCCATGCAAACACGGGGAGAATGTGCAAACTCCACACGGACAGTGGCCCAGAATCGAACCTGGGACCTCGGTGCCGTGAGGCAGCAGGGCTAACCCACTGCGCCACCGTGCTGCCTGGCCAGAGACTTTAAACCAAGTTCATGAAGAGAGTGCACTGAAGAACTCAATCTGAAGCAAGGACACCTTAATTCGGATTATTTTTCCAACGCTTTCTCTTCCCCCTTCTCTGTCAGGTATGTATGGATCAATGGCAGGGCAGTTAAATGGGAGTCAGGTTATGCTTGACATTAAGCAGATTTAATATTTGTTCTAGTTGTAAATAAACAGCAATTGTGTTTAAACTTACAAACCTGGTGACTAATTGCTGGGAAGCCAAGGGCCAAAGATTTTGGGAATTTTTGTTAATTAACTTGTGTTATGACTCCAGGGCACATGGGGTTGGGACTGACTGTGCCCTTGCCCAGGGGGCATAATAACGCACTACCCCAGCTATGGTCTCACCAAGGCTCTACACAACTGAAGCAAGACTTCCTTATTCCTGCACTCATCCCCATGTCATAAAGGCTCACGTACTATTTGCCTTCCCAATTACTTGTTGCACCTGCATAATAGCTTTCAGTGACTTATGAACCAGAACACCCGGGTCCCTTTGGACATAAGCATGTCTCCATTCAAGAAATACTCTGCAATTCCAAAGTTGATAACTTCATATTTTTCCACATTATATTCTAACTGCCATGCTTTGTCTAAATCACCTTGAAGGATCTTTTTTTTAAAATAATTTTTATTGAAATTTTTACAAAATATAACATCTCAACTCTTAACAAAACAACCGCGGTAACAACCCAAGAACAATACCCACCCAACTTCAAAAGCAACTACAAACAAAAGAAAAAAACAAAAGAACACCCAAACAACAAAAGGGAAAGAGATAACACCAGCCACATCCCACAAACCCATGTACACAGTTCTCCCTCCCACCGATCCAAACCTCCCTCCCTCCCCCGGGTTGCTGCTGCTGCCGGCCTATTTCCCTATCGTTCCGCCAGGAAGTCCAGGAAAGGCTGCCACCACCTAAAGAACCCTTGTACTGATCCCCTCGGGGCAAATTTCACCTTCTCCAATTTAATGAACCCCGTCATATCATTGATCCAGGCCTCCACGCTTGGGGACCTCGCATCCTTCCATTGGAGCAAGATCCTCCACCGGGCTACTAGGGATGCAAAGGCCAGAACACCGGCCTCTTTCGCCTCCTGCACTCCCGGCTCCACTGCAACCCCATAAATTGCGAGTCCCCAGCCTGGCTTGACCCTGGATCCCACCACCCTCGACACCGTCCTTGCTACCCCCTTCCAAAACTCCCCCAGCGCTGGGCACGCCCAAAACATATGGGCGTGGTTCGCTGGGCTCCCCGAGCACCTAGCACACCTGTCCTCGCCCCCGAAAAACCTACTCATCCTCATCCCAGTCACGTGGGCCCTATGCAGCACCTTGAACTGTATGAGGCTAAGCCTCGCACAGGAAGAGGAGGAATTCACTCTCTCCAGGGCATCCGCCCACGTCCCCTCCTCAATCTCCTCACCCAGCTCCTGTTCCCATTTACCCTTCAGTTCCTCCACCGAGGCCTCATCTACCTCCTGCATTACCCGGTATATGTCTGAAATCCTCCCTCCTCCAACCCACACCCCCGAGAGCAACTGATCCCGCACCCCTCGTGGGGGCAGCAAGGGGAACCCCTCCACCTGCTGCCTGGCAAACGCCCTCACCTGCATGTATCTAAACATGTTCCCCGGGAGGAGCCCAAACCTCCCCTCCACAAACAGGTCCCTCAACCTCCTAACCCCTGCCCTGTGCCAGCCCAGAAATCCACCATCAATGCTCCCTGGGACAAACCGATGGTTCCCCCGTATCGGGGCCTCCATCGAGCCCCCCACTTCTCCCCTATGTCGTCTCCATTGCCCCCAAATTTTGAGGGTAGCCGCCACCACCGGGCTCATGGTATACCTCGTTGGAGGGAGCGGCAACGGTGCCGTTACCAGCGCCTCCAGGCTCGTGCCCACACAGGACGCCATCTCCATCCTCTTCCATGCTGCCCCTTCCCCGTCCATTACCCACTTACGCACCATCGCTGCGTTGGCAGCTCAGTAGTACCCACAGAGGTTGGGAAATGCCAGCCCCCCCCCCTATCCCTGCCCCGTTCCAGGAACACCCTTCTCACCCTTGGTGTCCCATGCGCCCACACAAATCCCGTAATACTCCTGTTGTGCCTCCTAAAAAAGGCCTTCGGGATAAGGATGGGGAGGCACTGGAACAGGAACAAAAACCTCGGGAGCACCGTCATCTTAACGGACTGCACCCTCCCCGCCAGTGACAGCGGTAACATATCCCACCTCTTAAACTCCTCCTCCATCTGCTCCACCAACCTTGTGAGGTTGAGCTTGTGCAGGGCCCCCCAACTCCCAGCCACCTGGACCCCTAGGTACCTGAAGCTCTTCCCTGCCTGCTTCAGTGGGAGCCTACCAATCCCCTCCTCTTGATCCCCCGGATGCACCACAAACAACTCACTCTTGCCCAGGTTCAACTTATACCCAGAGAAACCCCCGAATTCACTAAGAATCCTCATCACCTCCGGCATCCCCCCCACCGGGTCCGCCACATACAGCAACAGGTCGTCCGCATACAGCGACACTCGATGCTCCTCCCACCCCACACCAGGCCCCTCCAGTTCCCTGACTCCCTCAGCGCCATGGCCAGGGGCTCAATTGCCAACGCGAAGAGCAAGGGGGACAGGGGGCACCCCTGTCTCGTCCCCTGATACAGCCGAAAGTACTCAGACCTCCTCCTATTTGTGGCTACACTCGCCATCGGGGCCTCGTAGAGCAGCCTCACCCACCGGATAAACCCCTCCCCAAACCCAAACCTCTCTAGCACCTCCCACAAATACTCCCAATCACCCTATCAAAGGCCTTCTCCGCATCCAATGCCACCACTATCTCCGCCTCCCCTTCCATGGCCGTAATGACATTGAGGAGCCTTCGCACGTTCGCATTCAACTGCCTTCCCTTCACAAACCCCGTCTGGTCCTCATGAATGACCTCGGGCACGCAATCCTCTATTCTAGTGGCCAGGATCTTTGCCAGCAGCTTAGCGTCAGCGTTTAGCAGCGAAATCGGCCTATATGACCCGCACTGCAGAGGGTCCTTGTCCCGCTTCAGGATCAAGGAAATCAGCGCCCGTGACATAGTTGGGGGCAAAGCCCCCCCCCTCCCTTGCCTCGTTAAAGGTCCGGACCAACAGGGGGCCCAACAGGTCCAAATACCTTTTATAAAATTCCGCCGGAAACCCATCCGGCACCGGCGCCTTCCCCGACTGCATGCTCCCTCTCCCTTTCACCACCTCCTCCAGCTCGATCGGCGCCCCCAGTCCCTCCACCTGCTCCTCCTCCACCCTCGGGAATTAGAGCTTGTCCAAGAAGCGCCCCATTCCACCCCCCTCCACCGGGGGTTCCGACCGGTTCTACCCCCCTCCGCACCACCTTCCAGCCTTTTCCGTCACACCCCCAATCTCCCTGGCCGCGTCCCGCTTTTGGAGCTGGTGTGCCAGCATCCTGCTCTCCTTCTCCCCATACTCATACACCGCCCCCTGTGCTTTCCTCCACTGAGCTTCTGCCATTCTGGTAGTCAATAGGTCGAATCTGGCCTGAAGGCTACGCCTCTCCCCCAGCAATCCCTCCTCTGGAGCCTCTGCATATCTCCTATCCACCCGCACCATCTCCCCTATCAGTCTCTCCCTCTCCCTCTGCTCCCCCCTCTCCCTATGGGTTCGGATGGAGATCAATTCCCCCCCTCATCACCGCCTTCAATGCCTCCCAGACCGTCCCCACTCGGACCTCCCCGTTGTCATTGGCCTCAAGGTACCTCTCGATACACCCCCGAACCCTCTCGGTCACCTCCTCATCTGCCAGCAGCCCCACCTCCATGTGCCAGAGCGGACGTTGGTCCCTCTCTTCCCCCAGCCCGAGGTCCACCCAGTGCGGGGCATGACCTGAAATGGCAATGGCGGAGTATTCCACTTCCTCCACCCTCGAAACCAACCCCCTGCTCAGGACAAAAAAAATCAATCCTCGAGTAGGCCTTATGTACGTGGGAGAAAAACGAGTACTCCCTAGCCCTTGGCCTCGCAAACCTCCAGGGATCCACTCCCCCCCAATCTGGTCCATAAATCCCCTCAACACCTTGGCCGCCGCCGGCCTCCTACCCGCCCGGGACTTGGATTGATCCAATGGGGGATCCAGCACCGTGTTGAAGTCCCCCCCCATGATCAGGCCCCCCACCTCCAGGTCCGGAATGCGGCCCAGCATACGCCGCATAAACCCCGCATCGTCCCAATTTGGGGCGTAAACATTCACCAACACCACCCGCTCCCCCTGCAGCTTACCACTCACCATCACATATCTCCCGCCAATGTCAACCACCACATTTAACGCCTCAAACGACACCTTCTTCCCCGCCAGGATCGCCACCCCCCTACTCTTCTCATCCAGCCCTGAGTGAAATACTTGGCCCACCCACCCCGTTCTCAGCCGGACCTGGTCCACCACTCTCAGGTGTGTCTCCTGGAGCATGGCCACATCCGCCTTCAGCCCCTTCAAGTGCGTAAACACCCGGGCCCTTTTGACCGGCCCATTCAGCCCCCTCACATTCCAGGTTATCAGCCGGATCAGAGGGCTCCCTGCCCCCCTCCCCTGCCGATTAGACATAACCCATCCCCTGCCCACCACTGGCCAGCGTCCCCCGCTCGGCCAGTTCCCCATGGCGGCAACTCTCTCTCTCCCCCCCCCCCCCCCCCCCCCCCCCCCCAGCATCCTCCAGCTCCCTCACCGTTTCAGCAGCAACCCGGTACCCCACCCCCCCCCCCCCCCCCCCCCCCAGGCTAGGACCCCTCCTAGCCGTGCCCCTCCCTCCATAGCACTCCCGTGAGCCAGCTAACTTCTGCTGACCCCGGCGACTCCCGCCCTACCTCCGACTCCTCCCCACGTGGGACTACCCCTCCTCCATTGTGCTTGTCAATAGGTCCTCCCCCCCCCCCCCCCCCCCCCCCGGCTCTTGCGCGGGAAAAGAAAACAGCCAGCAACAACGCGCCCCCACCATCTCCCAGCGCGGGAAACCCGCAGAAAGCCCGCGCTTTCGCCCTGCCCAGCCCCGCCTCCTCCAGGGCTACTCCCATTGTCAGTCCCCCCCACCAGCTCCCCAAACTCCCCGTTTGCCCCCCTGCCCGAACCCGTCCACCAGACCCCTACAGAAAAACCCATATAGAAAAGACAAATAGACATCACCCCACCCACCCTAAGGCCAACCCACATCTTACATTAAACAAAGCAAATACAAATACAGTATTATACAGCACCCCCATCTTAGACCCTCAGTTTGAGTCCAATTTCTCGGCCTGCACAAAGGCCCAAGCCTCCTCCGGCGACTCAAAATAGTGGTGCCGATCCTTATAGGTGACCCACAGACGCATCGGCTGCAACAGGCCGAACTTCACACTCCGTCTATTGAGCACCGCCTTCGTCTGGTTAAACCCGGCCCTCCGCCTCACCACCTCCGCACTCCAGTCCTGGAAGATCCGCACCTCCGTGTTCTCCCACTTGCTGCTCCGCTCCTTCTTGGCCCACCGGAGCACACACTCACGATCCACGAACCGATGAAACCGCACCAACACCGCCCGCGGCGGCTCGTTCGGCTTGGGCCTCCTAGCCAGAATTCTGTGGGCCCCCTCTAACTCCAGGGGCCCCTGGAAGGACCCAGCCCCCATCAGCGAGTTTAACATAACCGCCACATAGGCTGCCAGGTCTGACCCCTCCAGCCCCTCCGTGAGGCCCAGGATCCGCAAATTCTTCCTCCTCGACCGGTTGTCCAGCTCCTCGAACCGCTCCTGCCACCTTTTATGGAGCGCCTCGTGCATCTCCACCTTCCCCGCGACGGCCACGGCCTCATCCTCCCTTTTGGAGGCCTGCTTCTGCAGCTCCCGGATCGCAGCCCCCTGGGCGGCCTGGTCTCCATCAGCTCCTTGTTGGTTACCTTCATCGACTCCAGCAGCTCCAACTTAAGCTCCTGGAAGCAGCGCAGCAGAGTCGCCTGCTGCTCCTGCGCCCACTGCCTCAGCTCCTCAAGGCCTCCGCCGGCCGCCATTTTGTCTTCCTTGCCCCTCTTTTTCTGGGGTGCTTTCTCCGTTTTTCTCCTTACCCCACTCCTGGTCCGGACCATAGGACCGTAGGGGTCGACTCCTGTCCTCTTCCCACGTCGGGATTTGCCGCCACAGCTCCGTTGGGGGCCCTGAAAAGAGCCCCAAAGTCCGTTTTCAGCGGGAGCTGCCGAATGTGCGGCTTAGCTCCGCATTGCCGCCACCGGAAGTCCACCTTGAAGGATCTTTACATCCTCCTCACAACCCGCATTCCCACCAAGTGTCTTATCAGCAATATTACATTTTGTTAATCGTTGAGGGTGATGTTGTCTGGAGTCTTAAACTCCTGGCAGGGTCACCCATAACGGTAAGGTCGGAGGTGTTGTCTAAATTATCAGACACTAAACCTTTTACCCATGTGCCTTTCTTTGTGAGACTAACAAAGGACAAATACAAGTTCACTGTTTAACACAACTTTATTCACAATTCTCTCACTCACACAAAATATGATTCAGACTCTCAGCTGAGTTCTAGGTATTGCCCGCACTTAAGTGAAGGAGGCTGGCCAGACTATGATCACTCGATGTGGATATCTTCTCTAGGTTGGGAATCCAGGGCTCCTTCTTGTGATGGTTGTGCCTGGGGGACTCCTAGGTTATTGCTGATAGTCTGTTCCAGTGTTCCTTTTATGTCGGTTTGCTAGCTCTGAGTCAGATTCATTTTTTTCCAATTAAGGGGCGATCTAGCATGGCCAATCCACCTTGGGGCTGGTTTAGCTCACTAGGCTAAATTGCTGGCTTTTAAAGCAGGCCAGCAGCACGGTTCGATTCCCGTACCAGCCTCCCCGGACAGGCGCTGGAATGTGGCGACTAGGGGCTTTTCACGGTAACTTCATTGAAGCCTACTCGTGACAATAAAGCGATTTTCATTTATTTTTATTTTTTTCACCTAGCCTGCACATCATTGGGTTGTGGGGGCGAAACCCACGCAAACACGGGCAGAATGTGCAAACTCCACATGGACAGTGACCCAGAGCTGGGATCGAACCTAGGACCTCGGCGGCACCGTGCTGCCCGCTCTGAGTCAGATATACGTCCACCCCTGGCCTCAGTGCTATTGTCCCATACAGACTTAAACTCATTAATGGGAATAAACACGATTGTCTTTTTTCCATCTTTTAACCATAATCATCGTAAAAGCTTGATGTATGGTAACAAGGACAGGAACAGTAACAAAAAGCAATATGACCTGTATAGAGTCGTAGAATCATACAGCACAGAAAAGGCCTTTTGGCCCATCTTGCCTGTGCTGGTCAAAAACATCCACTGAACCATTCTAATCCCATTTTCTAGCCCATAACCTTGTATGGCCTGGGATCGCAAGTACACAACTATATACTTAAATGTTATGAGGGTCTCTGCCTCCACCATCCTTTCATGCAGCGAATTCCAAACTCCCTCCACCCTCTGGGTGAAAACGTTTTTCCTCGCATCCCCTCTAAACCTCCTGTCCCTTACCTTAAATCTATGCTCCCTGGTCATTGACTCCTCCACCAAGGGGAAAGGTTTGTTTCTGTCTATTTGAAATGAAAAATTGAAAATCGCTTATTGTCACGAGTAGGCTTCAAATGAAGTTACTATGAAAAGCCCCTAGTCGCCACATTCCGGCGCCTGTTCGGGGAGGCTGTTACAGGAATCGAACCGTGCTGCTGGCCTGCTTGGTCTGCTTCCAAAGCCAGCGATTTAGCCCTGCGCTAAACAGACCCTGTTAATCTGTGCCCCTCGTATTTTTATTTTTCTCAATCATGTCCCCCTCAGTCTCCACCATTCCAAGGAAAAAAATCCAAGTCTATCTAATCTCTCTTTATAACTAACGCTCTCCAGCCCAGCCAACATCCTAGTAAATCTCCTCTGCATTCTTTCAAGTGCTATCACATTCCTCCTGCAATGTGAATTCCAGAACTGCACACAAAACGCTTTGGCCTAACCAACATTTTATACAGTTCCAGCATAACCTCCCTGCTCTTAAACTCTATGCCTCAGCTAATAAATGCAAGTATCATATGCCTTTTTTTTTAATTTAGATTACCCAATTCTTTTTTTTTCCAATTAAGGTGCAATTTAGCGTGGCCAATCCACCTAGCCTGCCCATCTTTGGGTTGTGGGGGCGAAACCCACGCAACCACGGGGAGAATGTGCAAACTCCACACGGACAGTGACCCAGAGCCAGGATCGAACCTGGGACCTCAGCGCCGTGAGGTGGCAGTATTAACCACTGCTGCCCTCTCATTTGCCTTCTTAACCACTTTATCCACCTGCTCTGCTACCTGAAGGGATGGGTACACGTGCACACCAAGATCCCTTTGATCCTCGGTGCTTTCCAGGGTCCTGCCGTTTATCATGTCTTACCTTGTCTTGTTTGTCTTGCCCAAGTGCATCACCTCATATTTATCTGGATTGAATTCCATTTGCCACTGATCAGCCCATTTATATCCTCCTGTAATCAAAGGTTATCCTCGCTATTTACCACCCCACCAAATTTTGTATCATTCGCAAGCTTACTGATCAACATTCATGTCTAAATCATATATATAAACCACAAACAGCAAGGACCCCAACACTGATCCCTGCTCGACACAGGCTTCCAGTTAGAAAAACAAACCTCAGCCATCACCCTCTGCTTCCTGTCACGCAGCCAATTTTGGATCCAATTTGCCAAATTTCCTTGGATCTCATGGGCTCTTACCTTCGCTATCAGTCTCCAATGTGGAACTTTCTCAAAAGCCTTGCTGAATTCCAAGTAGACCACGCCAAATGCATTTCCCTCATCTACTCAGCTGGTCACATCTTTGAAAAATTCAATCAAGTTGGTCAGACAGGACCACCCCTTAACAAAACCATACTGACTGTTCTTGATTAATCCCTGCCTCTCCAAATGCAGATTACTTCAGTCTCTCAGAATTGTTTCCAATAGTTTCCCCACCACTGAGGTTCGACTGACTGGCCTTTAATTTCCTGGTTTATCCCTTCCTCCCTTTTTGAATACTGGGACCACATTGGTTATCCTCCAGTTCTCCAGCACCTCTCCTCTGACCAGAGAGCATTTGAAAATTATTGCCAGCTATTTCTTTCCTTGCCTCACTCAGTAGTCTGGGATACATTTCATCTGACCCTGGAGACTTGTCTACCTTTAAACCTGCCAGACCACTCAGAATCTCCTCATAATCATAGATGTTTACAGCATGGAAACAGGACCTTCGTCTCAGCTTGTCCATGCCACCCAGTTTCTATCACTAAGCTAGTCCCATTTGCCCCCATTTGGCCCATATCCCTTTAAACTTACCCTGCCCATATAACTGTCTAACTTTTTTAAAGGAAAAAATTGTACCCGCCTCTACCTTATCTATACTCATTATTTTATAGACAAATGCTTATCTATAATATATGGGTTTTTTTCAAATAAATTTAGCGTACCCAATAATTTTTTTTCAATTACGGGGCAATTTAGCATGGCCAATCCACCAACCTTGCACATCTTTGGGTTGTGGGAGTGAAACCCACGCAGACATGGGGAGAATGTGCAAACTCCACGTGGCCAGTGACCCGGGGCCGGGATCGAACCTGGAACCTCAGTGCCGTGAGGCAGAAGTGCTAACCACTGCGCCACTGTGCCGCCCCTCCTCTCAGTTTATGTTAATCACTTTAATTTTAATACCGTCCTTCTCCCTATTTCTATACCCACACTGTATTTCGCACGAGTGAACACTGACACAAGTATTCATGTAGAACCCTACCTGCATCCACAGGCTCCAGACACAACCGGGGGGTGGGGGGAGAACCACACTCAGTACAGACTGCTGTCTGATAAACCCGGGGGGGGGCAACTCTTTTCCTAGTTATCCTTTTACCCTTAATGTACTTGTAAAACAACATAGGATTTTCCTTTATTTTACCTGCCAGAATTCTTTCATGTTCCCTTTTTGTTCTCCTAATTTCCTTTTAAGTTCTCTCTTGCACATTCTTTGCACATGCCTTGAGGGCTTCTGCTGTTTTGAGCCTTCAATAACTGCCAGAAGCCTCCCTTTTTTTCTTTATCCAATGCTGTATATCTCTTGATATCCAGGGTTCACTGGATTTATTGGTCCCATCCTTTTTCTTGATTGGAACATGTTGGCCCTGCACTCTCCCTATTTCCTTCTTGAATGCATCCCACTGTTGTGTCACATAAAAGTGTCCGCTCCCAGTCCACTCTGGCCAAATCGTATCTGATCTTATTAAAATCGGCCTTAAGTGCACCCCGCATGGCCTCAGTTGAAGAGCCTTCGAAGATGTCATCCCTCCTTACTGCTGTAGTTGATTCCCTGATCAAAATTGCAACCCCCTCCTCTTTTACCTCCTTCCCTATCTCGCCTGAAGATTCTGTATCATGGAATATTGAGCTTCCAATCCTGCCCCTCCCTCAACCATGTCTCAGTGACAGCAATATCATCATATCCCCATGTTTTGGCACTTCCAGTGCTGGCCATGGAGTGAGCAGTCGCACATTTTGGAGCTTCTGCTCAAGGTGGATTTTTTCGATCTGAGGGGCGGAATTTCAGATGGAAAGAGGTGTAGGAGTGCCAGGAGAAAGTGTAATTCCTCTGGTGTGGCTGTTGGATGGATCCATGAACTAGGAGTGGGTCGTAAAGAAGGGAGCTGATGGAACAGGAGAATCTTTGTGCGGCACAGGTCAAGATGGCAGAGGGCAACGTGCCAGAACAGCCCACCCAGTGGTCAACAGAGCTGCTGGTGGACTTCTCAAATGAGATGTTCAGCCAGCAGAGAAGGGAAGCCCTGGAGGACCTAGCCAGGGTGGTAGAGCCGCTTAAAGCGGGGATCTATCTGTGAAGCAGAGGCTGGAGTCCCAGGGCTGGGCGATCCAGAAAGTGGAGGAAGCAGTGGGGGAGCACGAGACAGCTCGTCTCATTGGTGGCTGAGGTGGGGTTGATGAGGGAGACCCAAAAGAGGCTGAAGAAGAAGGTGGAGAATCTGGAGAACCGCTCCAGAAGGTAAAACATGTGGATCATGGGGATGCAGGAAGGCTTCGAAGAAGCGGAGGTCGGCACGTATGTGGCCAAAATGTTGGAAACGCTGATGGGAGAGGGGGCCTTTGACCGGTCTCTGGAGGTCGACTGGGCACACAGGGCACTGATGAGGGGGCTACAGGCGGGCGAGCCGACGAGAGTGATGGTGTGCGGGTGCACCTCTTCTTGGACAAAGAGAAGATTCTTTGGTGTGCAAGGCAGACGAGGAGGTGCATCTACGAAGGGAATAAGCTGCGGGTGTACCAAGACCTGGGTGCAGAGCTGGTGAAGAGGAGGAATGAGTTTAACAAAATCAAAGAGGGGGTGAAGTTTGGAGTGCAGTACCTGGCCCGCCTCTGGATAACTTTCGATGACCGAGAATATTATTTTGGTACACCAGAGGAGGCAATGGGCTAAACAGTGGGCTAAACAGCTGGCTTGTAATGCAGAACAAGGCCAGCAGCACGGGTTCAATTCCCGTACCGGCCTCCCTGAACAGGCGCCGGAATGTGGTGACTAGGGGCTTTTCACAGTAACTTTATTGACTTGTGACAATAAGCGATTATTATTAAGTTGTTGGCAAAAGTGTTGGCTTTGCGAATTGAGGAGTGTGTCCCGGGGGTGATAGGTGAAGACCAAACGGGGTTTGTGAAAGGGAGACAGTTGTCGGCAAATGTGAGGAAGTTGCTTAACGTGATTATGATGCCCCGGAGGGACAGGAAGTGAAGTGGCAGTGGCGATGCATGCGGAGAAGGCATTTGACCGGGTGGAGTGGGAGTATCTGTGGGAGGTGTTGGGACAGTTTGGGTTCAGGCAGGGGTTTGTGGACTGGGTCTAGTTGCTGCATAGGGCTCTGGTCGCAAGTGTGCGGATGAACCTGGAGAGTTCAGGACATTTGGGGTTGCACCATTGGACAAAGCTCTCCCTGTTGCTTTTTGCCTTGGCTATAGAGCCATTGGCTTAGAATGTTGAGAGATTGGAAAGGGATTGTGTGGGGGTTGGAGGGGCGTTGAGCACAGGGTTTCGCTGTATGCTGATGATCTGTTGTTATATATCTCAGACCCATTGGGTGGCATTGACAGTATTATGGGGATTTTGGAGGACTTTGACTCTGGGTACAAGCTGAACATAAGAACATAAGAACTAGGAGCAGGAGTAGGCCATCTGGCCCCTCGAGCCTGCTCCGCCATTCAATGAGATCATGGCTGATCTTTTGTGGACTCAGCTCCACTTTCGGGCCCGAACACCATAACCCTTAATCCCTTTATTCTTCAAAAAACTATCTATCTTTACCTTAAAAACATGTAATGAAGGAGACTCAACTGCTTCACTGGGCAAGGAATTCCATAGATTCACAACCCTTTGGGTGAAGAAGTTCCTCCTAAACTCAGTCCTAAATCTACTTCCCCTTATTTTGAGGCCATGTCCCCTAGTTCTGCTTTCACCCACCAGTGGAAACAACCTGCCCGCATCTATCCTATCTATTCCCTTCAGAATTTTAAATGTTTCTATAAGATCCCCCCTCATCCTTCTAAATTCCAACGAGTACAGTCCCAGTCTACTCAACCTCTCCTCATAATCCAACCCCTTCAGATCTGGGATTAACCTAGTGAATCTCCTCTGCACACATGGGAGAGAGCAAAGTGTTTTTTAAAATAAATTTAGAGTACCCAATTAATTTTTTCCGATTAAGGGGCAATTTAGTGTGTCCAATCCATCAACCCTGCACATCTTCGGTTTGTGGGGGTGAAACCCACGTAAACACAGGGAGAATGTGCAAGCTCCACACGGACAGTGACCCAGAGCTGGGATCGAATCCGGGTCCTCGGCACCGTGAGGCAGCAATGCTAACCACTGCGCCACCGTGCTGCCCTTGAAAAGAGCGAAGTGTTGAGACCAGAGGCCATGAGAGGAGGTAGGGGGAGTTGCTGTTTAAGGTGTTGGGGGCGAGTTTTAGGTACTTGGGCATCCAGGTGACGCTGCATAAGTTAAATTTGGCTTAGTTGTTGGATGAAGTGGAATTTTAAGAGGTGGGATGTGCTCCCATTGTCGTTGGCGGGTTGGGTGCAGACAGTGAAGGTGAGGGTGCTGCCAAGGTTCTTGTTTATATTTCAGAACCTCCCAATCTTTGTCCTGAAGTCATTCTTTAAAAAGGTCAACGTGTTGATTTTGGGGTTTGTGGGCGTGGGGGGGGGGATCCCTTGGGTTAAGCAGGTTTTTTGGAGCATGGGCGAGGAGGGGGTGGGTTAGCGTTGCCGAATGTAATGAATTACTACTGGATGGCTAACATCGCTGTGGTCAAGAAATGGGTAGTGGGAGAGGGGTCAGTTTGGGGGCGGATTTGGAGGCTTCCTGTGGAGGAATGTGCTTAGGGGCATTGTTGGCAGTGCCTCTGCCATTCTCGTTGGCCAGGTACTCCATGAGCCCAGTGGTGGTGTCAGCCTTGAAGGTATGGGGGCAGTGAGGCAGCATTCAGATTGGAGGGTGCCTCAGTGTGGGCACCGATTTTGGATAATCATAGGCTTGCACTGGGGGGCTGGATACGAGATTTCGGGAGTGATGGTAGACAGGGATTGAACGATTTTGGGATTTGTTCGTAGGGGGCAGCTTTGCGAAATTAGGGAACCTGGACGAGGAATATGAGCTGGCCAGGGGGAATGGTTTTCAGCGCTTACAGATCGGGATTTCGTGAGGAGGGAGGTGCCTTCCTTTCCTGGGTGGCCGCCCCTGGGGCTGCAAGATAAGGTGCTGTCGAGGGAGGGAGCAAAGTAGGGGAAGATGTCCGAGGTTTACAAGGAGATGATGGACTGTGAGAGAGCCCCAATGGGAGATGTTAAACAGAAGTGGGAGGAGGAGTTGGGGTGGGGGGGGGGTGGAGACCGGGACGTGGGAGGAGGCCCTGCGGAGGGTGAATGCATCCTCATTGTGTGCAAGGCTCAGTCTTACCAAGTTTAAAGTGGTCCACAGGGTGCACATGGCAGTGGCTAGAATGAGTAGGGTCTTTGAGGGAGTAGAGGACAGGTGTGGGTGGTGCGCTGGGAGGCCTTCGAACCATGTCAACATATTTTGGGCATGTCCGAAACTGAAGGGGTTTGCGGACATAATGTCCAAGGTATTGGGGGTGAAGGTGGCCCCGAGTCCAGAGGTAGTGATATTCGGCATATCGGAACACCCGGGAGTCCAGGGGACGAGAGAGGCCGATGTTTTGGCCTTTGCCTCCCTGATAGCGCGGAGATGGATCTTGCTTGGGTGAAGGGTCCCAGAGCCACCGAAAGCAGGGTGTGGGTGAGTGACCTCGAGGAATTCCTGAGGTTGGAGAGGGTCAGGTTCAGCTTGAGGATGTCGTTGATGGGTTTACCCAGAGGTTGAAGCTGTTCATTGACTTCTTTAATGAGGTTTGAGGTGTCAGCAGAGGGCAAGGGGGCGGGGGCAGAAGGATGTAAGAGGGTTAAAATGGTGAAGGCAGGAAGAGAGGAAAGGTGGGACGAGGAAGGTGGGTGTTGGTTATTTATTATGTTGTAAAATTTCACTTCTGCTCTTATTTGTTTTGTTTTTTGTTTGTTTGTATAAATGCCTGAATAAAATATTTTTTTAAAAATCATATCCCCGTGTTTTAATTTATGTCTTCAATTTATCTGCCTTGTTCATCAGGCTCCTTGCATTAAAATAATTTCCATCTATGGCCATTTTATGGGGCAGCACGGTAGCACAAGTGGATAGCACTGTGGCTTCATAGCGCCAGGGTCCCAGGTTCGATTCCCCGCTGGACCACTGTCTGTGCGGACTCTGCACGTTCCCCCTGTATCTGCATGGGCTTCCTCCGGGTGCTCCGGTTTCTGTCCAGAGATGTGCAAGGTATGTGGATTGGCCATAATAAATTGCCCTTAGTGTCCGCAGGGGTTATTGGGTTACGGGTATAGGGTAGAGGTGGGGGCTTAAGTGGGTCGGTGCAGACTTAATGGGCCAAATGGCCTCCTT
Organism: Scyliorhinus canicula; assembly: GCF_902713615.1. Taxonomy (NCBI): domain Eukaryota; kingdom Metazoa; phylum Chordata; class Chondrichthyes; order Carcharhiniformes; family Scyliorhinidae; genus Scyliorhinus; species Scyliorhinus canicula. Next base: position 106,071,442 of record NC_052146.1, on the reverse strand, counting down.
CTGCACTGTATGTTCTATGTTGTAATCTTGCCAAACTCCCCGGTAACTTAACTGGGCTGGACATTCTATGCCTTCCCAACTCACTTGATGTCTCCTCTAATTTTGGCTGTGCTTCTATCCCTGCTGAATCTTTGGTCAGGATCACAGGCCCCTGTCAAGTTAGTTTAAACCCTCCCCAACTGCACTAGCAAACCTCCCTGCAAGGACATTGGCCTATTTTAGGTTCAGACGCAAACCATCCGCTTTGTACAGGTCCCAACGTCCCAGAAATCTAAAGCCCTGGGCAGCATGTTAGCGCAATGGTTAGCACTGCAATCTCCTGGTGCCGAGGTCCCAGTTTTGATCCTGGTTCCGGGTCACTGTCCATGTGGAGTTTTGCACATTTTCCCTGTGTTTGTGTGGGTTTTGCCCCCACACCCCAAAGATGTGCAGGCGAGGTGGATTGACCACACTAAATTGCCCCTTAATTGGAAAAAAATAATTGGGTACTCTAAATTTAAAAAACAAAGAAATCTAAAGCCCTCCCTCTTGCACTATTTCTCTAGTCACCCCTTCATCTTGATGAACCTCATATTTCTGTACTCACTAGCACATGGTACCGGAAGTAATCCAGAGATTACCACCTCTGGATCCTGTTTTTGAATCTACTTCCTAGCTCCCTAATTTCTGGTTTCAGGACCTCATCAATTTTTCTGCCTCTATTGTTGGTACCAATATGTACTACGATATCTGTCTGTTTGCCCTCCCCCTTCAGTATGCTCTGCAGCCGTTCAGAGACATCCCTGACCCAGGCACCAGGGAGGCAACATACCGCCTTGGAGTCTCTTTTGTGGCCACAGAAATGCCTATCTGTTCCCCTTACAATTGAATCTCGTACCACGGCCCCCCTCTGAAATGGCCCAGCAAGCTATTCAGTTTAAGGGCAATTAGGGATGGGCAACAAATGATGAACCAGCCAGTGACGTCCATATCCCAAGAACAAATAAGGAAAAACACAATAGCCCTGACATTCTTCCTCCTCCACTCTTGTGCAGCAGGCCCATCCATGGTGCCATGAAATTGGCTGCCACTGCTTTCCCCTACACAGTCATCTCCCCCCACAGTATCCAAAACGGTATATATGTTAAAAAGGGGGATGGCCAGAGAGGACTCGTGCTTTCCTCTATTCAGCCTGGTGGTCACCCAGGCCCTTTCTGCCTGTTCAATCCTCACCTGTGGTGTGACCACCTCACTGAACATGCTATCCACAACCTGCTCAGCATCGCGGGTATCCAAGGGTGTATTTCCACTTTTGAACCCCAATCCCAAATATTGTCCCATTATGTTATTTCCTTTATCCGTTTGATATTATTAATACCTGAACATATGTTCCCTTTTAACCTTTTCTATAATTTCCTCAATTATGCCGGCAACAACTTATTTCTGTAAGATAACTCTCTTTATAATCTTGCCATTTACCTCAGCATTTGATAACGTAAGAACATAAGAACTAGGAGCAGGAGTAGGCCATCTGGCCCCTCGAGTCTGCTCCACCATTCAATGAAATCATGGCTGATCTTTTCTGGACTCAGCTCCACTTTCCGGCCCAAACACCATAACCCTTATTCCCTTTATTCTTCAAAAAACTATCTTTATCTTGAAAACATTTAATAGAGGAGCCTCTACTGCTTCACTGGGCAAGGAATTCCATAGATTCACAGCCCTTTGGGTGAAGAAGTTCCTCCTAAACTCAGTCCTAAATCTACATCCCCTTATTTTGAGGCTATGCCCCCTAGTTCTGCTTTCACCCGCCAGTGGAAACAACCTGCCCACATCTATCCTATCTATTCCCTTCATAATTTTAAATGTTTCTATAAGATCCCCCCTCATCCTTCTAAATTCCAACGAGTACAGTCCCAGTCTATTTAACCTCTCCTCGTAATCCAACCCCGTCAGCTCTGGGATTAACCTAGTGAATCTCCTCTGCACACCCTCCAGTGCCAGTACGTCCTTTCTCAAGTAAGGAGACCAAAACTGAACACAATACTCCAGGTGTGGCCTCACTAACCACCTTATACAATTGCAGCATAACCTCCCGAGTCTTACACTCTATCCCTCTAGCAATGAAGGACAAAATTCCATTCGCCTTCTGAATCACCTGTTGCACCTGTAAACCAACTTTTTGCGGCTCATGCACTAGCACACCCAGGTCTCTCTGCACAGCAGCATGTTTTAATATTTTATCATTTAATTAATAATCCCGTTTGCTGTTATTCCTACCAAAATGGATAACCTCACATTTGTCAACATTGTATTCCATCTGCCAGACCCTAGCCCATTCACTTAACCTATCCAAATCCCTCTGCAGACTTCCAGTATCCTCTGCACTTTTCGCTTTACCACTCATCTTAATGTCATCTGCAAATTTGGACACATTGCCCTTGGTCCCCAACTCCAAATCATCTATGTAAATTGTGAACAATTGTGGGCCCAACACGGATCCCTGAGGGACACCACTAGCTACTGATTGCCAACCAGAGAAACACCCATTAATCCCCACTCTTTGCTTTCTATTAATTAACCAATCCTCTATCCATGCTACTACTTTACCCTTAATGCCATGCATCTTTATCTTATGCAGCAACCTTTTGTGTGGCACCTTGTCAAAGGCTTTCTGAAAATCCAGATATACCACATCCATTGGCTCCCTGTTATCTACCGCTCTGGTAATGTCCTCAAAAAATTCCACTAAATTAGTTAGGCACGACCTGCCCTTTACGAACCCATGCTGCGTCTGCCCAATGGGACAATTTCTATCCAGATGCCTCGCATTTCTTGCTTGATGATAGATTCCAGCATCTTCCCTACTACTGAAGTTAAGCTCACTGGCCTATAATTACCCGCTCTCTGCCTACCTCCTTTTTTTTAAATAAATAATTTTGATTGAAATTTTTTACAGAAAATATAACAACAAACAATGAAAAGCAACAATAAAACACCATAGTAACTGTAACACCCCCAAGACCGTATCAATGCATGTATCTCACCCCCCCCCCCCAAACCCAGTAAACAAGAGAACTTAAAAATAAATTAAAATGAACTAAACATAGTCAACGCCCCCCCCCCCCCCCTTTTCCCCCCCTCCCCCCGGGTTGCTGCTGCTGCTGACCCCGTACCCTATCGCTGAGCCAGAAAGTCGAGGAAAGGTTGCCACCGCCTAAAGAACCCTTGTACCGATCCTCTCAGGGCGAATTTGACCTTCGCCAGCTTAATAAAACCTGCCATGTCATTGATCCAGGTCTCCACGCTTGGGGGGTCTCGCATCTTTCCACTGTAGCAAGATCCTCCACCGGGCTACTAGCGACGCAAAGGCCAAAACACCGGCCTCTCTGGCCTCCTGCACTCCCGGCTCCACCGCAACCCCAAAAATCGCGAGTCCCCAGCCTGGCTTGACCCTGGATCCTACCACCCTCGACACCGTCCTCGCCACCCCCTTCCAGAACTCCTCCAGTGCCAGGCATGCCCAGAACATATGGGCATGGTTCGCTGGACTCCCCGAACACCTGACACACCTGTCTTCGCCCCCAAAGAACCTACTCATCCCAGATCCGGACATGTGGGCCGGTGCAGCACCTTGAATTGGATGAGGCTAAGCCGCGCACATGAGGAAGAAGAGTTAACCCTCTCCAGGGCATCAGCCCATGTCCCATCCTCGATCTGTTCCCCCAGTTCCCCCTCCCACTTAGCCTTCAGCTCCTCTACTGACGCCTCCTCCACCTCCTGCATTACCTTGTAGATATCAGATATCTTCCCATCCCCGACCCAGACCCCCGAAAGCACCCTGTCACTCACCCCCCTCGCAGGAAGCAAAGGGAATCCCTCCACCTGCCGCCTAGCACACGCCTTTACCTGCAGATACCTGAACATGTTCCCCGAGGGGAGCCCAAATTTCTCCTCCAACTCCCCCAGGCTCGCAAACCTCCCATCAATGAACAGGGCCCTCAGCTGTATGATGCCTGCTCTGTGCCAACCCTGGAACCCCCCATCATTGTTCCCCGGGACGAACTGATGGTTCCCCCTTAACGGAGCCTCCATCGAGCCCCCCACTTCTCCCCTATGTCACCTCCACTGCCCCCAAATCTTGAGGGTAGCCGCCACCACCGGACTCATGGTATACCTCGTAGGAGGGAGTGGCCACGGCGCCGTTACCAGGACCCCCAGGCTTGTGCCTCCACAGGACGCCATCTCCAACCATTTCCATGCTGCCCCCTCCATCACCTACTTGCGCACCATCGACACATTGGCCGCCCAATAATACCCCGAGAGATTGGGTAACCCCAGCCCTCCACCATCTCTACCCCGCTCCAAGAAGACCCTCTTCACCCTCGGGGTCCCATGCGCCCAAACAAAGCTCATGATGCTGGTAGTCACCCTCCTAAAAAAGGCCCTAGGGATAAAGATGGGCAAACACTGAAAAAGGAACATGAACCTCGGGAGTACCGTCATTTTGACGGACTGCACTCTACCTGCCAGCGATAGCGGCACCATGTCCCACCTTTTGAATTCCTCCCCCATCTGCTCCACAAGCCTGGTAAAATTAAGCTTATGGAGAGTCCCCCAACTCCTGGCCACCTGCACCCCCAGGTATCTGAAACTCTTCACTGCCCTCTTAAACGGGAGTCTCCCAATTCCTTCCTCCTGATCACCCGGGTGCACTACAAATACCTCTCTCTTGCCCACATTTAACTTATAGCCCGAGAAGCTCCCAAACTCCGCCAACAGCTCCATCACCACTGGCATTCCCCCCTCTGGGTCCGCCACATACAGCAGCAGGTCGTCCGCATACAGCGATACCCTATGTTCCTCCCCACCCCGCACCAGGCCACTTCACCTCCCCGACTCCCTCAACGCGATAGCCAGAGGTTCTATCGCCAGTGCAAAAAGCAAGGGGGACAGGGGGCACCCCTGCCTGGTCCCACGGTAGAGCCTGAAGTACTCTGATCTCCTTCCATTGGTAACTACACTTGCCATCGGAGCCGCGTAGAGCAACCTCACCCATTTGATGAACCCCTCCCCGAATCCGAACCACTCCAGCACCTCCCACAGGTACCCCCACTCAACTCTATCAAACGCCTTCTCTGCATCCAGCGCCACCACTATCTCCGCCTCCCCTTCCACCGCCGGCATCATAATGACATTTAACAATCTCCGCACATTCGTGTTGTGCTGCCGTCCCTTGACAAATCCTGTCTGATCCTCGTGTATCACCCCTGGCACACAGTCCTCTATTCTGGTGGCCAGGATCTTCGCCAGCAACTTAGCATCCACATTGAGGAGCGAGATTGGCCTGAATGATTCACACTGCAAGGGGTCCTTATCCCGCTTCAGGATCAGAGAGATCAGCGCCCGTGACATCGTCGGGGGCGAAGCCCCCCCCCTCCCATGCCTCATTGACGGCTCGCACCAACAGATCTGGGCCCCCCACCAGATCCGCATACTTTTTATAAAATTCCACCGGGAACCCATCCGGCCCCGGTGCCTTACCGGACTGCATTTGACCAATCCCCCTGACTAGCTCCTCCAACTCTATTGGCACCCCCAGCCCCTCTACCAGCTCCTCCTGCACCTTTGGGAAGCGTAGCCTGTTTATGAAGCTCCCCCCCCCCCCTCCCACCGGTGGCTCCGACCGGTACAGTTCCTCGTAAAAGTCCCTAAAGACCCCGTTCACCTCTGCCCCCTTCTGCACCACATTCCCACGCTTATCCGTCACTCCACCAATTTCCCTAGCCGCATCTCGCCTGCGGAGCTGATGCGCCAACATCCTGCTCGCGTTCTCCCCATACTCATATACCGCGCCTTGCGCCATCCTCCACTGTGTCTCCGCCTTTCTGGTGGTCAGCAAGTCGAACTTGGCCTGCAAACTACGCCGTTCCCCCAGCAATCCCTCCTCCAGGGCCTCCGCGTATCTCCTATCCACATCCAGGAGCTCCCCCACCAGTCTCTCCCTCCTCCCCCTCCTTTCCCTATGGGCCCGGATGGAAATCAGCTCCCCCCGGATCACTGCTTTCAGAGCCTCCCAGACCATCCCCACCCGCACCTCCCCCGTGTTGTTGGCCTCAAGATACCCCTCAATACTTCCCCGGACCCTCCTACACACCTCCTCATCAGCCAGCATCCCCACATCCAGACGCCAGCGCCTCCCCCATCTCCAGATCAACCCAGTGCGGAGCATGGTCTGAAATTGCTATGGCCGAATACTCGGCCTCCTGCACCTTCGGGATCAATCCCCTGCTCAGGATGAAAACATCTATTCGTGAGTAAACCCTATGCACATGGGAGAAAAAGGAATACTCCCGCGCCCTCGGCCTCCCAAACCTCCAGGGATCTACCCCTCCCATCTGGTCCATAAATCCCCTCAGCACCTTGGCCGCTGCCTGCCTCCTACCCGTCCTTGAACTGGACCGGTCCAGTGGGGGATCCAGCACTGTGTTAAAGTCTCCCCCCATGATCAGGCCCCCTGCCTCCAGGTCCGGAATGCGGCCCAACATGCGCCTCATAAAGCCAGCATCATCCCAATTCGGGGCATAAACATTTACCAGCACCACCTTCTCTCCCTGCAGCCTACCCTTCACCATAATATATCTGCCCTCCTTGTCCGCCACCACCTCAGACGCCTCGAACGCCACCCTCTTCCCCACCAGAATCTCCACCCCCCGGTTCTTTGCGTCTAATCCTGAGTGGAAAACCTGCCCCACCCACCCCTTCCTCAGACGAACCTGGTCCGCCACCTTCAAGTGGGTCTCCTGGAGCATAGCCAAGTCCGCCTTCAGCCCCTTCAAATGAGAAAATACCCGAGCCCGCTTAACCGGCCCATTCAGCCCCCTCACGTTCCAGGTGATCAGCCGGATCAGAGGGCACCCCGCCCCCCTCCCCCGTCGACTAGCCGTAGCTCATCGACTGCTCGCCCCAGGCCAGCACACCTCGCCCGACCCGTTCCCCATGACGATACCGCCTCCCCTCTACCCCCCTGGCCCACACCAGCTCTCTCCTGGCCCTTCCAGCAGCAACCTGGTATTCCCACCCCCCCCCCCCCCCCCCCCCACACTAGGACCCCTCCTAGCCGCAACGCACCCTCCATGGTACTTCCATGAGTCAGCTGACTTCTGCTGACGCCGGCCACTCCCGCCAAAACCCGACCCCTCCCGACATGGGGTCATCCCCCCTCCTGCCACACCTCCTTGGCACCGCTTCAACGCGGGAAAAAACCAGTAGAGGCCACGCCCCCACCTCCAGCTCCGCCGCCCCGTCCCGCAGCGCGGGAAACCAGAGGAAAGCCCACGCTTTCACACTGCCCCACCCCACCCTTCTGACGCAGCTCCCAAATTCCAGCTCCACCCCATCCCCCAGCCCCGTACAGAAGAAAAAAAAACAAATCCCCAACATTCCCCACATAACACAAAACCATACCCAACAGACCCAACAAACAGAGCAAAAACCAGCATAGAAAACACATGTCAAAATTGCAAAAACAGCAACAGCAAAAACAGCAACGACCGTAGTACACAGGACCCTGCAGCCCCCAGACCCTAGTTTGAGTCCAGCTTCTCCGCCTGTACAAAGGCCCACGCCTCCTCCAGGGACTCAAAGCAGTGGTGCCGGTCCTTATATGTCACCCACAGACGCGCAGGCTGCAGCATTCCAAATCTGACCTGCTTGGCATGCAGCACCGCCTTCGTCCGGTTGAACCCGGCCCGCCGCTTAGCCACCTCCGCACTCCAGTCCTGGTAGATTTGCACTACCGAATTCTCCCACTTACATAGAATTTACAGTGCAGAAGGAGGCCATTCGGCCCATCGAGTCTGCACCGGCTCCCGGAAAGAGCAACCTACCCAAGGTTAACACCTCCACCCTATCCCCAGAACCCAGCAACCCCACCCAACACTAAGGGCAATTTTTGGACACCAATTTTTGGAATTTATCATGGCCAATCCACCTAACCTGCACATCTTTGGACTGTGGGAGGAAACCGGAGCACCCGGAGGAAACCCACGCACACATGGGAAGGATGTGCAGACTCCGCACAGACAGTGACCCAAGCCGGAATCGAACTTGGGACTCTGGAGCTGTGAAGCGATTGTGCTATCCACAATGCTCCTGTGCTGCCCCACTTGCTGCTCCTCTCTTTCTTGGCCCAGCGCAGCACACACTCCCGGTCACTGAATCGATGGAACCGCACCAGCACCGCCCGCGGGGGTTCATTCGTCTTGGGCCTCCTGGCCAGCACTCTGTGGGCTCACTCAACCTCCAGGGGCAAATGGAAGGCCCCCGCTCTCATCAACGAGTTCAGCATCGTGGCCACATAGGACGGAAGATCCGACCCCTCCAGCCCCTCCGCCAGGCCCAGGATCCTCAAATTCTTTCGCCTCGTGCGGAAGTCCAGCTCCTCCAAGCAGTCTTGCCACTTTTTGTGAAGTGCCTCATGCAGCTCCACTTTCCCCACGAGGACCACGGTCTCCTCCTACCGCTCAGCGGCCTGCCGCTGCACTCCTGAATGGCCGCTCCCTGGGCCGCCTGGGCCCCAAGCAGCTTGTTGATAGTCGCATTCAGGGAGTCCAGCAACTCAGCCTTCAGCTCCGCAAAACAGCACAGAAGAGCAGCTTGCTGCTCCTGCGCCCACTTCCACCAGTCCTTGGGTGCTCCGCCGGCCGCCATTTTGTCCTCCTTCCCCCGCTTTTTCTGGGGAGCTGCTGCAGCCTTTTCCTTTGCCCCACTCCGGGTTCCCACCATAAATTTCGGGGAATGTTCCTTCAAACACCTTCCCCCACCAGGAATCGGTAAAACAGCGCCGTTTGGGGCCCGAGAACAGGCCCGAAAGTCCTTTAATAGCGGGAGCTGCCGAACGTGCGGCTTAGCTCCGCATCACCGCAACCGGAAGTCCCCTACCTCCTTTTTTAAACAGTGGTGTCACGTTTGATAATTTCCAATCCACCGGGACCACCCGAGTCTAGTGAATTTTGGTAAATTATCACTGGTGCATTTGCAATTTCCCCAGCCATCTCTTTTAGCACTCTGGGATGCATTCCATCAGGGCCAGGAGACTTGTCTACCTTTAGCCTCATTAGCTTGCCCATCACTCCCTCCTTAGTGATAACAATCCTCTCAAGGTCCTCACCTGTCATAGCCTCATTTCTATCAGTCACTGGCATGTTATTTGTGTCTTCAACTGATCATTTATGTATGCCTACTTCCCATATATCCTACTTTTAAAACATGTTTTGTTGGTGTTACAGCTATCATTGTAAAGCTAAATTCTCCATAGTACCAGCTCAAACCTTTTTTTTCTGCTAGCATACCGAAGCTATGCCCCCTGTATGTTTGAATGACTCAATGCAGGTAAAAGTAACTTAAATTCATTTTTATGTCACCTTAAATTGTAGAGGCAACTCCTCCATTATCTCTTCATTGTTTTCAATCTTTTTTCTTAGTTTATGAATGGCGGGATCTACGCAAATATTATATTTTACTCCTCTACGGTTTTGACTCCCATTCACTAATCCCAGATAATTAAGTGATGAAAGAATCCTACCATCTGTTGCAGCTTCATTGACACTCCCCAAATTTTATTTTTATTTTTTTAAATTTAGTGTACCCAATTCATTTTTTCCAATTAAGGGGCAATTTAGCATGGCCAATCCACCTACCCTGCACATCTTTTGGGTTGCGGGGGTGAAACCCATGCAAACACGGGGAGAATGTGCAAACTCCACATGGACAGTGACCCAGAGCCGGGAGCGAACCTGGGACTTCGGCACCGTGAGGCAGCAATGCTAACCACTGCGCCACCGTGCTGCCCGACACTCCCCAAATTTAACATTATCTGTCCACCTGTAGATCACCTCACTCATGCTTACATAACAGCCCTTATTCTTTTTTTTTTAAATTTAGAGTAGCCAATTATTTTTCTTTTTCCAATTAAGGGGTAATTTAGCGTGGCCAATCCACCTAACCAGCACATCTTTAAGTTGTGGGGGTGAAACCCACACAAACAGCCCTTATTCTTTTTACCGAAATTCATTCATTTCTAACATATTCGTAGTTAAGTACACAGAATTAAAACAACGGATTTCTCATGTTCATGTACTCATTACCTGAGTTAGCATTTACTCAGTGTGGGTAACGCACACAAAGAAACCCAAATATTACTTTTATAAAATATACCAGATTCAAATGGTGACAATATAAGTTGAGAATGTTTAATTTTTATCTTCAACAACAAAAGGGTGGCCACGTCCCGATTCCAAAATGGACACATGCAGAGAATGAAGGGAAAAATGGACAATGCTGAGAAAGCAAGCAGGTGCATGGTTTGTCTGTTGATTGGAGCTGTAGCTTCCAGACAAGACTGATACTGCAAAGCCATTACCATACTAATGAGCCATCTCCAGGGACAAAAGAGTAACTTTTAGGTAAACGATACTAAAGCAGACACCCCGGCACCAGAGGAGACTAGAACAAAGCAGGCCAACGGCCACCTAGGGCCCACCCACCAATCAGGGCAGCCACCCCTTTATTGGAGGAAATCGATGCCAATGATCAGGATATGGTCCAATTAATTGGGATCAAGTTCAAGGCCCGCCCAAAAGCGTGCGAAGCCCACTTTGTGTGTAAGAAGATGCCCCCAAGAGAGAATTGTTCTTCTTGGCCTTGGCTCTCAGCGAGGAGAGACCTGCCTAGCAGCTGCACCAGAACAAGTAAGTCCAAAGTCAACGCACGCTACGAGATAGACGCTCCTAGCTACTATTCCGTACTAGTTCGACCCCGGCAGCCTCAGAACCGGACAACGGCCACTGTTCCTCTGACTGAGTGGGCGCCCGAAGCTAAGTATAGGCTTTAGTAGTAGTGATAGTTTAGTTGGTAGAGTTTGTGCAGGAGTATAATTGACTGTGTGTGTAAATAAATGAGCATTGATTATGAACTTACTAACTGGTGTATCGAGTCTTTGATCAGCATTTGGTTTTGAACCTTGTGGCTGTATCGAAAGATACCTGGCGACTCTTGAGCAAACGTAATTAGCGTTAAGGACAGTGACCATTGACGCGCACACACGTCTACATGTTTGCGCTGGAGACGACCCTGGGCTTGCACCTGGTAAGAGAAATAGGCCCGTTTGGCGAAAGATAACACCAGGGACCCACTGGGCACCACCAGCAAAATTCCGAACGAACACTGGGTCACCGGGCGTAAACCGCCGAATCGGCCGATGCCGAGAAAAACCATGTCCCTGCCGTTCTTGTGTGCGGCGTACTTTTGCGCCAATGGCTGGGAAAACCATGCTAAGGCGGGTGCGAAGTCTCTAGCCCATTAGGAGTTCTGTGGGAGCTACCCCAGTCACCGCAAGGGGGGTGGTCCTATATGAAAACAAAAAACGAGCCAGTCTCGTGTCCATCGACCCGGAAGACTGCTTCTTTAGGCCTCGTTTGAATGTCTGCACTGCACGCTCCGCCAACCCATTTGAAGCCGGGTGGTAAGGGGCAGTGTGGATATGGCGTATGCCGTTCATCTTCATGAACGTTGCAAACTCCTCACTTGTGAACGGAGTGCCGTTGTCTGTCACCAGCACCTCGGGGAGGCCATGCGTACTGAAAGACAAACGCATCTTCTCGATTGTTGCGCAGGATGTTGTGCCTCCCATCTTATGCACCTCTAGCCATTTAGACTGGGTGTCGATTAATAGCAGGAAAATGGATCCTTGAAAAGGGCCGGCAAAATCCACATGCAAGCGTGCCCAAGGCCGCCCTGGCCATTCCCAGTGATGTAGGGGCGCGGCCGGTGGAAGCTTCTGATGCTCCTGGCAAATGGAGCAGTTTTGGGCCACCTTCTCAATGTCGGTGTCGAGGCCTGGCCACCAGACATAACTCCGGGCCAACATTTTCATTTTGGTCACACCTGGATGCCCATTGTGCAAGTGTCTTGGTATCAGCTCCTGTCCTTTTTCCGGGACAATCACACGCGTCCCCCACAAAAGGATGCCGTCTTCCACGCTGAATTCGGACAACTTGGACGAAAATGCCCGCAACTCGCCTGGGAGCTGTCTATGCTGCCCTCCATACAGGACTATGTGCTGAACCTTTGACAGGACTGGCTCCATCTGGGTCCACTCACGGATCTGTGATGCCGTGACAGGCAAGGTGTCCATAAAATTTAGGGTTACAACCACCTCACCGGTCATGGGGGTCGACATGGGGCCGGTCGATAAAAACAATCTGTTCAGTGCGTCGGCATTCCCTATCTGGGTTCCTGGTTTGTGCTCCAGAGAATACTCGTATGCAGCGAGCAACAAAGCCCAGCGCCGGGTCCGTGCGGAAGCAATGGGCGGTATCGGCTTATCCTCTGAAAAGTCCCAGTGAAGGCTTATGATCAGTCATGATAGTGAAGTGGCGGCCATATACGTACTGGTGGAAACGTTTCACCGCAAAGTCCACTGCCAGGCCCTCCTTCTCGATCTGTGCGTACTTTTTTTCCGCTGCAGTCAATGTGCGGGAGGCGAAAGCTATTGGCCGCTTGGCCCCATTCTCCATCTTGTGGGACAGGACGTCCCCAATACCATACGGGGATGCATCACATGTGACGAGCAATGGCTTTTTAGGATCATAGTGGGTTAGTAACCCAGACGATGACAATTGTTGTTTTACCCGCCGGAAAGCGGTTTCTTGCGGCTGACCCCAAACCCAGGTGTGATTCTTCTTTAGCAGAAGGTGCAATGGGGCCAGCGTAGTTGCCAGATTGGGGAGGAACTTTCTGTAATAGTTTAAGAGGCCGAGAAACGATTGAAGATGCAAAGTGTCAGTCGGGGCAGGGGCCTGTTGAATCGCGCGCACCTTCTCTGCAACGGGATGCAAACCTTCGCGGTCCACCCGATAACCAGGTAGACCACTTCCTTCGCCTAAAAAACACACTTTGTGCGACATAAACAGACTCCAGCCTCCGAAAAGCGTCTAAGGACAGCCTCCAAATTTTCTAAATGTTCCTGCTCCGACGACCCCGTGATCAAAACGTCATCTAAGTAAACAGCAACACGTGGTAAACCTCTCAAAATGCCCTCCATAGGGCAGCACGGTGGCCTAGTGGTTAGCACAACCGCATCACGGCGCTGAGGTCCCAGGTTTGATCCCGGCTCTGGGTCACTGTCCGTGTGGCGTTTGCACATTCTCCGCGTGTCTGCGTGGGTTTCGCCCCCACAACCCAAAAATGTGCAGAGTAGGTGGATTGGCCACGCTAAATTGCCCCTTAATTGGAAAAAATAATTGGGTAATCTAAATTTATTAAAAAATTTTTTTTTATAAAATGCCCTCCATAACACGTTGAAAAATAGTGCAGGCAGAGGATACTCCAAAGGACAAACATGTATATTCATACAGGCCCCGGTGTGTATTAATCGTTACATATGGCCGGGAGGCAGGGTCCAGCTCCAACTGCAGGTAGGCATGACTCATATCTAATTTTGTGAACGAGAGTCTGCCTGCAAGCTTTGCGTAGAGATCCTCTATGCGAGGCATTGGGTATCGGTCGAGTCGGGAAGTCGTATTCACTAAGTTTATAGTCACCGCACAAGTGAACTGTGGCATCTGGCTTCATTACAGGTACAATTGGTGCTGCCCAGTCAGTGAAACGGACGGGCCTGATGATACCCAAAGTCTCCAAACGAGTGAGCTCCCCTTCTACCTTCTCGAGCAATGTGTAAGGGCTCGGGCGCGCCCGGAAATAGCGCGGCGTGGCTTCTGGTTCGACTTGGATACGGGCTACAGCCCCTTTTATTTTCCCCAAATCGGGTTGAAATACATCTGGGTATCGTCCTAGCACCTCAGTCAACCCTCCAGAAACTGTTTGGAGGATGTGCTGCCACTGCAACTTCAAATGGCGCAACCAGTCCCGACCCAACAGGCTGGGCCCATGGCCGCGCACCACGATAAGTGGGAAACGCCCCTCCTGGCGTCCATTAACAACAGGGGTCATCGTAGTTCCTGCAATGTCCAATGGTTCCCCCGTATAGGTGGCCAACCTGGCCTGTGTGTCGGTTAATGTAAGCGTCTGTATACCCTGCTTGATGCGGTTGAATGTCCTCTGAGCGATCACGGAGACCGCTGCGCCAGTGTCCAACTCCATCTCAAGCGGGTGACCATTGACCCGTACTGTCACCTTAATGGGGGGCCACACGGGGAGCTGCCACACAATGCAGCTGCAGGCAGTCATCCTCCGTCTCCACGTCCTCGGGAGTAGTCGCCACAGGTTCATCCAAATGGAAGGTACGGCCCCTGGGCTGGCCCCAGTTTCGGTCGGAACGACGGCACCTCTGGCGCCCCCAGGACTGGCGTCCACGACGGGGTCGGCGCCTACAAGTCTGACACGGACATGGCTCCTCATCCATTGGTTCTGGAGAAGGCTCCCTTCGGGGAGGAATGTCTGACGGCCACTGGCGTCGATCCGGACGTCGCCTTGCCCAAGGTACCACAGGGGTGCGGGGGCATTCTTTCGGACGGAAGGGGTTGCCCCCCAAGGCATCCACCTCCATTCCCTGTAGCTCCTGCACTCCTCGTTCTGCGCTCTCTCAGGACAATACTATTTGAATGGCCTGTTGAAAAGTCAATGTTGGCTCGGCTAACAACTTTCTCTGTGTGGCCGCATTGTTAATACCGCAAACAAAACGGTCGCGTAACATTTCTGACAAGGTCTCACCATTGTCACAGTACTCCGCAATCCTGCGTAGCCTGGATAGAAAGTCAGCAAGGGATTCTCCTGGGGTCCTTTCAGCGGCATTAAACCTGTAACGTTGGACTATCGTGGATGGGGTTGGGTTAAAATGTTGCCCCACTAAGTTCACCAAACGTTTTGGTGTCCGGGGCAGCCGGGTACGTAAGGCCCCTAATCACCCCAAACATATGTGGGCCGCAGGCAGTGAGCAATATGACCACCTGGCGCTCGTTTTCAGTGATGTTGTTTGCCCGAAAATAGTAACGCATCCTTTGTGCGTACTGGTTCCAGCTTTCCAGCGCAGCATCAAAAACATCCAAACGTCCATACAGAGGCATGGTCTAATAGAAAACAACTTCCAACCTGTGTCCAACAAAAATCCAGGGAGGTGGCTTCAGCAGTGTAGACAGCTATTCACTTTAACCCTCGTCGCCAGTTTTGTGAGGGCCACAAAGAATCCAGCACGAGTTTTCAGGATACAAAGAAATAACATTTATTTACAAATTAACATATACACACAACAGCAGCAACAACAACTTCTCTTACTGCCAACTCCTCTCTCTCTGGTTCCAAACTGGCCAGCTCTATTTATGCAGGGAGCCTGCCAATGATTTCTCCGCCCCACCTCATTGGGGAAGCTCATACTCCCACAGGATTGTGGGATTGTCATTAGTCCCCAGCCAATGGTAAGCAGGCAGGTTATAACACTGTGCTAACCACTGTGCTATCGTGCTGCCCACAATGCTTGCATTCCAACCAATCTTCGTATTCCAGTCTCTGTAATTATCTTGCAATTGTATCTCTTGCCCATATATGCTGCGCTTGTGAACCTGCCTCATCTACACCTGATGAAGGAGCAGCACTCTGAAAGTTGTGTTTTCAATTAAAGCTGTTGGACTTTAACCTGGTGTTGTGAGACTTACAAAGTTGGTCAAATTAAGGTTACAATCAAGAAGTTATGTTTTGGGCTGCATCAGCCTGATCTCAGCAAGCAAGAATCTTTCTTGCAGTGTAAAGAAATGAGTTGCTTGAGGAAGTTTATAAAATTTCTAAATACACTGGATTTATGTGTCACTACCTTAGTTGTCCAAGAGGTTGGTGGTAAAGGTAGTGGGGTTGATCCAACTGAGTGGCATATGCTAGGAAGGCCAGACTGGATAATTATGGCAGATTTCCTTTTCTTACGGACAATCGGGTACCAGGAATATTAAAGTATATAGGGAATGAAGCGACGTGAGGTAAATTACCAGGATGAAGTCGAGGGAGGCTAGTGGTAACTTTGCAGAGGCCTTTACAGAGCTGGATATACTTATCAACAGGGAATGGTTGAGACAAAGACCATTACATCTTTCAATTGAAAAGTGGGTAAATATTTCAAGGTGAAAGGACCAGCGATGTGATTAGTTGGGGATTTATCCAGCAAGCAACAAGTACAGGAGCAATAGGCGTAAAGATGTGCTGCACCACATTGTGATCCCATAGTAAGATCAAGGTGAGGTTAGGTTAGAAAGGGGCAGGATGTTTCTCATTTGAAAACCAAAGCAAGACAGTAAGTGGGTGCTCTGGATTGCAAAATATTTCCAGTTGCAATCTGGAGAAACAAGCAGCTATTTATTTTTGGAAGAAAAAAAATTATGACCCCGACGTGATTTGAACACGCAGCCTTCTGATCTGGAGTCAGACGCGCTACCGTTGCGCCACGAGGTCTTAGTATCAATGGGACGAATCCTTGATACTAATCCTGTGGCTGCGGCATGCCGGCGAGAGGCTGTCGATCACGGATGTGATGTCACGCGAAGTCAGGGTACATCGGCCGTAATCTCGTTGTGCACGCACGCACGTACGGCCGGCCGGCCGCCAACAGCAGGAGGCAGGAACAGGAGCTACGTCACGAGGGGGCGGAGCGCACCTCAGCAGCGCTTCGCGGATCGCCCGAGCCCCGCTCTTTAGGTCGGGAAACCCCGCGCCTCCTTCCTTTTTGTCGCCATGGCGGACGGCTTTAACAAGGTGCTGCTGCTGCTCTCGTTGTGAGACCCTGGCCGGTCCTTCTATCCGCTAAAATCCCCTCCCCGCCCAACTCTGGTACCATTTAACCCGGGGGACGACCCCGGTTGATGGTCAGCGGCCTTTTTCTTTCTGCTCCCGGTGCGGGTGAGGCTCAGCGAAAGGCCCGGGGCCTGCGGGAGTTAACCCGACCGGAGCCGCCGTTCAGGGGGGGTATGGAGGGGGCGGGGGGGTGGAATCCACCCCTCCCTCCAACGCTGCCGGCCTCCAGGCGCAGCAACTCTGCGGCCTCGTGTTCTGAGAGGAGGCCTCACTGAGGAGCCATCGGCGCCCATGTGCTGGCTGCAGGCCCAGCCTGCACCCTGTAGCTGATTGCTGGTGCCGCACCATGAGCTTTGGGAACGGTTCGGCGGAGCTGCCTTAACGCCTTTGTCTTGTATTCCTTGCAGGTCCTGCTCCTCGATGGCCGAGGCCATCTTCTGGGCCGCCTGGCAGCCATTGTGGCGAAACAAATCTTGCTAGGTACTCCTCCATTACTCAGAATTTGTACTAACCCACTGATTGCTTTTTAAGGCATCAGGCTGTCGATGATGAATATTAGTCGATTTGAAGGTTTTAATGAGAATACTTTCATGCACTACCATCTGAAGCGCAATTGTATCAATTCCATTTTACTTTATTATAATTCATGTTTCAATCCTACTTACTGGGCTCTCTTTTTAAAAGGCCATAAAGTGGTGGTGGTGAGATGTGAAGGGATTAACATCTCTGGCAACTTCTACCGAAATAAACGTAAGTGTCTTTCTCCTCCCTCATCAGAAGAATTGTATTTTATCAGTAAAACCAATTTACCGTGGAACTAGTTGAACGTAGGTGCATTTATTGCTCGATCAGTTTCTGTCTGTGATGAGTTAGTGTTTTGAGTTTCTCGACCATGAGAATATTTCACATGCACTACCATCTGAGACACAATAGATGAACTCATCTCCTAATAACTTTAATCAAAAAGGTGTAAGCTAAATATTTGTGTATTAAATCAGATGTCTGCTTTATCCAGCATTAGATGTTTGTGTAGTCAAATGGTGTTCAATTTATTCTGCACAGATATTCAGTTACCTCTCTCTCTATCTAGTTAAGTATCTTGCTTTTTTGCGCAAGAGGATGAATACTAACCCCTCTCGTGGCCCATATCACTTCAGAGCACCAAGCAGGATCTTCTGGAGAACTGTGAGAGGTAAAATTTTGCTTAAGACTCAAGCACACAGTTATATGGTTGTGGAAAATTGGTTGTATCAATCAGTCTAAGATTGAGACACGTTATTGCATTGTTTGGAACCATGAATAATGGGATACATTAACATGGGTGTATATTTATAATTAGGCCATCAAATCTTATTTATCCTATGCCAGTTTGCTTGATAATCTAGAGACTATTATCTTTCAGATTCTAGATTTTAATTTGGCCTGCCTAACTGCTCTTAATCCCTATCCAGGATCTCTTTCCTAGACCTATCTATGCCATTGCTTTCCTTGTGGACTATGGTAACTGGATCCTCTCCCTCAGTCACAGATGTCCACAACCTTTACTGGATAGGCAATGCAGCTATCTGGACTTGTGTCCTCTGCTGTGGAGAACTGTCAATCCCCACTGAGTATACTGTTCCCTAATGCCACAAAATTCCTATTTGAATGGCCTCCTGTGCCACTGAGCCTCACTTGCACCTCTATCTACCCTGCAGCCTCCACTCCATATAAATTGCAACAACCTTGAGCCTGTTGGAAAATTGCAAAGCTGAGGCTCTTCTACTTAACTGCCTCCCTCTGTCGCATCCTCCTGTCCTCAACAAATCAGACAACCCCTATCCTTGGATTAGGGTCATTCTTTGTTTTATAATATTCTTGTGAAGCACTTTGAGATGTTTTGTTATGTTATTTTTTTATTCCATCCGTAAAAGTTCCAAAGTCAATGTGTAGAATGGATAGGGCAGCACTGTTCACGTATCCAGAGATGGGGATCCAAGTTGGAAGGTTGACTGTTGTTTTGGGTGAGCACTTTGTATACAGATGCATTTAATTTGACTCTGGTTACTTCAAGGTATGTTGCCACACAAGACAAAGCGAGGTCAAGCTGCCTTGAACAGACTGAAGGTCTTTGATGGGATCCCTCCTCCATATGATAAGGTGCACATCCATACAATTTGTCAGCTATTCATGTTGCTGTTCTATCACTGATGAATTATTATTACCTACATTGTTTGATCTTTTGAATGAGAACAAACTTAATACTGAGATAGAATAGGTTCTCCTCAACTCGTTTTTTTTTTCTTTTGTTGGCCTGGTTTAACTATGAAATTTGCATTTGCAGAGGAAACGTATGGTTGTGCCTGCAGCCTTGAAGATTGTACGTTTGAAGCCGACCCGCAAGGTAATCGTAAACATTGCAGCTGCTGTGTAACATTGTTTTATAGAAACATGTTCCAGCACAGGAGGGAGAACATTGAGTCATTTAAATAGTTCCATAATCTTGAAAAGCCCTTTTTTCCACCTCCACCCACAGCAATGCAGTGCATTTCAGATCCCAAGTATTCAACAAAGTTCCTAATATCTCTCTTTGGTTCTTTTACCATTTGGCTTAAATCTGTGTCCTCTGGCTCTCCGCCTTTCCAGTAATGGTATTTTTTTTTTTTTTTTTTAAATTTAGATTACCCAATTATTTTTTCCAATTAAGGGGCAATTTAGTGTGGCCAATCCACCTACTCTGCACATTTTTGGGTTGTGGGGGCGAAACCCACGCAGACACGGGGAGAACGTGCAAACTCCACACGGACAGTGACCCAGAGCCGGGATCGAACCTGGGACCTCAGTGCCGTGAGGCGGTTGTGCTAACCACTAGGCCACCGTGCTGCCCGTAATGGTATTTTAATCTATTCTCGACCCATGTGATTTTGAATGCTTATCAAATCACGTCCGACTCTTAAGGATCATAGAATCCTGACAGTATAGGAGGTTGATCGGCCCATTGTCTTCACCGACACACTTTTAAAAAATAAACATTTTATTGAGATAATTTTGTTATAACAACAAAATAAACCATGTACGTGAATCTATAAACAGAGTGTAAAAGCTGTCTCCCTCTCTTACAGATCCCAACTTTTATTAACCCCCTACTCTTAAGCTCAACTAACCCCCCCCCCCCAGCTGACGATTAATTTTCGCGAAGAAGTCGACTTAACGGTTGCCACCTCTGGCCGAACCCTAACAGTGACCCTCTCAAGGCAAACTTTCTCCAAACAGAGAAAGCTAGCCATGCCTGATAGCCAGGTCTCCGACTTTGGGGGCTTTGAGTCCCTCCAAGCTAATGGTATCCATCTCCGGGCTACCAGGGAAGCAAAGGCCTGGACACCTGCCTCTTTCTCCTCCTGGCTTCCCGGGTCTTCCGACACCCCAAAAAACACCACCTCTGGACTCAGTGCCACCCTTGTTTTTAACACCGTGGACCTGGTTTGTTGGTCCTCCCGCACATTTTGCACACCTGTCTTCCACCCCAAAGAATCTGCTCATACGGGCCACTGCCATGGGAGCCCGCCACTGCCATGGGAGCCCGTGCACGACCTTCACCTTGAGTTGTATCAGGCTGAGCCTGGGACGTGTTGACTCTACTCGATTTGTCTGCCCATAGACCATCCTCTTTCTCTCTCCCACTTGTGCTTCAGCTCCTTGGTGTGCGTCGCCTCTGACCCCATAGGTGGATAGGAGAAGGCGCTCCCTTCTCTATCCACCCTCTGGAAACTACCCTGTCCTGAATCCCCCTTAGCGGTAGGAGCGAGGAGGTTGGCATCTGTTTACGTAGGAAGTCCTGTACCTGCAAATACCTGAATTTGTTTCCCCTCGCCAATCCAAACTTCTCCAGGCCTGTGAAAACCGGCAAACTTATAATTTTATTGTCCTTTTGATGGAATGAAATGCTTTTTGAAATATTATAATGTAATTGGCATGACATTCGTACAAATGCCTAGATCCACCAGTAATCTGTGGTGTCTGGCTAGCAATTGTTTTGTTCATTGGTGATCCTGTATTTGCTTATTCAACTGTGTAGGTTAGTGTGACCAGACTACCATAGCTTAAAGTTTGTTCCATCATCTAACCAACTAAGAATATTGAGGCTACAGCACCAATGGATACCAGTGATCAACCAAGAGCTAATTAGGGCCTTTGCAGAGCCATTGGGGATGCTGTTGAGTCCGCAGGGGGAGATATTATTATGCCCTTCAAAAACTGAATTATGTTCTTCACCCCTGCCAAATTGGTTCCTTGCAGTTCGCTCTCCTTGGTCGCCTTGCTCATGAAGTTGGTTGGAAATACCAGACAATTACAGCCACTCTTGAAGAGAAGCGTAAAGAAAAGGCCAAGCTTCACTATGAGAAAAAGAAGAAAACTTTAGTAAGTGATGATTACATTATTACATCCTTCAGTTTACCAATGCTGTACCCCTCCCTGAAAGAAAGCTGCTGCCTTCTGCTGTTGTGTTGACCATAAAGCGAATGTGCACTGCTGACCTTTCGCAATTCATTTTCCATCCAGCCAGGTGGCCATGGTCTCCCAGCTTACCTGAGCTGAAATTGGGAATTGTGTGGGTACCCAATGTAGTGTGTGGAGCCCTGATTTGCTCTAAGAATTGTAGGCCCTTTTTGGGCTGTAAATCTGCAGCATGTCCCAAACTTTTCCAGCTGCTGAAATCTTTTGATTCCCCCAAGAATACTTTAAAAATTCCAATTTAAGGGGCGACTTAGTGTAGCCATTCCACCTATCCTGCACAGCTTTTGGTTGTGGGGGTCCGACATGGGGAATTGAAACTCCACACGGATAGTGATCTTGGGTCCTCGGTGCTGTGAGGCAGCAGTGCTAATTGCTGTACCGCCGTGCCAGCATCCTTGGGAGATGGAACGCCTAAGAATAAATCCATCATTTTGAAGAGGAACCACAAAATTGAATGTTTTTGTGCAATATGTATAAAACATTGAAACAAATTTATTATTAAAGTGTTTTCTATTTCATGTATGTATATATTTATTATGATTAAAATGTTCTCCAAGTACTTCCAAGTCTTTTGTCATTTTTAATGGGAGGAGTGCTGCTGCTTCATTTGGTCACTAATTTGGTTAATAGTGCTGCTGGTTCCTGATCCCCTCCCTCTTTCTCATCCTTCTGTCTTGCTCTGGTCACAGTCTTCCTCTGTCATCGTTATGCCTTTCCTGAGACTTTCCTAGGACTATAATCCCTAGTGCTTCCAATCAGATGCTGGCTTCTCAGCATGAGCTGCTGATGGGCTATTGCTCTGAGAATTCAGTGGCAAATGCAGATGAGGCTGGTTTAGCATAGTTGGCTAAACAGCTGGCTTGTAATGACAGCAGCGCGGGTTCAATTCCTGTACCGGCCTTTCCGAACAGGCGCAGGAATGTGGCGACTTGGAGCTTTTCACAGCAACTTCGTTGAAGCCTACTTGTGACAATAAGTGGTTATTATTATTAAAACTGGCTTCTCACCTTGAATTGGACCAGCTGGAGGGACAGCTTTTAAATTTAAAATGGCTGGACATTCTTTTATGGGAAGTGCTGAGCTAGTTAAAAGACTGTAAAAGGCTTGGATTAAAGTAAAAAGTTAAATTGGTGTTTCCTGTTTTATCAATGATTTTTATAACTTCTGTTTACAGAAACTGAAGAAAGTAGCTGAGAAGAATGTTGAAAGCAAAATTGCCAAGTATACTGCAGTTCTGAAACAATATGGTGTTCTTGTTTAATATATTCACTCAGAGAAATTGACAATAAAAGCTATAGGAAAAAAACAGGTTTACATGTGCCTTTTGATTCTTGTCGCGGTTTAATCTTGTTTTTTGAAAGTAAAGAAATTCTCTATTTACAGAAGCATCTGTTATTTTTGTTAGTGTTCTATATTCTCTGTTGGTACCATTCACCATCTTTTAAGCACAAGATTCATTACATTGAATAGTCTTTATTTTCCTCTTGGGGCATCTGCAAAATTTGTATAATCTGAAGCTAGCTAGAATTGTGCATTACCTGTCAGAATTTTGTAATTAATAGTAACTTTGAGGGAATAATAAAACAATTTGTCTATTTTAATTCATTGCTTTTTCCCAGGAAGTATGGTTTTAATTCTTATTTTGCACTTTTAGAATATTTGAGCCAGTCACATTTTTCCCTTGATAAAAGCAAATTACTGCTGATGCTGGAATCTGAAACCAAAAGAGAAAATGCTGAATAATCTCAGCTGGTCTGGCAGCATCTGTAAGGAGAAAGGGCTAATGTTTCAAGTCCAGATGGCCCTTTGTCAAAGCTTCACCTGAGGAAGAAGCTGCATTCCGAAAACTGAAACAACCGGTTTAACTTTAACCTGGTGTTGTGAGACTTCCCACTGCCCGCCCCAGTCCAATGCCGGCATCTCCACATCAAAGCTAAAAGGCATTAAAAAGTGGGAGATATTTTATACTGTGGGGTGAGGGAATGAAAGAGAAGTCCTAGCTACAGAAAGCAAGGGCGAAGAGTGCTAATAGCAGTCCCCAGAAAGAATAAAAGGTGTGAAAGGCTAAACAGCAGCGAAACTAAAATCAGGATAAACTGAGATTGAGGGGTGAGAAATAGGTAAAATGAGAAGGGGGAAACAAAAGGTAAGGATGGGGGCAATGGGATTGAGGTGGGTGGAGCTAATCCTCAAATTGTTGAGTTTGAGACAGGAGATGAGATGCTGTTCCTCCATTTTGCGTTTAGCTGGAACACTGGCAGACATAGAAGCAGGGTCCTGTGTTAAGCAACGGGAAGGTCAGGGACCTGAAGGTGCTCAGCAAAGTGATCACCCAGTCTATGTTTGGTCTCCGATATTTGATTTGAATTATTGTCAAATGTACTGAAGTACAGTGAAAAGTATTGTTCTGCAGCCAAAAGAATGTAGACAATACATACACAGTAGACACAAGAATAATCAACAGAGAACATTGACAAATGGTACATCGACAAAACTGATTGGAACAAGGGCCAAACAAAGCAAATACATGAGCAAGAGCAGCATAGTGCGTCGTGAATAGTGTTCTTACAGGTAACAGATCAGTCTGAGGGGTGGTGTTGAGTCTTGTAGGTGTGGGGAAGAAGCTGTTCCTACGTCTGGATGTGCGAGTCTTCAGACTTCTGTACCTTCTGACTGATGGAAGCGTCTGGAAGAAGGCCTCGGTGGGAGGGGTCTTTCATAATGCTGTCTGCCTTCCTGAGGCAGCAAGAACTGTATACAGAATCAAGTGAGCCACTTGATGGAACCTATCACCACTATCCACAGCTCCAGATTACAACACACATGTGAAAAGTCAATTCCCTGCCTGAGCTTTACTTTGGCGTGGCTACAGTTGTCTATGCAATGTCATTTCCAGCCCACTCACTGCGTTTTAGATGCTGGATGGAACTCCATGGTCCAGTTGAGAAATTTATTTTAATCGCCTACCTTGGAGAAAGGGGCTAGGAAAATAGTTCATGTTGAATAAACTCATTGCCCCTTTCTCCAAGGTAGTTGATTAAAATTAATTTCTCAACTGGACCATGGAGTTCCACCTCAGCCTTTTATGTCTCCTACCCAATGTAATAAGTTGGAAGAGTAAGCCGGGTGGGAGGGGCCTTTGATTATACTGGCCACTTTCCCAAGGTAGCAGATGTAGATCCGAGTCAATGGATAGGAGGTGGATTCATGTGGTGGACTGGGTTGTGTTCACGACTCTGAAGTTTCCGTCTTGGGCTGAGCAGTTGCTGTAATGCAGCCAGATAGGATGCTTCCTGTGGTGCACCTGTAAAAGTTGGTAAGAGTCAATGCCTAGTTTCCTGAGGAAGTATAGGCGCTATTGTGCTTTCTGGGCCGTAGCGTTGATGTGGGTGGACCAGGACAGATTTTTGATGATGTGCACACCTGGGAATTTGAAGCTGTCAACCATCTCCACCTCGGCCCCGTTGATGCCAACAATACTTTGCTTCCTGAAGTCCATGACCAGCTCTTTAGTTTTGCTGACATTGAGGGAGTGATTGTTGTTGCACCACTCCTGACCCTTTCATAAAGGTTACTACTTCACACGTGTAAATTATGGAATGACTTACAAAATAGCACTAACACTCCCACCATACTCTAATAGAAACAAGATTTAATTTTAGTCAATCACTAAATCGAGAACTGTATATATTGTGTGCTACATGTAACAAAGCAAGTACTGCTCTATTCTCTACGTGAGCTCATTGTCTATACTTTCGCTGATGGGATTGGAAACTGAACTCTGGGGAATATTTTAAATGAGCTCAGCTGCCTTTGCTTCTTGCTTGAGAGTATAAATGAATATGTAATTCAATGCCTGCGAATTAAGTTATTTTTTTAAAAATCAGCCATATAATTAAGTGTAGTTCTGAAACAAACAAATTGCGATGGGACGCTTATTGACAGTGCATCCTGCAGTTTTTTAATTACATTTGTTGGTTGAGCTAAAGGTGGAAGGCTTTTATGAGGGACACCACTAATTTAATTTTCACGTTTGAATGACTTAGTACAGGGAGTTGAGGTGCTGGTTTTCATTAGTAGGACCTGGCTGGGATTCTGTCTCAAAAGGCTGCGATTACAGCTCTGTTGACCAGCTGTAAAGTCCCTTAGTGAAATGAATTTGGCAGTCTCAATATTAGTTCCTATTGTGCACAAGTCTAGACACAGTTTTGGCAGCCTGGATCCAAAAGGCCTGAGGAATATCTAGAATGTCACCCATTCTCTCTACCTCTACTCTCAAGTACAGTAGAGTACCTGTGCAGTATGTACTACACTGTAGTTTGAAATATACTGTGATTGCAAGTTTTACACTTCTTGTTTTGTTGTGTAAGCAAACTGTCTTGAATTTACTCAATTTTTAAATTGTCTTCTTTCAAAAATGTCAAGTTTTGGGATGACTGCAACCTATCTAGTACACTCCCATTATATGAAATACATTCGCCTTTTGCGATTTAAGAAAGATTTGGCAGGGAACGTGACCCCTGCAAACAGTGGCACTTTACTGCAGTAAGAATACAAATTATGACTGAAGAGGACGTGCCACATTTTTTTGTATACAAGAAAATTACTGAGGACTTCCGGTGGCGACGATAGCTCCCATCTGAATTGGACTTTTGGGCCTTTTCCCCCGGATTTTTGTGGACTTTATGAAATAAATCGGTGGAGTTAGCATCAGTAAGGAGGATCCCCCCCCCCCCCCCCCCCCACCCGGTGTATGGATAGCTGGACCAGATGTGGCCGTGTGAAACGAATCATTCCCGACAGAGGGAAGCGAGGTGAGTGGCAGTGCGGTGAAGCATGACGGCAAGGACCAGGGAGCGGCGGCTCACTGGCTGTAGGAGCAACAGATGGAGTTTTTTTAAGAGTTGCTTTGCCGAGCTAAAAGGGGATAGGTTTGACCTGATGAAAGCATTGATCAACCAAACGGTCGCGACTCAGGCAGCCCAGGGGCCAGCGATCCAAGAGATCGAATTAAAACTCCAACCAAGAGGACAAGATAATTGTGCTGGAGCATAAGGTGGAGGTGCTAGAGGACCACCACAAGCAGATGCAGGAGAACAGAACCAGGAGGCAGGATTTAAGAATCGTTGGCCTTCCTGAAGGTATTGAGGGATCCGATGCGGGAGTGTATGTGGCGAGTATGCTGGAGTTATTGATGGAAGCGGCGGCTTTCCCTCGACCCCTGGAGCTGCACGAGTGTCTGTTTGGCTTTATGGTTATGTTAATGGCTTTTGGGGGCAGCACGGTGGCACAGTGGTTAGCATTGCTGCCAATGGCGCTGAGGACCCGGGTTCGAATCCCGGCCCTGGGTCACTGTCCGTGTGGAGTTTGCACATTCTCCCCGTGTCTGCGTGGGTTTCACCCCCACAACCCAAAGATGTGCAGGATAGGTAGATTGGCCACTCTAAATTGCCCCTTAATTGGAAAAAATAATTGGGTACTCTAAATTTAAAAAAAAAATGTTAATGGCTTTTGGAGAGCTGATGTTTACTTACTAGGAAATGTGATCTTGTAAATAGGATTTTTTCTATTTAGGGAGAGGGGCCCAGACAATAGGGCGATAGTCTGACCGGCACCAGGGGCGGGGGCTATCGGGGTCAGCATGGATCAGCTGACTCTCTGGAGCGTGCTGGGGGGTGACTTAGTATTGAGTTGGTGTTTGATTTGGGAGATTAGGTTTTGGGGGGAGCGGGGGGGGTGCTCTGCGTGCAAGGGAGAAATTTTCTTCAGGGAATAAGAGGGGCGGGAGCGGCTGCTGCTTGAGGGGGTGCCCAGGGAAGCGGGGGGCGCAGGCTCGGGGCTGGCCAAGAAAGGGTGATGGCTAGTCGGCAGGGGTGAATTAAGTTTTTTTTAAAATTTAGAGTACCCAATTATTTTTTCTAATTAAGGGGCAATTTAGCGTGGCCAATTCACCTAACCTGCACATCTTTTGGGTTGTGGGGGCGAAACCCACGCAGACACGGGGAGAATGTGTGAATTAAGTTTTTAAGGAATTCTACAGCAAACTGAGTCGGAACCCCCGGCGGGTGCGGAAGGGATAAGGCAATTTCTGGACCAGTTGAAGTTCCCGAGGGTGGAGGGGGGTCTGGTGGAGGGGCTGGGGGCACCGATCGAGATAGAAGAAATTAAGGGGCTGGAGGGCATGCAGCCAGGCAAAGCTCGGGCCAGATGGCTTCCCGGTGGAATTTAAAAATTTTTTTTTCCAGAGGTGTTGAGCCCACTATTGATGAGGTTCTTTAATGAGGCGAGAGAGAAGGGAATCCTCCCCCCTACAATGTCACAGGCCTCAATCTCACTCATTCTGAAACAGGATAAGGACCCTGATCAGTGTGGGTCTTACAGGCCAATCTCGTTGCTAAATGTGGATGCCAAGCTATTGGCGAAGATCTTGGCCACGAGGATAGAGGATTGTGTCCTGTTCTAAGTCCAGAGAATTTGGCGCATTCTATTTGATTTCCTCAGTATAGTCCTCTTATCCCAGAATCTGGTAAATGGATGCACCATGAAAAAGTTGGTGAACTGCAGACATTTGTCCCATGAAGTTATGATGTAACTAGTATAATGGTATAGTAAGAGAGAACTGCCTCAAATGAGGCGATGGATGGGAACTTAACGTTCCTGGCTACACTGCATTCATGAGGATATGAAAGTAATAAAAAGGGGGTTGGCAAGATGGTGGCAGCATGAATTAAAGATACCACTGCATACCTGAAAAGGAGCTGCAAGCTGGAAGATGAAAGGTAGAACCTGATTATGTGTAGAAAAGTTGTTATGCTGTTAATTCTATTTCGTAGAATATTAAATAGTCACTTGATAGTACAGAACTTGAATATTGCAGGGGGAAAAAAATACCAGGGACAATAGCTCTCTGGGTCATTCTCCATGGCAATGTCTGGATCAGAGCTGACTTGACAACCAATTAGCACCCTTTTCTTATGCAGTACAAATTGTCACTCCCTTTGAAATTTGGCATTCTTATATCTGTCCTTGTGAGTTTGAGTTGAAAAGCTTAGGCAATATCTTTTTGCAGCCGCCCTCAAGAACACTAAACAGTGGGAAGGAGATCGAGGGGCAATATGTAAGCAACTTTAAGATGCAAAAACAAATCAATTTTCCAATTACAGGCAGCAGGCGAGTGGTAGATGGGGGATGTGCAAGGAGCAAGCAGGTGCTTTTCCTAAAATGTGGACAGGAGTATATTTTGCAACCAACATGGAAAAATCTAGCTTTATGAAATAGAATGGAACAAGTGGAGTATGTTTCATTGCAAGAGCATCAGGAAACCATGACAGGTGACACCATTAGATTTACAGTGGAAATGCAAAGGGACAAAAGACGATCAGAGCACTCAGCTGGTGGGAGTGGCTAATTTCAATGGGTTTTAAAGGAATATGGTCCAGCCAGGCATGTTAAAACAGTTAATGAGCAATGGGAGGCCTTCAGGAAGGAGTTGGTCAGGTACAATCTAAACACATTCCCATGAGAACAAAAGGCAGGTATCCAAGCTAGACAGAGTCCCCTTGATAACTAAAGAAATTGAGATTGACATGTGAAGGGGAAAGGAGGCTTACAGTAAATGCCAGGTTCATTATACAGTAATTAGTCAAACTGAATACAAGAATTGCAAAGGAGGACCTCTTCGAAGCAGAGTTGGTTCAGCAGAGATTTAACAAAATTAAGAATTTTTTTTTATAAAGAAAACTTTTGGCTACCATGCCATGGGTATTTTGGGGGCACAGATATTTATTTCCAAATAAATAACAATTTAGTGTGGCCAATAACCTACCCTGCACACCTTTGGGTTGTGGGGGCGAGACCCACGCAGACACTGGGAGAATGGGCAAACTCCACACAGATAGTGACCCAGATCCGGATTGAACCCGGGTCCTCAGCATTGTGAGGCAGCAGTGCTAGTCACTGCATCACTGTGCTGCTACAGGGGCACAGATAATTGACAAGCAAATCAGACAAATGATGGGAAAAATGTTTTGAGCTGTTAGGATCTGGAATGCACTTCCAGAAAGGACAGTGTAAACAGAGTCAAATAGGAACCCTGCTTGAAAGAGCTATACCTGTTATGTGAAAGTAAGAAAAGGGGACTATTTGGCAACCCTTTCAAAGCCTCTTCAGAGACCGGATGGGCTGAATAGCCTCCTTTTGTACACTGCAATTTCATTTGAAAGGTTGGCTGTTCTCTAAGTCACCCAGTCTAGTTAGAATACACCCTGGGTTAGGCAGCATGGTGGTGCAGTGGTTAGCACTGCTGCCTCATGGCATCAAATGACCCGGGTTTGATCTCAGCCCCGGGTCACTGATCGTGTGGAATTTGCACATTCTCCCCGTGTCTGCTTGGGTTTGACCCTCACAACCCAAAAAGATGTGCAGGGTAGGTGGATTGGCCAGTATTTTGAGATCCACCAACAAAACAGAAGAAAGGAAACAAACTGAGGGACAAAGGAAAAAAGGGCTGCTCCTGTTAGGGGCACTGCCCAAACATAACAAAGATCAACAGGAACATAAAACATCAAAAAAGAGTTCAATAAAAGGGGTCAATAAAGACCCCAACCCCTGCGGTGCAAACTGGGCATGGAAGGCCACGATGGTGTCCGTGGACTCTGCATGTTCGCTTTCCAGGGACCCCCGGCCGCAAATGTAGCCGCAGAAGAGGGGCAGACAGTCTGGCCGGATGGCCCCCTCGGTCGTCCTACAGATCTATGAACGGAGCTGAACATCATAATTCAGAAGAAATACATCGCCAGGGCACACCATCATGGAGGGGGCTCAACGTAAAGGTATCGCTGCAGGGTTTGAAGGCCGAAAGTTGGCACCTGGGTGGGAACACACAAACCAGTCCCTGGCCGCCCTCCCTAAGCGGGAGACTTGGAACCTCAGCAGCGACTCAGTGCAGTCTCTTGTCCCAGAAGAACTCTACAAGCATTTCTGGATCTTTGTGTCAGTCAGGGGGAGGGGTCAAAGTGACCAGCCGGTACCACAACATGGAGGCTATCAGCTGGTTTATGACGAGCAGTCCTGTCCAGCGTCTCATGCAAGCAGTGACCTTGGTCTCCAGCTCCTGCCAGGATTCCTCAGCCGGGCAAAGATGGACTCCCAAGGAGAGGAGACTGGTCCTGCTCCAGGTGAAAGGCCTGAGCTCATCTGGGAGGGGGTCCACCTGCCACGGACTGACCAGGAGTCCAGAACATTTGGCCCAGTTGATCCTGACAGAGGACGCATTGGAGTACACAGCCTGGCACTCTCGCAAATTCCGCAGGTCAGCAGGGTTGGTGAACATGAGGAGCACATCATCAGAATAAGCCGAAAGGACCACCCCGGCCCATGCATAATCAGCCCCGACAACCTCCTCCACAGGAAAGGCTCCACGTAAATAGAATAAAGTTGGCCAGACAAAGGGCAGCCCTGATACACTGCTCTCCCAAAGCGAAGGGCACCATCAGGGACCTGTTAACCTTAATTTTTTTTCCATAAATTTAGATTACCCAATTATTTTTTTCCAATTAAGGGGCAATTTAGCGTGGAACTCATCTAACCTACACATCTTTGGGTTGTGGGGGCGAACTCACGCAAACACGGGGAGAATGTGCAAACTCCACACAGACAGTGACCCAGAGCTGGGATCGAACCTGGGGCCTCGGTGCTTTGAGGCAGCAGTGCCAACTTTAATGAGACACTTGAGGCAGTGTTCAGAAGTTGGATCCGGGCGACAAATTGCGTCCTGAACATGAATGCTTGCAGAGTCCCAAATAAATATCCGTGATCCACCCTGTCAAATGCCTTCTCCTGATCAAGGGGCAGGTAGGCTCTTGACATACCAACCCTCTGGGTATGATGGACCAGATGGATATTGTCGTGGATCGTGCTGCCCGGGACCATGTAAGACTGGTCAGGTTGGATCATGGTCCAGTACGGTGTCAAGGCACAAACGCATCGCCTTGGCGATGATCTTGTAATCCATGAGGAGGGAGACCGGACGACAGTTAGTGGAGATCCCCCCTCTTTGGTAGCAAGGTAATGGTGGCTCTGTGCCATGGGAGGGGCATCTCCCCAGTTCTGATATTTTCCCCAGGACCCCTGCATAGTCGCTCCCCAGGACGTCCCAGAACGCCCTGAAGAACTCCATGGTCAACTCATCCAGCCCTTGGATTTTGCTCCTGGACAGGCTGTCGAGGGCGCCGGTCAGCTCCCCCAGGCTTATAGGCCTCTGGGCTGTCCTGCGGCAGGTCCTCCCACAAAGCTCTGCAAGCATCCTTGCTGGATGGATCCGGAGAGAAGAGGGCGTTGTAGAACATTCAAATTTGGGCCCGGACCTCCTCCGGATCCGAGACAAGGGACCCGTCGTCGGACAGCAGCGCAAGGAGCTGCTGATGGACCCCGCTCCTTTTTTCCAGCGAGTAGAACGGGGCGCCGCGCTCTATGTCCGTGAGGATCTGGATCCACAACCTCACTTATGTGTCCCAGGACCCGACAAGTTGCAGGTCCCGCAGCGTGCCCTTCTTCTCTGCACCAGCCGCAGGGCCAGGTTCTCATCGGGCTGACTGAGACGTGACTCCAGGTTGAGCACCTTCTCCAACTCCTCGACCCTGGATTTTCGCCTCTTTGTCGATTCACTCGCATACTCCTGACAGAAAGTATGCACGCGAGTCTTTCCCACGTCCCACCATAGCCTCAAGGAGAAGCCTCCCTGCTTCCTTCTCCAGCCGGCCCAGAGCCGATGAAACGAGCCTAGGAACCGCTCGTCCTCCAGCAGCAGGTTGTTAAAATGCCAGTATGCAGACCGCGACTGAGGGAGAGAAAGGGCGAGCCCCGCCTACACTAGATGGTGGTCCGAGCACGTCTCCTGCTGCACAGAGGCCGTCAGGTCACGGGGCAGGTATACCCTTGAAATGTAGAGGCAATGGATTCCGGACGCTTACAGGACGCAGACCTGTGTCCTGAGGGTGCAATTAAAATCCCCCGGACAATGCACTCGCCCGCAGTGATGGTGCCAAGATGAATGGACACTTGTTCGAAGAAAGTCGTCGGCTGCTGGCCAGCCTGGAGAGCGTAGACATTCACAAAGTGAAGTACCTCGACTCCCTAGCGGACGTTCAGGTGCAGCAACTGGCTTGGCATTTTCTCCTTGACCCCCAAGATCTCCGGCTCAAAATGTGGGGCCAACAAGATAGCCACCTCGCCTGAACGAGCGATTAGGTGACTCATAAAGGCCCCACCTCGCCACTCCAGAAGCCATGTGGCTTCGTCTCCCGGAGCGACATGGGTTTCTTGCAGGAAGCACGTCGCATACTTCCCATCCCAGAGAACATAAGAACATAAGAACTAGGAGCAGGAGTAGGCCATCTGGCCCCTCGAGCCTGCTCCGCCATTCAATGAGATCATGGCTGATCTTTTGTGGACTCAGCTCCACTTTCCGCCCCGAACACCATAACCCTTAATCCCTTTATTCTTCAAAAAACTATCTATCTTTACCTTAAAAACATGTAATGAAGGAGCCTCAACTGCTTCACTGGGCAAGGAATTCCATAGATTCACAACCCTTTGGGTGAAGAAGTTCCTCCTAAACTCAGTTCTAAATCTACTTTCCCCTTATTTTGAGGCTATGCCCCTAGTTCTGCTGTCACCCGCCAGTGGAAACAACCTGCCCGCATCTATCCTATCTATTCCCTTCATAATTTTAAATGTTTCTATAAGATCCCCCCTCATCCTTCTAAATTCCAACGAGTACAGTCCCAGTCTACTCAACCTCTCCTCATAATCCAACCCCTTCAGCTCTGGGATTAACCTAGTGAATCTCCTCTGCACACCCTCCAGCGCCAGTACGTCCTTTCTCAAGTAAGGAGACCAAAACTGAACACAATACTCCAGGTGTGGCCTCACTAACACCTTATACAATTGCAACATAACCTCCCTAGTCTTAAACTCCATCCCTCTAGCAGAGGATCGATAAGTTCTGGAACGTGCGGACCGCGTCCCTGCTGCCCTTAATGTTGAGGCTGGCTATGGTCACCTCCACGTCAGTAATAAAGTGCTACCATCACCCTTTCAGTGCTGTAGCCACCGAAGTTGGCCATTCCCTAAATACAAAATGGAGGAACGCAAAGCATATAGAATAAAATGGACAATGTTTGCAGCACCAGCAGGCTGCACCAAGAAGGTGTGGATTCTGTCTGCTAAGAAAGCAGACAGCACCGAAACGAACATTCCGCATACTAATGAGGCAATCACCGCGATAATTAGCATGTTAATGGAACAATTCCAGATACAATGGACACAAATGGGGAAGTAACTGGTAAAGGATACCAAACACCCAGGCACCAGCAGGGTTCGAAAACAAAGAGCCTGAAAGCCCGCCCAGTAGCTAAGGAACAGCCTCAGTATTGGGGGGATTCAAACATATCGATTGGGAAGAGACCCAATCGATTCCAAGCAGGTAAGGGAGTCCGCCCAAAGGGGCGTGGATCCCCTGGGACCTATAAAAGACAGGTCCCACACATGGTTCAGTCTTCTGATCCAGCCCTCCTCTCTCCTTGACCAGCACTCCTCCGTGGACCAGCACCTCGACCAACTTTTGCCAAGAAGACCCTGAAGGAGAGAGAGAGGTTTTAGGACAGCAGCCGCCAGCAAGTAAGTGTCTCACAACGATCGCTACCAGAGATAGACACTCCTGACCCCTTTTAACTTATACCAACCTGAAGTCTGCAGACCAGAGCAGAGCAAGAGGCCTTGTCCCTGATCCGGCAGTTCCTTTGAGATAAGTATTAGTTTATTTAGCGGTAGGAATAGTTTAATCCTTTTAGCGTGTGCATGGGTAGTTATTATAATTGTATTATAATAAACTCAGTTGTTTGAACTTAATAATTGGTGTATGGTTTTATTGCTTTGAACTTCACCTTGAACTTGTGGCGGTATCTTAACGATACCTGGCATGTCCTGCCTCTTTCACGTAGGCCGGATGAGCAGCGCCATGTCCGACCACCGGTCGAGGGCTAGCTGCATTTGGTCTCGGCGACCGCGGTTTGCACGCAGAAAATTCCCAGAGTTTCCCTCGGGGGATGAGGGGTGACTCGGTGTCAGGCACAAGGGAGTCCACCACCTCGCTGCAGATTGACTGAAAATCATCCCCAGTGTCCCCAACCGAGCAGCCGTCCTGCTCCGGGCAGTTGCCGTCTGTGTGGCGGATGGCACAGTCCCACCAACCAGCCCTGGGTCTGCCTTGATCCCACCCTTGGGATTGTCGACAGATGGGTTCCTCGCAGGCTCCTCCGAGTCTATCAGGCCAAAGGAAGGTGGTGGCTCAGAGCCGCCCCTATCCCCCCCCCCCACCCCCCGGTCCATTGGATAGACAGGAACAGTTCCGGAAAGAGCTCCGGGATGGAGACACCCGGCGTCGAAGGCTGGGATAATGATCAATGACCCAGAAGTCAGGGAGCCGCAACAGCCCTATGGCGTTGCAAAAAGGAACGCCTCTGGGGTGCAAAATGGCACCAGGCTGAATGAACCATCGGTCTCGCTCACACCTGGCCCCGAGGCGTCCTGCTCAGGGGGGCTGTCACAGCTCAGGGGTCGAATGGTGATGGACTTTGTCTAATTTCTTCTGTGGCGTAGTGTAATGTTGAGGGGCAGGGGTCGGGGCACCACCCACTCTGCACACGGGGGGCGGTCATGATGCTTCTCTCCCCCTCCCCCCCCATCCAAGGAGTGGCTCCGCTTATGGGGAGTGGGGGCCTGCGCTGAAGAAACATCCAACCTCGCATTGCCCACCCTTCCCTCAACACTGCCCCGGGGTTAGAGATGTCTTCCGTGCCGGCCTGGGAGCATGCACATCACCGCCGCCCCCCCCCCCCCCCCCCGCCCGCTGACCCACGGCAAATTGGTATCGGGCCCAGTACCCGACGCTGAGCCGTCAATGGGCCCGGAATGAGCAGGAGTGTCCGCGGTAGCCCTCAGGCTGGAGGTCCGGGGCACATGGGTCTCCAAGCTGATCGGGTCGGGGGTATTTGGAGCTGAAACTCGCCTTGCCTTCTTCTGGACCTTGCAGTCTGGTGGATGCCCTCCCTCCTCCACGCCGGCAGCCGATTGGTCAGTAGGCGCCAGCACAGTGTCTCCCTGTAGGGTCAGGGTGGTAATGCCAATGGAAGGAGAGGGGGCGGCGTTGCCAACCGCAGCCGCCTTGGTATCTGTGGTGGCTTTGGAGGCGAGGCAGTTCTGCACGTGGGTGGATGAAAGCCTGGCTTCGGAAGGAGTAGATGTGCCTGAGGGGGGGGGGGGGGGAAGTCCTTCACGGCGCCATCTTGGAACGAACCTCTCCCAGTAGTTGGAGGTGGGGGAGGAGGTGCTCTGTCAGGAGGTAGGGCGAGACATTGGACAATATGACCCTCTCGGCGGTGGCCTCAGAGGGTCCACTGCCACGTAGGTCCTGCCCTCCGCGAGTCCCTTTTCTTTGTTTTTAATAAACATTTTATTGAGGTATTTCTTTGGCATTGTAACAGCAGCAATATGAACAATACAGTACATAAAAAATATTAACAGTGCAAATACCGCCTCCCTTTCCCACAGGTCCCACCATTACTTAAGCCCCTAATCTACGCTAACCTAACCACCCCCACTGGGGCCTCACGGTAGCATGGTGGTTAGCATCAATGCTTCACAGCTCCAGGGTCCCAGGTTCGATTCCCGGCTGTGTCAGTCTGTGTGGAGTCTGCACGTCCTCCCCGTGTGCGCGTGGGTTTCCTCCGGGTACTCCGGTTTCCTCCCACAGTCCAAAGATGTGCGGGT